>NC_091691.1:20142500-20766785 GCF_041296265.1 Equus caballus | reverse complement strand
CTAAACACGCAGACTTTGAAACTTAGACCCTGAAGCTCCGTTTCTGCTTCTGTTCTCCAATCCTTATTCTTGAATGCATGCTCCTCTCCCTGCAGAAGGGTCTAAGACGAGCGCTCACAGGACCCAGACGCGTGAGCAGGAGCCTTGAATTAAACAGACAGGAGTTTGCATCCTGGCTCTTTAAGCTTCTCTTTCATCATTTGCAAAGGGAGAACTGGGAAATCTACTTAGCTCGCAGGTCCGTTACGAGGGTTCAGTGTGAGCACGTGTAGGAGAGGGCTCGGTCAAGGTTGCCCACATTTCTTGAGCACCCAGTGTTTGCCAGCTCCGGTGTTAGGGACTGGGGATCGCTCAGAGAACAAGAGGAAGGGAGTCCTGCCCTGGTGGGGCCTCCGTGCAACAAGCTGATGCCTTCTTCTTTCTGAGAACTTGACTCCGTCTTCCCCGGAAACCCAAGATTCCCAAGTTCTCGTCTGACACGTGCGCTGTCTACCTCCTCTGTTATTCTTTCCTCTCCACCCTGCTTTCCTTCCTCTCATGTGCTTCATCCTACTCACTGTGGCAGACATTTCCAGAATAAGCAAAGCTGAGTGTGCAGGGCACAGAAAACTAGAAAGACACAACTAATTGCAGGGCCCGTGTGGGAGTGATGCTGTGCCGGGCCCTGCGTCCCCCTCAGGACTGAAGGATTGCTCTCTTACCTGCCAGGAGTGTTGCCAGCTGATGGCTCAGCTGACAGCCTCTTGCAGAATTGACTTTGGCTGAAGGGAGCCCTTTCTCCCAAGGTCACACACCGTCCTTGGGGCAGCCACATCCGACAGCTGGTCTATGCTGGCATCCTTCTCCCCACTCGAGACAACTCAGAAGGGCCATCCCAGTTCCAGCACTCGCTGTGGGGTTAGCCGAAGCCTTGTTTTAACTACATCACAGCTCAGTTTCTCCCACTGCCTAATCTTGCTTCCTTCCCTCTCTTGCAGGAGCTGGTGGTCCCACGGGCCAATGAACATCCTATGCCCTAATCTCCCTCTCAGAGTCAGCCCCCCAGTGAACACAACCTGCAAAACTGTGGTTTCCTCAGTGCCTAGCATGTAATCAGAATGAATCAATATGTGCAGAATAAATGGTATATTATTTAGGACTGCTGTGGTTGCAAGCAACAGAAATCTAATTCAAACTGGCCTAAGCGACAGAGAAGAAGTGTAACTCAAGTATCCAAAAAGCCAGAGCATGTGGATGTCATCAGAACTTGGTGTCTCTCTCTCCTTCCATCAGCTCTGTTCTCCTCCCTGGCTTTACTCCCAGCCCAACCTTGGTGGCCTCCTGGAACTTCAGGCTTACATCCACCCAACTTCAAGACCTGCAGAAAGAGAGAGGCTCTCTTCGTCAACAGTATCAGCCAAAGTACCAAGGCTGGATCTCATTGGCCTGGTTTGAAGTCACATGGCCATCCTTAAGCCAATCCCTGGGACTAGTGAATGGAATTCTCTGCCTGGCCAGCTTGGGACATGTCTAGATTCTGGGAGCTGGAGAGCCCGGTCAACTCCACCTAAACTACAACAGAAGTACAGAATAGGTGATTCTCCAAAGGAAAAACGGGGCAATTCTGCCAGAAAGAGGAAATGAATGTGAGATAGTAAAAACCACAAGAAAACCACTACAGAGAGTTTGTGCAAAACCAATCCAGCTCACAACTTCAGTTACTCCACCTTCTTTCCACCACCCACGCTTCCCAGCCCTTGGGTCTTTCTGGAGGCCCGTCAGTCTTCCCTGAAGGCAGAAGTGATGCTGTCAGCCAAGAAATTTTATATGCATTCTACCCATCAACAGACAGAAAAGTTTCAATAAGCAGGAACCTACAAAGGTGCCTGCCAAAGTCCTATTATCCTTACAAACCCAGCTCTAATGTCACAACCTCCTGGAATTCTTTCCTGGATCATTCCAGAAAATGACTGATCGGAAACTAACTAGGAACTTATTCGGGCCCAGTTCTCCAACTGGTTAATAGGAGTTTGGCCAAGGTGAGTGAAACCAGCTAAGGGAAGCCTTGCTAAGGCTTCTGGGGATTCTAGAAGTTCTCTCTTTGACAGAGCTGGGCACGTCCCTGAGCATATAATCAATGGTAACAATTGCTTATGTGTAAACACTTTCTTGTGCGTCCCCTTTATCCATCCTTAACATTCGTATTATCACTAGTCATTATTTTATGTTTCATTTGTTGAGCTCATGCTGTGTACCAGCCCCCAAGGTATGCACCTTTCCTATATCATCCTATTAATTCCTTATGACATTAAGAGGTAGCTATTTCATAGGTGTATTCATGTATTTCATAAGTGTATTTCGTGTATTTCATAGGTGAGGAAGCTGAGACTTTCCCAGAGAGGTTAGGTAACTAGCTCAAAGCGACACAGCTATCAGGGAGTGGGGCCAGGACTTCAGGCCACGTGTGTTTGGCTCTAAAACTCTTGATCTTAAGCGTTAAACTCCTATTATGCTTGCATTCTTGCAAGTGAGGCAAGCAAAGAGGATTCCCAGTTTACAAATGAGCATCTGAGGGACAGAGAGTTAACAGGGAATTCACAAGAAGTCACCTGTCCGTCCAAAAGGGCACAGAGACCAGCTAAGCTCCGGGAAGAGCGTGTTCCTATTAATTCAGAAGAAGAGAGCGAGGCGCAGGGAGCAGCAAACCCAGGGAACCCTCACTCTCCTGGAGACGTCTGGTTTCAGACACGTGTGTGAATTAAGCACTTGGCACCAAGTAGACACTGGATGGACGTGCACTGAAGCCAGAGCGATCGATGCCAGCAAGTGCGGAGGGCTCCTGACACATGTGATATTTCACGCGGGACCATTCATCCACGTGATGGATGTGAGGCATCGAGGCTGAGCCCCGGGTCCCCCCGAAACCAGCATCCATGGGAGAAGTGCTCCACATCCCACAGCCCCCTCCCCACCTGGATTTGGAGCCGGCTGGCCCAACGCCGTCTGTCTGGCCCTTCCCCCTCCCCCCGGGTGACAAACTCCGCTGTGGAACCTTATCAAGTGTTTCCTGACCCGGCAGTAAGTACCCAACATCACTGTGCTTGGCCAACCCCCTCCCCGCCCCGCGCACCTTGGCTACAATATCTCCTCCTCATAAATCACGCAGCCATATGAACTGTCTCTCAATCAATCTCTTCCAGGTGTTGGCTCAGACACTCTCTCAAGGCGGGTGTCTCTCCCCTCGAGGCTTAGGCGCTAAAAGCCCCCTCGTCTGGGAACAGTTTAAAGCCAGATAGCTTTTCTCCCCTCTCAGGGTCTCTCGGTTCAGCTTCGAGACCCCCAGGATCCACAGACCGCAGAGAGCTTCGAAAAACCCCGGAGAGGGTCAAATGGACTCAAGAGGCTTGAGACGACGGTCTTTATCCACGCCCAAAAGCTTGGTAAATACGACCCGTTTGATTCTTCCACCCCAGCAAATATTCCACACAGGGGATCGAAACCCGAAAGCTGGGGCTTGAAGCTGAGAATGTCGAGTCTTCCAAACCCAGTTGTGGATATCAGTTAGTTTCAGAGAGTTGTCATTCCATATTATCTGCCCCCTTTTTGGACACATTGGTGGGTGTGGCAAGGATAATGCTACATGTACACAAAATTCCATTTCAATCTTTTATTTCCCGGGATCCCTTGTTAGGCTGAAGGCATGAGACTAGGTCCTGGCCAATGGGAGGTGGATAGAAACAACCCACTGCATAGGGGTTCAGCCACGAGACGCCCTGCACGTCATCTATAGTCTTCTTCTGCTCTTTCCTCGGTGACCTAGGAGGCTGTTTGTCTAAGCTGGAAGGAGCCTGGATCTCTGAAGCATCACCTGGAGGAGAAAGCCAAAGGTGGCTGCCCGAGCCATATTAGACTGTGATGGAAGAAAGAGCGTTAACCATCTGAGTTTTGGGGATGGGTTACTGGGGCATTAACCAGCCTACGCTGATTAATACAACCAGATTCAGAGAAGTCTATCAGCTTGCAAGATAGGACTGCAACTCACTTACGTACCACCTTCTATAACCCACCTTTGCCCATAAATGCCACAGTGGCTGTGAAGAGCGGTAATCTGGTGGCAACGAGCGTCAACAATCATTGGGATTATCACTAGCTTATTGCAAGTCAGGCTATCAATGTGCCCCCAAATTAGACTTTAAATTCCATCTGGGAAGCATAAAGCAGTGGGTAAGCATGTGGATCCTGGAGTCAGGCAGATTTGGGTTAGAATATGGTTGAATTACCTACTACTGTGTGGACTTGGGCGAGGCTTAACCTTCACTTCCTCATCTGTAAATAGGAATATATTTGTAGTAGATCCTGTTGGCTGTGTACCGTTTGGTGGCTGTGGCTCCTAGATGCCCCATCCCCAGGACTGAAGGCTTGACTCCCCGCTGGAAAGCCCTCAGCTGTCAGAAATTGCCTCCTCAGCAGAAAACCACCTCATCCAGGGTCACAACCCTGTCCTGGGACAGCCCACATCCCATGAGGGGTCAGGGAGGCATAAAGCCCTGATGACCCCCTTGACCCAACTAGGGACAACTCTGAAAGGCCATCCCAGCTTCAGGGTTTGTGGTAGACAGACTCTAAGATGACCCCCAACTGTCTCTGCTTCTTGATTCTCATGTCCTTGTATGGTCCCCTCCCCAGGAGCGTGGGCAGAACCTGTGACTTGCTTCTGACACCAGAACGCAGCAAAGGGGACACAACGTCACTTCTGTGATTACATCACATGAGGTCGTAATGTCTGTCTTGCCAGCAGACTCTCTCCCTTGCTGGCTCTGATGAAGCAAGTGGCCGTGTTGGGGAGGCCCATGAGGCAAAGAACCAAAGGTTCCTACCAACGGCCAACGAGAAACTGAGGCTGTCAGTCCTACAACCTGTGAGAAAATGAATTCTACCAGCAGCCACGTGGGCTTAAAGGGAGAGCCTTCCCCAGTGGAGGCTTGAGGTGAGACCCCCGCCCTGTCCAGCCCCAGATGGCACCGCGAGAGACCCTGAATCAGAGGCCAAGTGAGGCTTTGCCTGACTCCTGACCCACAGACTGGGAGATCCTAAATGTGTGCTACTTTAAGCCGCTAAGTTTGTAATTAATACAAGGTTCTTCATGGAGTCGGCTAAAACCTTCCTTAAGACTGTGTCGCAGCCCAGCTCCTCCCTCTGACCATCTTGCTTCCTTCCGTTCCCTTCCACAGCTGTCGATCCCGGAGAACCCAGGCTGCACCCCTATCCGATACCTGCTTGTTCCTGTTCCACTTTGAGACAAAACCCTGATTTTCTTCACTTGATCCTCCTCGAAGTGACTCCAGGCTTCCGAGGAGGCAGGCCCCGCCCCCGGGCTGCATCCTGGTTAGACTAAGCCTATTATGAAAATCCCATTCTTCTTGCCAATGATCCTTTCAGGAAGAGGCCCCTGAGCCGATTCTGATCAACGAGATTTGAGAAGGTGGGTGTCCGGGCTCCTAGGAAACAGACACAGGAGGGGCAGCCCCTCCTCTGCCCGAGGACATTGATCCATCTCACTGTAGGAACCTGAACGGCTGACGTCAGGACGTCATGCAAAGAGCTGATCAGCAGGCTCAGGACAGCAGGATAAGAAGACAGAAGGAGGCGGATCCTGGACGGGATTGGAGTCGCAGAATTAATCAGCTCCACCCTGAGACTGCCTTGGGACATCAGTTTTCTTCAGGACAACCCTGTGCATTCTGATGGAGTCAATTTAAGTTGCTGCCTCACAGGCGGTTTGGAGAACCGGATGAAACGATGCTGTGGTAGCCATGAAATGTGCCTCGCGGACCCCCAACTACGGGGGGTGTAACTGACCAAGGGCCCCGGCCACTGCACCTGAAAATCCATCACCAGGTTTGCACCAAGCCCACACTCCCCTTGGGCTGCTTCCAGGCAAGGACTGGGCACAACAGGGATACCGAGGCAGGTGTGTGTCTGGGAGACATGGGATTCCTCTGACGGACGACTTTGGCTCAAGGACCTGCCGTCGGCCTTGCTGAAACTTCCTTAGAACTGCACTGCGGTCTGTGGCTCCGCCTTCCCAAACCCCCTTCCTTCCCCGTCTCCTTCACAGGGACAGACCCGCACCAGATCTGACGGCTCTCCCAGCCTCCTCCCTCTCCCCCACATCTGCCCTCCTCCATGGTCTGCTCAGCAAACTCCGTGACAGTTCCATCAGGTTCTCATTTTAGTGCCTGCTTCTCAGAGGATCTAAACCAACACAGATGAGCCTATTGTGGAATCAGCACTCAGTAAATGGTGATCACAGCAGAGCAGCGTCTCACTCATCCTTTACCTCTGGGGTCTAGCACAGTGCCGGGCACAAGGTGACATTTGGTAAATGTTTTTTGAATGAATGATTGGATGGATGGATGGGTGGGTGGATGGGTGGGTGGATGGGTGGATGGATGGATGGATGGGTGGGTGGATGGATGGGTGGGTGGGTGGGTGGGTAGACGGATAGATGGATAGATGGATGGGTGGGTGGGTGGGTGGGTAGATGGATGGATGGATGGATGGGCTGGTGAATGATGGATGGATGGGTGGGTGGATGGGTGAGTGTTGGGTGGATGGATGGATGAAGGGTGGATGTAAGGGGGAAGGAATGACACCACTTCCTTCCTTGCTGCCTGATGTGTTTATACCCAGGTCTGATGTTTCTCAAACCCTGGCTCTTAGGCCTAGGCTAATATGCATGGTTGTTTCAAGGACTTTTTATTTCCCCTATGTCCATGGCAACAAGAAACCTGAGACGTCTCTGACTTTTTCCCTAATGTACCTGACATCTCTGTAAATGGGAAATGGAGTAAGAATGTACATTTTCTGAATGTTTCTGTCATCCACTGAGACCTTCTGTGGAATCATAAACGAGAATGCCAGGCTGGGACATCCTAGGTTCCCATTTAGACCAGTGAGGCAGAAGTTCCTGCCTTCAGCTCTACCAGTGATTTGCTGTGTGACCTTGCACTAGCCCCTTCCCCTCTCTGAGCCTTAGTTTTCTCCTCTGTCCAAGAGCAGAATTGAATGAGATGGTCTCTGAGCTTCCCATCCTCCCTATCATACTCTTCCAGCAGAATATGTTCAGCTGCAAAGAACAGACAAACAAACCACAACAATATTAAAATATATGTATATTAAAATGTCACCCAACAGGAAATTTGAAGGTAAAAATTTCCAGAGCTGCTGTAGCTGCTCAACAATTTTGTCAAAGGTACAGATTTTTTCAATCCTTTCCCTTCACCATATTTAACATGTTGGCTTCCAGTTTCATCCTTGTTGTCTCATGGTCATATGATAGCTGCCAGAGTGCCAAACATCACACTTCACTCCAGTGTCCAAATCACGGAGGAAAGGGCGAAAGAAAGGTGTTTCCTTTTAAAAAGAAGGAAAATTTTTCCTAGAAGCCCCCCTCAATGGGATCCTCCATGATTCTTTGGCCAGAAATGAATCACGTGGCCACTTCCTGCTGGAAGGGAAGCTGGGGAAGCAAGCACTTGACCAAAAAAGAGAATGAGACTTCCATGGGCATACTGCTGCCTCCATCAGGGTAAGGAAAAAGGGAAGGCCCTGACAGCGTCTGCCTGGGAGGCCTCAAAGGTGGATATCCAGTCATCCACACCCTAGTTTACTCAGAGAGACATGGCAGCTGTGCGTGGAGGAGTTTGAGGCCACACGTGGGCACAGAGAAAATAGAGCCCCCGAGCACCGAGTGGGTGCAGGTACTTGGGCCAAGGGTGGAGGATGCAGGAGGTGGGGGATCAAGGTGTCAATGGGAGAGAATGGACACAAAGAGAGAGGAGATCCTGACCTCTCGCTCTCCCTGGCCGGACTGAGAGACCCTCCTTCTGTCCCCGCTTTGCACTCACTGCGCTGAAATCCCCGTGACCCTCCCCTCTGCGCCACAGGGAGCTCATCACAATGCTACCCTGCAGCGGGAACCCCTGCCGTGCTGCTCCATGTTCTGAGGAATAAAGGCCAAATTCCTTACCACAGTCTCCAAGGCCCCCTGGGACCTGGGCCCTGGGCCCTGTCAACCTCTCTGGGCTTCTCCACCCCCGGCCCCGGGTCCCTTGTGCTCCAACCACATTGACTTTTTCTTCCTGTTCCAAAAATTGGTTAAGCACAGTCCCCCTCAGGGCCTTTGCGCATGCTGTTAGAGAGCCGCTACCTGCCCCCACTTTTGCTAGCTAACTCCCACTTATCTTTCAGATTGCAGTTTAAAGAATACTTCCTCAGGGCAGCCTTCTCGGAGTCCCCACACTGTGAGGTAAATCAACCAGATTTACAGAGAGTTCATCTAAGTCTGTCCCTACTCCCCTCACTTCCCAACACACAAACACTTGCCTCTTAGCTCCAGGAGGGCAGGGGATGGTGTCTATGTTCCTTATCAAAAATATAACAGAGTCATCAAAAGCTGAGGCTTTAGAGATAGCTGCATGGGTTTAAAGCTCAGCTATGCCACAGACCAGCTGTGTGACCCCGAGCAAGTTCCTTAACCTCTCTGTGCCTCAATTTCTTCCTGTGTATCAGGATAACAATAAACTCTTCATAAGGTCGTTTTAAAGATCAAATGAGTTGTTGTGTATTAAAAGCTGAGGACAGTGTCTGACACAATATGTGTTATACAAGTATTTAATATACCAATAATAATAATAACAATACATATTGTTATTATTCGTACCTCCCCATTCCCAGTAGTACCTAGTAAATGTTGCCACGTAGTTGATGCACAACAAATACTTGCTGAATAGAGAAATGAATGTCTGTTTGTCCCACTGAGGACAGAGAGAATCATATGCCTTTTCATTTCTTTTTTCTTTCTTTTCTTTTTTTTTTTTGCTGAGGAAGATTTGCCCTGAGCTAACATCTATGCCCATCTTCCTCTGTTCTGTATGTGGGTCGCAGCCACAGCATGGCTGCTGACAAGTGGAGTAGGTCCGCGCCTGGAACCAAATCTGGAACACACCGAACTTAACCGCTAGGCCACGGGGCTGGCCCCCTTTCCATCTCTTTATCATCATCATGTGCACAGGACCTGGCACATAGTAGGCCTAGTAAACAGGGATGACTGAGTGCGTGAATGTGGGGGTGACTCCCTGGAGTGTCCCCCGCCCCTTGTGCCCATGCGCCTCGACTCCCCACCCTGCCACGCTCCCTCCCCGGATCCAGGTGGGACCCTTCAGCCCCGCTGGCGGGACGGCCTCCCTGGCCCCTCTGCTGTCCTCGGCTCTGCCTAGAGACGCAGAGCAGCTTTGATCACTGACAGGAGCCTTCTCGGAAGAAAGAGAGAGACAGAGGGAGAAACCTGGCAATTTAAGCTCCCTGGACATGACACTTACTAACAAAACGAGAGGCTGTTGGCCTCTGCTCCGGTGAGCTGTCCATCGCTGGGGGTGTGGGAGGGGAGCGAGTGGGACGTCTTCACCTCTGGATGGGAAATACACAAACCCAGGCCTCGGCCAAGAAAGGCCGGGTCACCCCGGCAGGTTCGTCCTCACTGGATTTTGACCGCATGGACCCCACTCCCATCCTGGTCCCGCCAACATCTCCCCAGAAGTAACCACTGACAGCATTCTGGGGGTGTGCATATTTGCAGAGCCCGTTTTCTGTTTGACACACTCTGTACCTCCTGCCTTGGGAGTCTTGTTTCGAGTGTGTATATATTGGTCCATAGACTTTTCTGCTGGGATGGGCTCATTCGTTTTGTTTTCTTCTGAACAGCACCACCCTGAGCATCCAATTCTGCCCCTGGTCCCTTTCGTCAATGACGTGGCCGGGAGGCTTGCCACCTAGGAGCATCCAGATCAGCCTCATTCTTTTTCACCGCTGCATAGCATTCCAGCGGCTGGAGAGAACCTAGTTTATTCAGCTCGGGCTGCATCTTAAAACACAAAGCGTGTGTGTGTGAGGGAGCTCCTTTATCAGATATGGATGCCCGGGTCCCTCCCCAGACAAATTGAGCGAGAATTCTGAGGGCAGGTCCTAGGTCTCAGGATGTTATAATTCCTGGTGATGTTAACTTGCAGCCAGGATGGACCAGTAGCTTACTAAAGCGTATTTAAGCTGCTTTCAAGTCTTTGCAACGAAAAGAGAAAAAGGCTGCCAGGCGCCACTTCGTACATTCTTCGTTGTGCGTCTGTGCTGGTATTTCTGGAGCACAGGGCTCCCCGCCTCGGCACTGTCCACATTTGGGGCTGGGTCCTTCTTTGTTCGGGGGGCTGTCCTGTGCACTGTGGGAGTGGCGCAGCATCCCTGGCCCCTACCCACTCGATGCCAGGAGAACCACACTCACATCACCCCAACCCCAAACGCCTCCAGGCGTCCTAAATATTGCCTGGGGAGCAACGGGCCCTGGCGGGGAACAGCTGCTGTGGAGTAGGACCTCAAAGGACAGTGGCTGGGTTACGGGGAGGTGCACTTTTTCTGGGAGTCGACGGTGCCCCAAGGTGCCCCCACCAATTCGTGATCTCTAATTTCCTGGGACCATCCTGCTGGTAAACCTTCCATCCCTTTGTCCCGTGAGTCTGGGTTTAGAATTTGGGCTCGAACCTTTCAGCCCCTCCACGTTTGTGCTGCTTCCTGCAACCCCAAAGCCCAGGAATGCTATCAGCCTTTGGAAGACCATTCAAGAATCTAGAAGATGAGCCCAGAGGTCTGGAGCAGAAGCGATGATCAAACAAAGGTGAAGAGGAACCCATTTCTTCCCTTTTTTCTTTATTTCTTTCTCTTTTTTTAGGTTATTCTGTTGAGGCGGGGGACAATTCCCTCATCCTGCCCCTTCCTCAAATTTCCAGAATCTACTCTCAGTCTCTTTAAGGCCTCAATCTGTGTCCTGGCTGCTCTCGGGGTTTTACAAGTGATGAGAAGAGGAGACAGAAGGGAGGAAGACAAGGGAAGTTGTCTTGAGAAACGGAAAGAAGATTCCTAGGGTCTGCGTGGACATGTGTGTGTGTGTCTGAAAGAGAATTCAACTCACGGGCTGGGACGGCAGAGCAGGGGGAGAAGCCACAGGCCCAGCCGGTCGTGTCTCTTTAAGCAAGATAAGGCGCCTGTTCCATCCATCTCTTTGACACTATCGGCCTGTTGTCTAAAGTACTTACAGTTCCCTCCTTGAGAGGCGAAGGCCTGACAGGGGATGCTGGGGGAGGGGAGCGAGCGAGGCATTTGGGACCGGCACCCTGGCTGGCCCGCTTCCCCGCAGAGCAGGGACACAGCAGGCAGAGCGAGGTCACCCCCGCCCCAACCCCCCCCCCCCCACCGACTCTGGGCGGCCTGTTTTTAGCTCAGCCCTGAGAGCTGGGGAGATGGTCCCGCCCCAGCTCCCCACCTGGGGCCCCGTTCCCAGGGAACCACTTGAAACCAAAACTTGTCTTTCTCAAGTGGCTAGGGGGAGAGTGTGAAGCCCAGGAAAGAGAGAGTGAAAAAAAGCAAAAGCCCTCTTGCTGCTGCTCAAATTGACCTCCACTCGGCCCCTGAGCCTTTAAAAAGCCGCCGTGGTCCTCCCTGTGCTGTGAAGTGGGTGCTCTTATTCCTTGTCTCAGACACAAGGAAACCAGACCCAGAGAACTCAAGTAACTCCCCTAGGGTCACACAGCTCATCAGAGGTGTCGGTGGAATTGGAACCTGGATTTCTCTCAGTTCCAGAGCTCACTTCTTACCTCTTTAAACAGGGTATTTCTTGCAACTCCTGTTGTGGGCGATCGATGAAGGATTCCCTGAACTGATGTACAACTTCTCGTTCTTTAGTCATTCATCAAACACTTTGGGAGCATCGCCTCAGTGCCAGGCTCTGCTCTGGGTGCTGGCCATAAAGACCTGGCCCCAACCCCTTACTGATTTCTATAAAATATCCCCCTAGATTAAGCCAGACCTGCAGAAACCCTGGCAACCAGATTTCATCATCGTGGCCTCTGGACCACTTGATTTTGCCAGATGGTGACTTGGGGTTTTGCAGCCCATCAAGAGAACCCAGGAGAGACGGTCCTGATACATTTACTGTCGGGCTTAACAGGGTGGGGTCCTCAAGAACATCACCAAAAAATTACACAGCACTACATCATCTTTACAAGAACCCCGGGAAAAACTCCCTCCTGGTTTTTAGCGCACATCTCGATGTGTTTGTCTTTTACGAATTCTTCGGGCTCTCGTAACTAACTATAATTCTCCCCTTGTTTTGGCAGCTAGGGAGCTCAGAGCCAGATATATTTCTGTTAACGACACAGCCTGTTCCAGTTCCAAAGGCCGAAAAGCAAAATATTCTGAAACCTAGTGATGTCAAACATCGCTTTGCATGCTCCCGGATTCTGTGGGTCAGTGATCCGACCCGGGCAGCCAGGCTCTGTACCACCACGTCGAGAGCTGGGGGCGGAGCCATCCAGAGGCTCTTCACTCACGTGTCTGGGGTGGATGCTGGCTCTAGGCTGGGGCATCAGCTCCTCTCCACCTGCGCCTCTCCTCATGGGCTCCCACTGTCGACCCTTTTGGGCTTCCTCCCAACATGGCGGCTGGGGTTCAAGAGTGAGTGTCCCAAGGCAGGGCCAACTCAGGAGGAAGTGATGTCACCTTTTATGACCTTGGGGTGTTTGTAGACTGAGGAGGTCACCACCTGTCCCCCACCCTGAGCCTGTCCTGTTTTGGGTTCATCCCTTAGTCCTGGGGAGCATTACCCCGCACCACGTCCTATTTGCCAGAACTAAGCTACTAGGCCGAGCCCATAATCAAAGAGAGAATCAGACTCCGCCTCTCGATGGGAGAAGCACCCCAGTTCTGGAAGACAATGTGGGACAGAAACATTGCCGTGGCCACTTCTGGAAAATACAGTCCGCCACACAAGACCTCTGGGACTCACTGACGGGTGCTCATCACTCTTGGCTTGATCGTTTTATTAACCGCCATCTGTGGATTACACGCATTTTTGCAGCCAAAGATTCTTTAAGGAAATAGGCAGGAGACAGACAATATGTGTAATCAACCCTGTTTTCTGAGCGTTTGTTATCTGCTTGGCGCCGTGCAAATAGGTCCTGCCCGATGTCTTCATGGGTTTAATTCCCAAACAATCCTCCTACCAACGTTTTCCAAAGTAGAGAAACCGAAGCCCACAGGACGTTGAAGAATTTCACCAGATTTGGCATCGCGGAGAAGCGGCAGAGCGGGGGTTCCATGCCCGGCAGGCTGATTCCGTTCTGCCGCAGGTGGAGTCAGCCCACCGGCCTTCGGCCTCGGCCTCTGAGCTCCCTCCACACCCGGTTCCCACTTGACACTAACAGGACGGCTATACAGGACTCAGCCCTCTGTTCCTCCACATTTCCCCCCGACCACCGGGCGTTCTCCAGTGCAACTTTCTCTGAGAAATAAGAGCATATTCATTGACCTCTGCATATATATCAAGATTAACATTCTCTCCAACTTAGGTCAGCCAGCCTGGCGGGAATTGGGGAATTTGGCAGAAAGTCTCTGAGCACCCACTTCCTGCCGGGCCCGGAGCTGACTCTCAGGAATCCAGACACGAGGCCTTTTACGTCACCCTGGATCGAGATCTATCTGAGGGTGGGGACGGTGTCATCGGGCCTTGTGGATGGGCACACTGCGAGGGCCTGGCGCGGTGGATGGAGAAAGGGAAAGTGTTCATCCATCCCAGCAACGAGACCACCATGAGTGACAGCGCCTCTGAGCCTCCAGCTGCTAACCTGTAAAATGGGCTGAAGAATAGCGCTGCACACCCCACAGGGCCACACTGGGAATCTTGCCACTGAGTAGGTCTCTTTTTTTGGCATTGACTTCCAAAAACCTCAAAGCCAAGTTTGGGGCTTATGCATGATCATCATATAAAATGTTAGCATATAATCAACCCTCAATAAACAGGACGAGGGAAGGGCTCTGGGGCTGGCACTCCAAACTCAACTGAAGCTGGGGCTTGACTTTTCCCCGTTCCGCCTCTGGAAGGGGCAGCCTCGATGCAGTACGATGGAAGTTGGGGAGCCTGGTGTTTCAAGAGCAGATGGAAATCTCCTAAAAACTTTTTTTGGAAACCCTTGATCCTCCCAGCCAAGATTGTTGGCCAAACATCCCAGCTAGAGGGCCCAATGGAACGCAGTCAATGACCTTCAGAGGTCACAACGTCCTAGGTGCATGCCTGGTTGAGGGGAGCCGGGGTGAGCCTGCTTGAAGAAGACGAGAATCCAGCTCAAGCACCCAGCTCTCACTTTCTCTCTCTTGGGCCTATTAGCACCGAACTCTACTTTTATTTTTTACGCAGGATGTGGCTGGTGAGTCAGGAAGAAAAGAGAGCTGCAGTATTTGCTCTTGGAAATATCAAGAATACTTGGCTCTTCAGACAAACCCCAGCATTGGGCCCGAAAGCTAAATCCAGATATGTTATATATTTATTCAAGGCAGCAATTGGCCAGGAAACGACTATAAAACACACATTTTGAATAAAAGAGGGAGATTTATGGTGCTTTTGCGAATCTGAGTCATATCTCTCTGCCTCCCCCAGGCCAGGATCCTTTAATCACTAACATACCCCCAGCTTGTACACTCGGTGGGCACAGAATTACTTCCTTCTGGTCCCGTCCCAGGCAAAGCTGCGATGCGGATTGCGCTACTTCATCTGACAGTCGGTAAATGAATTGCCAATTCATTCTGAGCTTAGCTGGGGGCTGCTTTTTGCCTTGGGAGGAAAAAAAGTGGGGTCCTTTCATAGGTATCTTTGATCAGTCAGGACTTGACAAATTATTTTCCTAGGAATTTCTCTATCCTTAATGCCACAGGGAAAAAATGGATTTACCGTAAAAGAATAGCTTTTATGTTTCAGAAATTAGAGCAATGTAAAAGCTTTTCTCCAGTTCCTTTCTCTCTCTCTCTCTCTCTCCCCCCCCCCCTTCTCTCTCGCCTCTTCTCATTCAACCGTATTTTTCTCCAGGGAAAGGAGGCAGGTACCAAATAGAATTGGGAAAGGCCACTGGCAATGGCTGGGCTTCTGGCTGGTTAAGATATTTCAACTGTACAAAGGTAACAGGAAAATAAGCTCCCCACCTCCCCCATACACTCGATATTGAGAAACCAAAGGCAAATCTTCACCCCAAGTTTCCCTTGTGATAGCTGATTTTTTTCTCCTCTGAACTCTTGTTTTAGGGACCAATTTGAACCTGAAGAAGCCCGAATTATTTTTCAGCAGGATTCAACCATGCTGCAACTATCTCATGCCCCTAGTTTAGACGTTCACTTACCTGAAGGCAGAGGGCCGGAACAGCGGATCTCTAAGTTATTTCCACATCAAGGGTTTTTATCAGCTAAGGTACAACCTTAAAGAAAAGAATGTATTGACAGTATCAATGGTACAGGGCTGCCATGAATGGATGGGCAGGCTGTGCACTGCACAACTCCAAGAGGCACCATTCAGACAGACTATCAATGTGAGTGACAGGCTCTGAGGGTTGTGCCATGCTCAACCTTTACAAGTGTGGGCTGCAGCTTTGAAAGGGAACTCAAAGAGGTGAAGGAAAGATTGGAGAACCATCATTATAATAAAGGGACAATCTTAGGGATCCAAGTGGAAGGAACCAAAAAAAGAGTTTAATGAGGGACTAGACGGGATGAGCATGAGCATTTCCAGTCTGTTTATTTCTGCACTCAAGATTCTCTCTCTGGGAGAAGGAGAAAGTGCCTCGGGTCAAGTGCTCCCACGCTCTTGTCTAAAGGAGGGGAAGGCTCTTGGGTGAAGAGCTTACACTCCTAGTTTAGGTTTCCCTCAAAGCAGACCCTAAAACAAGGATTCGGATGCCGCGTCTTATTGGGGTGAGGGAGTGGGAAGTGAAATGAGGAAGGGAAGGATGCCAATGAAGGGTGTGGTATTGAGAATGCTGCTGGAGATCCTGTAAGGCACAGTGTAAAACATACTAAAAATTGTCCCACCGAGGGGACAGGAAGCTGGGCTATTTACAAACCAACTCCCGTCCCTCGTTGTTAATTCTCTGGATGAGTGTGTACCTGAGGCCAGAGAAAGCCTTCCAGCAGAGAGACTCAGATGCCGGACGCAGGAAGTCCTTGATGGATGTGGGAACCATCCACCAAAGCTGCAGGTGACCTGGAGGATGGGCCCAGGAGGTAGGGCTGGGCACTGACAGCATCTGCCACGCCCACAGAGACCACACACAATGAGGGAGAGATAACTCCCCTCCCAAACTGGGGTGCCATCTCCAAAAGAAAGAGGAATGGAAGCAAGGAACTCACAAAAGACCAGACACCCGCCAGGCACGGAACCCAGAACAAATCCAATCTCGTCCCCGTGTTTGCCCCATCTCTGCCACTAAACAGCCCCAGGGCCTTGAGCTGGTCCCCGCCTCCACTCTGGAGATACCAGCCCTCAGTCTCTTCTTCTCAAAAGCCCATGAGGTAGTACTATCCATCATTTCCAGGGCCCTAGACCTCAGGGATAAAAATGGGGCTCCTCTCTTGGTGGCCTGGGGCTGTCATACAAAGCACAAGGGGCAGTGAGTGGAGCTTTGGCACGTGACATCCCCTGAGCATCTGTTAACTTTGGGAGGCTCAGAGTCCAGATCCCAAGGGAGCTGAGAATCACCTGCAAAGTGGAGGAGCTGAGGTGTGCGGGTTCGTGTGGCGTGTGCAAGGGCTTAGCAGCTGGTACCCTGATCGTCTACTCAACAAGCAAACAAGCACGGTCCTCCCCTTGCCCCATTCTCCCTCTGCAAACAGAGCCTGGACTGCATTGGGGGAGCGGGCACAGACCGTTACCTTAGGATGCTGGTCCTCACTCCAGCCCTGCAGATGACCCTTGACCGGTCTAAGTGAGTCAAGATCATCCAGATCACCTTTCCAGGTGTCTCACTTGCCCAGGCTCCCTGGCAGCTGGGATAGCCTGGTGACGCCATTTGGAACAATGAGATGTGACGCCGGGGGAACCCAGCTGGCTGACTGCTCGTGAAAGGAGACAGCCACGGCGAGAATCTGTCTGCCGTGTCAACTTGGCCAGGCTACATCTCCAGTGATCCCATCCAACACTAACCTAGGTGTTGCTTAGAGGTTCTTTATAGATGTGATGAAAATCCACAATCAGTTGACTTTAAGTAAGGGAGACTATTCCAGATAATCTGGGTGGGCCTGGTTCAATGAGTCGAAAGGTCTTAAAAGCAGAGCTTCCTGAAGGGAAGGAAGAAATTCTGCCTGTGGACGGCAGTTTCAGCCATGCCTGGGAGCTCCAGACTGCCCCGTAGGGACTGAGTTGTGCCCCTGCCCAGTTCCTGTGTTGAAGCTGTAACCCCCAATGCGACTACATTAGGAGACGGGGCCTTTAAGGAGATAACTAAGGTTAAATGAGGTCATGAGGGCGGGGCCCTGATCCAGGAGGACTGCCACCCTTATAAGAAGACGGACACAAATCAGAGCTCTCTCCTTTCCTCCCTCCCTTTCTCTGCCCCTCCAAGTGCTCAGAGGAAAGGCCATGTGAGCACAGAGCGAAGGGGTGGCCGGCTACAAGCCAGGAAAAGAGGCCTCGCCAGAAACCAACCCTGGCAGCAACTTGATCTTGGACTTCCAGCCTCAGAACTGTGAGAAAATAAATGTCCGTTGTTTAAGCCCCGCGGTGTGCAGCATTTTGTTATGGCAGCGTATGGCAGACTAATACGCTGTCCTTCCTAATGGCCCGCCCTGTGCATTTCAGACTGGCCCACCAGCCCTCCCAGTCAAATAAGCCGATTCTTGCAATAAATCTTTTCGTATATATCCACATTCTCCTACTGGCTCTGCTTCTCTGGTTGAACCCCGGCTCATAGAGCTCCTCAAGGCAAGGCTTGCATATGACTTGTGTACACACCAGACACGCCCTGGCTTTGAATGGACGTGTCACGTATGGGCCCATGAAGGATGAGAAGTCACATGGAGCAGAAGCAAGGCATCACATCCAAGGGAATCCTAGACCAGCCTACCCCCAGCTGACCCCTCGGCTGATCACAGGCGCATGAGCACAGCCAAGACCAGCTGAACTCAGCCCCGATCGACAGCACCCCTTGGTTGATCCAATGGAACCACTCGGTTGACTCGTGGGCTCTGGAGCAAAAGCAAATGTTTATTGACGTACGCCTCTGAGCTTTTGTAGTTGCTTGTTATGCAGCCCTTATTGCGGCCACATGGGTGGCTGCTTGAGGTGGCATGCTGTCAGCATGCTCTGAACTGTCCCCCTAACCACATCTGAAATGTGAGGTGGGCAAAGAGGACGTGAGACCAGGCACAAGAGTCATCTTCCACCGAGTCCCTGACTTGGCCACAGAGTCCTGTCCTCCAATGAGGACATCTGTTGAGAGATTTATCAATTCACTCAGGACATAATTAGCAAACACCTTCTAAATGAAAATACAAGCAGGCAAGACTGGAACGTTCCTGGCCTCCCGGAGCTCTCCTGACCCCGGGAGAGGAGACCGGCAGTTCACGAAGGAAGAAAAGTCAACTGTGATGAATGTTAGGGAAAGAAAAAGGGCATCCTAGCTTGTCTTGGGGCCGGTGAAGCCTCCTGAGGGAGGCTGTGGTTGAGGTGAGGTCTGTTTGAAGCCTCTGTTTATCAAATGTGCCGAGGACGGCAGCTGGCCCGCTGGGCACATTCTGGAACCTCTCCCATTTGATCTCTACGCCAGGCCCACGAGGCTGATCTTCTCACCCTCATGTTGCAGAGGTGGAAACTGAGGCTTGGCCACGTGGATAACTCGCTCACACGCTGGAGGGTTCGCAGGGCATCCGAGCCCAGGGAGCCACCGGCCCTGACTTCTGAGGGAGTCAGTCCTCAGACGCAAAGTCACAAACCTGTTTTATTTTTCTGGTGATTGAAGGCTCCAAGGATACCTGTCCCCCGAAGGCAAAGAAGGCTGCCCTGGCACACTCAGCTGCCCAACCCCCCTCCTTCTCCTGGGCCCATGGAAAGGGCAGGGATGGCATGGGTCCGTCTGTCACATACGGGGGTCTGACACCATGCAATGTCGGCCAAGCCACCCATAATCGGAGTGACCTTGGACATGTCACCTAAACTCTCTGCTTAGGTGCTTCTTTCTATAAAATAGGGGTCAGAAGGTCCCTACCTCCCAGTCACGGGACCACGTAAGTATGCTGCTTGGTATAGGGACTGACACGGAGTGTATGGTCAATACAGGAAAGCTGTTCTTGCTATTTCTGCTATACTATCTACGGGAGGCGGGATGTCAGTCACGGATTAAATCCCTGCCAGGAATAGCCCTCAGCCGGCACTCCTGGCTGTCCCACCTGTGACACTCACAGTTCTGACCAAGCATCTTTCAATCAGTGTATCGGAAGGATTTACATGCTTGACTGCTTTTTAAGGGGTGTAAGAATGCATTCTGAGGTCAGAAAAGGAACGGTGCGGACCAGTCAGCCTTTGGGGATGGAGAACCTTCTGTTCTCTCTGTTGCCACAGACGATCCAGAGTTGATGGTCCCTTACAAAGCTGGCTATTTAAGTCATCTCTGGGACGGTGCCTGTGTGGGGCAGCCGTGTTTTAATTATTGCTGAAGCTGATGATGTTGATGGCGCTGATGACGGCTCAAGTCTATTATAAAATAACGGAAGATCACGGGGCGAATTTCCCAGCAAGAGGAGGAGGAGGAGGAAGAGAAGGAATAATGATAATAATAAACAGCACTGATTAATCCATTAGCTGACCGCACTGAGCACGTCCTCTGTTCCAGGCCCTGTGCTGGGCACTGCACGCTCATCGTCCCCCTGCAGCCTCCCTGGAACACTCTCTGGGTCAGTGCGGCCGGCATTATCCTCATTTCACGGATGATCAGACGGAGGGTTAGCAAGCTGGCTCGAATCACCCCGGGTCACAGAGGCGGTAAGTGGAGAAGTGAATTTTATAAGCCGGGTCAGTTAGAGAACAAAGGGGACATTCTTACAACTGCCTGATTCAACGTGTGTGTGTGTGTTCATATATGTGTATATTCTATGTACCTGTTTGTATATGTGTATGTGTGTGTATGCACATGCATATGTGTGTGCATATCTGTGTCTGTGTGTTTTGGATATGTGTATATTGTAGGTATGTGTTTATATATATATGTGTGTATGTGTGTGTATATCTGTGCCTGTGTGTTTTTGTATGTGTGTATATTGTATGTATATGTGTTTTTATGTGTGTCTGTGTGTTTGTATATGTGCATATTGTATGTGTGTTATATATGTGTGCATAGTGTCTGTGTGTTTGTATATGTGTATGTGTGTAGGTCTGTGTATGTTGCATATGTGTATACTGTGTGTGTGTTTGCATATATGTGTACGTCTGTGTGTTTATATATGTGCATATTGTATGTATGTGTGTATGTGTATATATATATGTGTAGGCCTGTGTCTGTGTGTGTTTGTATATGTGTATACTGTATGTGTGTGTGTTTTTATATATGTGTATGTCTGTGTGTGTTCTGTTTGTATGTCTGTGTGTTTGTATATGTGCATATTGTATGTATGTGTGTTTGTGTATGTGTGTATATGTATATGTGTAAGTCTGTGTCTGTTTGTATATTGTATACTGTATGTGTGTGTGTTTGTATATATGTGTACATCTGTGTGTATTATGTTTGTGTTTGTATGTGTGTATGTCTGTGTTTGTATATGTGTATATTGTATGCACGTGTGTGTTGATATATGTGTGTGTTGGTATATGGTATGTGGGTATGTATGTGTGTGTGTTGTATTTGCTGACAAGAGGATAACAGTTCCCACCAGGAGGAGCAGCCAGCAACAACCACCCCAGAAAGTGGAGCCCAAGAAGCATCAGCCGTCTCTCTGTTTCTGCGATGGAACATTCCGTGATCAGCAGTGGCCTGGCTGGTACTGGTACCCAGCTCCATCACTGACCAGGTCAATGGCACTCCTCACCGGATCTCCACCCCTTCAGCCTCAGAGCAGACATGGGTGCCCACCTTCCTCACAAACTCGGTTTGATCAACGCCCGAAAAATAAACTAGATTTTATTTTACTAATTCTATTCCTAATTACAAAGATAATTCATCTTCATCACAAGAAAAGGAGAAATACCCAAAAACACAAAGAAAATTTAAACTCTCACAGTCCCACCACTGTTATTATTGTGTTTACACCCTAACTGGCTTTATTGTCTAAGCGTGAAGGCAGGCAGGTGTCTTTCACAAGATGGAGAAGCTGTTGTGTGTGCTGCTAGGGACCGGCTTCTTGCACACACGAGTCTTAAATATCTTCTTCAAATCCTCCTCACAAATGTGTATTTGATGGCCACATGGCATTCCACTGTATGGGCACACGCTAATTCACTCGAGTAGCCCCGTCCTATCGGATACTAAGGATGCCTCCAGCTTTATATGATTAAAAAAATAGTGATGAACTACCTAGAAAATAACTATTTACACACATCCCTGATTCTTACCTTAGGACCAATTCCTCAAAGCAGAATGATCAGATTAAAGGATTAGCACATTGTTAAGGCTTCTGATCTATTCTGCCAAACACTCCTCCAAAGACATTTACCTATTTTCATCCCAGCCAGCAGATTATGAGATTTCCTATTTTCTCACTAGCCCTAGGTATCATTATATTTAAAGTAGACACTTCCTAAGTCCATGAATGAAAATTATATGGAACTTGCATTTCATGGATTAAGGTTTTTCTTTTCAAGCATTAATTGAGCATCTACTGTGGTAGGTCCGTTCCTGGGTGTTGCCACAGATACCGTCTCCTTTGAACCTCAGCACAGTCCTCGGAAGCAGTACACTATCTCCCTTTAGTGAACGAGGAAGCTAAGCCTGGGACAAACTTAGGTTCCGTGCTGAACTCTGCCACATACCAGCTGTGTGATGTTGGGAGTGTTCCCAACCTCTCTGAGCTCAAGAATATTAATGATCTGGGTCTCTGAAAGTTCTGCTGATCTTCTGCCCCATAACTTTGAGTCCCATACTCGAGCGCTCAGTTTTGGACCAGGAAGCAGAAGGATGCTCTAACTCTCCTCTCCCAGGTACAAAGAAGCCGACCAGCTCACAAGTCCAGTGTGTCCTCTGCAGCTGTGGGAACTAACTGGAAAAGAGCCTAACACAATTAGTAGGTTCTCAGCAAGCAAGGGTGTCAACCGCACAGGGTGGGACCTTAACACATGCTTGTTGAATAAATGAATGAATGCAGACTAAGCGATTACTACCCAGGGAGGAATCTACATCTTATTCCTCCATCACCATTTCTGCCTCAGGACCTTTGCATAAGCTGTTCCCTCTGTCTGAAATGCTTTTCCTCCCAACTTTTCACCTGGTTAATTCCTACTCATCATTCAGGGCTCAGCTCAAAAGTCACCTCCTCCAGATCAGGTTAGGACTCCCTGTCTTAGCCCCTTATAACATCATGCACTCTGCCTTTATGGTTCTTCCTGACTTAGCAATCCACTGATTACGGAGATGATTACCCCAGGGCTGTTTCTCTCACTAAACCATAAGCTCCAAGAGGACACAACTTTATTGCCTTGTTCGCCACTGTGTCCTCAATATTTATGACACGTCCAGTACAGGGCAAGCAGCCACTAAATATATGGTAGGAATATAATAATTTGTTGACATCTAAACAATTATAAAACTACATGAACATTGGGCTATTACATCCTTAAACCTACCAATTCAGTGAAAAGATCCTTTATAACCATTGTTTGGAACCCAAAGAGGTTAACCTGCCTCTGTTATGGGAGGAGAGTGTCCTTTCCTGATTTATGAAACTTGCTGTGAACAAGTTTTTAACAATTTTCCAATGATGGCAACTGTTTGCGTGCCGGGGCGGGGTGTGAATTTGGTATTCCGGTGAAAAAATAAGACTGACTGACTATCTTGTATAGCTGGTAAATTAGTTTGGAAGGTAATTTTTTTAAAGGCAACCTTCTTTTTTGTGATCTCAGGAGAATAAATATCTATTTAGAGTTAGAACTTATGCAGCGAAACTTTACTAATTCCTTCTCTGTGGGGACAGGAAGGCCATTGACCCAGTTTCTCCATCATTCTTCAAAGAAGCTGAATTGTCATTTCTTTATAATTAATTCACACTTCTTGGAAGTTCTTTGCTTAGGAAAGTTTCCAGGGGGACCTGATCAAATGAATAATTTGTGATCAACAAGCCATTGGCCCTGCTTCAAGGAGATGTGACATATTCGATGGCTCTGGATAATTGGAAAAGTGTGGGCATTGAAATGATAAAAATAGAAAAAAATACAGGGGGGGCGGCCCGGTGGCGCAGTGGATAAGTTCACACGTTCTGCTTCGGCAGCCCAGGGGTTCGCCAGATTAGGATCCCCAGTGTGGATATGGCACCGCTTGGCAAGCCATGCTGTGGTAGGCGTCCCACATATAAAGTAGAGGAAGATGGGCATGGATGTTAGCTCAGGGCCAGTCTTCCTCAGCAAAAAGAGGAGGATTGGCAGCAGATGTTAGCTCAGGGTTAATCTTCCTCAACAAAAAAAAAAAAGAGAGAAAGAGAGAGAAAGCAATGGATAAATCAAATGCTCCCTTTAGAAAAAAGAAAAAAAATGCAGTACTAACTTACTCACCAATTTGCTGCTCTATTCTGCCCCGTAGGAGTTATACAGGACAAACACACAAATTCTAAATGTGTGGGTTTTAAGTAAATCTCCATTGAGGGTCCATAAAGTTGCTCGCCAAGCGACCTCTAAAACACTTGATGCCAGCAAGCAATTCGAAGAAAGAGATCCTGCAGAAAACCAACGATTGGGTGGTCCACATGGCCTGACCAATATCATTTTCTGATCAGTTGGGATTCCTGACGATTTTTCTTTTCCAATGCTGATACGAATTCAATTAAAACAAATGAATCCATTCCAGGAATATCAGCCAGTGGATAAATATATTAGCTCCACCACACTCAAATACAACAGGTTCCAAATATCCATGAGACCAGCAGGAGAAAGCAGATGGGGCGAAGAATCCACATGAAAGACAACTCTTTCCTATTTCCTCTGCCCGATTTCCCCTCTACTTAGTCAGCAGAAAGAACAGGAAAAAAAAATGGGGTTCAAGTCCCTTGTACTTTTTTAAGCACATGGTATTTATTAGGCATTAATTGGCACACAATATACGGAGCGAGTACTTAATTCTTGCCCTCCCCCCCTTAGCAACATAAAAAGACATAATCGCATAAGGACACTCACATAAACATACTCACACACTCTCACGTACTTGGACACACTCAGCTTCACATATTACCCTGTTCTCTTTATTAGGGTCAGTTAAAAAAAATTTTTTTTTAATCAAGAAAGCAAAGCACATTCAAGAGAAAAAAAAAAAAACGCAAACTTGGTTTTGAGTATCAATAAAATTAAAAAGCTCTTGGCCAGCTCCCATGCTGGATTTCATTTCATGTTATTACTTAATTAGAACTCCTATTTATAAATAAATAGTACCAGTAAAATATTACATCTGAAGAACCCTGCAATAACGTTTTACTTACACACTTTTTTATACTGTTTTCTGTTTTCAATAACCACAGTTTGGCGTCGGCATTTGGTGTCGGGGCAGTTTCTTTGGAGAGACCTGATGGGCGAGCACGTCTTGCCTCTTCCCTAGGAATGGTGGCTGTTTCTTTGCATCCAGACTGGAGGTTTGGAAGCTGGGGGCTGGCGTTTTTCTATCGGGACGAATATTTATTTTGGCTTTGTCACAACTCTTGTCAGCACAGAGCTTGCTCCTTATCACAGTTCTGCCCGCATGGAAACCCGGGCTTTTTAAGTTTTTCAAAGCGAGCCTTCCGGTCGGGAAGCTATAGGCCACGTTTTAGCGACAGACGGCTGGAAAGACAGGAGGACTGAGGAAGATAGGACCCCAGATGGAGCCCAACGTCATCCTGACTGTGCTGCTAAACAGATCGCAAAACCGGGCTCCGCGATGGTGGGGAAGGTGGGAGAAAATTGGAGAAAAGCTGGGACCCAGGAGACCTGTTCGGAGAAATCGCACGGCAGAGGTAGGTAATTTCTTAGTCAAGGGGAGGGTGGCGAATTTAGATTTGAGGGGTGGCATATTCGAGGGGAACCCCACAAGTACATAATTTGAAACATACTTGCCTCAGACCTCCCCCAAAAGAAGGGACTGGGTCCCATTAAGAAAATTGAAAGAAAAAATATATTATTATTTATTATATAACAATGTCAACATTAACACCAAGACAGGCAAAGGCTCCAACTACGCTTCAGGATGAAACACTCGATGAGGCAAGATTCTCCGGAGACCAAAAGGAGGAATCGGGAGGACTTGCGGAGGTGGTGTGAACGTGGCCGGCTGATGGGCGTGGCGGTCATGGGATTCATCTTTTTTTGTTTGTTTTTTAAGTTTTGAGACAGAACAACAAAGTCACATTTTTTGAACTGTGGTTTCAAGCGACTGATCAGATCAGTGTCCAGGGGGTCTCTAGAGCAGACGTGAACACGGGGTGACACGAAGGATCTTGTCCACGGGGTTCTCTCGGCTACCGTCTCTCTCCCTCGCGCTCCTCTCTCTCTCGAGCGAATGTCCGTTCGGAAGCAGGCCTTAATTTAGCTATTGTCACTCCACTCTGGCACCATGCCGACTCCGTGCACAGAGTGGTACTGATGCGGGGACAGAGTTCTCGGCACGCCGTGAGAGTAAAGGAACTCAGAGGGCTGAAGGCTGCCTGGGGACTGGAGGCCAGTCTGAGGTCCACACTGCCTGACCACAGGCTGGTGGGCCACTGAGGTCTGGTGCTGGAACATTCCTTCTCCAAGCTGCGGGGAGCCATGGTTGGCCATGCCGGCCAGCCGGGGGACCAGGGGCCCCGAGGTGAAGTGAGCAGAGAAGTGTTGGTAGGGTAGCCTGTCCATGGGCTGCACGGTGGTGACTGTGCAGCTGCCATAGGAGGGCATGCTCGGCCACGTGTTGCAGCTGATGTCTTCCAGGCTGGGCACCGGCTCACTGGGCGGGGCGGAGCTGGCGTACATGCAGGCCTGTCGCTGGGCTGACTCTGTCCTGTAGGAGGCACTCAGGCCCTGTTGCTGGGGGTAGCTGGAGCGGTAGAAGGGGTCCTCTTCACTGGGCGACGTCTCCATGTAGGGCTTCTTATAGGGATGGTCTGTGGTGGAACATTCTTCATCTGCTAAGACAGGAGGAGAGAGACCAATGAGGCCAGGACCGGCCACCCCACAGCTAGAGGCACAGACAGCCATTTGACCAAAGGACTGAAGAATCAAGTCTGCGAGTCTGCTAGCTCCACCCTCCATTCTGGTAAAAGGGGGTGGACTGTAATGGTTAGACCTTGGGCTATGGAGTCCTAAGCAGTTTGACCTTTCTGAGCTCAGTTTCTTCATAAAATGGAAAGGGTCACGACAGCACTGTCTACGAAGGGAGGTGTTGAGAATGAGAAGGGAAAATATAGATTAAGCACTTCATGCAGAGCTCGGTACAGGGAAACACTCAATGAATCATAGTTATCATCATCTTCCTTGTTCCCTGGCATGTAAATTCCATGAAGGTTGAATATCGTCTGTGTGACCCATCGTTACATTCCCAGAACCTGGCGCATTCCTAGTAAGAAAACTAATAACAAGAGTATCAACCATAACAGTAAAAACAACTCATATAGTGTTTACTCTGCCCGGCACTGTTCTAAGACCCCTCCATAAAGTCACCCATTTCATCGTCACAACAACCCTGGGAGGTGGATTCTATTATTATCCCCATTTTACAGATGAGACAAAGGAGACACAGAGAGGTTAAGAAACTCACCCAAGGTCTTACATGGCTGGTAAACAGTGGCTCTAGGATTAGAATCCAAGAAATGTAACTTCAAAGCCTGCTCTTCCATACCATGCTACATGGAGAAGACACGCAAAAATATTTGTGTAATGGATGGAAGGATGGATAGACAAATGGACAAATGGATGGGAGCCTGAAGGAATCACCAGATCCTTTACTGACGCCTTGTGTAAGCAAGCATCCAGTTAACATCTGTTGAGTCGGTACACTTTAACGTGTCCCTGTTTCCTTGCTCAGCAAGTCACTTCCCTTCTCCAGGCACTAGCTATTCCCCAGTGTAGGGCAGTGGAGATAGACCTGTCTCTGAAGGAGGGTTTTCCTGAACGACTTTGGTGTCACTGACCCCTTTGGGAACTAACAAAAGTACTGGGCTGTCTCCTAGAAAAATACACTGACACACAAAGTTTTGAGAATCGCATGTGCCTTCAGAGTTTTGCACACAACTTCAAGGGGCCCAAGGGCTCCCTACAATCCAGACCCCAGGGTAAGAAGCCTAGACGTGTCTGGGTCTGACTCTAGCTCTCATACTTAATATCTGTGTGACATCAGCCTCTGCCCTCTAGGAGCCTCATTTTCATCATCTCTGAATCCGAGTTGTAATACTTACTTGCCTGGGCAGCTAAGAATGAAATAAAATCGAGCATGTACGTCACTTGAGCGCCATCATCGAAGGCAGCTCTTGTTTGAAGGGTAACACCACCAGTCAGTCTCGCGCCAAACCGGATCTATAATAACACATCTCCAGGTGTTTCCTCCGGGGGAAGCAATACCTGGGAATTTCTCCCAAAGTATAAACCTCAAAACAGATTCATTCCTGAGCTGGAATTTTACCCCCCAAAACTGCAGGCTTTCTCTTCTCACCCGCCAATCTCTTTCTAATCAATGAATGTCAAGAAATAAGTCTGTCTTTGGGGAGTGTGAAGGAAAATGAAACACAGGACACTGGATGTGCCTGCAACTCACTGTGATGGTCCGTGGTGTGAGGGCAGGACGTGGGACTAAATAAACGGAGGAAGGAATAGCTATTATTTATTGAGCACCTACTAAGTGGCCTTCCTCTAACCTCATAGTAATTCCTCAAGGTGGCTGCTCTCATCCCTGTCTCACAGAGGCAGAAGCTGAAGCTCAGAGAAGCGACCTGCCCAAGGTCACACAGCTGGGAAGGAGCAAAGGCTGGGATCTAAGCCAGGTCTGACTTACCTTGTCTACCACACCTTGCTTCCTGCTCTCTAGATTTCTACCTGCCGATGCCACTCATTCAATCATCCAACAGATATTTACTGAGCCCCCACCAGGTGCCAGGTACTGCACCGGGTGCTGGAGATAGAGTGGTCAACAGGTAGTCATGGTCCTGCTCGGTGTGCATCCTCGGCCCCTCTCCATCCCACCCTGAGCAGTGAGCGAGGGAGGCTGACACACTGTGATTAGGAAGTGGTCCTCAGATATAAAGCATCAAGTCAGGACGTGGTCCTCGGATATAAAGCATCAAGTCAGGAGGTGGTCCTCGGATATAAAGCATCAAGTCAGGAGGTGGTCCTCGGATATAAAGCATCAAGTCAGGAGGTGGTCCTCGGATATAAAGCATCAAGTCAGGAGGTGGTCCTTGGATATAAAGCATCAAGTCAGGAGGTGGTCCTCGGATATAAAGCATCAAGTCAGTCATGGTGGCTTTGGCTTTGTACTGGATTATAAAACAGCTCCTCAGTCCGGGGAAGGTAGCTTAGGTTTGGGTTCCACCAAACGCTTCCATTTGCATCATTCTCCGAGTGACACCCATAGGCAAGTCAAAAATCTCCCCAAACAAAACGTATCTACACTAGGGTTGCACCCACCTAATAGCAAGAAAGTTTATTTTTAACTAGACTCTTTTTTCTGGGACACATCTGGGACCCAGAAGATGCCCAAACATTTGTCCTCAAAAAAGCGAAAAGTGCAGCCAGCCTTCCAGGTATTCTATCTACATCATCCCAACCATCCAGATGCTTGAAGACACCCAGATGAACAAGCAGCCACGTTTATCACCTTTCAACTGGGCATATTTTGCTGTCTTGAAGACACCGTCCTCACCACCTCTTTCCTTTATTCCTTCCCTCCGTGCTTCCTTCCATCCCCTGGATCCATAAATCTGAATGTTTCCATTGTTGCTACAATCATAACCTTTGGGTTTTCCATTTAACCAGGGTGTTCCCTTTTTCAATAACAGAAAACACAGCTGCAGGGTACCCTTGGCAAGAGAAAAAAACAAGGCAAACTAACCATTCCCGAGTTTCTGATCCCCTTCCAGATTTGTTACAAGTAAAGAAGGAAGAATAATATGAAAAAAGGCTGGGGCACATTTTGGAAAATCGTAAAATTACACATTCCAGTCTTTAATACCCCAAAGATCTGATGCAGAGTCCTAAGAAAAGCTCGGTGCTGGCTTATTCATGAAAGCAGGTCTTAAGCATTCTCAAATTCTTCTCAGACTTCATCACATTATAAAGAAATTCCAAAGTGTGGATCCAAATTTCAGTTGGGTCTTGATAAACGCTTGAGATGTAATCTCTGTGTTTATTTTGGTTATGGCTTGGTTTCTTTCTTCTTATTGGGAGCTCGATAACTGACCAACAGCAAAGACCTATTTCCCAGCCAAGTCGAGTTTACCTTCCACGGCTGGGGGAGAGGCTGTGGTCAGGTGTCCAGTCTTTGATGAGTCCACAGCTCAGTTTCAGAAGGTTGTGCATTAAGAGTGGTCAACTGTATTCCAACCGTCCTGAACCCAAGTGAGTTTCTTGGATAATAGTAAAGCTCCTCACGATTCCGACCACCAATCACCACATAGCACTGTGAAAAACCCTGGTCCCTGGCGTTTTTCTAGTTGCTTTTTATTCTGGATAAAGTGGCTTTAATGATGAATCCAGATTTCAGGACACAGAGTTATGTCTCTGACTGTGCCTGGCTATGTGACCTTGGGCATACCACTGGACCATTCCAATCTCAGTTCTTGACTGTATATGGCGATAATACCTAAACTTCTTGTAGAAACTGAGATAATAATTAAGTGCAGTCTAGTTCCTGTCTATCTTCCTTGCACATAAAGTGAGTGTTCAAATCTTATCAGTCCAAGTAATTTGAGTTTCCTCTTTTCCCTCTTAGAAGACTGGACATATGGCTCTGTGAAAGTTGTCCAATACTTGAAGGTATTTGGGTAGATTCCAGAGCTGGGAAACTTGCAGAGCTGCTTTCAAATCACTAATCCCATTGAAAAAATATTGTCACCATTCCCAAGTGGGTCATTTCCCTTGCTGATTGAGTTCATTCAGATGAAAGGCCTTTGTCAAGTCTTCATAGACAGAGACCCTGGAGGCAGAGTGGTGAGCAGCTACTCCTTAGCTAAGGGACCTTCAGCAAGTCAGAGGTGCATCTATAATTCAGGCCTTTGACTCACAAAACAGTGCTCTTTCTGATAGACTGCCCCAGCCTTTCAGCTTTCGTAAAACCCCTTGTTTTCAGAGAATATGAAAAGGTGGTAACCTTGACCTTTACGGATAGATAAATGGATGGATGGATGGATGGATAGATGGATGGATGGACGGATGGGTGGATGGATGGATGGATGGATGGGTGGGTGAATGGATGGGTGGGTGAATGGATGGATGGATGGATGGATGGGTGGGTGGGTGGATGGGTCGAAGGATGGATGGACGTGTGGGTGGATGGGTGGTTCAATGGATGGATGGATGGGTAGATGGTTGGATGAGTGGATGGATGGATTGCGTGTGTGTGTGTGTCCCTATGCTGTTAGCTCTTAGCTTAAAGTGGGAAGGACTGGAACAGTATTGTAGGAAGACCCTCAAATGGGAATCAGAAGGCTGCAATTCAACTCTCACTCAGCCACTGTCTGAAATCATTAAATTTATTTACTTGCTTATTATCGGTCTCCCCCAGTGAGAACACAAGTTTTGGGAGAGCAGGGACGTCTGCCATCTTGTCCTCCCTTTATCCCACACACCCAGCACAAAGCCCAGTACAGAGTAAGTGCTCAATCAATCAAACGTGTATTTGATGAACGCATCCCAGATCTGCCACTCAACAGCCACACAATCTTGGGAATCTAACTCAACCCCTCAGTCTTCTGTTTTCCCCTGCAAAATGGGGACGGTAGGCATCTCCTCTGGCTCAAATACTGTTGTGAGGATCCAGGGAAGGAAGCAATGTGAAATCAGTCTAAACATCATGCAGCACTGAGAAAATGCACCCTGCAAAACTCTTTACTCTCCCAACTCCCCTTCCCCTCCCGCCTCTGACCTCCCTTTGAGCATTCGATGCAGTAAATGGCTTTGCTAAAATCTTTATTTGGGTTGCCTTTGGTTTCTAGTGGTGGGGGGTGGAGGAGGGGGTTGTCAGGGTGGGAGAGGGAAAGAAAGATAGACAAGTGCTCTCCCAGGCCCTGGGGTCCTGGATTTGATTGAGTGGCATTGATAAAAGACCTTCCCAGCTCTTTGGGCTCCATCCATCGGGAGAGATAGTTTGGAGACAGCTGGGTCCAAACACAAGGACCCTCTGGCCTGCCTGGCCCTTTGACATTTCTCTGGGCCTGCCTCCTGGGCTTGTTGGAAAGGAGACAGACAATGAGGGGAAGTCAGATAGTGGGGCAGGCAGGAGCCGGGGGTGGGAAGCCACCCATGGAGTTATCACTTAACGGGAATCCCAAACTGGAAGGAAACCTCGGCTGATTCCTTATCACTTTACAATGGAGGCTGATGATGAATTGCTTTTTGTCGTCTCCAGGCACGCAGGACAGACAGAGCTGGGCTGGAATGTTCGCTGTCCCCGGGAGCTCCCTTTTGGGGGTGGACGGAGGTGAGAAGGGCAGAGGTTTCTGGAAAGGTGAAAGGAGTCTTGCAGGGTGCACAGCCCGTGCACCCCGAGTGCACAGACCACGGTGTGAATTTGGGGCGGGGCCAGTCACTAGCTCTGTGACACTAGGCGACTGACTTGATCTCTCTGAGCCTCAGTTTCCGCATCCGTGAAAAACGGGTAATTCTTCACCTTGTTATCTCCAACTAGTCACTAAGTCCTGATTCCGCCCACATCTCCAGCTCTTCTCCCCACACCCTGGGCTGAGCCACCGTCATTTCACACCTCGGAGTGTGCAACAGCCTCTCCGCAGAGCTCCGGCATCAATTCTGATCCCCTCCTGTCACAGAAAGTGACGGCTTCAAAACAAAACCTTAATCATGTCACTCACAGGTTTAAACCCCTCCGATGGTGGCCCATCCGTTAGGATAAAATCTGAGGTCCTCAAAATGGTTACGAGGGCTAGTGTCACACGGGTCCCTGCCTCTCTCTGTAGCCTCAACTCCCACCACTGTCTCCTCGCTCTGTGCCCCAGCCACACTGGCTTTTTGTTGACTCCCCAGTGGGGGTGGGCTCCCGCTCTTCTGAGGGGCTGGACACATCCTCTTCTCTGTGACTGGACAGCCAGTCAGCTCCCCTCTTCCATCCAATTCCTGCTCTCAGCTCCCACTCTTCCCTGATCCTCCCCCCAGCCCCGGCCCCGGTTTCATATTCATCAGCGTTTTGCACATCTCCTTTAGAGCACTCGATCACCACTTTAATTAAACAGTTTTATCATGAGTCATACATTGTCTGACCTGTTGCAACAGTGTGGGCTTCCTAAGGGCAGGGTGGTACCTAGCTCAGGTTCATGGAGCGTTTGTACGTCGCAGACGTGTTTTAGGGGCTTTACATGGAGCATCTCATTTTATCTCCTAACAACCCTGCAGGGTGGGCGCTGTTGTGCCCCCATTTTGCAGAAAAGGTAGTTGAGGCCCAGAAAGCTGAAGCAACTTGCCCACGGCCGCACTGCTGGAGTGCCAGCTGCTGTGATGTACGGCAATGGACCAGCCACTGATTCCAGCTTCCCCTGCTCCCAGGGGCCTTCTCTAATGGATCTGGAATTCCCTTCAGGATCCCACAAATTGCCCCATGAAAGTCAAGCGCTCGCATGATCTACGGAGGTTCATCAGCCTTGCATTCAAACTCTTCCGCTGCATCCTCCAGGAACGCATTTACAAGGACGCTGCTGTAAACACTGAGCCTAACTAAGCACCCTGGTTCTTTTTAGCTTCTTCCTCCCCTTCTTTCGGTCTGGCATCAATTTAATCAACAGAGCTCCCTAATTCAAACCTGGTGAGCTCTTAATCAGCACGTTTGACCAGTCTCAAGAGCCGATCTCTAGAGGAAGGTGAAATTTTCAGACTGTAGCAATGAGCAACAGTAACAGAGGCAGGAGAGGCAGGCAGTTCAGGGTCCGGGCAGAACTGCAGACCAGGCTTGGGTTCAAATTCCACCTTCAAGCACCAACAGCATGTGATTTTATCTGTCTGAGTCTCAGTTTCCCTATTTGTAAAGTAGGTTAACAATGGCACCTACTTAATCATGTTACTGACAAAGCTCTGGTCTGGAACCTAGGCAGGGCGCCCTGAAATATAATATAAAACAGGATCTCTGTGCAGGGACCTGTGCTCCCCAGGACAGGCTTAACTCTCTGCTCATGGCTGAAAAGGCAGACATGTTTGCAGGCATCTGGTCTCCAGCCCATCTGGCAGCGGACGTGCTGGGAGTCAGGCCCGGGGGCCTGTCGGGGGATATTTTTCAAGCCTTCGAGATCCAAAGAGTTTGGATGGACTTCAGGTAAGTCTGGAAACCTCAGCTTCACCCAGGCAGCTCCCAAGCCCCAGGCCTGGACCAATGACAGGCTCTTCCCTCTTTCAAAACCCGAGATTGGTAAATGTCAAATAGTCAAACTGTTACTTTCCTCACATAACCCCAGTTCCAGAGAAAGCCGCCAAGGCAGCAGTTTCCAGAGGTTCTTATTCGTGGGGTTTCTTTTGTTTGAGAAGCTCCGGACACTGGGCACTGAACGTCCAAAGCCATCGTGTTGGCTACTGAAGCTGTGAGATGTAACAGGTCACCCTAAAGACTGAGATTTGGGCCTGCAGGAGCAAAATAGGGACTGTTTATTGAGTCAGCCCTGTGCTACACACACGACAAGCACGATTTCAGGACATCTCTGCATCCAGCCCATGAGACAGGTGCAATCGTGAGCCCAAATCTACAGATTAAGCAAATGAGGCTTAGAGAGGTTAAGTAACTTGCTCCTAATCATAGAAATTTGCAAACGGCAAAGATTGGCTTCATCCCAATTGTCTGATTCTGAAGACCACGGGCGTAAGCATGTGGCTACACGGTCCCCTCCCCCTGTATCCGTGTCCTCAAGCCTTCACCTAGATGAGCAGCCTTCTCTTTGCTTCCTCCTGGGACTGACTTTCTGGATTGATACCTGCCACTTAGGCAATCACAGCCACCACTTCCTGGGTGCTTACCAAGTCTCAGGTGCTCTAGGGAACTTAGCACCATTTACAAAGTGGGAAACTGAGGCACAGAGAGGCTAGGACACCTGCCTGAGGTCACACAAGAAGCTGGTGGCAGACTGGAGACTGGAGCCTGTGTTCCCTGGGCCCTGCCCGCACAATCCCAGCCTGCGTGCAGCTCACGCCAAGCGACTGTCCTGGGAAACTGAACTCAACCACACCGCTCACGTCAACCACTCCGATTCTGGCTCACAGACTGTGCCACCAGAAATCTCCTTTTTGAATGTAGCCTCTTTGGTCTTAGGAAAATGTCACCCATTTCTCATTTGGCAACAGAAACTAGGGACTGCCTCAGACACTAGCCTAGTAGATTGAAAGAGGGAATGCGAAAGAAAGAAAATCATTGGTGGTTTTGATCTGGAAAGGAAAGAAGAGCTCGGAATGCACCTGGGAGGAAATTCTAGCACATGAACCAAAGCCCATCCCATTAAGAGGAGGCTTCTAATACAACCAGGAACGCTGGAGGCAAGCTCTCTGTCTACTAGGGGCAGTGGCAAAAAAACACTCCACTTCATCCTTTTAAGGCAATACTTCCTCTCCAGCAGCTAAAAAGAATGAGGCAGCTGAAGGTTCATGAAAAGATATCTACAACATATTCTAAAGTTAAAGAAAAATGCAAGTTGCAAAAGACATACCGTATGATACCACCTGCTAAAAGTAAAAACAAAACTATTTTTATTTGTGAGTGCGTGCATGTGTCAATGAATAAAATATGTCTGGATATTTCAAATAAGTTTTCCCCAAGAAAGAGGCTAGAACTGGGGGCAGATATATCAGGGGAGCTGTTAGTTTTACCGGTATGTTTTGAATTTCTTACAATCTCTACATATTTTTGTATTGCTTACATTTTTTAAATAAATACATGTAGTTATGTGTACTTTTGTTTTCAAGGAAAGGAAGAAGTAGAGAAAGAGGCAGGCTGGGCAGGGGTTGCCACACTCACCTTTCCTCTTGGTGCAATGGTAAATTTGGCTGTGCTCCTGGGGCAGTGGGTACGGGTTGGGTGGGGGCAGAAGGTCCTGGGAGGGGCCAGACACACCATTCTCACACTGGTACTGGGACCCCAAGTTGGATGAGGTGGAGAGAGCTCGAGGCTCATTGCTGAAAGGGCTGTGGTTGGAGGCCACTTTTTGTCGCACTGTGCTCCTGGGAACCACGGGATATTCTTTACTGAAAGAGAGAAGACGGGAAATAACATCGATCAGTGCCCTGAAACAGATGTCCCCACGAGCTGAACCATGGGGTCAAAGAATCCATCAAAAAAGTCACAGAATAAGAAACAAAGGGGTCTTTGATGAGCCAAGTGATCCAATTATACTCAAGTGCATCATTTGCCATGGACGTATATATTTGGGCACTAACTTTTCATGCCTTATACATTAGGCATGCAGGTTTATGAATAGTTCTCTATGTATGCAGAAAGGCAAATGAGCTCCTCCAATTAAGGACCCCTCTTAATGATCCATAAACACACATGGCATTTTGAAACATTCCAACCTATTCCATATGTCTTTGAATTCCCTTATTCAAAAGTTGGAAGAGCTAAGCAGACATTTAGACTTAATATCTGGGTTTCCATCTTTAAAATGGGGCTGAGGTCTTTGTTCAATGTTAGTAAAGAAAGGTATTTGACCACCTAGGATAGTCAGGTTTGATCCTAGGTAACCCTAAGCTGGAGAGTTTGCTGCTTGTGCCTTAGAATTTCCTTTTGAACTTCAGTACTTGTCACCACCGACATAATATCTGACTTCTCCATGTCTTGGTTTTCCCATCCGTAAAACAGAGACAATAAAAATCCCCAGCTGAAAGGGTTGTTGAGAGAAGAAATGAGTTACTGCATGTGAAAGACTGCACAGTACCTGGCACATGGGTGAGTGCTCAACAAATGGTAACCATCATCATCACTGTCATCATTAATATACTTGGTTTCCTTTGCAATCTATGCATTTTATTCTATGCATTTAATCATATGATTTTGAGGACGGACCCACAGGCTTTGACAGACTGCCAGAGAGGCCCATGGCCCTAAATAAGCTAAGAATCCCTGCCCTAGAAGAAACATGTATCAGGAAATCTGAAACTTAATCAGTTGTGATTTTTGCCATGATCCAGAATCAACTATTCTCTCACTTCTTGTGTTTTTTAACCTAGGTTTTTATCCAAATAAGTTTAGCTTCAATCTGAGCAATAATATCTGTGAAATTATGGGCTTTTGGTGCTAATTATAGCTCCTCTAATGCACGTCAGTTAAATAAATACTTACCTGTTAAAATCAAAGAGCATGCCTGAAATCATCGCACATACAAAGAGCACTCCACCTCACTTCAAAGAGCATTTTGAAGGATGCTGCCTTAGCCCATGTCATCCTCTCCATGACCATATGAAGGAGGTACTGTTCTTGTCCCCATTTTACAGATTAGGAAACTAAGGCCCAGGGAGATTAAGCAACTTGCCCATGGTCACAGAGCTAGAAAGAGACGCAACCAGAATCCTAACCCAACAGCCCCCTATTACTTCTTGACAGTCTCTTAGTTACTTCTTTCAATATCTAAAACATGATATGCTTTTGGGGGAGCAGGAGTTTGGGACCCAAGACTTCTCTCCCACTTCTCCTACCCCTCATGGGTGTAACGATCTCCACCCTGGAGCCCAGCCTTTGTCTGTCATGTGAAAGCACATCAGAGTAGCCAGGCAGGGGATGCGGTGTGTCTGCCAAGTTTCCATGAGGCTGTGGACACCCTCACGACACCCAGGGGTCTCCTAGCCAAGCTTCCCTGTGGCATGTGCCATCTCAGAACCACAACTGGAGCCATTGTGAGTAGCCACACTGCTCAGAACCTCCTCCTGGGGCCAGGAGGCTGAAAGGAATGGAATTAGCTTTATAGCTCTCGCTTTGTAGCTCCAGCTACGGCATGGAAAAAAAAAAAGAAGAAGAAAAATAATAATAATAATAACACATTATAAAAGTTGTCAAATCTCGCTGGCAATTCTATTTGGGCCTGTTTATTTCAAGTACTGGGCTGTCAGAGCTCCAAGAGGAAAGAGAGATCTCTTTTAGGTTTATATTCTTAATGGGGATGCTTATTTCTTTTTAATTAAAGAAAATAACTCCCAAAAAATGTTGGCTGAGGGCATTTACAAGAGAATGTATCAATGGGCTCCATGGAATTCTCTGTTCCAGCACTGCCAAATTGCAAACTTACTCTGTGGAAAGGCCAAATCCTGCTTCTGATTACTAACATCCACAGAAGTGGGAAAGCCATAGTACCCCCCAAAAGCACTTGGCCCTCACAGCTTGTTTCTCTCCAAGGAGCCTGAAACATCATCCTCACCGTCAATTATGCACGTCTCTTGGTGCCTGAAATACAGCCTCCCCAAGCCCATGTGACAGGCGTCGAACTAGGGGCATGGGAGGATGAAGTGACCTCTCCATCGGTATGAGATTACAGAGGCAAAGAGAAGAAAATGTCACGATCAAACAACACCGGGGTCATTTTCACTGGGCTCACGAAGGGGCCCATCAAAGGAACACAGCAGCAATATGACAAAAGTCTGTCCGGTCCTTGTGATGAGAAGATAAACTAATTTTCTCTACAGCTTGAGAGCATCATTGAAGAGTCCAGAGCACAAGAGAATTAAAGTGAATGTTGAAAAGCCCTTGTATGTCTGGAAGAGGGGCAGCAACACAGGACTGCTTTTCATCATTATCGTCGTCACCATCCTTACCATCCTCATCCTCATCTTTCTCCTCATCATCCGAGTTGTTCCTTATGTGCCTCCTAGCATTCCGGCCACTGCACTGGTTGACTTATATGCTTTCCCTCATTTGACCCCATTTCATCAGGAGGATTAGATTTAATTTAGAGCTGAAGAAATTGAGGCTCAGAGAGGTTAAGCAACCAGCCCTAGATCACATAGCTAAGAAGAGATAAAGCTGAGCTTTACCCCAGGTCAGTCAGTGCTATTCCAAAACCCTTAAGCAACACAACCATCCTTTTATAGAAAGCATCTTCGTGATAAGAGAGTTGAATCTTGGCTACACCCTGCCAATATCAAGATCTACCGGTCAATCTGTCAATCCTACTGTTTGAGGAACCTTCGGTTTACTAAATGTCAGATCCAACTGCTCTCTGATGTATCACAGCTGTACCACATCCTGCGGACAGCTCTGCTCAGTCTGGGCTCGCCGGAGCCCACCGGAGGTCCTGAGTCCCTCAGCTCAGCCTGGGTGTCGGAGCCCGCAGACCAGCTTCTCCCTGGCTCACCCCCCTCTCACATTCTGTTCCACGTGAGCGAGTGCAATGAATGATGCCATTGTGGCAAGGTCTGGGTTGTAAAACATTACAAGGGAATATTGAAATCCACGGGGAAACGGCATCTGCAGCCGACCAGCGGCTAACGAACGCCGCCCCCCCGAGAACGTCTTCCCCTGCAGCCGACTGAATGGCCTTTTCACGGGAGCAGGTGGCAGGGAGCCGATGGGCTGGGGTGTTTTTGTTGTTGTCTTCCCCTTGCAATGCTTACTCAATTTCGGGCAGCCTTTCTCAAACAACGAAAGTAGTGCACAGGGGGCAAGGCTGTGGACTGAAAAATCCCTGTTCTCGGGGAGCAAATTCCTGCTCTGGCTAGCCCTTAAATCTGTGATTAAAATTTTTCAAGAGGGCCCCACAATCCCACGAGAGCTTTCGCAATTTATTAACTTTCTAATATGCTTGGTGAAGTTATTCTGATCGAACATGCGGGCGCACACGAGGGACCGGGGTCAGCTCACCCCAGGCGGCATCTAGCTCGGTGCGAATCATAATTGCTCCCTCCTTCCATGGCTACAAGCGCTTGGCAATCGTTTTACGACTCAGCTCACACCACACCAGCAAGCTGGAGGAGGGCATGGTGAATGCTGGCCATTCCATCTCGCTGGGGAGAACACGGGGACACAGAGAAGGCACATAAACGTCCCACGGTTGATTCAACAGGGGCTGTAGGATATGAGGGGCACCAAGAAACGCCAACACAGCTCCCTCTCTGGCCTTGAGCACCCACCACTTATGGCCACCGCAGTTTGCAACCTTGGCGCTCCCCTGTTAAATCTCTGGACAGATCTAATATCGGTTGGGGCAGGGGGGTCAATTCAAGTCCAGGGTCTGAAGTCAGGCTGTGTAGCTGTGCCTCGCTTCAGTACCCGGCCACCAACTTGGCCCCTGTGATGCTCCCTAGGTTCCTCCTTTCTCCGAGCCTCAGTCTCCTGTCTGTAAAATGGGAATAGTAGGACTTACCACCTCTTGGGGTTATAAAATGATATGCTGCATGGAAAGCTTTAGTATATATTTGGGACACACTGCTCGATACACACCAGCTTACAAATCACACATTATTATATTCCGGAGCAGAAGTTCCGACCTTGCACGTACTTTGAAGGGTCTATGAACCGCCCCGCCCCCACACCCCAAATATCAGCTATTTAGAACTTGTCCACTTCTCCAGGGAGAGGTCCCTACTCGCATCAGCTACTCAAACGGGAACTGTGACTCACAAAAACGTTTTGAGCAACACTCTGGAATTACGGGGAAAGTCCTGGACCAGCTGTATGGACGATTCATGACATCTCTCTTTGCCTCAGTTTCTCCATTTGCAGAATGGGAATAATCAGATCCCTGTCACAGGGCTGTTGTGAGCCCCAAAGCAAAAGCCGGATGTGAAGCCACAGATAGAAAAAGTCAATGCAAACTAAACTTTTGATGGGCTCAGGGTAACAGCACATCAAACAGTGTTGCCAGGAATCTGGGACCAAATTGAAGGGCTCAAGCTTTTAATCCAGACTCATAAAATGAACAATTTTTAAAAGTTTAACCACGTCTTACTTGTAGCAGTTTTTTTTGAGGAAGATTAGCCCTGAGCTAACATCTGCCACCTATTGTCCTCTTTTTTTGCTGGTGAAGATGGGCCCTGAGCTAACATCTGTGCCCACCTTCCTCTACTTTATATGTGGGACGCCTGCTGAGCATCGCTTGATAAGTGGTGCATAGGTCTGTGCCCAGGATCCGAACCGGCAAACCCCAGGCCACCAAAGCAGAATGCGCAAACTTAACTGCTGTGCCACCAGGCTGGCTTCAGTAGTTTTTTAATTTTTTTAATGATTTTGGAGATAAGGTGAGAAGGTGGAAGAAGCATTCTGAGGCTGGGCCTTGGTCCTTCTGGAAGCCGGAAGGCCAGAGGGCCCGGGACTAACTGACCTTCTGCAAACTGTTTTCTGTACCCAAGGGGATTGTCTTGAAGTCTCCTCTGTTCTGCGTGGAATCACGTGGGGGCCCCTTGGTCATGCAGAAGTAAGCCAAAGACCTCCTAGTGACCTTCAGTTAAATGATGACCTTGGCAAAGTCACCCAAAAGCAACCATTTCTGCAGGAATGCTAAATATTCTGTTTATTAATACAAAAGCCTGCCTCTCCCCCTCAAAAACAAACAAACAAAACACAGGGGAATGAGTCTCTAGGAAAACAAATTTCTAACAGGAGAATATTAACTATTGGGATGGGGTAGCTCAGGATGAGGGTGGGCAGAGATGGAGAAATCTCTCTGGGGCTGTGGGTTTCAAATCTGGCTGCATACCACAGTCATCTGGGAAGTTTTTTAAAAATACTGACTCCTGGGCCCACCCCATAGGGAGTCTAATGACAGTCTGCAGTGCAGCCTGGACACTGGGAGTTTTAAAAGCTCTGTAGGAGAAAGCAGCCTTATGCAAAAGAGTACACACTGTATGACTCCATTTATACTAAATTCTATCACAGAGAAAACTGACCCTTGGTAAAAAAAAAAAAAAAAAAAATCAGAACATAGATTGCTTCAGGGGGGAGGCGGAGGCAGGAACGAACCTGGCAGGGGCCTAAGGGAGCTTTCTGAGGTGAGGGAATGTCCTATATTATGATAGGGGGGTTTGGGTTTCACAGGTACGTGTATTTGTCGAAAAGGGAACGGTGCACTCGAGTTTTGTGCATTTCATTGTATGTAAATTTTACTTAAGATAAAGAATGGTGAACAGAAATTGAATCCTATTGAATGACACACATGCTGGAGTATACAGGGGTGAAACATACTCATGTCTGCAACTTAGTTTGAAATGTGTCAAAAAATATATAAGATGGACGGGTAGATGGATGGATGGATGCTAAGGTGGATGGATGGATGGATGGATACATGGATGCATGGATTGGTGGATGGATGGATGGATGATAGAGCAAATATACAGCAAAATATTAATTACAGAACCTCAGCAGTGGGTATACGGGTGCCCACCGTGCAATTCTTCCACGTTTTCTGTATGTCTTACATTTTTTCATAATAAAACACTGGCGAGCACTCCAGTTACCTCCACTGCTCAGCCAAAGTTGAGCACTGTGAAAAGGGTTCCTTTTTACGGAACACTCCAGCATGTGGTCTCTATTTCCGAAAAATAAAGTCACCTGCATTGCCTTCACCTGCATGTCCTTGCTCATTCTGTAGGGCCAAGGGACTACCCAGGTGATACCAGGGGCCTCTCCATCAGCGAGCTCGTTAACGGGCAGTTCTAACCCCTCCCCAGAGCCACTGATTCAGAACCTCTGAGAGTGAAACCCAGAAATCTGATTTTTTTAACAAGCCCTCCCACCTCCAAGTAACTGTGACGTCTTTCAAAAGTTTGAGAAATGCTGTGCTAACATGGATGAGTGAGTGATGTGCCCACTAAGTGTCCCTGAAGAGCAGGTATGCTGGGGCAGGGGTTGGGGAGGACAGGGGCGGGGACAGTGTCGCAGATGAATTAGGGGGATGGGAACTATCGGAGCATCCATATCCTCAATGGACAACGGAGAGCCAACATGGCACCCCTTGGGACCAACTTCAATTTCACAACTTATCCTGGCTCCGCTTACCAAACACAACCCCTCTCTTGTTTTACGTAAATTCACACCTCCCTGGGGGAAGCCATGCGGCTAGCCAAAAGTGCAGCCAGAAGTGGGGAGTTAATGCCATCTCCAGAACGTTGCCTTGGAAATCACTCCTCATTAACGGGGCATTCCGATTACTTTAACCACAAGCGTGAGACTACGAGAGCACTAGGCCTTCCGTTTGAAAAATGACCATTTGAGGTTAGGAGCTAAACATTCATTTCAAAACAGGAAAGAAGGGCTGGAGAAGGAGGAAGGCTCCCATGGAAGGATTTTAACCTTTTTAGGGGTCTCAGACCCCGTGAATTCCTTGAAATTGTTGGAATTTTTTTTCTATTTATATCTTGTGAGTTTTTCAGAGAGTCCTTCCTTTAATTGGATTTTCATAAGGGGTCTCAGACCCGGATTAGAGGCAGAGGATGGAGGAGGTGAGCCTAAGAACCACAGAGGCAGGTGAGAAGGGTCCGCTCCCCTGCGGGTATGAAGACATCCCCGGACTGAAACTGACAAAATGAACCTATTGGGTCCAGCTGCACGTGCTGGGCTCTAAGTTTTCCCGTCTGCTCCTGGTCAGGGGGCTCAAAATCCAGGCCAGCCAAAGCAGAGCCTCGGGCAACCCCAGCTCTGGAGCTGCATCCCCACAATGCCCTGGCAGCCTAGTCCAAGACTGAGGAAGCGGAGGCAACCTCAGTCCTTCCACAAAGAGCTCGGAAGCCGCCACAGTGCCCCAAGTGTGACATGGTCGCAGCCCACCAGCCTCCACAAATGCTGTGTGTTCGGGGACAACCAGGTGTTGCTCATGTCCACTCTGTGCAACGTAAAGCAAGAAGTGTTGGGGGAAGCGTTTTGCGGCTGTCTGTTCCACTTCCAGGGTTTGTCTGTTGTTACAAGAAGACATTTGGCAGCCTGGGGGGGGTGGGAGCAGGATTCTCTCCACCCTGAAGAAACTAAGCTCCATGCCAGGCCTCTGCACCTTGACTAGCTGTGTGACCCTGGGCAGGCCAACCTGGCCTCCAGCTTCAAGAGAGCATGGACCCTGTCTTAATATCTAACATCAACCCAGCATCACTCCAGGCTAGACACTGTGCCAAGAGCTTCCAGGCATGCTGGCACAGTGTTAACACATGTGGGCACAGTCTTTGGCTCTCCTTCTATCTGGAGGAGGGTTCCCTGCCCCTCCTTGAATCTGGGCCCACCTTCGTGAGTCTCATTCAGCCAACAGAATGCAGCAGGAGAGACCCTACATGCTTCCAAGGCGTGGTGGGCCAAGCCGACGGGGCTTCCGCCTCGTTCTCCTAGGGGCAGCCAGCCATGCAAGGAATCCGGCTCCCCTGAGTCCACCGTGCTGGACAGCCGCATGCACGTGCCCTAGTGGACAGCACAGCTGAGGTCCCAGCCGAAAGCCAGCATCAGCTGCGGGTCATGGGAGTAAGCACCCTGGGCATCAGCCCTGTCGTGCCTTCACTACCTGCAGCCCCAGCCAACACCTGGCTGCCAGCAAGAGCTGCCCAGATGAGTCCCCCCCCCCAAAGTCCCGGCCCACAAAATCACGGACCAAACAGAAGTATCTCCCTGGCACTTCTTGCTGCACCTTGCACACAGTGATGATGAACAGTGCCTGGTCCTATTATAAGGAGTATTGACGGAGCATGACTGAGAGCTAGCAGATTGCACTGGATGAAATTTGGAGGACTCTGATGGCCTCAGAGCTCTTCCTGGCAAGACTGAGGTTGTCCGGACTTCCTCAGCCCTTCAGTGGGCCGTGCATGCGCTGGAGGGAAAGTGGCCTCCGGAGCTCTGGCTGGGCTGGATTTAGAGTCACACGCACAGAGAACAGATGGCACAGCCTGGAGCCCAGGGCTTCCTAGCCAGTCCCAGTGAGGTTCGGGAATAATTTCTTACATAGCAATAGTAATCAGGACACACACGTTACCTCCTCTCACCCATGCAACAGCCCTGGAGGGAGGGTCTATAATTATCTCCCATTTTACAGATGAGGACAAAGAGGCTCAGAGGAGTAGGGGGGCCCCAGAGCCACTCAGTGTGGCAGCCTGGACCCCAACTCCACAGCCTGCTTATGCACAGCGGGCCCTGCTGCTCTGTGTGTTGACTCAACTTTGCATCCCCACCGCCTGGCATGGAGCAACCGCTTAAGAAATGTATGTGAGCTGAATAACAGACCAACAGATCAAAGACTGAATAAATAAATGAGTCTCCGGGCCTCAGTATCCCCTTCTGCAAAAGGAGGAGGGATGGACCAGATGCTGTCTCCTGGGGTCCTTTCTATCTCTAGAATCCTAAGCTTCTAGGAGCAGTAGCTCTCTTCACAGTGTCACCCTGTCACGGGGCCACGCCAGCTGGCTTTCAAGATCTTCAGAAAATGACTCCGAGTCTAGACCACAAGAGTTCTGGACCCCTGACCTCTTCTCTTCCCTGATCCAACCCAGAAAACCCTTCTTCGCAACAGATTCAAACTCCTTCTTCCTACAAGGTCCAGCTCCCATGCTCTTTACAAAGGCGTCCCCCCACCCTCCATCTCCCTGACGCCTCCATCCTCGCTGGCTCTGGCACCTTTGACTCCTAGGAAGTTCAGACCTTGTCTGAACACATCTTAAAGTTTAAGTAAAGTTCAAAGGAAGTAATTTTCTATGAAAAATCAGGACCTACATCATTTCAAACAGCAGCGACATTCCCACACCTTTCTTTTTAGGATGGGCATTTAGGTATATTTCCCAAATTTCTCTCATTTGCATATCACCTTGACAACATTCGCCAAATCTTGATACCAGCTCTCCTGCTATTTAGTAAAGATTTTTCCTTAAATAATAAGCCTTAACTCTCTTTCCTCCCTCCTTCCCTCCCTTCCTTCCTTCAAACTTAATCTCATTCTAAGCAATAATGTCTACGAAATCAGTCTGATGTGCCTGTGTGTCCTGCCTCCTCTAAAGTCATCTCATTTGTCACCAGGGTAGGGACATTGCAATTTGGGAAATATTGCTTCTTAGGATAAGATGCTTTTTTAAGCCACAGATTAACCTTTCAACATAACCTTGGCACGTATTTTAATCGGTCTGCTAGAGACAGGATTTTCAAATGATTTTACGTTCCTCTTTGTGCTTTTGCATAGCTCTTCCATATTTACAATAAGTAGCTATTGCTTCTGTAACGAGAAACCATAAATGAATGTTGGAAAATAACTATGGCACCATCTGCATTTGCCAAACACGGAGAGTTGGGTGAAGAGAGATAGTGGGGTGAGTGCCCAGACATTTGCCAAGCTAATCCAAAAGTTATTTATGTGGGATAACTGAAAGCTAATGCTCAGCCCCCACCACCCCACCCCTCTCCCTTCTTCCAATTGTTGGAATTAGAGGAAATTTCATCCCTCCTGCTTTTCTCTCTGAGCCAGCTGTCACCGGGTGTGTGGGGGACAGGAAACATGATTACAAGATTAACAGTGAGCCTGTCGTCCCAGCCTGGCTGTTATCACGTCAACTTCAGAGAGCCATCTTCCCCACTTGTCACTACCTACTGCAACCTGGGAGTTGGGACCGCGGCCCAGAATAAATTCCGAGCGAGGGGAACACTGGGAGTAAGGAGGAGTTTTCCCGCAAATAAGATACAGTTTATTGAGTAGGGACTAGGAACCAAGCACTCCACGGGCATTTTCTCCTGCAATTCTTACAGGAAGCCCAGCAAGAGGAAGCTCCATTTATGTCCATTGTACAGATGAGGATAGTGAGGCTTCGGGAGGTTAAATCCGTTGCCTGAGGCCATATGGGGATAAACGCAGAGCAAGGATTGAACCTGGGTTTGTCTGAGCCCAAAGCCTTCTGTTGGAGCCACTCTGCTTCACTCCCTCTCTCTCCCAGGGGTCACCTCCAGAGAGCTGAGCAGACGGCCCTGTCCACACTCCCAACCTGGTCAGCGGTTAGTTCAGCCCTCTGGCTCCCCGATGCTTCTCCTAATGTGGCCACAAAGACAGGTGACTTGTAGGCTGAGAGTTTTGATCCAAAGGATCAATTACAGAGTGCCTACTGATTACCAGCCAACCTTTCCTGCCTTCCAGCTGCAAGTTTCCACCCAGGAGGGACCCCTAGTCAAACCGTCAGCCAATGTGCAATAACCAGGGGATGGTTAGGACAGCCAATTCAGACCAAAGGAGGGTCATCTGCCTAAATGTCTAACCAGCTGCGCTGCTGAGAGCTTTAGGAGGCTCCACGGGATCAGCGACATTTGAGCTCTCAAACACCTGCACTTCCCCACCTGTCTCTCCCTCATGTCTGTCATCTGTCCAATCAGCTTCAAAACTGCAGGGCCCTGGCCTGACAGAGGAAAGCAGTGGGGGACTCTGGGAACAGGCATACCCCAACCACGCAGTCTGTGGCCGGGGCAGCTTCTTGGAGGAAGGAATAGCTACAAAAAAGCCTCAGTGATGGGCAGCAGATGGCCAAGGGAAGGAGGTGAGGAGCGGCAGACCACACATCTTCTTCAAAGGTCCAACGGTCATGGAAAGAATCCAAATTTGGAGCATCTCCTTCAGCAGGATTGAAACAGGGGGCACCGGTGAGGGGCGAAGCTGGGGGGAGCGGCCAGGCTGGATGGGAAGGGCGTGGTCAACCATGGGAAGGAGCCTGGACCTTATATTGAGGGCCACAGGAGGCCCCGGAGTGTTCCAGACTGTGGGGTAACCTTGTCTGAATTTGGGTTTTACAAAGATGTCTTTGGGGGCTGCCTGAAGACTGTCCTGGAGGAGAATAGGACTGAAGTCAGGTCTAAATAAGTCAGAAGGTGGTGGCAGGTGAGGATGCTGGCGGCTGGGATAGGCAGCATGCAAGGAGAAAGGGTGTAAACTCCAAGATCTGTCAAGAAGGCAGGAGCAGCAGGGCCTGGCGATGAGTTAAGTTTGAGGAGGTGATTCTCAGCATCCTAAATCTGTTATCCCATCCACTCTTGACCTTGTGGGAAAGAGCGAAGAAGGGGCAGGGGATGGAAGAAACCCTTCGGCTGCAGGCTAGACCAGGGTGCTTTCCATCCGGTCCCCACCTGCACAGACCCTCACCTGCAGGAGGACCGAGATGAGACTGTTAGTCCGCAGTGGCTAAGTTGACTTAATGACACGGAACCACCAGAATGGGATGCGAGTTTGAAAACTGTACAAATAAAAACTTGGCTCTCTGAGCCTAGGTCCACAAATAGTGACCCCTCAGCTTTATGTGCTATTTGTTGTCAACTTTTCCACTGACCAAAGACTAAATCTACCTTCAATTTCAAACTGTAAATGCTTAAAGCCAAGTATTTTTTAAAATAATAATATAAGAACAAAAAGCATCTTACTAAGCCACGATCACGATGGAAACCAATCGTGGATGCAGGAATGCATACGAATGTGGTGTACATGGTGCACAACTGAAGAGAATGGCATATTTGTTTTTAAAAGCATGCAAAATTAGATCTGGTAAGCCTGCTATCTAAAAACAAGTTCCATGACGTGTTATTTCTAAAGCCAATGTTAAAACCACAAAGCTACACCTTTTTTCTCTTTCTTAGGTCTCCTGTCTTCCTTTGAAGGAGTGTGTCTCTCCATCTGTCTGACTCTCCCTTTTCGTGTCTTCCAGAAAGGATAAGGAAAAGCTTCCTTAATGACCTCATTTTATTTTGAAACACTAAACCCGCCAAAAAGGGGGGGGGGGACCTCTTGGTCAAAGAGATCAAGATGTATTTCTCATTCTCTTGCCATATGGTAAGTTATTTTGGAAGCATATCAAGAGGTAGAGAGAACGTTTGACAAAATTGGCAATGCTTGCACAATCCTTTCAGATCAGACCAAATTCCCACTATGTACATTTGCTACAGCCCCTTCTATTCATCATATCAACGACTGTGACCACAGGAAATGTAAAAATACCGAGCAATTTTTATCACCAGCTTCCAATCCTCCGGTGCCCGGGACCACCACATGGTGTCAAGTCAGTCTGTGCTTCACCCCCAGGAAATCAAGTCATTTAACTTCCCTTTCATTTACCAAGAGCTGTTGCCAAAAAGAAAATCATTCATCAGCTGTGACTTATGGGAAGAAAGAGAGAGAGGGAGAGAGACAGCAAAGAAAGAGGAGAAAGTTGTAACTTTTGTTCCCTAGGCGGATGGGGAATGCCAAATTCCCTTGGATTTTCTTCCTGCAGAAGACACACTTTCCAGATTGCCTGATGGAGTCAACCACATGTGAGAGTTATCAGAAGGGAGGACTGAAGGAGGCTCATCCTCCTTTCTCTCGATGGTTAACAGGGTCCCATTCCCTGTGCCTCGTCTTCCGCGGGCAGGAGGGCTGGTGGAGGGAGGCGCAAGGTTGCTGCTGGCTCACCTGGGTTTTTGGTGGGTACGTGGCGAGGAAGGAGCCGAGGAATCCACTTTCTTACCTTTGCATTCTTGACATCCTGTGCAGCTCCATGTCATCGCTGCCCCGGAATCCTTTGGCAAAGGGATTATTCTCAATCTTTAACTGGGTGATCTGAAGGAAGGAGGGAGAGAGAGAGTTGGGTTTCTCTTGATTGCTACAAGACGACCTCGGGACAGGAGCTGACGATAAGTGTCATGGAAACACAGCTTCTGGCAACCAAAAGAAGCAAATTAAGCCAGTAATGTCAACAGGGCCCACCACTTTATTTGAGAAAAGGCTTTGAAAAATGTCCTAGATCAGACTGCTTTTAAAAGGGGAAAAAACCTGGTTTTGGTTTGCCCATTAATTGGAGTCACACTCTGTGTCACTCAGGCTGGGTTTTTTTTTTTTTTTTAATCTTAGCATATTGCATTTCAAACACAATCTAGGCCTCAACACTTCGTCCTCCTCTCCCCTTTGGAAAGCTGTGCAGGATGACAAGGTGCCATACATCCTGCAGCGTGGCAATCTTCATCTGGAAGGACTTGATGATTGCTTTCAAAATCCTACTCTGCTTCATTTCATGTTCATTTCCTAGTTTCACAGACAGAGCTTGCTAGCTCAGGTGGAAAATGATATCTAAGTAAATAAACACTAACATACAGAATTATAACATCTACGATAGCCATCGAACAACTCCAAACCTCTTTTTCTTGGCTGAGGAAGATTTGTTAACATCTGTTGCCATTCTCCCTCTTTTTTTGCTTGAGGAAGATTAGCCCTGAGCTAACATCTGCACCGGTCTTACTCCATTTTGCACGTGGGACGCCGCCACAGCATGGCTGGTGAGAGGAGTAGGTTTGCGCCCAAGATCCGAACCCGTGAACCCAGGCCACCGAAGAGGAGTGAGTAGACTCGGCCATGGGACCGGTCCCTCCAAACCTCTTTAATTTTCTACGTAAGGAAGAGAGAGCCCTCATCTTGGAAATTTTTGTTGCCATGTACAAAACTCAATAACAGAACAGGGTCTTTGCTTCGAGGCCCAGAACTTTCGTGTAAACCATCAACGCATAGTCTATTTGCGTGAGTATACAGCAGCAGAATCAGGTGGAAGACTGCTTCCAGAAGGAGTTGCTAGAAGCATTTCCTAAAAGCTGTGGGCGAAGTGAATTTTTATATAGCAAACCATGTTATAGACACCAGGGCAGCAGTCACCAAAATTCAGTCATTCGAGGGTCACCTTTGCCATCATTATCACATCTGCACAGCACCTGTACACTGGTCTGCTTAGTATTTTTATTTAAGTCAAACCACTTTTTATTTAAGTTTATTTTATAAAAAGCATTGTATCATTATATCACTTCTCTATATGTCAAACTAGAATCACTTGCTTTCAATACAAAAAAAACATTGTTACGTCAGATTCCCTCTAATGGTACCCACAGAATGCTCTGAACCCAAGGCCTGCCTTCTCTCTGTTGCAAGAGGAAACTAGACACTTCGAGAGAAATATGTAACACAAACTGGTACCGAACTAGGACTTTCCCCCTGATGGATGAACAGAAAGATCATCGACACAAGAACAATTTTCTCTCCGTGATTCCGTCATATTCAAGGACCCACAAAAACCATCTGATCAACCCCCAGTAGTAGAGTCACATGCTTTGAGAAATTAGTAGTTTCTTTGAGAAACTAGGAGGAATTAATGAATGCACCCATACTTTGTCCATCGGGGGGCAGGCACTCTGGTATGTTCTGTGTTCTGGAAGAGATGGCCTTATAAGTTTTCCTTCTGACTCCAAAACTCTATAAGGAATATAAAATTACCAGGTATATGTAAATGTGTGCATGTTCACCGTAAAAACATATGTGAAATTAACATTTTTAAATATGTTATATGATTCTGACCATATGAAATTTTGGAAAAGGCAACACTATGGAGACAGGACAAGATCAGTGGTTGCTGGGGGGGAGGGATGAATTGACAGAACACAGAGGATTTTTAGGGCAGTGAAACTGTCTGTATGACGCTATGATGACAAATATATGTCTCTCATTATACATTTGTCCAAACTCAGAGAATCAAACACCAAGAGTGAACCCGAATGCAAACTATGGACTCGGGGTGATAACGATGTGTCAATGTAGGTTCATCGATTATAACAAGGTACCACTCTGGCGAGGGATGTTGGTAACGGGGGAGGCTGTGTGGGAGGGGGCAGGGGGCATACGGGGACTCTGCCCTTTCCAGTCAACTTTGCTGTGAACCTAAAACTGCTCTCAAAAAATAAAATCCATTTTAAAAGTTTTTAAATATGTGTGGCTATTAAGGTGTATACACATTTCCTCGTCCCTCACTTTTTTAACTGAACCCATTCCTGCAACTTTCTGATTCTGATGCGACTCTTCAGAATGAGTAGAAAAGTCCATAAAATTCCTTTGGAAAACAGTCTTTAAAGTGGGCACGCCTGAATTCAGTTCTATTTTGAGTCCAAAACCCCATCCCTTAATCGGGCTTTCTCTCCCACCCAGGTTTTTTTGTTTTTTTTGGTTTTTTTTTTGAGGAAGATTAGCCCTGAGCTAACATCTGCTGCCAATCCTCCTCTTTTTGCTGAGGAAGACTGGCCCTGAGCTAACACCCGTGCCCATCTTCCTCTCCTTTATATGTAGGATGCCTACCACAGCATGGCTTGTCAAGCGGTGCCATGTCCACACCTGGGATCCGAAACAGTGAACCCCGGGCCACCGAAGCAGAACGTGCGCACTTAATGGCTGCGCCACCGGGCCGGCCCCCCTACCCAGGTTTTATCACAATAAAATGCAATGCAATGGACCATAAATCATTTTTTTTAAAGCAAAGACTCTCACAAAGTTAGGTAAAAATTAGATCATTTAAAAAAGGGTGGAGGGAATCCTTGCCTGACTCCCTGCACCGCCCCCTCCAGTCCCCCACCCCCAGCCTCAGTGACTGAAGCCAGCTCCCGAAAGAATGGATGACAATGAGGGTGTGGATGTGGCATCAGAGCTGAATTAATGCCTAGTCCCTGATGTCATTGCTCCACCAAGAGCTCAGGACAAAAAAATTATCCAAGAAAAAAGAAAAGGGTGGATTTTGGCATTTTATCAGCAAAAATCTTTTGCTCAAATCCATATCTTGCACCTCAAACAGGTCTATTACTACCTAATTCTTTCCTTACCTCCGCAGCATCCAAAAATACGATTGCACAGGATAAGCACAATTTGCTACATATACACTGAAGTATGTTGAGCTTACCTATGTCTGGCTCTGTCGAGCGAGCACAGATGCCTATAGGACATAAGAATTACCCTCAAGAAACGGTAACTTACATACTCAGCTGCAGGTGAAACCGTCCGTCTTGGTTCCTATATAGCTCCTCACATACTATAACCCTGTCTCTGACATTCTTTGGCTAATACGCTGCGTGTCAGCCAGCTCATTCCCAGACACACTAACTTATACACTTGTAGGTCTGAGTTCTACCAAAAGACTCTGCTGAAACTGACTTCCATTTGTCATACAAACGTACTCCCCCCAAAATCCGCATAAAACCGGATATCCGGGGGAGAGAGGGGGAAAAACAAATATAAATGCCAGCTCCAACCAGGGAGACAGAGGTTGTAAAAATTAATGAGAATAATTGTTGTGAATTCTTGCTTTTGAAAAAAAAAAAAACCCTCACGAGGGCCAAAAATCTTAATTATGTCTCTCTATTAGGGGTTCATTTCCTGGTCCCAACCAGAAAGCTCGTACCTCATAAATACAGGCTCCTTACACAATGATTTAAGCAGGAGGAAAATGCCTTTTAATGGCAAAGTAAGTTAATATCGGAGGATAGACATGCTTGCATACACAGCCATTGTTGCAAGAGCAGGGAAATGAAATGCCCACACGACCTTTTTTTTTTAACACCTAAGTATTTCTAGGATTGCTCTGGGAGCTGCTGACAAGCGCAGTGAAAACCTTACAAAAACGTGTTTCACAGAGCGAACGTCGCTGGGGAAGATTCAAGTTTTTAAATATCTTTTCCAAGCTGTCAACCATCTGGGGAAATAACTCTCAAATCCAGCTTGGGATCACATCTGGGCTGAGGAAATATGTCGTGTCATTAGGAGCCCCGTGGTATACGGGTGTGTGAGCGCAGCGTAAGAAGTGAACTCCACCGCAGCCCTGCCTCCACCTGGTACCTGCAGCCCAGGGGAGAAAGATCATTCTGGAGGCACTGAGCCCTTTTAACCAAAAATTGGTAGCTTGTATTTTCCCAAATGGACCTGGCAATTTAATACAGGCATTTGCTTTTCTTTCCCTGCCCATTTACCCAAAGCATAGGCTGGGCAAATAGTCCTTGAATTGATGCCATGATCAGCAAATGAATTAACCAAACCACAAAGACTAACATTTGTCATTGTTTTTCAACCACAGTAATAAGAACCTATTTAAAATCTCAGTCTTTCAGATTCTGAAACAGTCAGGGCAGGCCAAGAGTTTTCCAGAGCCTGCGTTTTGGATGCAGATGCTCAGTTAATATCAGTCAAGTAGCCAATCAATGGAATCAGGTAACACTCTGCACATCCCCTGTGCCGGGCTCTGCACTGCACGCTGGCCGAGGATGATCTCATTTAATCCTCATCATGATAACAACAGCTCATTCTCTTAGCACCCCATTTTGCAGATGGGAAAAACTGAGTGAAGCCACTTGCCTGAGTCAAATGGAGTTGAACCCGGGCAGTCTGCCTCCAGACTCTCTGCATCACCCTACGTGACGGTGGCTAAGAGCCCAGGTGGCTTTGACCCGTGAAGTCAGGAGTCTCAACATCTGCTCTAGGTGGGACAATAAAGTCACAAGACAGAGTCCACAAATCACACCAGCCTCGTGCGCCTAGGTAAATCACACATTGTATATCCACGAGGGGCACCATCTGCAGGGGCCCTAGACTTCCCTGGAAGGGTGTCCTGCTTGGGATTCACTCCTCACAAAGAAAAGAGGTGCCTCTGCGAGTGTACAACTAAAACAGGGAGAAAACCTAACATGGGAGAGAGGGACCAAAACTCGTCTCCTAGGAAATCCCTCTTCTGGGTGGCAGGTTGGCTAAAAAGACCTTTACGTACGACTCAGCTGGAGTCCCTGGATGAACCAATAAAGAAAAACGCAATTCCTGGGTATGAACCCTTGGCGTGGTCACCAGATACGCACAGATCCAAATGCGTATTTGGAGATGCACATTTTTAGACACACGGGCATTCAGACACACAATCTCCTAGACTGTGCTCCAAACGCACGTGTACACATCCCACTGGGCAGACACCCCTTTGTGCACATAGATCGCTAACTATATTCATCGGGGAAGACATCTTTTAAAAAATTTAAGAAATCTGGGGGGTGTTGGGTACTTTCACGTGTGGTTGTGGTGACAGTTTCGTGGGTATATACAAAAGTCAAACTTATCAAATCGTATCCTTCAAATATTGCAGTTTATGGTCTGACAATTATGCCTTAATAAAGCAAGAGAGAGAGAATGTGTGCTCCCCCAGACCTGCCCACCCCTGATGAACCCTAAGATCATAACTACATGGAGCTTAGGAATTCTCCCCAAAGGACGGAGCACCCGCATCCTTCTTCAGCAGGTCACCTTCACGTGTCTACCACTTCTTGCCCTTTCGGGATGAACCTGGGCTTTCATGGCAAAAAGAAAAAGAAAAAGATCCAACATAGTTCTGGACCCTCTTCCGGGTCTGGAAGCTGCCAGGCATATATATATGGGGAACCGGGCATCCTTGCTGCTATTTTTTCCAATTTTTTTTTCCCTGTGACTGTCACCACAAAGATAAACACAGGTTTACAGCAGCCATAGAGCAAACAGGTTTCTAGCAGCCAGACTCAAATTAGCCTGAAATAGTTTTGCAACTTTCAGGGCATTTGACTTTAATGTTTCTTCTCTTATTGGTTCAACGAGTGGGGGGAACTCAGAAAAATCCTTCTGCCCCTTTAGAAAGCAATGGCATTCTGCGAGGAGTGAATTTTCTCCTAGAGGGACGATCTCGCAAGACGTGGGTTCCCAGATAGGCCTTGTGGCCTACAAGGGGCCATCCATCACAGCTTGGCCTGGTCACTGACAATCTGAATTTGGAGATTACTCACAGCCCTGGCTTCACGGGGTGGATTATCTGACACCCAGTCTGGACAGGAATGACCTTCACGGGGCGACTAGAGGCTTTAGGGTGCTAAACCCATCTCTCACCCCCCCCCCACCAGGCCTCTCCTGCCTGGCCCCACAGCCCCTATACTCCCCCCACACCCTTATCTTGCAGGTGGGGATGGGGGCTGGGGAGGGGGAGGGGCGTCACCATCCCCACGTCCATCTCTGTCAGTCGTCCACGTGACCCACCCCCACTGATCCCATATGGATCCCCCCTACTTTCCCCTACACAGCCTTCTAACCCCAAAGCACTGCTTAATTTTCCTAACAGTCTACAACCCCACAGTGGCAATGGCCCCTCCCCAGCCCCTATATCTTGCCTTTCCAGACTCCAGATATTTTCATAACAAGGCTTAGGACTCATTAAATCCTGCACCTCACGCCCCCCAATAAAATGAATCCACGTGCACTCAAGTTTCTAAAGAACCAAAGAGAATGATGACAGATCAAAACAAGCCTTTTCTCCTGAGGAAAAATAGACAATACTGCCCAAACTCGGGGTTATGGGAGCTCTGTTCCAGTATCACCGCCAAGCTTTGAAATGCCCAAATCAGAGCCTGGATGTTGAACAGCGGGGGGCCTAATGTCGATGCAAGTGACCTGCACCATTCCTCTTCTACTTGGCGCTCGCTGCGGCTGTGATCTCCTGAACGACGACACACGGCCACATGCACGCTTTCCCTCACCAAGCTGTGGTCTTGCAGGATCTTATCCAAGACCTGGGAGGGGTGCTCTAGGCTGCCGGTGGCACAGGTTGCTCGGTTTTTGTTTCTGTTTTAACAACACACGCTTTGCTTTAGTATGTGGCCTGGGGTCATTAATTGCTGAAACAATCACCCAAGGTTTCGGGCGACTCTGCCACCTGCCCGAATTTACGTTGAAATGCATCCAAGGGGCAGAGGAAGGGAGAAGGAGTCTGACCCCCACAGAAAAGGTGACCCCAGGAAGGGTGGCAGCGGGTCTCCCGCCAAGAGCAAGGAGCCGTGCAATAAAGTGATCTTCTTCCCAGGCATCATTTCATGAATGCAGTGGGATGCTTTCTCATTGCACTTGCGCATGTGGTCATGTGTGGTTTGCCAAGCTCGTTTCTGACGGGTGTACCTGTGTGTGTCAGACAGTTGTGCCAGGCCCCTGAATTTAGTACAAACAGCTGCAATCCGGAGCCCGCAGATCTGCCCCTGCTCCCAGCCCCCTGGGGCAGAAGTTGGTGCCTGCTTCGTGGAGGAATGAAGCTGCCAGTAAGGTAAGGTTTCGGAGGAGACCCCTGCAGACTCATGCAAACGAGCTGGTGGCCCCGGCACCAGCTCCTGGGCATCCAGCTTACCTTGTGGTTCTGGTAGGAAGTCACCGCGATAAACGCTGTCTCAGGAAAGACGTGGGTACAGAACGCAGTATTTTTTGAGCCAAATCCATTATTTTCGTCTGCTTTCACGATGTGTAATCTGGGCTGGTATTTGTGCATGGAATTTAGAATAATCTAAAAATAATAAAGAAAATGAGATTGTAAGAAAAATCAAAACCCCTTTGTTTCCAGATAAAACCCCACACCCCACCCCCCAAATTAGCCTCTTTATATAGCCTCTCGAAAAATAGTCCAATTTTTTTGAAAGAGGACCAGTGATTTCATTAAAAAGAAACATTTCAAACATGACAATTTGCAACAGAAAAAGCCAGGGTAATATTCCAAGAATCACCCAAAGCACACACGGCAGTAAATCAGAATTCTTAATAAAGTTTGCTTAATAAATTAACTCTCTGCGTAGGAAACTTCCCGTCCCCAAAGAGAGCAAAGCAAGTCTGGAGCAAGGAACTGGCGCCCCCAGGAAGCCTGGGCGACAGTTTTCGAATGAAAGAGGGGAAGAAACAAACAAACAAACAAACAAATATACAAATATTCCCCCATCCCCAAAATAACAAACTCTAAAAGATGCAAAGGAAGAGACCGAGAGTTTGCAGAACTGGAATAAAACTCGTGGGCTTGGACCTTTGTTTGGAGAATGTGCAAAGCTGAGTCAATGAATAAAGGAAAATGGGGGGACTCTAAGGATGGTGAGATGGGGAGGAAGCACCCCCACTCCCCCATCCTACCAGGGCCCGGCTCCTCTCGAGCTTCCCTTCCTCCAATTTCATCAACATTTCAGGCTCCACAACTGGAATTATCTCCAGACTTGGCCCCAGACAGAACTGCTGCATTTGCTTTTCTGGAAATATTCTCTTTCTCCTTCCTATCTTCTCCACGTTTGGGGTGGTCCCAGGACAAGTGGGGTCTTAACGGCTGTCGCTGTACTGTGTTTCCAACCACCACAGTCAATATTACGAGGCGGGCCTCCAGGGCCGCCGGCCCTTCCTAGAAGATGAGCATCCTTACTAATAAAATTGGGTTTGTCGTTCTGACGACGCCTGGGTTTCGACGCTCCCGGGAGGCCGCTCCAGCTAATATTTACCAAAACGTCCTGATAGAGACCCACCGAATGGGCGAATCGCCGCGTTTAATGGGCTGAAAATCTGGCCTGCTTTTTCCCCAGGACCGCAAACCGGAGCGGCGGTGGTTGTCTCGGTGGTTTTGATTATTTGCATTGATGACCCTGGGGCAGGGTTCTTGGGCCAACCCGAGAGACCGGCCTGGAGGAGGGGGAGGGGAGCGCGGCCCGGCCGGGGGGAGGGGCGAGAAGCTCGGGGCCCCGCGGCTCCCCGACCCCGGCCGCGCGGCTCTAATCTCCGGCCGCCGTGGCCGGCCGCCTCCCTGGCCGATAGCGACGCCGGCCGGGGCGGCGTGGCGACAGAGAGACGCAGCAGGGCCCCGCGGGCCGCCGCAGCCCCCAGCCGGCGCGGCCATCGTCCCGGCTTAGCCAAATTGCTTTGACGGCCGGGGACAGTGTGGAGACATCAGCGCGAGGGCGATCTAATGGTTCCTAATTTCATTAGGGCGGCTCTGGACTCCAAGTCCGGAGTTTGGGGCGGGAATGCATGGCGGCCGGCGAGTCTGGAGCAGCGCAGGGCTCCGCTCCCTCTTCCGCGGCTTCGGAAGGACTTGAGACCCGCAGGGGTGCCCGGAATTTGGTGGCGGGGCTGTGCGCCTTCCCCAGGCGTGCACCCTGGAGCGACCCCAAGAGCACACCCAGAGCCGCAGAGGGAAAGCTAGGAGCCGAAATGGGGCCGGGGCACAGTCCTGCTTCCCGGCACCTAGGTTCCACGGAGGCCCCCACCAAAGGGTCCCAGCCTCCAAAAGGGTGCCAGCCAGCCAGGAGATGCACTCGGGACCTTTACAAAGTGGTCCCATCTCTCCCCAGCGCTTAACCTACAGCATCAGTTCAGTACCGGCAGGTACACACCACCCTTCGCCGGCCAGCCAGTGCTCAGGCAAGCCCGAGGTCACTTCAGTGCTGGGGTGCACCAGCAAACCGGAGGCTGTAGGCAGAACACCCAGGTTTAAAGGGAAAGGAGGCCCCGGATCTCGCCTAGAAAGGCCCTTCTGCAGCTTCTCCTCCCTGCCAAAAGCGCAGGAAGGGAACGGGCCGTCCTTCTCTCTTCCCTGCTGGCCAGCAGTTCCATCTCATACCAACCACAGGTAGACAGCAGCATGAAGCGCATCAGTGGGGGCCCCGTGGTCCCCTTCCCACCACAGACCTTGTGGGTTCAGTGCTTCAGCCCTAAGGCCCCACAGGAGCGGATTTCTCATTTGGGCCTTCACAACTGTCCTTCCTCCAGCTCAAATCCATTCCCGCCTGGTCCCCTCCTGTCCCCAAATTGGGGACTATGTGTTTGTCGATTCTCTCTCAAGAGACAATACGGCAGGATGGGGACCACTTTCGAATTCGAGAGACCTAGTCTCAAATCCCTCTTCCCAATACAAGCTGTATGACCTTGGGCAAGCCCCGCCCCTCCCCTGGACACATGTCCAAAGGCGGTGTGGGGGTACTCCAACCTCCTCTCTAGGCTGGAGGGTCAAATGCCCGAAGACCAGTGAGCCCACTTGTCCGGTGGAATCATCACGCAGGATTCTAAACACTGAATTCAGAGACTGTGTTCTGTCCTGTTGATTAATTACTTCCAACGAAGAGATTTAGGAACATTTTTTCAAAAATCAGTGTTTTGTTCTTCATTTGTTTTCCTTTGAGGAAGAGAGAGTGATGCCCTCTGGAGAATCTGCTAAAAGCTACACATTCTAGTGGAGGGTGGAGGGCTGCACACGCTCAATATCCTGCGTGCAGTTTTGGGGGTTCACCAGGACCCCCTCTCCAGGTTTACGACCCTGGTCTACATTTGCCTGCTCTGGGCATCGTGCTGGGAGGGGAAAGTTGGAAGTTGGGAAAAACATAAACCTGAGAGTATCGAGCTGACAGGGGGAAGGGGTACAGAATTTGCCTCTGGGGGTGTTGGTTTCCCCATCTGTAAGGGAGGGGCAGTTGGCTTGGGGGGTCTCCCTTTCAGCTACAACATCCCAATAACAAGGCAGGATTTGGAAGCGGGTAGGGAAGGTATATATGGCTCCCACGTGGTCCAGCCTCTGTGCAGTCTGGGCTGAGTAGCCCCGAGGCTAGAGGGACCATGTTTTCTGCAGGACTGAAACACAGCCCCCACCCCTAATCACAGACGGGGCTGAGGCTCAGACCCGGTTCACCGGCCGGGTGCCCAGGCCCAGAACTAGCGGCTTTAGCCGCCCCATCCCAGCAAAGGCAGAGGGTTGTGTGCTGGTGGCAGGGATGCAGGGTGAGTCCCTGGCCAGGAGAATGGGGCCCGATCTCCAGCCACCCCAGAAAGACAGACCCAGAGTGTGTGGATGGTGGACCACAGGGAAGACTACAGAGAGGCACCCATGTGAGTGGGAGAGAGGTGGCGACAGAGAGGAAGAAGAGGAAATAGAAAACTGAATTAGAAAGGGAGAGAAATAAGAGAAAACGAAAGAGAGATGAGAAGGGGGAGAAAAGAGAAGAGAAAGGAAGGCCGGATCAAGAGGTAGAAAGAGAAACAGACCAGGGGAGGGAATTTTGAGCCAAGAAAGGAGATGCGTGGGCTCGAGGAGCCAAGAAGAGAAACCACGCGAGCAGAAGGGAGAAGAGAGAGGGCAAGTAAGAGAGAGGAGGTGTGGACCGAGGACCACGGGCGGGCTGCACAAGGTACTCACATGCCCAAACGGGTCCAGGTGGTTGTTGGTGAGCTTGAGTTTCTGGAAGGAAACGAGCTGCCGCATCCAATGCGCCCCGGTGGCGGGTGAGTCTGGGTGCACGTAGAGGCGGCCCGGCATGGCGGGCTCCGCTTTGCCCGTCACAGACCTACACGGAGGAGAGGCAAGACCCGCCCAGAGTTAGTGCGCATGGTGCCCGCCAGTTGTTGGCCGCATGAGGGCTGCTGAATACGAGAATGATCTAGAAATGGCCTGACTCTCAGGTCTCACTTGGGCATCTGCAATTCCAGGTGCCCAGAAGCCTGGGGCCGGTTTCCAGGCGAGCCTCCGCCGGCTCTTTCTTCTTCCACCTCATTCCTCCCCGAGCCTTGAGAGCCTCTCCCTGCCCACAAACAACTGGCAGGTTCTAGAAGCCTGAACGTGCAAAAAAAACCCCAGAAAACTCCTTCAAGTCTCTCAAAGGGCGCTACCTCTTCGAGCCTCTGAGCTCTTGGCAGCCACGGGAGCAATCTTCCCAAGGAATGGGCCTCTCTCTCTTGCCTGTTTAACTCAAATACCACGGGCCGATTTTGCAATTTCATAAAAAGGCATGTTCAAAGCAGGTAACTCATAAAAAATAACCATAAATGGTTTTATGCCCCCAGAAATACCTCCAGCGCTTGGTAACAATACTCTTTTTAAAAATCCACAACCCACGGGTCCGGCAATAGATATAGACTCTTTACTTTTTCTGAGCCTCGGTTTTCTCGCTATAAAATGGGGGCTAATGGGCTGCTCTTTCTCCCTCTCAGGGTGGTCAGGAGGATGCCGTGCAAGAGACAGTGAAAGCCCCTAGCGCACAGTAGGAGCTCAAAAAACGTTTAGCGGGTCAGCAGGGGGAGGGGACTTTGGTTTCCACTTGCCTCCCTGTCCCCCTCACTTGCCCTTCCAGTACCTACCATTTATTATCAGCGAACTTGTATCTGTGGTCATCAGCAGGAACAATGTCCATGAGGAGGATGTACTTCGTTTTGGGATTAAGGCCAGTCACCTTTACTTTGTAACTGGGAAACATCCGCCTAAGAGACACCGGGAGGAAAGAGGAAGAGAGAGGGAGAGAGGAAGAGGCGGAGAGAATTAATGCCAATATTCTGAAGGGCGCATCCACAAATTTTAACGAAAGTGAACCCTTGAGAAACATGTAAGAGAAAAGTAGCCCACCACTCTGCTCTTGCCAAGATCCATCCCCGGGTTGCCCTTAAAGTTATGGAGGGAAGAAAGGCAAAGAGATGAGAAAGGAGGCTGGTGACTCCACACATCTAGGAGGAAAACAGAAACCAGGAGGAGAGGACTTCTAGAGAACTAGTTTTGAAGAAGGCCTGAGAGGGACACCCATGTCAACTCCTGCTAAGCGCTCTTTTCAGAGCCAGACACCTACTTTTTTATTTGGAGGCAGGAGGAAGCTTACTAAGTCAAAAGGTGGCCTCCTCTTCCGCCCAGCCAGGTGCTTTGGCCCACCTGCGCAGCGGGGCCGTGTCAGGTGGACACCAAGGTGTGTGCGCCCTAGGGACGCACCTGCCGTGGGTGCCCACACACCTCCGGTCCTGGCTTCAGTCCTCCGCCCCCAGAATACAACTCGGTTGGTGACCTCTGACATGAGTCTCCGGCAGGAATGTATTCCTAAGTGTCCCACCGCTTCTCTAAGGCGCCTGGCACGCTTCCTTGAAGAGTGTAAACTCTTTGGCCCTAGGCAAAGAAATTCAAAACCCATGCGGATTTGGTTTCAGAAAGAGCGGGGCCTGAGAGAGGATCGGGGCGTTGGAACGCCGGTGCCGCGGAGCTGCGTGCGCCGTGCCCGCTCCCTCTCCGCTCCAAGTGCCCTTCCCGCCTTGGGAGGCGCGCGCCCCGGGAAGGGAGCGTTCTCAAGGCTGGCCTGGGCGACAGGACAAGTTGCTGGATCCTGGCTCGCTCGGGGATGACGGGCAGGGGTGAGTGGAGGCCTCTTCCTTCCAGTCTTGGAACCCAGGCCTCGCGGTGTTTATCTGACCGGCCGCGCGCGCGCGCCCCCGGAGGCGGAGGCGCGGAGGCTTCGCAGGCCTTTTATAGTTAAATCCTCTGGGCTCCGGCTGGTGGGGAAAGGAGGCCCCGGCCGGCCGCGTCTTTCCTTCCTCGGCAGAATGGGAAGAAGACCTTAGTTCTTTGCTATAAACAGAACGCGCCTCCTAGTTCACTCAGGCCGAGCGGGGGAGCAGACATTGTTTAATTTCAAATAATAATAAATGTCACTGTTGTCAGTTTATTGCGGGAGGCTTCGGCTGGAGAACCGGGGGCGTCTGCCCAGGAGGCTCCACCCTCCCCCTTCACACACTCAGTGGCTTGGGCCTACCGGCCACTCCGGCTTCCCTCGCCTCCTCTGGGCTCAGTGGGGCTTTCTGACCTTCCCGGCCAGTCCGGCACCGGTAGGGATGTGGGGAGGACGTCCCCAGGCCTGGGTGCGCGCGCGCACACAGACACACTGAGATACGGAGTGGCGCGACCCTCCCACCCCTTCCCCCAGAAGTCTAGCATTTCCAGCTAAAACTCTGCGAGCTTTTAAGAGGAACTGCGGGGTGAGTGTCTTGGCGAAACTGCCGTGTTTATCGGTGTCTGTATACAAAGCCTGGCCGAGCCCCCATTCAGTTTCAAAGGCTTCGCCTGCTTTCTATAAACAATGAAGGAAGTAGCGAATACATTCAGCGAGTCAGCGTTTGGCAATCGGGTGGGACTCTGGAAGCACTCCAAGGTCAGGCAGGGTGAGAAGGAGGCTAGGGGCGAGGAATCAAGTCTGAGACCGGTGGCATCCCCGTGTCCTCTCTGCACCTCTCTTTTCCCGCTGGCTCTCCCTCTTCAACCCTCTTTCTCTCATTACTAGTCTATCCCAGTAGCACAATCTCAAGTTCTTGATTCTTCTTGATACCAGGTGGGCAAAAGGCTCAGTTGGAAGAAATGCCCTTTTTCCAGACTTGAATCTTGCAAGTATTTCCCCGACCCTGATGGAGATCCCTGGAGGAGTTCTCTGTGCCTTCTGAACCAGAATCGGCTCAAACAAAATGCATTCATTCTCTCTCTTCTCTGCTCTGCTCTCCCTTCTCTGTCTCCTCACCTTTCTCCCCTTCTCCTTCTCTCTTGTCTCCCAAGCCACTTTTTCCCACAGTTTCCCTAGGCCCCTCTCAGAGGTGACCAGCTCACCTTCCAGCTTTGGTTATGATCATTTCCGTGCCCACTTCGTGGAATTTCAGCCACAGTTCTCTTTCATGGAGAAACACTTTGATGCCTTCCATGCCCTACAGGAAGGAGAGAAAAGTCACACAGACTAGCCCAGCACGGGCAGTGGGCCTTCCTTCCCCAAACTCCTCCCAAGCACAGACACTTCTCCTCTTTCCCTCCCGAGCCTGTGTGCTCAGAGGCTGGAAGCTGGCCCCAGCCCACTGCAGAGCGCCCTGGGCTCTGGAATTCCTATGTAGGCTCCATCCAGGAGAAGTTTGATCCCCACAGCGCAGTGCTGTCTCCTCCTAATGCCACCAACGCAAGGCTAGAGAAAAATCCCCAACTATCAGGATGCTCCAGAAAGTCTGTGGGAAGGATGGGGCAGAGCAAAAAATTGGACCACTCTCAGTCTGCATTAGCCAAAATTCAGCTAAAGAAAAAAATAATAATCTCGAAAAACCCACTCAGGATAGTCTTACGTCGACACCCAGATGTCCACACGCAAACATACAGACGGGCAAATCCTGTATATACGTCTGTTTAATGTCACCATGGCGGTGCAAACATCGACAGAGGTGAAATTTAAAATTTTAAATGCCTGTATACTCTAAGAGGCTCCCACAGTCCAAAACGAAAATTAATTCTCAAATGTCTATATTAATAAGCTTTCTAGGCTCCCCTCACATGCAGTTTCGTTCACTTCAAGCTGTTTTGATTATGGGCACAGCTGAAGCCATTTAACATTTCCACTTTTGACTAAAAGTTATTTTACAAAACCGATGCAAAAAAAATTATATACAAAGTCTTCTCTTTGCAATAATCCATAACCGTCTAATAAGTGGATTTGCTTTCCTCTAAAAGAAAAAAAATCTAAGTTTCCAAAACTGCGTGCCCACTGCTCTCTGCTTCTCTACAAATATACACACGTTTTCCTGACACGTGAAGGGCAAAGAAAAAGGCGATGAAACAGCCAGGACGGGCAGCGAAATCGCAAAGAAGAGTTTTAGCTATGTAGATGTCTCTCTTTTGCTCAAGTCACCCCGCGTCAAGCCATCTGACACCCTATTCAAAAGCACCTAAGTCTACAAGGGCAGTCTTGAGGGCCCAGAGAGCCAGGGTGTAGGGGGCAGGGCGCGAGGCCAGGCTTCGCCCTCTGTCCCGGCCCAGCTTCCAGCCAGGCGAGCCCGCGGCTCCGTGCGCCCTCCCGGCACAGCCCTGTGCGCTCCCCGCCACAGCCCTGTGCGCTCCCCGCCGCCGGCCAGGGCGCGCCAGCCCGCCAGGCCCCGGCCCAAGACAAATGGTGTGGCGCGTGGGTCTCGGCGGCGGCGCGGAGGAGGCGGGCGGAGGCGAAGGCTAAGGAAGATCTAAAGAGGGGTCAAGCCATCGCTCAAGCGGGCCTGAAGCGGCCGCTGACCCGGCCCTTAATGAGGCGCTCAGGGCCGAGTCCACACCTAGCGCAGCAGGAAAGGAGTGATCTGGGCCATTGTTAGCCGGCCCCAAATAGCCGGAAAATTAGGGCTTCTCTAGCAACTTAAATGTATTTCAAAAGTCCTCTGGCCATAAAGATAATCGTCACAATAAAGTGGATTGGAATATACTGGTATTGAGGGCGGCAGGGCAGAGAAAGGTGAAATGGAGTGGGGATGAGAAGGAAAGGGGCCAACTGGGAGCAATGGACTCCCCGCCTCCCTCCTCCCCCGCAAGACCGGCTTTGGTGGCCACAGAAGGTCCCCAGGCGCGAGGTCTTACCTGCTGGGTGAAGGCGGCCTGCGGGGACGACGGGGACTTGCTGGGGGCACCCAGCGCGCTCTCGGGTTTTGAGTCGCAGGGTAGGTCCTTTGCGTCAGGTTCCAGGGGTGTGTGCGCCAGGCCAAAGCCCTCGTCTGCGTCGGCCATGGTGTGCCGGTGGCCCTGTGCCCGCGCGGGGTCCTGCTCTGAGGACGGGAAGCAGAGAGAGAGAGAGAGAGGGGGGCAGAGAGAGAAGAGAGAAGGTTGGAATTGCAGCTCTACTGACAGAAAAGAGCAGTTGGGCCCCCAGCGGCCAGCTACCGGCACCTCCGTTCCCAGCTGAAGGAGGCTGCAGAAAGTCCTGTTATTATCATCATTACTATTACTTTATGACCACGCACAGGCTCTTGCGAAAGACCCCGGTCAGATCCCGAACGGGCGAGCTCCGCATCTCCCCTGCGCAGGCTCCCCGCGATAAGCGAGCTGCCCGTCAAATTTGTCTGGACTTCTGGAAGAGCCAATAAAGATAAGGCCTGGGTATTTTTGGAAGCCATTGGGTACGAACCAAAAACAAAACAAAAACCTAGTGTCCTTTGGAGAATTTTTTTTTCTTCGTCAAAATTACAGGAGGCCATCAGAGCTCTTTTGATTTAAACTCGCAAGGGGAATATTTTTCTGCAGCAGGCAAAATGCCTGAAATAACCCGCCTCTTGCAAAAGCAAAAACACAGGCGGAAAAGATTTGCAGATCGAGAGACCGGTCCGAAAGAGAATTCACGTCCATCTTTGATCAGTTACAGGTCTTAAAATTAAAAGTCCTTTAACATTAAGAGTCCTCCCCTTTACCCCAACCTTAAGCAACGTTAAAAATAAAAAGGAGCCAAACAGACCGCCCGGCAGGAAAGCAAAGCGGCAGCGCAGCAGTTCGCAGGGAGGCGCGGAGGGAGGCGCGCTGTGGGCGCCGGTGGCCAGCGAGGTGTCGCCGGCCGGGGGTGCGCATTCTCCTCGCTTTCCTGGCTCTCTAGCCCGGGTCGGGCATTGTGTGGAGCAGCCAGGCCGAAGGAAGCTTCTCTGAGCTTCGGCCGGGCCTGGCTCCCGGGAACTGCAGGCCCAAGCTCGGGCTTGGCGAGAACAAAATGGGTCCCAGATAAATCCTGGGCTTCCGGCGTTGCCTCGGCCGCCTAGGTCCGACGCAACGCGGAAAATGGCCCGGGTTTGCAGGCGTACGAGGTTGGAACGCACAAAATAACAGCTGCAGAACGGTTCAAACCCGGACGAGCCTCCCCCCTCTCTGATCTCCTTCCAGTCTCTCTATGATCCCAAGTAGGGACTTCCTCCCTCCAAACCCGGGAAGACTGGGAAGGGGGTGCAAGGACGGCCCCCAGGATCTTAGCAGCCGCTTAATTAAGCAAAAGGCTGCATCCCGGAGACGCAGGAATGAGGCCAAGGAGAAGGACAGCTTCTGAGGCCCGACTCCCCAGCAGCTTGCCTCACCACGCCCTTGGGGTTTTGGGGTAGCGGGGACGGGAGCCCCGCAGCCTGCTCACAACAAAAGAAAGCAGGGCCGGCGTCCCCCACGTGTGCTCCCATTCACCGCCGGCCGCGGGGACAATCCCACCCCGCGCCCTCGCCAGGGTCCCGGGGAGCTCCGGGCTGGCAGGGGCGAACAAGATGCGGTTTGACAGAACCAGGCCGCGCGTCCTGCAAACCTCAACGCCGCTCCCCGAGCCGCGGCCGCCTCCCCGGCTGGATCCACGCGCCCGGGAGCTCCGGGCCGCGCAAAATCTCTCTGCCAGCCGGGCTCTGCAGAATCCAAGGCCAAGGCTGGAGTCCCGCCATTCGCGTCTCCCGGAGCCGACGCGGCCGGCAGGCTCCCTCCGGAGCCTCCCGTGCCAGCTGCGGAGACGGTTACCTCGCTCGGTGACGCCGGTGCATTCACCGCATCCCTTCTTGCTCCTAGTAAGGAAGCCGGCGGCGAGGCGGGGGCGCGGGCATCGTGGCTCCGGGGTTTACGCGGGGGGACTGCTTGCCCAGACTAGCGGCTACTGCTGCCTACAAAGGAGCGCCCACCGCTGCAGGCTCGGCAGCGACTGCCCACCTCCAACACACACCTCCTCCGCCTTGCTCTCGCCCTCCCTACAGACTTCCAAGTTGTCAGGCGCCAGAAGGGCTCCAAAGAACGCAAGAGAGTAGCCTCGGGGGGGCACCCTCAATAGTATAATCTCAGTGCCCTGCTCCCTCCTTGCACCCCCAGGGAGGGAAAGTTGAGAGACCAGAGGCAGCCGTGGGAATGGTCCAAGTCCTTTCTGAGCGCGGCTTTCAGGGTTAAAGTCCCGGAATCGGAGGTAAGACTCTCTCTCTCTTTCTCCTGCCCTCTCTCTCTCTCAGAAATACAAGCTGAGCTCAGTGACGTTGGGCTGCCTTGATGCTTACAAAGTACTGAAATTGCCTATCCAACTAGATCCCACTGCACGCTGTCTGCCTCTGCCTCTCTCTCCCTCCCTCCTCCCTCCCTCTCCCTTCCCACTCCCTCCCCCAACCACTTTTTCCATGAGATTTCCCGAACACTCAAATCACAACACGACTCTCAAATCCAGACCTGGAGATCACCCCCTCCTCTCCACTCCCTTCCCAACCTCCATCCATCTCTGCTTCTCTAAGCGCGGCTCGGTGGCTGCAAAAAATCCTGCACAAATCATCGCAAACCCGGTCGGCTTCTGCCCGGGAAGTAATCTCGGTGACGCGGGCTGCGCAGAGGACGGAGTCTGATCGCAGGACGCGTGCACACACCCGCCGCGCGCCTCCTCTGCAGCCTCGTCCGCATTCTCTCCAACGCTGACCTCAGGACGAGAGCTGCCTGACCCCGCCTGGCCCAGCCGGCCGCCGCTAGCCGCCCTGACATCTCTCCCCCTCCCCACTCATCACCCCGACTCTCAGTGACTCCGGGGTGAAGGCAGGGTGAAGGTGCGTTGGGATGGGGGCCGAGATCAAAGATGCCAAGAAATCGCCGTTGCCCCCCCACCCAGAGCCACCAGACCTCCCTGGCTGGAGGTGTACACAAGGCAGTGCCCAGTTTTATTAAAATAATCAAACAGTCATTGGGGGCTGGCTGGGGTTTTCATCTCCACTCTCCTCTCCCTGCCCTCCCCCCTCTGAAATGTATTATTTTGAGGGTCGAGTTGAAGAGGTCAATAGAAGCGTAAACACAGTCAGTAGGTCAGGCTGAGCAGACCCAGATTGGAGCACCAAATATTGGTGCTTAGAATAAATGTGAGGGCTCCCTTTCTGTTTCCCACCCTTGTCTCCCGTACCCCCTTCACCCACTTCTTTTCTGGGGCTCTGATTAGAGACTTGGGCCTGCAGGCCAAGCTCTGGGGAGAGGGATGGAGGCAGGAGAAAGGCTCTGAAAATCAGCAGCCACCCCAGTGTAACCCTCTGTGGCTCCTCGGACTAAAACCCCAGGGCAGGCCTGACACACCCTTGCAAAATTTCAAAGTGGATTGTCCAACCCTAAAAGTGGGACAAACGGGGAGAAAATGGACCAGAGCATTTGCTACGGTTCTCACTTCACCTTCCAGGTTTGTTTGCAAGCAGCCTTTCGCCAAGGCAGTTTATTTATTTGTGAAAACACCCTCACCCTTCCAAAATGTCAGCTCAGAGGACTTTGGGCTTGCTAAGCAGGCGACCTCGGCCAAAGATGGAAAACAAACATGGCTTCAGGATGAGGCTGACTCTCCGAATCTCTGGCAAAAGGAGGGGAAATCCGGAAAGACTTTTCCAATCCCTCTAAATTCTCAGAGATTTGCGGATAAAATAAATTCCCATAAATAATCTGCACGCCCCTCCCGAGAGAGAAAAATCCGGACTCTCCCAAGTAATTGCCCAGCCAGATTCGTGTAGGTTGTGGAGCGCTGGCCACTGAGTGAAATTAGGATTTTGAAAGCTTGAAGGGGAATCTGTTCTGGCCAGGTGACACTGGTAGGCAAAATGCGAGAGAGTCCATTCTTATTTAGATGGTGAAAAGGAGCCAGGCTGCGAGGGGGGATTCAGCAGGGCTGGGGCAGGAAGCCAGGGGGCTGTGGGCAGGCAAAGGGCTAAGAGAAACCTATGCCCCCCTCCCAATACCTCTCCAGGGCGACACTCACCTCCGAAAATCCCACCTCTTCTTTCCAGCGCAGAAGCCACGAGTGGCGCCTCACTGGGGAGGGGGGTTCAGGTGAGGAGTTTGGAAAGGACCCCCAAAAGCGACCCCGTTTAGGCCAAGCCTTCTTCCAGCGTCAGTCAAGAGTAGTATGTACCTCCCAGCTCGAAGTTGGTTTGTGGTCTTCGACAAATTAAATATTACTGTTTATTACCAGGCATACCCCAATAAAATAAAGAGGCAACCCGGCGATACCGACTATCTCACCAGCCACTGCACCTATAGGACTTGGAGACGTCACGAGTCACGCAACCGGCCCGCGCGCTGTCACGCTCGACTGGGGGCAGCGGCGGGAGGTTAATTTCTCTCCGTCTTCGCCTATGACTTCGGGGTCTGCGCAGCCACAGGTCCCAGACGCCTCAGCCACGGGAATAAATAAAGAAATAAACAAACCCAGGGCCCTCTGGGGAATGGGGTGGCAAACATCGGACACAAATAGAGCCAAGATCGACTGGGGGGGGGGGGGGGAGCGACTCAGCGAAGGAGGTGGGAGCCCACCTCAGCCTACGATTGGAAAGAAAGCAAGTTGTTTCGGGTGGAACGAGGTCTCTTACAGCAGGCAAGACAGTCTTATTATTTAAAAAAAAAAAATTCTTTTCAAGGAGGAGCTCTCGGCAAATGAATATCGAGGCACCTCCCTAGCTGGTTACGTTTGGGACGCGATAACTCGGGGCCGCTTCCAGACCTGCGTAGAAGTAATTACTGGGTTATCACGGAGGGGAAAAGAGACCGACGTTAGCACGTTAGGACGAAGAGAGTCGTCCGCAATCTTTCTTGCTGAGAAAAAGTCCATTCGCAAGCTAGGTCCGGGGATGCAACTGGTCCCCCGCGTGGCCCGGCGGGGGCGGGGTGCGAGTGGGTGGTGGGGTGGGTGGAGAGGAGCGATTTCTGCGGAGAAAAATTAAAGCGCTGGGGCCTGCAGAGGGACGAGGTGCTCTGTTTTGTTTTGTAATAAGGGTTATTGTTTTTTGGTCTCGTCAATGGGCATGATTGCTAAGCAGCCCCGGGGCTTGCGCGCGCGAGCTTCCGCGTGCAGCTGGAAATGCGCTAGGTTCAGTAGCGAAACGTACTGCGTAGACGCCCCCGGCGGCGCCGAGAGAAGAGCCAGGCCCGCCTAGCACGGAGCGAGCGAGCGCCGGGCCTTCTGGAAGGGTAAGTTCCCCGCCAAGGCGTCCCCGAGGGAGCCAGACGTCGGAATCCAGACTCGCCCCCAGCTTCAGGGTTCGATGCCGGGTTTCACGCGCCCCCAGCCCCCAGGGCTTTCCGCAGCATGGCCTGGCTCCAGGCCCGGTCCGTCTGGGGCTGAAGCGGCAGCGAAAAGTGCAGGAACGCAGCCGACCGAGCGGCCCCAGGAGCTGAGGTCAGGCTCGCGGGGAGAGCGGGCAGTGGTTTCCAGCGCCGGACGCGGACGCCAGGGTCCCCCGGGCCGCAGACTCTGCAGCTTCGAGCAAGCAGAACCCGCGTCCCTCCTCTCGGCCAGGCCACAGGGGCGTCCCCAAGCTTGGCTTTCGTTTCCCAAGGTATTAATAATTATCTTTTCCCCAATGTGAGGCCCGTTGGGTGCAGCGTTTGCTCCCAGATGCCAAGAGCCGAACGCGAAATCCTTCGCCTAAAGCCTTGAGAGGAGTTCTTATTTGACCTCTGGGCCAAGGTGGGCCAGAACCGGAGGCCTGGGCTCCGCTGGGGCTGGAAGGGGAAGGCGAAACTCCGAGCGGGGCGAGTTCCTTTCCATTTGGCTCCCTTTTCTCGCATCCCTGCACAGGCCCCGCAACCCCCCTGGTCTGGCTCACAAAGGATTCCGCAAACTCAGCTTCCCGGACCCACTTTCCCAGCCGCTCCGGAGGGCGCGCTGCGGATAGAAGAAAACAACGACCTAGGTTTGAGAATCTCCGTTCTTTCCCCCAACCATTGGGCAGTCAACTCAACTCGAGGCAGAGGCGGCAGCACGCGACCTCCTTTCCTTCTTTCGGAGGTTTAATGCTTTCCCCGACCAGCTTCCAGCTCCATTTTCTCCCGACATGTATTTTCCTCATTTTGCCAAATCCCTGCCCTGATTTTAATGCCGCCATGCATCGGAGAGCAGAGGTTCCCATCTGAAAATCAAAACCCAAACAAAAGCGAGGGCCGACCGCTGTCGATGTTTTTTCTTCATTCTTTCCTTCTGTTTTTAAGAAAGTCGCCTTCAAAACCACCATGTTTCTTTCCTCTCAAAAGAGAACTCGCGCAAGAATCCACTCCCTTTCCATTTTTTTCCCATGTGTCCCCGCCTGACTCGGGTCTCTGCTGAAGGCGAAAAGTACGCAGAAGTTCGGATGGGACCGGGAAAATTAATAACCATCATAACAATAGAGATGGTAACAAAACTAAACTTTGGCCAAGTCATTTTGCGAAAGCAAGGGTCAGCCTGAGGCTGGGAAGTTCTCAGGGGGTCACTTTCCCTCCTGCCTAGTTAAATCCGGCTCTGTTATATTTTTTCCAGGACTGCAGTATCTCCCTTCCCAATGTTTTATTGGGTTCCTAGTTCCTAGCCACCGCCCCTCCCTTCTGACCAGAAGGATTTGAGAAGAATACTAACTGTTGTCATTATTTTGATATTCAATATTCCCCAATATGTCCACCAATAATTATTACTCCTTATTTTACTTATTATTATTCATGTTGATGCTGCTTTCTGTGCTTTGGAAATATGCCTCCTCTCTCCCCCAAGTTCAGCAGATGAGATTTTTTTTCCCCCTTGGTTGGGGTAATGAGATGAGAAATAGAAGTGGAAACATCCTTCTAGAAGCCCAGCTGAGACATCAGTGCTGGAGATTTGCGGGCTCCACTGGAACAGAGAAGGCGGTAAGAAGACGCAAAGGAGGCTTTCTTGCTGCCTCCAATTTGGGGAGTCCCCAGCGGACAACAAGGGTGGGGGTCTTGAGCTGGGAGCACCCGGAGCCTCCTCCGATCCTGTGGGCTGCGCTGAGCACGAGAACTCTACCTGTAACTGCAGCCCAGAGTCTGTAGAAAGGCGGCCAGGTACAGTCACTGTGTCTGCCTGATCAGCGTGTCCCCCAGCCCCAAAAGATGTGGGGGGAAAATATACTGAATTCCAGGGCTCTGATCCGTTAACATAGAGACTCAAGCTAATACCTCCAGGTCTGGGATATGGGCGGGGGGAGGGGGCCTGTCTGGGTACCCCTCCCTCAACTGGAGGGTGCGATGGAAACTGGGAGCCCCTGCGCTCTGGGGCTCTTGGGAAAGACTGATTTTCTTTGGCAAAGGGAAGGGTGTTGCGCTGTCGACACGGCAGACTATTTTTCTTGTTCCCTCACAAGGAGGTGGGGGAAGAAAAGAAAGCAAGAAAGAAAGGGAAATTAAATCCACACGTGTTAAGCTTGCTCAAAGGGCCGGAGTCAAAACCAGAGAAGAAACTGCAGCTCCAGTCCTGGCTGCCCGCGGGCCTCTTTCCAGCCAGCCCGGGCCTCACAGAGCCAGGCATCCCCACTGGAGAGAATTCGATCTGATGTTTCATAAGGCGCTTTATTTAAGGGGGAAGGGGCAATGGTTCCTCTCTGTCTATACCACCGAGTCTGAACTCTTAGCGGCAAAGAAAACAAAGGAGATAGCAATTGTGAGAATAGTTACCCACTTTGAGAAAGCTCAGCTCATACCTCCCAGCCACCCAATGATTCAGGTAACATTCACCCTGTGGCCAAAATGAGCCAGGCCAGTGATTTTGGGAATTCCTGGGGTCTGACCAGTCTTCCAGACTTGGGCCTACCCAGGTCAAGAGAATCTGAAAAGCTAGTCTACTGACCCTGGAATAGTCCACTTAATCTGCCCAGCTAAACCCCACATCCCTTGTTCCTCTTTCTGGGAGAAACCTGCCTGGGAGGAGGCCACAGGAGCTTCGGGAGGAGCTCTGCGCATGTAAGGAAGGGGGGCGGCCACCCCTCCTGGAGCTGCAAGTGAAAACTCTAGTAATGACCTTGAGGAGGTGAAGGGAAGCGGTGACGAGGGCCGCCAAACCCCAAACTGGAAGGATCCGTCACCGTCGGGATTCTTTGGTCGAGACCTCTAATTTTTCTTCCCTTTCAGCCCGGGCCGTGAGCACCACAGCGGGTCTCCTCTGGCCTCCTGCTGCTGGGTTTCTGGCCTTTGGGGACGCGGCCTCGATAGAAGGGTCCGGAAGCGGGGACCACAGATGCCTTGCCCCCCATCACAATCCCTCCCGGAAAACACTGGGCTGAAACTGACAGAGGCTCGCCCTGGGGTGCAACGGACCGAGGTCCCCGGTGGAGAAGTTCCTGGCGATTGTTTCCGCAAGGGCCCTTCGGTTTCCTGGTCTCCATGGCAACCCCGGAGTCCCGTCGAACGCTCTCAACAATGGGGCGCCCCGAGGACAATCGCGCACTTGCTCTGCGAGCTCTGTGTCCTGCAGGGCGCTTCCGCCCGTCGCTCTTGGCTTTCCGGAGCCACTTAGGTAGATTCAACACGAAAGGGATTGAAAAACTACCCCCCCTTTTTTTTTAAACGGAGGAGAAAAATCGAGATTTAGTAGAATCTCTGCTGGCTAGGGTCGTGTCCTGAGCAAAAGCCCCCACTTGGAGTTCAGAGCGATGACCTCGGAGACGCGCGCGCGGGCGGCGGGCAGGATGGTTTCATCGAAGCCCGCACCTCGAGCATCTCCACCGGGAACCTGGGACTCTAGGAGTCTCGGAATCTCTCCACATCTGCTGCCCGTCTCATCCGCACCCGACGCTCCCCGCATCCAACCAAGCGACCCCTTCGCTTGCCTGGAATAACTTCTAAATGGAAGGAGAGAAGTCGGGAACTAGAAATAGTGGCATTAAGGTCTGCAAGGTCTTTATGAGGGAAAGAATACATTATACGTTTCCTTTTAGAGAAAACATTTTCCATTGTGGATGTAATATAAATAACATTAAAATAATATTTGGGGGTTTCGTTGCTTTCTTCTTTGAACCTGCATTGGGGGGAGGAATGCCCCTCTTTTTTGGGGGGTGGACAGTGGGCAATGCAGACTGATTTTTCCGTTTCCATTTTGGAGGCAGCAAGCTCTGGGAAAGAACCCGGGCTTCGACCAGCTCCGGCTTCCAGGCTTGGCAGCCATCGAGGGGCCATGGAGAGCGGAGGTCCAGGGTGGTGCTGGCAGAGGCCTTTGGCCATGGGATGGGGAGGACTCCTCCCCCCAGGGTCCTCCCGCCTTGTTTCAATCTCTGCCAAAGCCCCCATCCATCTCTGGGCTGGTCAGGAAAGATAAAACTTAGCTGCTCCTCCACTGCTTTCAGTGGGGCATCTAATGTGCCCACAAGCTCTGGGCTGGCTCGTGGTGCCCCCACCCACTCCTTTCCAGGCTGACTCCCAGACAGCAGCAGAAGCTCCCGCAGCACACGGAGCCCCTGTCTTCCTCCCTCCCCAGCATTTTGCATTAATATTTTCAGCGGAGTCCTACTTATGTCCATACAGCCACAAAGAGAGAAATATGGATATTTGAGGCCCAAAAATCTGCTAGCGTTTGAGGTGCAATAATAACTAACATTTACAGCAGGCCAGGAGCTGCTGTAAAATGGTTTCACTCGCTCATTTAGCTCTAAATAGCTTTACGAGAAGGTGGCTCCTGGGGCTCTGGCCACCGTGGCACCCTGGTGGGACTTGAACCCAGGCCGTCTGAATCCAGAAGCCAGGAGCTCCTCTTTTACCAGGCAGGGCTTCTCTACAGAGCCAGGGAAGGGAAAGCAAGTGGGAAGGGTCTATCAGATTGAGTGCAAAGGACCCTTTTTAAGACTCGAAAAGCACATTGGTCTGAAAGTGAAGGCAGATGCTCCTTCAGTGAAGACTCACATAGAGCCGTCTCTGTCCTGCATCCCTTCTTCCTTCTCCCCCTAGGGAAGCAGAAGGACCCAGACAAAGGCCTGTGGGCATATAGCCCCAGATTCCTGAGCACTTAGGATGGGAGGGAGGATGGCAGATGCTGACCTTCTCCCCTCCAAACCTCCGTGTTCTGTTCCCAAACCCTGGCCCTATTCATCACAGCCTCAAGCCAGTACACACTGTCCCCTGGAGGGAGGGAAGCGGGTGGGTGGGGTAGAAGGGGGAGAGAAGATGTGCCTGGCTCCATTTTTTTTGAAGCCAATAATTAGGCTCAGAGAGGGTGAGGAATTGCCCCCAGTCACACAGACTCTGCGGAAATACACCCCATTCCTTGCCATTCCCTAGGCTTTGGGCCTTCAGATAGAGCCTGAAAGGGAACCTGAGCCCCTTCCCCAGAGGCCATGGAACCACGCCAGGAAATGGGCGGCCGCTGTGGGCTCGGCCTGCCCAGGGCGCCCTGCAGAGGTGGAGGCAGAGGCGGACGCAGCAATCGGAGCGGCCACCGAGGCTGTGCGTTCCCAGTGCTCCTCCGACACACCGTTCTCACGGCGCAGAGCAGAGAGCGTGCCAAGCGCGGCCCTTCTCCTGCCTATGCGCCACTCAAGACGGAGTGCGCTTCCGGGGCCCGCTGCCTCAAGCTCCCAGTGGCGGGTCTCAGGAAGGTCCCAGACCTCCTAGGGGCTCCAGACCCGCCATCCAGAGAGATCTGCACCTGGCGCCCATCCTGCGGGGCCCCCCAGCACTGCCCCCCTTGCCTTCTTGTTTCTAGACCCTTTTCCCTGCCCCTGTTTTCCCTGGCGCACACCTCTCCCACACCGGCTCCTGGCGCAGCGCTGGCTGCCAGAAGGCCAAGTTAGGAAGGGAAGGACTTCTTTAGAAGGTGGGGGACTCTGAGATCCAAACCCTGAGAGGAGCTCCCCAAAGGGAGGCGAAGGAGTCCCCACTCTCCAACTTTCCCGCTTCCTCGGGGACCTGCCAGCCCCCCAGCCTTCCAGGGACTGAGTCTTCCCACCTGCATGCAAAATGCGCTCTCTCTGAGGCTGCCACAACTCCAGGATCCCCGGGCACCTCCCACGCCACCCCCCAGGACGCTGGCAGATGGACCCCAGGCTCGGTTGTTTTGGGCTTTCTCCCAGACCTCTGAAGGGCCAGCTCCTCCCCGACAACAGCTTCCCCCAAGGGCCTGATTTCCCAGCTCCTGATGCTTCTTGGTGAGCTCCCAGGACCCGGGAGTGAGTGCCTGGCTCCAGAACACCTGGATCTGAGCACAGGCAAGGGCCTTGACCCGCTGCGTTCCCCCACCTGTTTCCCAATCTCCATCTTGTAGCCAAGTTCAGCTTCTCCCACCCGCCTGGAGAGGTGGGCTGTGCGTCTCCTTCTGTGTGGCTGAGGATGACATCATCCTTGAGTCTCTCTGGATGACTGTCATTCGAAGAGGGACTTTGTGTGTCCCTCTGCAGTTGTGTCGATTTGTGCGTGTGCTTCGTTGTGTGTCCTTCCTTGAGAGAGGGCGTTTAAAACTATGCGTGTAATTTTTCTGGGTGCCTCCTTAGGTGGGTCTGCGGTGTGTGGGCCCTGAGTGTGTGTGGTGCAGCTTGCGTGGGTCTGTGTATTGTAGAATGCCCTGTGTGTGTGTGTGTAGCCTGCAGGGCAGCCACCACCCAAACATCATCACGTGATCACTGGTGTCGTGGGCTCATAACCCAGCGTTCAGCTACCCTCCTTTTTTTTTTTTTTTTTTTTTTTTTTTTTTTAAAGATTTTATTTTTTCCGTTTTCTCCCCAAAGCCCCCCAGTACATAGTTGTGTATTCTTCGCTGTGGGTTCTTCTAGTTGTGGCATGTGGGACGCTGCCTCAGCGTGGTCTGATGAGCAGTGCCATGTCCGCGCCCAGGATTCGAACTAACGAAACACTGGGCCGCCTGCAGCGGAGCGCGCGAACTTAACCACTCGGCCACGGGGCCAGCCCCAGCTACCCTCCTTTTTTAATGGCCTCTTTTATGGTTATTATTTTTACCAACAGCTCCAAGCAGAAGCCTTGGGGCCTGGGCCTCCTGGAAGGCAGTTGCAGTTCTGCCCTTCAGCCAGGAGGCCACAGGGACTGTCTGCAGGCGGCCCGGGCCACCAGAGTCTATATTTAGAAACAGATTCCACAGTCACTTCCTGGGAACTGGGGGAAAGGTGCCTGGGAGTGGAGGGGAAAGAGTCATAAATGAAACCCCCTTCCTGCCCCCCAGTGCACAGGGCGAGCCCCTCGCACCCTCGGCAGGCTGGAGATGTGAGGTGCAAGCAAGGTGCTGGGTACACAGCTTGACAGTGGGGGGAACATGGTGGCTTCCTCTGCAGGCGGAGTTAAGGAGGTGGGGTAGTTAATACACAAGCACACCCCACCCACTGGTCCATAGCACACCCCCCCCCCCAATCATATACACACTCCCGGCACCCTCCCCAGTCCCGGGTGGACAGGGAGTTGACTCCGAATCCTAACCACGTTTACTTCTTGGAAGCTGGTTCCAGGGGATCAGGTGCTGCAGGCTGGCTGCCCTCAAGTCCCCACCACAGGCGACCTTTGTCATTGTCCCTCAAGTCCATGGTGTGTTCCCTCTGGGGTGGATCTGTTCCCTGCAGCCCTGGAGATGCCCAGGTGATAGCAAATCCTTCTGGGGCTGGTGGGGGGCTAGGCACAGCGCTTACCTGGGCTGTTGAGCCCAGCCCCCCACCAGCCCCTCGCTGAAAGCAGCAAGCTTCTGGCCTGGCCGTTTCTGCCCCGTGGTGCGGGGAGGAAACTGGCTTGCCTGAGCCCTGTGTCCTGGCCTCTCCCCAACGCTGCATCGTGGCCCTCTGTCCTCAAGGGCTCAAGCCACATGATGCCCCAGACCCAGCCACTGACAAGTCACTTATAGCACGCACAGCCATGCACAGCCACCCACTGCAAGTACAGGTGCAGCGATCTGTCACTCACACGCTCATGTCAGGCAGAGTCCCCCACCACATATCTCCGGGCAGCGATTTTGTGGGTCACAGCACTTGCCAGACTCATCGTCATACATTCACGTACACACCTACTCCATTGCACATGCAAATGCACAGACACACTCCCATACTCAATCTCACACAAGCTCACACAGGCAAGACCCACAAATGCACACCTCCAGTCACATCCACATGCTCTCATACTCATTGTCGCATACTCACATGCACACACTGAGTCAGACTCACAATCATGGTCACACACAACCTCCACAGGCTCACACCTGCACATACGTGGACATTAACTCCGTCACACATACAGTCAGTCACAAGCAGTCACGCACAGAAAGCCACACACACAGTTACGGTCCTTCACCTTGAGTCACACACAGAGCCCGCGTGTGCATGCATGCACACACTCGCTCCCACGCACGGCCGCACTCCCATCTGTTCATTCATGATTTGCATTCAGTCACTGCATCCGTGGCCCACCCTGGACCCTCGCATCTCCTCCCCTGCAGCCCTGCACACGGTGCACTCAGGCGGGCTGCCCCTGCCCAGCCTGGCAGAAGAAATTGGGTGAGCGCATCAGGAATCATTCACCGCCAGCATGGTGAGGTTCCTCCGGAGAGAACCCCGGATTCGAGAGCCCCACCCAGGCTGCGAATTACCAGTTCAGGAGGAGGAAGGACACGTGGAGCTTTGCGGCAGGAAAGGGTCAAGCCTGTCTTCAGCTCCACCCTCCACCCCCAGCCCACTTCTTCCCTTGCCCCCTCTCAACCCTCACAGAGGCCCGGGGGCTTTGACACAGACCCATCCCAGAGCGGGGGACTCCAGTGGGCCCTTAGCAATAACTAGTCCCACTCTTTAATTTTACCTATGGGAAACAGGTCCAGAGGCACAGAGGTAGGGAGGGGAATTGCCCAAGTTCCCCAGGAGTTTGGGGAGAGTTGGGATTGGGACCCCCATCCCACATTGCTGGAACCCCTCTCAACTGTGAAGGTGCCAGCACCATCCTTCCACCCACTGGCCCAGTGCAGCCCCCAAGGATGCCTGAGCTACTGGCGGCTAAGCAAAAATGAGGCATCAGATCCTGTCCCGTCCCTGCTCACAGCCTCCAGAAGGCATCCCAAAGTCTTAGGGTAAAATCCCATCTCCTTCCCATATCTTTAAGGCTCTGCCAAGCTGGCCCTGCCTGCCCCTCTCACCACATTTCCTTGCCCCACTTTCTGCCTCCACATTCCATCCACCTCCTTCTCCATTCCTCATTTGCACCAACCTTTGTTCCCACCTCAGGGCCTTTGCACATGCCATTCCCTCTGCTCCCAGCTCTCCTCATGGCCACCACCTCCTATCATTTTTGTCATGTGCCTGTTTCTTATCCGTCTCCATCTCAGACTCCAAGCTGCTGAGAACACAGATCATGGCTCTCCTATTCAACACGGTGTCTGTCCCTTTCATATAGTCAATGCTAGATAAATATTTGTTGACTAAAACAAATGAAGGTATTACAACAGATGGACTCAGAGCCGAGGATGTAGAGACAGAGACAAAAGATAGATCAGGAATTGATGAAGCACACAGGACTGTGGCACTCTGCCCGCTCCATGCAATAAAATAAGAACAGACGTCTGAAGATTGATAAGTTTGGAGGGAGAAAACCCTGCAGCATCTCTTTGGCTTCCTGAGCCTCGAAGCCCTGAGCTGCTTCCTGTCTCCGTGCCCCGAGTGTCCCCCACCCTGGCCCATCCCTCCTGTCCTGCAGGCCTTCCCTCTGTCTACCCTTCTATCTGTTCCCAGGAGCCAGGAGAAGGAGCCAGCAGATAAGTGAAAGTGGTATTTTTATAAGCTGATAAAAAGCCTGCTTATCTAGAATGCTCTGTCCCATCTCCCCAAGTGTCCCTAATTGGTCATTTGCCCAATGCCCTCTCTACCGGGCTGCAGACACCCTCCCCGGCCTTCTTGCCTATGTTCCACTTCCCTCCCCCCCTCCCCCTCAGCCAGGGCTGCCCCGCAGGAAACCTTTGCCGGGACCACTTGGGGGCTGGGGAGCGAGGGGGCAGGAGGCGGGAAGAGGGGCTGGAGAGGGAGGGGCCGGACGTTCCCAAGTGGGTTAGCTCTGCCACTATTTAATGATGCCAACTATATTAAATTCTGCGCTCTAGCAGCCTCTTAAATCCGTTTATGGCCTGCACCAGACCCTAAGCTGTAATAATAATAGAAATAAAAGAAAGGATTTATGTACCCTGGGTGTGGACCGGTCACTGGCAGAAAAGAAAGAGCTGTTTCTAGCTGATCTTGCTGGCTTGTCACCCACCCTCTGACCCCCTGTCTTTCCTGGGTGGAAGCTCCCAGAGGCGGGGCACAGAACTGGGGTCCTAGTGGCCGGGAGGGAGACTAAGGAAGCTGGGAGAAAAGTCAGCTTCAAAGGAGCATTTGCTGGGCTTTCCTCAAACCAATTTTTCCAGACTAGTCTCTCCCTTTCTCTCTCTCCGGCTCATGAAGAAGAACTTTCTGGTGCTATATTTATATTTACATTTATCCTTCTTATTTCTGGGCCTCCTCTGACCAAGTTTTCTGGGGAATGGCTTGCAGGGCGAGGACAGAAGAGGGAGGCAGGAGAAGCGCCTGGCTTGGTCTGGAGGGCCCAGAGACCCCTGGCTCCAGCTCCGGGGTTCGCAGAGGGACAGTGGCTATTCTTTTGTCATTTCATTATTGTGGGGCTGCAGCAGCTACCCCCATATCTCTGCTGGGCACTTAAGAGGCTACAATGTAACCATTGACTTCCAGTCTGGTTCCCATGGGAGACAGCCCTTCTGGGATGGAAACTGTGTCATTGTTGTCTCCCAGCTCCTAGACCATCAAGAAATGCTCGTGGAGTGAGTGGCTGAAAGAAGGAATGGAGACTGGGACCTCTGGCTTCGTAGTCCTGGCATCAGGGGTCAATGAGGCCACCGTCAGGACTAGGAGTGAGAAGATACTCTTTTTCCACTAGTTGTGGTACAATTCTCACTTCCTGATTTCCACTTCATCGGGAAACTGACAGAAAAGATTTGGGGCCTGTGGAAGATGGAATGCATTTAATGATGCAATTTTGGACACCTCCTTATATGCACAGCCTTGGGCAGCCTCTTCCTACACTGACTCTGGACTTGGCTTCTGTGACTTGCCTTGGCCATTAGGACAGTAACACCCTTGACATCTTGTGCATCTTGTGCACTCTTCTCCCTCTGCCTTCTCCATAGGTAGCCAGGCCAGCCTGCTGGAGGATGGGACACAGAGCTGTCAGCCCCGTTGTCCCAGCCAAGGCCCTAGATAAGTAAGAAAGCCCAGCCAAGGCAGTAAAGCCACAGAGTTGACTCCTGCTGGCCCACAGCTGACCACAAACACCTGAGGAAGCCCCAGTTGGCAGACCCATCCAGCTACTTTATTAAAGTTTAGTAAATAAGTTTTATTATTGTGAGCCACTGGCCTGGGTGGTTATTTGTCATACAGCATTCTTGTGGCAAGAGATAACTGATACAGAACCTGGAGCTGAATCCAGCCCTGACTACCCCATATTCCCAGTTTTTGTCCAGAAAAGGAGTTCTAAGGTTCCAGTTGCAAAATTTCAGGCCCTAGCTTTAATTTCATGGGTTGGTTATTTAAAGGATTAGAAATAGATTGGTGCTTCTGGCTTCAAACCATGGAAACTGGAGCAGACAAGGAGTGAAGGAGAGTTCCCGGAAGGCCAGGTCGACACAGAAGCAATTTCCAGGTTCATTGAAAATATATAGTCCTGGGTTTACTGTGGCAGGATGAGTGAGCTCCTTCTGAGCAAAACGATGGCAGGTTTTCCATAGCACAGGTTGTCATGCCACAGACGACAGAGTCACTTCCTCCTCTGGTTACAGCACTCTGATTTTCCCTGAGGAGTGACTCCTTCATCCTTGTTACCCAACAGATGGCCAATTAGCATATTCCATCCTCTAGCCACGATGATTGGTTCAACAGGAGACACGTGTCCAAATTCTATCCAATCAGAGGTCACTGTGGGACTTTTGCTGGAAATATTGGGAAGGGAAGGCCTCTTTCTACTGGACTTAGAGTTTTAAGGATGGAAAGTCGAGTGTTGCTGGTCATTGTCTTGTCCCAGCAGGGAAGAGTCTGCCCAAATGGGCAAACAGCCTGACATCCCCAGGACTCAGTTTTCTCACGTGTACAAAGAGGATAATAATTGTGTCCCCTCATAGAATTCTTGTGAAGATTTGAATGAGACAGTAAATGAAAAGCACAAGGCAGGCGATCCATAAATGTTAGCTCTTGTGGTTAATTTGGTGCAACCATTGGCCTGGATCTGTACCTGATATTTAACCCGTAACTAAAAATGAGCAGGTCCAGATAAGCGTCTTTGGGATACTTTCCATGTGCACGTCGATGCTGGTAAATATACTGGATGGCGTATACTCCCAGATGTGATAGTGAAAATTCAAGCCAGTCTTTCCAAGCTAAGAGAATCCTGACCCTAATCAGGTGTGTCCTTGGGCTTGCTGTATGAGAGGAGGTTTGAAATGAGCCAGCCTAAACTCTGCCCGGTCACCAGAGGCCCAGATGTGGCCACTGCAGAAGTTACCGCCTACCAGGAGCCTCAGTTGAGTTTGGGCGAAGTTCATTCTCAGGGCCATGGTCAGTGCCTCCCTCGGCTCCAGGGCGGTGTTAGTTTCCTGGGGCTGCAGTAGCCAAGTACCACGGACTGAGTGGTTCAAATAACAGAAAGTTATATCTCAAAGTTCTGGAGGATAGCCTGAAGCCAAGGCGTCAGCGGAGTTGGTTCCTTCTGAGGACGGAGAACCTGTCCCATGCTCCTCTCCTAGCTCCTAGTGGTTTGCTGGCAGTCTTGGGCGTCCCTTGCCTTGTGGGCACATCACCGTGATCTCTGCCTCCGTCTCCATATGGTGTTCTCCCTGCGTGTACACCACGTTTCCCCTTTTTCATAAGGACACCAGTCAAATTGGATTGGGGCCCATCCTAATGGCCTCCTTTTAACTATATTACCACTGTAAAGACCTGTCTCCAAATAATGTCACATCCTGACCTCCCGCGAATTAGGACTTCAATGTATGAATTGGGATGGGGGGACATAATTCAACCCATAACAAGGGGGTTGTGCCATCTGTGCTCACCCACAGAGCCTGTCCAGACCTGTGGGCACATTTCCAGCATCTGAGTAACTAAAATCCACAGCCATTGGCCAGAGGGACAGCACGAGGGCAACGCCGACATGGCAGGCATTTTGCAAAAGGAAGAAAAACACCAAGGGAGCCGATGATCTGAATCTGGATCCGTCTCTCCCAACGTGCCCCTGGATGAGTGAATTATTCTCACTGAGCTTCTGCTTTCTCAGCTGTCACATGGGCTTGATGAGAGAGGAAAGGTGTTAAGCATTAAACATAGCTGAGCCCACCCGGGGGGCTGGTGGTTAATTTCATTGTGCTTTGCCTCAGCGGCCTGGGTTTGGATCCCGGGACAGACCTACACCACTCGTCAGACCTACACCACTCATCAGCAGCCATGCAGTGGCAGTGACCCACGTACAAAACAGAGGAAGACTGGCACAGATGTTAGCTCAGGGACAATCTTCCTCAGTGAAAAAAGAAAAAAGAATTCAATGAAGTCACGCAGCAGAAACAAAGGTGCCTGGTATGTTGCTGATGAACAATGTGCTGTGCTTTGGAGTCCATAGATCTGGGCTCAAGTCCTAGCGCTGACAATGACAGACCACGTGGCACTGGTAGGTTAACAGATTCTCTGAGCCTCAGTTTCCTCACATCTAAAATCAAGGCACCGGCTCGGTGGTGTAGTGGTTAAGTTCGCATGCTCTGTTTCAGCACCTGGGGTTCACTGGTTCAGATCCTGAGTGCAGACTTACACACTGCTCATCAGGCCGTGCTGTGGCAGCATCCCACATAGAAGAACTGGAAGGACTTAAACTAGGATATACAACTATCTATTAGGGCTTTGGGGAGAAAAATAAAAATAAAAAAGAGGAAGATTGGCCATAGATGTTAGCTCAGGGCCAATCTTCTTCACCAAAAAAAAAAAAAAACCCTTAAAAAAGTAAAATAAAATCAAGATAATGTCAGGACTCACCTCATCGTAGTAGGGAGATAGTTAAATGACAGTAATATGTGTCAGGTAGCTTCTTGCAGCCTATCAAGTGCTCAATAACTCAGTGATTTCTCCTATTTTTTTCCCTGGATACTTATTTGAATCCCAATTTTGAAGAACAGATTAAGTACACATACACTAGGGTGTATATCCTCAGAGCTGAGACTTGTCACCCAAGCAAGACACATCACCCAAAATTTCTGCTGCCCATCACTTGACTCAAGTCTCCAGGGAAAGGCCAGACACGTTTCTTTGGAAAGAGGAAACTTCCAGATGAGACATCAGCTCATGCCACCTTCCCAAGGAAGTGTCTGTAAAGTGGCAGCGAACGAAGCTGGATCGTAAAATGCTTTCAGCATCTCAAACTCCAAAAGCAAGGGTGTTGGTTCAAACACCTGGAGACATCTAGGCGTTGTTTTCTGCAAACGCAGCTGTAGGCTGTCCCAGCCCGGTTTTTCCACCACTCACCCCTCCTCCACCCTCATGGCTCATAAAGTAGCCCTGCCTCAGTTTCTATGAAGAGTCAATGGGTGAATGTGTGCTGATCCATCCCCTAGGAGACCTCAGTGATTTACCTGGAACAGCTTACATTTCAGTGGAAGAAGATGTTTGCACAGCCTGCACGGATGACGAGGACAACACCCTCTTTCCCCAGGAATATCAGTCTCTATTTATATCAAAGCCTTATTTCCCCTTCCACACCCCTAAAAAGAAAGCAGACAATAGGGGCGTGCAACATACCAAGAGACCCCCAGGAGGTTATTAAGCAATAATGGGAGATGGTCTCGCTCAAAGCCAACTTGTAGTTTCTCTCCTGCTGGATGATGAAGGCAGTGCACAGGGTGGCCCTAAAGTCAGGGTGGCTTGCTTAAGGCTTGGGAAATCTGAAATAGGGCCCTTCCTCTCTGTGTCCACATTCTGCCTGAGAGTCATTAGCATCTGCTTGGAGCTGAGCGGCCAGAGTCGAGCTGTGGTCACTCACACCAGCTACAGCCCAACTTCCATATCTCAGTAACCCTAGACAGATGCCCAGAACGGTGCATTCATGTGGCCACTCAGGAATTCAGTGGACATTTCTTTAGACTCCAATGTTGCAATACCTCCCAGCCCACGCACGGTCTGTCATCTCATTTCATTGACATGGAGGAAAAAGGATGGGCAAGCACTTTGCAGGCTCTAGTGTGATGTGGAAACAACCCAATATCTCCTGCCGAGGGCTTGTTGGAGGGGGCGTGTAGGGTGGGAAAGCGAGTCTGGAGGCCAAAGCACATTTTCAATGGAGCCCAGTAGCTGGATCCTCTGTGTGGGGCATTAGTGTGTCATGGTTCAGAGCACAGACGGGCAGACTTGGGTGCCCATGGGCGAGTTATTCAACGTCTCTGAGCCTCAGTTTCCTCTTCTGCAAGATTGACATGCCAGTACCTCCCCTCGAGGATTGCTGAGAGGATTAAGTAAGATATTCATGTATAACACTTAACACACAACTGACAGAGGGCCTCCAGATGTAGGAAATTACCGCCTTCCTTTCTGCGGTCCATGTGTAGAACTGAGAAAACTTCCTTCCCTTATCCCACAACAAAGGGCTGGGGCCTTTATTGGGACAAGAAAGCCGGTCTTGAATAGGGTGTTGCTCAGCTTCAGTGACTTTATCTGAAGAGACGAGACTGTGAACACCATCATGAAGGCCCATTGCAAGGGTCAGCGGGAGGCTGTGGAGTGCTGGCACAGCGGAGAATCGGATAGCTGGAAATTGACTATAATTCCAATCAAAAGTGGCAAATCAGAGCAAGGAACCCAGGGGCTGAATTTACCAGCCTTCCTTCACTGCTGTTCCCTTAACATCCCCCTCCAGCTCCACTATCAGCACTGAGTTAAGGCCCCACTGGTCTGTGGTTAAGAGCATCTCTTCCGCCTGTTTCCCTGGACCAGAGAGTTAACTGACGTAGATCTGAGCCATTCCTGGAATTCAGCTAGTGCTCTAACCCCATCTTGTTCTCAAGTGAGTGTCCAGGGCTATCATACGGGGGCTTGTGATTTAAATAGATATTGGCTGAGTGTCTACCATACGCCCAGAACTACTCTTGGTGCCGAAGTTACAGCTGTGACCCAAATCAACAAACATCTCTGCCCTCAACAAGCTCATATTTGCACGTCATGCTGCTCAACCACGAATGAAGGGGCTCGCAAAACTCAATATTAACTACCTCATCCCCAGCTTTCTGTCAAATGCTGTTCTGGAAAGGACACGCGGGTCTTTATTTGCAAAGAAAAGGGTGGGCTCTACCCATACGGAGAGGTAGACAGAAACACATATGCACGTACAAATACACCGCTCAAGACACAGAAAAGGATTTGAGCGCCGACACCGTCGCAGGCATTTTACTAAACATGTGGCTGACTTTAACTCAAATTTAATCCTCGCAACAACCTGTGAATAGGTACTGTTATTTTCTCCTGTTTATGGATGAGAACACTTGAGTCTCAGAGAATAAAAGTGATTTGATTTAATAAACAATCACTTCAGAACTCCCCCATAATCGGCGTTAAGTGCAGCCTGTGAGTAAAGCATCAATTATCGGAATGGATTCGAGGGTGTGAGGCAAATTCAGACAAGTTGGAATACGGAGCAATGGTAATGGTTTGAGTGTAAATGGTTAAGTAAAGGAAGTCGAAGACTTTATGTTTTTATGGGAAGGCTGCCTTCCTGAATAAATCTTAAGAGGGACCCGAATCTGTAAGTGGATTTACCGAAACACACCTAGCTGAAGCTGACCTAAAATGGTCTGTGGGCTTAAGGGAGCTCCAAAGAGTCACATGGTCTCTGAAAGCACAACACCAATAAAATCTTGGCCAATGAGCGTCAAGAAACTGTGAGCCACTAACACAGGAAGCTTGGATGGGCTTCCTCCAGAGCCCGCTTCCACAGGGTTCACAGAAGCCAAAGGCTTGGAGCGATGCTACAGCAGATGTCTAGTGAAAAAGCCAGCCCCTTCCAAAGGATTCAACATTACGCTCTAAAAGATGCACGTGGAAACATCAGACAAACCCAGAAAGAGGGACATTTTCCACAACAACTGGTCCATACTCTTCAGAAATGTCATGGTCAAGAAAGACAAAGGAAAGCTAAGAAATTCCTCCAGGTTAAAGGAGAACAGCGTGTCGACTAAACGTATGCATGATCCTGGGTTGGATTTTAAGTTGGTGGAGGCAGAGGCGGCGGGGTAACTATAAAGATTGTTACCAGGGCAATTGATGAGATGAAATGTGGATTTGGTGATAGTGTTGAATTAATATTGTATTACCTGATACAATTTTGGTAATTGTGCTGTGATTACATAAGAGAACATCCTTGTTTTTAGTAAATACTCGCTGTTGTGTTTAGAGTAAAGAGGAATAATGTTTCTAACTTACTCAGATGTTTCATTAAAAATTATTTGTGTGTACGTGTGTGTACACATATACATGTATATGTGTGTGTATATGTATATGAATGTGTGTGTATATGTGAGTGTGTATCTATCTATTTATATATAGAGAGAGAGTTGGTTGGCTATAAGCCCAGAGCATCCAGTGACCACTACCTGGAAAGATCTTATCTAATGATGAATCCAACAGAGAGGGAAACAGATCTAACAGATGAATAGGAATCATTGAGATCCTTGATCCAAATATGCCTGAAGCCAACTTGCTCTTAGACTTCTCAATTTAATAAGCCAACGAAATCCTTCCCTATTAAATTGGTTTTTTGCTTAAGCCACTTTGAGATGTGTTTCTCTCAACTGAGTGAACTAAGTTGAGAATTGCAGGGGTCCTGATGATGATACTTATATTATATTACGTTATATGACCACTACGTTGCAGACACTATGCTAGGGAACAGGTTTGCAAAGATGATTAAGACCCAGTCGCTACTTTTAAGGGTCTCACCATGATCTCATATGGAGACAGACATAAATTAACTATTATAATACAATGCCACTTGAATTTTCTCAACCTCTCCTACTTGTTTGAAATAGCCCCTCCTCTTTTTCCCACCTATCCAAATTTGCATCTCATTCTGGCCTGGAGGGGCCAGTCCAAGCTCATCCTGCTTCATGAGCCTTCATTAACCACCATTTCCACAGGGATCAAACCATCAAACCACCCACTTACGTGAGGAACAGTGTGTGACATTGCATACTTGACCTTGCCAACTGCGTTCACAGCTTGTGGAGAATGAATGTATAGAGACTGGTATGTAATAATAATGAAGAAACATTTTTGGGAAACTAGAAATAGCCTCGTTGGTGGTTGGAAGTGCATATGGTAGCAAGATGGGGGGGCTAATGACATTTGTCGAGAGAGTAGCTAAAAATAGATTCTGAGATGAACATGATTCTCTCAGGCCTGAGAGACCATCAGATTCATCTGGCAACGTTGACGGCGTCTTAGAAGATGGATTTGGGTCAGAAACTCTTTAGAACATTTCAGCCTGATTAAAAATGACTGCATTTCACAGAATCCGAGAATCTTTACCTAAAAATTACAATGGGTTAGAGTCCGTAAGGATTTAGTCACCCTTCTTGTGTGATAATCATGTTCTTGGATGACAACATTTCTGTGAATTTGCCAAGAAGGCCCTGCTTCGATTCAGTTTCCACTATTATTTTTTTGTGGTTTGTGTCATCATCCTGGATAAACAGAGCCTGAGTCCCTGTTTGTACGTGGCTAATCACCAGGACTGTAAACCCGAGCTCCCAGCGATAGAGGCTCTATCTGCTTTATATGAGTCTGCTGGGGCCGCCAGAACAAAGCACCACAGAGCGTGGCTTAAACAACCGAAATTTATTTTCTCACGGTTCTGGAGGCTGGAAGTCCACGATCAAGGTCAGCAAGGCTGGTTTCTTCAGAGGCCCCTCTCTGTGGCTTGGGGATGGCCACTTTCTCCCTCTGTCTTCCCATGGTCTTCGCTCCGCCTGTTTTTGTCTGTGTCATAATCCCCCCTTTTATGAGGACACCAGTCACAAAGGATTAGGACCCACCTCTGTGTCCTCATTTTACCTTAATGACCTCTCTAAAAGCCTTATCTTCAAATACAGTCACATTCAGAGGTACCAGGAGTTAGAAATTCAACATCTGAATTTTGGGAGGACACAATTCAGCCCAAAACTCGCTTTGACTTACTTGTTGCAGAACGTATTCTGTGCCAGGCTCTGTGCAAACATGCCCGATCTTACTTAATTCTTACAATACCCTTGTAAAGATGGCACCATCATCCCCATTTTACTGATGGGGAAATGGAGGCCCCAAGTAGCTAAGTAACTTGAACAAGGTTACGCAGCTGCTGGATGTCAGCAATGAGACTGAAGCCAGGTCTGACTGACACCAGACCCTATGTTCTTAACTGTCACCCTAAAGTGTCCCATACTCTGGCCATTCTCAAGATGATTTTAGGTGTAACTGTGTGAACTTTGCCAAAAACTGTATTTATATATTCATTTTAATGTGTATTATTAAAAAAATAAGTCTAACCCCACCAAACTCATTATAGCTTAGGATGAGCCCAAAGTGGATATTTAGGTTTAGAAAAGAGAATAAAAAGAAAGTAGAATAGACAGTCCTTGGATAGGGCAAAAAATGATGAAGTGAGTTCGACAATGACTGAATTTGGAGAAGCAATGACTTCCTTAACGTACAAATTCATGCAAACACATCACGGAGCCAGCACGGCCCACTCCTTGTCAGCTGGACACCCATCTACACCTCCTTAAGCCATATTTAATCCTGAACTAACCAGGATAACAAACTTGTTCTTCTGCCTAACATGATACAACTACCCCCACCGCGACATACAAATGATAACGTGCTAACCCTTTGCTAACTGGAGGATACAAACTCTCTTTTGTCTTTGAGTAATGTCCATTCCCTATTCTTCTCCTAGCTGATTTATGCAAATAAAAACATCTATTTCATCATTCTCTTTGCTTTCGATCTCTCCACCCACCCTCTCTCTCTCCCTCTCTTTCTAGCCCTTTGTTCCCATACCATCATCCTTTGGAAAACTGAGCCAGCCATTATACCATTAGGACTTGGCTGAAAAAGTGGGTTTGGACAACTGGTCAAGTTTCCTTCTGATTTTCTCCCTTCCCCCAAGGATATGTTGCATTGTTTCCCTCCAACGAGCAGCAGCCAGCATCTTTCATCAGTTCTTCACCATGGCTTCTGGGGATTTTTTAACAAATGAAAATGGCCCAACTCCAGCTGACATCACTGGGGTCTCAGCAACGAACAGGACCGGAACGCTTCCTGTGGCCACAAGCCTCAGACATACCAGTTTGAAGAGAAGCCAATTGGCTTTACTCGAGCTACCAGTGAGCTATTTTTGACATAAAAAGAAGCTGAATTTAGCTGATGACTGATTGAAGAAATTTTAAACATAGCTAGTTGGGGTTTTAACATCTTGGCAGCGGTGGCAGATAGATAGACAAAGGAAAGATACTGAATTTGGCCAGGCAAGATGTTTTGAAAACAAGTAATTGAACTCCATCAAGTAACCAATTGTTTGCAAAACAACTGTCTGACTGAGCTGATCTGTGTATCTCCCTCCCATCTTTCCACTACCCAAATCAGTTTATGTAGGAAAGCAAAGGCTTAATATTTTCATGAACCGGAAGCTGGCACAGCAATAAGCAACAATAAAAATTCCATAACACACTAATATATAAGGTATTCCCTTTATCTCCCAAGGAAGACCAGTTTCAAAAGCTAAGATAAGATTTTCTGAAATGTTTTAGCTATGTAGGCAACAGAAAAATGGTTTCTGGATGTCCAGCTAAATCTAAGGTACAGAAAATAATATCTTTACATACATTTCAGATCTCTTATTTTTAATAATTCAAAAAAGATTCACCCAGTCCACCCCACCCACCCTCATCTGACCATCTATGTTTCTTCATAGCAGCCTTATGTTTCAAAGCGAGAAAGTATAATTATTTTTCCTGGAGACCTGGGGAATTAGACACCCAGAAAGGTCAAGTGATCTGCCTAGGGTCACACAGCAGTCATCAACTGGCCCAGAATGGCCCAGTTCTGTATTTCAAGTCTCTGTTTCATTTTGCCCATGCTGGGTTTTTTGCTGTGGTTTGATATAAAAATTTAACAAAAGTTCCTGTTGCTTATTTTCAAGCCTATAAAACAACAACAATAGGAAGAATTATTAAGTTCAGTCCTAAAGATCATTTTTCAACTTTGGAATGTGTATCCTTGGTCTGGCCGGCATTGCCACAATGTAAGGCAACAGGAACATTCTCGTTCCTGACTGTAACAGTTCCTGGCTATTGAGCGTTCATCTGGTATAGCTCCTTTAGTCTCCACCTCAACCTGGACGACCTGCTCTTACTTCCCCATCTTACAAAGGAAGACACTGAGGCCCAGCCAAGTGAAGGGTGCCCAAGATCACGCATGCCAATGTGACACTGAAAATAGTAAAGTCAGCAGTGTGCTTGCTGGAGGTCCCAGCAGCTCTTCTGGGTGGAAACCTGACAGCAACTAGTGCACACAGACTAGTAACTGGCATAAATGAAGAAGCAGATACAAAGATGTTCACTGTATCATTGTTTATGATGGTGAAAAAAGGGGAAACAATTTCAACATCCACCAGCAGAGAAAGTGACCTTGAGCTAGTTGCTTAATTCCATATGCTTCAGTCTTCGTATCTGGATAACGAGGTAACAACAGCAGCCATCTCATAGGTGTGAGGATTAAGTGAATTCATCACATAAACTGCTTAAAACAGGGCTTGGCACATGGAAAGTGCTAGGCTTATGTTAGCTCCAATGACTATTATATAATCATTGATATATTTAATTGCTGCGGAGCAATTAAATACTTCATATGTAGCTACATTTCATAAATAAATATGTTGCTACATTTAATAAATATGTTGCTACATTTGATTGCTATGCACCAATTAAAATGAGTGAAATACACTTACATAATATTTGCAATTATATAGTGTATCTATTTATCAGCACAAATTAAACTCAGAAATATAACACTGAGTAATAAAAGCAAATCATAGAACTGTATATGTAGTATGAGATTTCTGCAAATTTTAAAAGCACAAACGAAATTTTTGTATCACTTTTGGAGAAGCGCATCTTTTATAAAAGTATAAAAATGTGGGCTGCAGATATTTAGCAAAATTATGACAGTGGTTACCTAAAAGGAGAGGAAGAGATATGGGATGAGATCAGAAAAGGGAAAAGTACTTTGACTCTATATTTCACTTGTGTTATTAAAAAAAATATTTGAAGCAGATATGCCCACGTGTTAATAGATGTTTTCTTTCTGGGTGTAAGTACACAGATATTAAATATACGAGTCCATGTACTTTTCTGCATTTAAAAAAAAATTCCAGTTTCCAAAAGTAAAGAGATAGCCCAAAAAGTTTTTGTTTATGTTGCTATGAGAAGCACACACCAGCATGTTTGCGATCTCGCTCCCTATCCTCCTGTGTTTTGGCTTCTTTCCTGGCAGGAAAGAGGGATGTATTTTACTTGCTAATCACCAAAAAAGAAAAGCATCATTTACTGTCCAACTATGCAATAACTTTGCAAAGAGCTATGAAGTCATTTTCAAAACACATCTCCAGGGGAGAACCCAGCCTTCGCTGTTGTCTCCACAAGGTAAACAGAGCTTCAACCATGCCCTAAACCACAGACCCGGCTGAGAAAGCCCACTGCTGCCCACCTGCAAACTCTCTCAGAAGAACGCAGAGGAAGTACCTTCTTCCAATGGCCACACCGGGATTTTATGCAAAGATAGGATTCAATTTAAGTAAACAGTGTTTAACACGCTCACAAAAGGGAATGAATTTTTATCCAGCAGAATTCATTTCACAAGTCAACACATAATTTATAGTTTGTTCAGCAGCCTTAAATTTGTCAATGTCACCCCACTTTTTAATATGACCACAAACATTTTCAAGTTTAACAGAAATTTCCTTCCTTATTCAGGTCTACCCACATTCCTAGTGACCAGATTCTGGGTTCAAGCATTTGCTTCACCTGCTGATATCACACACACACACACACACACACACACACACACAGAGTAGTAACAGAAATGCCAGCTCTTCTTTGTACAACATCACTCCCATCTCTATTTGGAAGAAGCCAGGATTGAAAAACTGTAGCATCTTCCCCCTTCTTTGGATATTGAAACTTGCAAGATACATTCTCTGATGGTAGACACTTAATTCCTCAGTTATTTTTCCAGCAATGGCCTAAAATACCATGACCAACATCAGGAAGGAACCCAGTGAAGGAGAATGGGGCAGCCCACAGAGTGGAGAAAGCACAATTATTTATTACTCATTCTAATATTAATAGCGAATATTAAAAGCTAATGTCCATTGCATGCTTTCTTTACGCCAGGCACAATCTTAGATGTTCTACGTGTTTTGTCACATTTGATCCTCATAGGAAACCTTTAAGGCAGGTGCCAGTATCAATCCCATTTTCCAGGTGAGAAAACGAAGGCAGAGAAATTGAGGAACTTGCTCAAGGTCACAGAGCTAAAAATTCATGGCCAAGTATGTGGATCCAGGCCCCCGGGTGCTCACCGCCAGGTCATGGCTATATGTTGAGTCTAAAAGGTTACCATTCAAATAAGAAGAAATTAACCGTGCATGGATTATATCCAGAAAGTGTACAAGAAAGTGGCCACAGCCGGAACTGTCTGGGAAGAAGGAAACTGGAGGACAGTGGAGAGGGGCCCAGATGGAGACATATAGTCACTATATCACTTTTTAAGTAGAGTTTGAATTTAATTTTATAATATGTAAGTATATATGAAACTAACAAGCATCTTAGCATCTTAGTGCCTTAGACATCCGAGGCGCTCAAGAGCTATCTGCTGAATTGGCCATGAGCTAGTCCCATGTGCCAAAAAATAGGATTGCTGGTATCTTCCTGGGGCATTGCTCTGGCAGTGAAGGAATGCATTTGAAGTTTAAAGGCATCACATGCAGAAGCCAAATCCTCAGATAAGAGGAAATTTGGTAACGGCCCCAGCTCCTCTGTTCAAGGGTTCCCCACAGGAATCTTAGCCCCACATCCGGATCTTAGCCGAGAAATTTTCCAAAGCCGTATTCTCACACTCCATTACCTCTCAGGGCTTAGAGCTGGCTCTGGGAATGAAGACATGCCGGGATTTATGGGAAGTGCTGCAGGAGCTGGAGAAAAGGACAGGACTTGGGACCAAATCCTCCTGAGGCACCGAGTCCATGGGTGGGTTTCTGTGAACAGCTGAGGGACGTGCCTGACTTACTTCTGTCTCCATCTTCAGGTCACCGCTCAATGCCCTCTGCTACCGTGGATTCTTGCAAATTCTCTTTGGAATTTCATTAGAACCAGTTGACCTGCTTTGGTGTGGACTTAGCTCTTCTCTTTCAAACATTTTATTTTCATTTATTCAGTTGCGAGTGGCGGGGGATGGAGTGGAAATTAAAGGATGGGAGAGGGGCTGGAGGAGTTGGAAAAAGAAAAAAAGTTGCAGAGGAAGATACGGCTGAAGTAGGAGTCAGTTAGATTGCAGTTATTCAGTTTAGGGGAAGCAGACTATCCGGGTTTGAAAGCATCCAACTAAGCACGTGACCTGGGGCAGGAGATTGGCCTCCAAGAGCCTCAGTTTACACACCTGTAAAATGGGGCTAAGGACGCCTCTCTGGCAGAACTGATGTGTGGCTGACATGAGATGTCACAAAGTGGGTGGCACAACCTCTGCACATGGCGAGAGTTCATCAGATGGTGACTAGTATCCGGAAAGAGAGAGGAGGAGAGGAGAGGGCACATGGGAGCTGCTGAGAAAAGAACCACAGGGACAACCTCCCTTCTCTGTTATCTTTTCAACTCATTTAAAACTTGCTTTTGGCATAAGTAAGACATGTAAAAGGCAGAACAACTAAAAGAGTAAAAAAGAGTATACAGCGAAAGTAAATTTCCTTCCTTCAACCATCCAGTTAGCCTCTGTAAGTAACTATGACAAAGCGACAGTGTCTTCTATACACTTCCACAGAGTCTACACATTAACATACACAGATACACACGATTGCATTTCCTCTCAGAAACAGCAGCATGGTATACAAAACATCCTGCCCTTTGCATTTAATTTATCATTTTGTACTCATACCCCAGAGATCTTTTCTTATCTGTCCAAACAGAAAGAGAAAAAAAAAAACTTTTCTACACACCTGCATACTATTTCACTGCTCCTTTTAATATATAATTAGTGTAATCCGATCCTCATTAATGTCTATCAATGTCATTTTCCATCGTTTGCTAATCACAGCAGTGGTACATTGAATATCCTTATAGATATGACAGTTTGCATATATATGATTAAATCTGCAGGATGAACGTCCCAGAGGAAAACGGCTGAGTCAAAGGGGCATGCTCGGATATTTTTGATGGATAGACTAAATTGCCCCCCTTACTGGTGGTCCCCACTTACCCTCTCCCCACCCATGTTTCAGAGTGCCTGTTTCCCACACTCGCCAGCGCTGTGTGCAAATCAAATATTTTCACCTTTACCAACCCAGGTTCAAAGCTTTAAGAGAGCTAAGCCATCAATGGCATAAAACACAGAGCTCATCAGCCAGCTGCTTGGGTCATTCCAGAAAGCCAGACATAGAGAGCATGTACTCAGGAAAATGAACTGCGACGCTGCTACCAGTATTTCTTTTCTGAAGTCGCCTCCTTGATCTCCACACAGGAGTGCCTGTTTCTCCCCATCTCTAGAAGCACAAGTCCCCAGGATGGGTCCCCAGGGAGCCTGTCCCTACAGGAGGCTAGGATCACCCTGGCATTGCACTGGCTCAGAGATGTCAGCATTTCCTCCCTGTCTGGTTGGAATTGCAGGCTGAGTTGAAGGCCTGGGAGGAAATGACCTGTTATTAATAAGGAAGCTTTGGAAAGGTAGATGGGGTGGGGGCGACTTACGGGGGCAGACTGGTCAGATGTTAATATTCTCATCACTTAGGAAAAGTGGCAAGAGTGTGGACTTCCTACCCTCTTTGTCAAACCAGAGAAGTGAAATGGTTGGAAGATGAATGTTGGTGGCTCTGATCAGCGTATTATAGAACATGAAGCTTTTCATTCAGGCGTATTTATGGGGTTTATATTTACCTAATAAATAGAACAATGGACGAACAGCTGTGGAGAAGGGAGAGACCTGGGCTCAGACGAGGAAAAAAATAGAAATCTGTCATCCAGGAAGGGTCCTAGCTGGTCTCGGAAGTATTTTAACCTTTGGGGGGTTTGTTTGTCTTCTTGAAATTCTTGCTAACTCTTGGCAAGGTTTTCCTGGGCCCTCGGAACAGACAAAGATGGGACTCAGAAGGCCAGCAGACACGCACAGCAGACACGCGCAGACCCTGGTATGCGCACGCAGATGATAACACGCAGGGCGCACTGCTCGTAACTGGATATTTCACCCCATCCAAATGGACCGTCCTGTTGACTACGGAACATTTGAGTTCTTATTCATCTTCCAGCCTCCTCTCCTCCCAACACATCCAGTCCTGGAGAGGCTGGGGCTGACCGAACGCAGGACTTCTGAATGCTGTTCTTAACGTGTTCTGCTCCCCATTCTGATGCTCTCCAGGCCAACGTGACCTGCTTTAGTTGGGTTTTCCATAATCAAGGAACTTTAAGTTCAACTGTAGCACATTTGACGCCAAGAAGTGGAGAACTGAAATAGAAATGAAAAAAGAAGGAAAGAAAAAAATACAAAAAGAGGAGGGCAGGAGGAAAAAAAGGGGAAGCGCAAAATTGTGTCACTGAGGGGAAAGACCCCAGAAAGAAGGGGGGTTTTGAAATACTGCAAATCTAAGGAGAAAAAGAAAAGAAAGGAAAAAAATGAGCATATAATGGGAAAGAGGGGATCAAGGAGGGAAGGGAGAAGAAAGAAAAAAAGAAAGAGAGAGAAAGAAGGAAAGATGGTGGGAGGGAGAGGAGGAGGAGAGGAGAGAAGAAGAGAAAGGAAGCGAAAGTAAGGGAAAAAAATGGAAAAGGAAAAAAACAGAAGAGAAGACACGGAGGAGAAAAGAAAGCAGAAGGGACCCAGGAAAAGCTAAATGAGGAGAAATGAAGTCAAGAGGGCTCTGAACCGTACCGTTTCCGAAATTCTTTCCGACTGCTCCCGCGGCCCACTTTTGTGGTAGCACAGACATCTAACCTCTTAAAAGAGCTTGCGCTCACGGCTGCGCAAATAAAGGTATTTTCGATTAAACCTAATTAGCAATCTGGAGCTAAAAGGCCACCGCGGCGGGGGCTGGAGGGCAAAGACAGCGACCCCAACCCGAGAGGTCCTAGCGGCGAGGTTGTCAAGGGCCTCCTGCGCCAGGAGGCCGGGCCCTCGGCCTGGTTCCCCTTCTCTCCTGGTCGTGCGGCCACCCGGTTTGGGACGGAGTCTCAGGCCTGTCGCAACCCTGTCTCCTAGCGCCCCGGCGCCCAGGCTGCCCGCCCCTGGGGATGGAGCCCGCAAACGCCCAGAGCGCCTGGGCGCGCGGCGCCGGCTCGGAGGCGGCTTGGAACCACAGCCTGCCTTTCTCCAGCGGCCGCGCGCTTAGGCCTCTTTACAACACAAACCTATAATTTACACATTTTGATTCCGCCTGTAATTTCGCCCTCCGAGCTCCGATGCCATAAAACTCATGGGGCCTGGCAAAGGGACCCCCACCCCACCTCCCAAGGCCCCAGCTCTCCCTGAAGTTCCCTGTCCGGCTACAAATAATCGCGTGGAAGGCGGCCAAGAATAACGAGAAAATAAACACAGCTCCGCGGGCCCTCTGAGCGCAGGCCAGGGGCCCTCGCAGCCCCACCTGGCTCTCCGAGGGAGCAGGGAAGCCGCCGAGAGCTCCCCAACCCCAGAACCCTTCCTTCCCGACCTCCATTCAAAACTCGTGACCCGTTGGCTGGCCTTTGTCCCCCGCTCTCTTTCCGAGAGGGAACATTGTCTGGCTTCCGACCTCTGTCCCAAAAAAGAACAACAAAGACAACAAACTCTCGGCCTCGGGAGAGTTTTCTCTAAACTCTGGGACTTTTCCGAACAGATAACAGACCTCGACCTCATGCTCTTCTTAACACCCTGAAGTCCGCGCGTGTGGGTGTGCGCCAAGGGCTGTGCAGAAGTGCAATGGCCGCGAGTGTGCCCTCATTTGCATGTATACAATGAAGTGTCTACGCGCTAACACGTGTGCAAATAACTGTGTGAGTGCAAAGATGATTCTGTCTACAGTTAATTATGCGTAAATGGGCCTTGGCTTGGAAAGCGCAAACAGCATATGCAAAGGATTATCGATGTGCAAATAATGCCGTCCCCACGTGCCTACGATTTGGGGCGCGCAAGTACCTATATATGCGTATAATTCTTTGGGCAAATTGTTCCGCCTATAAGCGATTTGATGTTCGACTAATGGTTCCACCGCTGCAAACAATCCTGCGGATGTGTGATGTCTTTACAGGGCCAAAGAAAGGGCTCCAACAACAACAAAAAAAACCTTCTCTCTATGGTTGATCAGAGGGCACGTCTTCGGGGCTGGATAACTCCTGAGAAGCAGCGCGTAAAGGAAACTTGCCTTGCTTCCAACCGCGCTATCTCCATGCGGGCTCTGCCTGCGACCCGCGCCGAAGGGAAAGCAGAGAGCAGAAAGAGCAGGTAGACATTTTGGGGTCCTCTCTTTGCCGCCCCGCAAACTTCCTGCTCAGCGAGGACCGGGCAACGGCGTCCGTCTGCACAGCACTGCCCCGCGCTCCGTCGCGCATTTTCTCCGGCGCAAGGCCTCCTGGTTCGGGTGGGCTACAGGCTGTCGCCACAGAGCAGCCCGACCCTGCCAAGGTTTCCCAGCGTCCGGGAGCCTCCTAAAAACTTCTCCAGCCCGGTGCAACCGGCCGGGAGCAGCGCCACGACGAGAAATCGAAAGTTCTTGCGTTTTGCCAAGCGTTCACGCGCGCGCTGCGAAACCCCAGTCGGCAATCGCTGGGGAAATCGTGGGCTGGCAAGCCCATGTGTCCCCCACGGGCACTGCAAAGGCGAAGCATGTCCTGGCTAAGGCAGTCAGTCCCTCCCAGTGCGCACACGTGTGCCCAGAATTATAATACAATATAACACGTCGTAATATCGGATATTATGCCGCGTTTACTTTCCATTAGGATGTGTATATTGTGTTAGGCTGTACTTATGTGTTTGTTACGATGTGCCGTGATATTGTATCTCTCAATCTCCCTACCATGTGCTACGCACCTACTCGCTTATTTGAGCCGCCCAACGACCCTGGAGGCGGGACTCGTTTCTCCCACTGCGCACAAAAGGCACAGAGAGGGGAAGGCACTTGCCCAAAGCTACTCAGCTGGAAAGGCGCAGGGCTTGGACTGGAACTCACAGCCTGGGAGCTGGTGTGGGGATGAGATGCAGAAATCCACCCACACAGCTCGGGTAGAAGATATTCTACGCCACAGGCTGCTGTTTCTGGACTAGCCCAACTATATATTTCTTTCATAATGTTCGCACCATCTGGCTGCGATGAGCCGCTGCCAGCCTGCACTCTGCAACCCTCTGGCTTCCATCTCGGTGCCGACAAGCCTTCAGCTCCACCGAGCAGCCCTGATCTTGGTCTCTTCCTCTTCCCTCCTTTGGCTTGCTTCTCCTAACAACGCTGTGAGGGGAGTATTGCTATCATCGTGGTTCACAGATGAAAACAAGGTTCAGAGAGGTTAAATAGCTTGCCCAACATCACTCAGCAAGTGAGGAGAGAGGTTCAGTTCAGGCATTCGGACTCCAGGACCCTTAATTTTGATAACTACATTCCTGACCCCACCCTGAGATTTCTTGGTTTAACCGGAGTCCGAAGGTAGGTGGGGACCGCTAGTGGGGAGCAGGTCCTAGTGAGCATATTCTTAACCTTTGGGGGTTAGGAACACCCTTGGGATGCAATAAAAACTCTGGATCTCCTCTCCAAGGAGATCCATGAACCTGGATTAAAGCCTTTGGAACCAGGGTTGTGGGCCAGGCTCTCGCTGGTGACTTATTTGGATCCACAGGCTTCCTGGGGACAGCAGAGTCGAGGATGGCTCTTGCAAATATCTTCACCTTCCCTGCTCTGTGTGTGCACACTCGGACACAACCGCAGGACCCGGTTCCATCCCCTCTCTCTAGCTGTAAAATCAAGGGGCCACCGGGCCCTCAAAAATGTCCCCAACCACTGGAGGACCATAACCAACCCCAATCCCCAAGGAGCTCCCGGGGAAGGGACTTCTCTGTCTTGGCTTTCAGACTTTCCAGCTTCTGAAGTGAGATCTACACCTGTGAGATGAAGGGCAAGGAAAGGAACCAAGACCCAGCCTGCCTGGATTCTTCCACCCGCGCCCCCAGCCAGCCACACTTTTCCTTTTCAAACGCCCAAATACCCAACAGGGAAACTTCGAGGATGAATGCACTGGGCTTTGCCTGTGTAGACCCGGCCTCTACCTTCCAGCTTTGTCAGATGCACAAAATGCCAGAGAAACCCCCTCCCCTGGAGGGGCCCTCCAGGAAGTGGAAGGGTCAGAAATTGGCGCCTCCCCGGGAAAATGATATCCGCTCCGGGTGAGATCTGACAGGACGTTTCCGAAGCTGAGAAAATGGACAAAATCGCCCCAAACGCTGGCCAGATTCTCCCGCCACCCAGTTCCCTCGGCTGGGGCTGAGGGGCACACGCAGGGAGTGAGCTGTTCAAAACAAACAGAGACAGGGTTTTGTTTGGTTGGTTTTTTCATTTCAAGATAAAACGTGTATCTACACCTTCCTTGAGAGAATGGAGATGAAAGAAAATTAGAAAATTATCTGGAAACGGCTTTAGTTTCCCCTTTCCTATATATACTTAATTATCTGGATATTTGAGAAAAATTTGGAGATCTAGGGTCGGGATGACTAGAAGGAGCAAATTAATTTTCCGCTTCTGTGTGTCTGCTGGGGAGCTATGGGGGGGGGGCATCTCTTTTTGGGAAACCCGCTGCCGACTTTGAGCCCCTTCGCTAGGCGGTGAAAGCGCCTTGAAACCCACAAAGTTTTGAGGCCGATTTGACCATCCTCCCCACCATCCTCATCACCACACCCATTTCTCCCTCCCTCCATCCCAGCCTCGGGGGCATCGCGATATTTGGCAAAGGAAAAGTCTCCAGAAGTATCTGGCAAATTCAGGACATGGTGTACCCTTCGGAGTCATAGCTGGAGGATGGAACATTTCACTCTTGCTCATACAATCTGGACAGTCGTCCCCATGAAAGCCAATTTTGACCGCCTGGCAAACCCAGGAAATTCTAGATAATTCAGTATAACATCTGGATAATTGGCAATATCGCCTGGGTAATTCAGGAGACAGGATGGGGGAGTTTGTAACCGGGCGGCGATTTCGAGGCATGTAAAAAGTTGAGTTTTTCGTTTTGTTTCAATTCAAAATGAGCGGTTTGGGTTAGAATTTCCGCTTCAGCCATACTCACGAGGCGCTGAGAACAACATCGTGGTGGCCACTTTTCTCGGCGGCCAAGCTCCCTGGAGCAAATACCTGGCTCGGCGGGACCTAAGTGGGGGCCACTCAGAGGGGACGGTCGCTGGGCGCGCAGAGCAAATTTGCCCGGGCTGCACCCAGAAAAGATGACATAAGTGGCGCTGACGAGCGCTGCCCGGCAGAAACGCGCCTCAATAAAGGGTCCTCGGGGTAGCGTGGGCCGGAGGGATTGCCTCACACTCCGGAATCGGGTCCAGACGGGTTTAGAAATGTTTTGCTGGACGCCTGCCCCGCGAGGGCGACAGCGGCAGCCGGCGGGCCGGGCGAAGCTGAGCTGCTGGTCACAGGCTGGCGCTGAGCGGTGGCCACCGTGGCGTCCTCGCTGGCGGAGAACGTCTCCAGCCTTTGCCCGGTTTTTTTTGTGTGTGTGCCCTCCACTTTGTGTGCCCCCTGGGGGCAGGCCTCTGTCTGCAGTGCCCCAGCTGTGACCAGAAAGGCATTAAGGAAGCGTGCAGGCAAGAGTTTGGCACCGAATGAGGCGTGTTGGTTTCAACATCGGTCTCTCCCCGAGATCGGCGGGCTGCGAGGGGCAGAGGACCATCCTGGTCACAGCTGGGTTCCCAAGGCCCAGAGGGAGCCTGAAACTAATGGAATGTTTATTGAATCAGTGAATGAATCCAGAAATCTGGCTTTCAATCTTAACTTTTACCATCATCTCCTCTGGGACATTGAATGTCGCTCTGGCCCTTGTCCCTCCGAAGAATAACAGGGCAGTCTCTGGCCCCTGCCAAGCTCTCCCCCTTCAGTCATAAGTGATGACCACGCAAGCATCCGACATTCATTGACCACCTACGCTTTCCATGCAGCCTGACTTTCATTTAACCCCTCAACAACTATTAGGGGTAGGTACTCTTGTACTCCATTTTACAGAAACGCAACCCGGAGCTCAAACAGGCAAATTAAGTCGGGAATTTGATGATCGTGAGTCCTAAGCTCTGGATGCCGGCGTCGCTCCAGCGTACCATGCGTTCAGAAGCCTCGGCTCCCCATTTCTCCAGGCTTACACAATTCTACACTGCTTCTCCCCTCGCTGTGTATCTGGAGCCAAGCAGTCCAGACAAACCAAGCCCGAACACTTGAAGGAGGCTGTAACTATAGCTCTAAACTTAGAGATCGCGGCTGGGGACACATAACTGCTTGGCCATCTGTGTTCATGCGCCCTTACACTTGGGGCAGGAAGAAAAAGGTTTACTTGCGATCCTGCCCAAGGCCGCGCATAGAAATACTGCTTGGAATTCCTAAAACCCTTAAGAACCTAGAGGGTCCGCAGGTTAGGTTACGACACAAAGGGTCCTGAGAGAGGTCGCCCTGGAGGCGGGCGTGACCGATCTAAGCTCCCGCACCTTCGCGCGGCGCGTCCCACCCGCGTCTTTACGCACAGGCGCAATTGCGCCCGGCGTCTTGGTGCAAATCCGGACTCTGCCGGATGGTCTCCAGTCCCGCCAGGCTTCGACCGCTGCACGCTAGTCAACGTAATGAATGGAGAGAGAAAAGAAGGGGCGGGGAGTGAAGGGGCATTGTGAAGGAGGTGAAGCATCTTGGAAATAATACCCCGAGAGAAGGAAATATGGACAACAGTTTATCAGCACCCCCGCCCCCATTGCCCGCATGTTTAAAACCCCTAAGTAATTTTAGATTGTGTCTTCAGTTAATATATCTCTCTCCCTTTCCCGCGGGCTGACAGGGAAGCGCCGTTGCTGCAAGATGTCTGTAGGAAAGGGTCTTTAAGAGTTTCCACATTGTTTAGCTACACAAACGTGTTTGTGGTTCCTGAGGCCCTCCCCCTCCCCACCCGCCTCCGAATCTCATTTCACTTTATGACTCCAATTGTTTGAGGATGCCCGCGCCACATAAATCCTGCTTCGAGATTAATCTCTCTGCTCGCGCTGAGCACAGTAATTTTTTTTTTTTTTTGAGTTCTTTAAAAGAGGGCGCCGGGCGGAGATTTATTAACAAGGAAAAATGGTTTATTTTTATAGTCGACCTCGGAAAAGTGGGGGTGGGGGTGGGAGCGGGCTGGGGAAGGGGAGTCGTTCAGATGGATAAACAATGAGGCTGAAGGGGCCGGGGTGTTAAAGACCACTTCAGCTGAGAGTGGGCTGGCGACCTGAACTTTTCTCCTGGCGACCCGCAGCTCAGCTCGGCTGTGGACGGCAACTGGGGGTCTTCCGGACCAAGCCAGTAGTTGCAAGGTGTACCTGTGTGGGTCTGCTGATGGATTGTGTGTGTGCGCACGTGTGTCAATGAGGAGTCCACGCACTCCTGTGGACAAGCTTCTTCAGAGACACGGTGCCCAGACGAGGTCCCCTAAACGCGCCTCTCCCCAGCCCTAGTGCTCTGATCTTCAGGTCAACATGAAGGTTCTTAGATGAGGACCTGGATGGCCGTCACACGTCTGCAGAGCACTGGCTGCTCTTTCAAAATGGTAAACACTGGTGTATTTTTCTGGAGAAAATTCATAGTTTTCATCAGCTTCTCCATGGATGCCTTGTCATCCAAAAGGTTAAAAATCCACTAATTAAGGAAAAAGCTAAACTGGGGCCTTTCAGCTCCCCATGATGCTGGCAGCTGCACACTCTCCCCAAGTTTTTGTTCTTCAGAGCAGTTCAGCCTGTGTCATCAAAGAGTAACAGTGACCAGAAGCCACCACCTCATTCTAGGGCATTCTGGAGGTCGATTTGGGCTGAATTTGGGACTCACGATGCTCCTAGGATTCTCAGGGACACTAGACTCAGAGCCAAGGGGCCTGAGCTCTGCTTTCGCCTCTAACTGGCTGGCTGACCTTGAGGCAGTGGCCACTCCTCTCTGGGCCTCAGTTTCCCTGTAAGTTCTTGGAAGGGACATATTTGAGGTGTGTGTGTGTGTGTGTGTGTGTGTATGAGCACTGGTGTGCTCTCTTTCACAGCCAACTGCCTCGACCGCACATGTAGGAGAAGAACACAAAATCTAGAATGTTCCACCTTGCACCAAGAATAAGGTCCTGAGGTCCTGGTAGGGAAGGGTGGTTCTTAACCTTTGGGCGAATGTGGACCCTGCGAGAAGCTTATAAGACGAAAGACCTTCTCCTCACCAAAAAAGGGGGGGAAAGCACTTAAATAGGCGATTTTGCATGCAATTTGCGGAGTTCCCTGGACAGGTGAAGGTCCCCTGCTTAAAGCGAAGAGATGGAGCGTGAAGGCTGACCAGTGCCTTAGGAAACGGCCGGCTCAGGAAGCCTCCGGGCTCCGGCCACGTGAGCTGACTGGTCCGACCCCGCTCAGTGCTCCCGAGCTGAGCAGGGTGAGAGGGTGAGAGGAATACGCCCCTCCTTTGATTCGCAGACCCCGGGCCGCAGCCGGAGACCGCCCGGCACCGCGGCGTCTGTCTGTCTGCGCGTCTGCCCGCGGGTCCCCGGCTGTCCCGAGTGAACTGGAAACGCGCCGGGGACGCGCGGCTGGACCCGGGCGAGGGCGCGCGCTGCGCCCGGGCGCGCCCTAGAGAGGTCGCGCTGGGGGCCAGGATCTGGCCGCGATCTCCCAGGGGCCCAGTCCCGAGCGGCTCGTTTGGGGTGCTGGAGTTAAAGGCCTCGGAGGCGCACTTGGCTGATATCTGCGACCCTTGTCTGCGGGTCACTGACTCCTACCGCTCGTCCCCCCAAAAGTCTTTCCCTGAGTCTGAGTCACCTGCTCAGAGCAGAAGCGCTCGGTGGTTCAACCTGTTTGATCCCACGCGGCCTGCTTCCGGGGCATCACACATCCCCGTCGGCTGGGCCGCTGGCTGACTCTCCCTGGAGAGTGCCAAAATTTTCTAACAATAATAGACTACCAAAAACAAGGCTTTTTCTATTTTAAAACGAACTTTCAAATCATCGTCTTCCTAAACCCCAGCAACTCAATTACTATTAGGATTACGCCCTCCAAGATAAGGAGGCTGGGCCCAGAGAGGTTAAGCTATCCGTCCAAGAGAGCACAGTAAAAAGCGGAGAGCCTACACTCAGACTCAGGGCTTCAGACTCCAAATCGCCGTCATTTCCTAATGTACCACAACCAGCTTCTTACTCTTGGACGTCTCAGTCCAACGGGCAGGTGCCCCAGCATGCAGGCCGGCGTCGCAGAACAGAGCGCACATTCACGATATTGCCTGAGCCCAGGAGTCTCAGGCCCAACTGTGGGAAAGTGACAACGCGCATCGGAGGTCAGGCGCACCTCGTAGGCACACCCTTACCGACAACTTGGGGTGCCCAGCCTGCGTCCCCCGCACCTCCTCTTCTTTCCCTGCCCTCCTGTTATCCTCGCCCTGAAGCCGGGGTGCTTCGAGGTTGCACGGACACCTGGCGACCCTGCTTTTTCTCCACATTCCCGCCCAACCCCTCGGGTGCCCACGAAATACCAGCCTTTTACTGACGCACCGCGAACACTCCCCTGAAGGTGGAGGCATGTGGATCGCTCCCCACCCACCTGATGCCTTACCTGGTCGCGGGTGCTTGGATGAAGGCCTGCGCAGGGAGCCTAAGCGCTGGCGCGCGCGCACCGTGGCTCAAACCGCTCCATGAAGCATCCACTGGCCTCCAGCCGCGTTTCCGGTTGTAGCACGGGGCGCCCCCGGAGTGGGTCCGATAAGCTATCGGGCCGGCCGGGCCCAGGAGGGGCGCTCAGCGGCGAGCCAGGGCACCTCGGGCCGGCTCCCGGCTCCGGGCCCGGCTGCCTGCCAGCGCCGCTCAGGACAGCAGCGAGATGCCTGCCGAGGTGTTTCTGGTTACAATCACCTCACACACAGGCCTGCATTCCGCCTCCATCCTCCACCCCCCACCCCATCCTTACCATTATGTCTGAAGTCACACCTTCTCCGGGCCTGGGGATCTTTGCCCGGGTGGGGGCGATGAGTGCCGGGCCAAAGTTGCTAATCTATAGAGCACCAGCAGATCCGTAAAAAGGAATATTTTTGGTGGTCAGAAAATCAGCATTGAGTCGACATATGGCCTCCCCCTCCTATCCACCAGGAGTTAATTTTCTACCAGTTTAGCTAAGACTGCTGTTGTGTTCCTGATTATTTTCTGGAAGGGCTGAGGCATACCGTTTAATGGACTCATTTGTTTTCTACTTCGGAGAGTGGAGGGCTTATGAGGTAGGAAAAGATTCTCAGGAGAAAGCTAATCTTGGCTCTTGTGTCGTCTGAAAAACAATAATAATCATTTAGTAGCTACCATTTATTGAGCACTTATGTGTTTTAACCTTTTGAAAAAGTCTACAAGGGGGAACTATTATTTTCCCCATTTTACAGATAAGTAAATCGAAGCCTGAAAAGGTGAAGCGATGTCCCAGAGTCCCTCAGCTAGAGGAAGGTCAGCCCCCAGTGGCCCCCTGTCTGCCTCACCCAGGCACACAGTAGGTCTGTGATAAAGGATTGTGGGAAGTCTCAACCTTGACAATGGAGGGAAAAGATGCCCTCACTAGTTTGTCTTGGGGATCCATCTGCCAACTAAAGGACAGTCAGTCAGACCCCCAAAGGCCCCATACCATTTCTTCCTCGCCCTATGAAATGATTCCTGCTGGAGAAGAATTTCAAACAGAGTGCCCTTGACACTCCCTGGGACTGGGGCTCAGAGGGGTCCCGCCTGGATAGGATGAAGTCTTTCCCAAGCTTTGGTGAAAATTGTAACCACACCATTCCCATTTCCCTGCTAGCCCAGTGTCCCGGGAGGGAAAACTTAGGCCACCCCTCTCCAGGCCGAGAGTCCTGTTTCTCTGTCCGGCCAAGCCTAGGCGCTGGGCCTTGGCCACACCTCTGAGGTCATTCCAGGCTTGCCTGAACCTCCCCCATCTGGAGAACAGGGCAGCCCAGGATCCACAGAGCAATTAACCTCACCCACCCTCTCCCTACCAGTTTCCTCAAAATAAATGTGACAAACGTGAGCCTAATGATCTGCGGCGGAAGATGTATATGCTTCAGGAACGTAACACATGGCTCATTCTGTCCCGGTGGGGCGGGCAGCCCAACTTCAGAGAGCAGCCGGTGGGTCAGATTGTAAGGATTTCCTGGCTTTCAGGAAACAAACAAACAATCAGCCGGGTTCTTTGGGGGCAGAGTAACAGCCACAGACACTAACACTAAGGATGATGATGATGATGATGATGGTGATGGGGCCAAGATTTACCCAGCACACGTGCCAGGTCCCATGCTGAGTTTTGCATGCTCTGACTCATCCGTTCTCTGCAACAACCTTACGAGGCAGACAAGACAATTACCGCATTTTACAGCCAAGGACTGCTAACATCATATACCCACACCCCCACAGCTAGTGGGTGGTAAAGCAAGATTTGAACCAGATCCACCAAGCTTTAAATGATAATAGATTTTTTAAAAATAATAAATGCACATGATAAAAAATTATCCAGCAGGAGGAGAAAATGTGCAATGACTCCTGACCAATATTCCTCTGGCTTCTCCTCCCCCTCTCTCCCCACTGCTGACGTTTCTGAGTTTGTGTTTTGTGTATCTTTTTATATTCTGCCTCCTTTGAAACTGCAGATGGAGCTCACAATATAAACTGCTCTACAATTTGCATTTTTATTATTTGGTTAACTGGATGATGCATTTTTAACGTATGGGCTTTCAATTACTAATCAAGTTACAAAAAAGGAGATTTCTTTCAACCCATCAAAGCAAGGGCCTTGGTGGGGCTAGTTTCCTGGGGAATGGTGCAGGGTCAAGTTTTGCTCAGGGTCATTTTAGCTGCTTAGGGACAGAAAGGGAGGGGGGAGAGAGAAGGAGGGGGGGGAGAACAGACAGGGAGGATATGGGAAGCTCAGACACCTCTGACATTCCAATCAGAGATAGCAAATGTCCCAGGGACAAAACATGCTCATCCGCTCTTGGCACGGGGGTGTCACTAGACTTGCATTTCAGAGCAGGAGATTTTCAAAGCCTTAAATGGTCTCTCAGAGACGGGGCAGAGCCATAGGCGCTCTCTGTTTTGTGTGGAAGGGCAGACTTTCCTCGTGGAGGGCTGGGCGCCATGAGACCCGCTGCATAACAGGAACTGGGGGATGAGGCTGGCCTATTTTGGTCCTGGCTTCCCATGTGGTCTTCCCTGCCAGGGTGCAGTCAAGTTTAAGGAATCCTCCTGTTCATTCCATTCCTCAGCCCCACCCCCAACACAGTCATCACTTCATTTTTGTCAATTGTGGCTCCAATCACTCATGCAAAGCTATTTTCCCAAATGGTCTTTGTGTTTTCTTTCACGTGGTTTATAAATACGGAGCACCTTCTTGACAAACCCGTGAAGCTCTAACTGAAGGCTTCTAGGCTGTCCCCCAAGGGACAGGAGGGAAGGACCAGTGCCTGTCGATCTGTTTGGAGGGGCTGCAGCGGCCAGAACGCAAGGCAAAGGGTAGCACCTTGGTGAAGAGTTGCTGGACCCACAATATCTTGTCCCTTGTTTAGCACAGTAATGGCCGATGGTTTTGTTGGCCTCTCTGTGCCTCCTGTCCCACAGTTTCTAGCTCTCAAGCAGAGAATAAAGATCCCCCTTTTCTCTGGGCTCTTTCGTTTCTCACCTGCCTCTCCCATTCTCTTCTTCTGCCCCTGTATGATCCTTCCTTCCCTCCCCCCTTCCTCTCTTCTATCTTCCGTCCTTCCTTCCTTCCTTTCCTCTTTCCTTCCTTTCTTCCTTCCTTCCTCCACCTATCTGTCTTTTCTCTTCCCACTACAGCCATCCCTCTTTCTCACCCCCCCTTTCCCTCTCTCCTCAGAGCTCTCTTATTCAGGGAGGGAGAATTATAACAAGAAATGCCTGCCAGGTCTCTGGGGCCTTCCAATTCAGGGGCCTTTGGGAACGGATCTTAACTGACACAGCAGGTCTCTCTCACAACACTGGGGGGACTGGAAATGGAAACGACCTTACTGGAGGCCCTTTGGCAGTCGGCAGTTTATTTTAAAGGTGTCTGCATGACTGTTTCACTTCTAGAAAAGTGTTCTAAATAACCAAAAATGTGGACAAATATTTAGCTGTGAGAATGTCCACAGCAGTGAAACAGGTAATCACAAAAAAAGTTAAGAACTTAGATGTGCAAAAATAGGAGAGTAGTAAAATTGTGTTTTATCTAAAGATGGAATACTACGTAGCCAATAAAAATCCAATTTCAAGTGAGAAAAGTAGATTTAAAGTAGCATGCATTTTTACAATTCCATTTTCTTTATGTGTGTGCATCTGATTGTGTGTATTATACACACATTAAAAAGATGGTGTGTGTGCATAAAGATGTTCGCCCTGGGAGGTAGGATTACAGAGTTTTGGGGGTTTGAATTTTTCTGTCTCCCTCCTCCAAATGTCTGTGTTTGAAGCTGGGTGATGAAATCATAGTGGTTCATTTTACTGTCATTTCTCCTTCTGTCTGTTTAAAACGTTTCTGTAACAAAATATTTTCAACGTTGATTTTTTTTCGTAAGTACAGCTAAGTGAAAAAGACATCGTTCAAGTTCATTTCTCCTTTGGGGAAATGTTTTAGAACTTTCTGTGCCCTTGCAGCTGGGATTATGTATTCTGGGGCTTCAAAACCCCAGATTACACCCTGCTCGCCTGAGGGGGCCATGGTGGGAGGAGGGGAAGCTGGTCCATTCTGACTTCCACTTGTGATGGTGAGCTGGCCAGGACGACCCTGCGAGGACTGGAGAGGGGGCAAAGTTGGCCAAGTCAGTGAGGTGAGTTTGCAGTAAGAGGGTCTTCTGAGGGGCCAGGAATTAACACAGACAGTCTCCTCGCAAGGTAAGTGAGAAGGGGGGCCCTGTAGGCCTGGGGGGTGTTTGGTTGCTTTTATGAGTGAACAAACCCAGTGAAGCTAAAGCAGGAAGATGGCAAATTGGGCATCTCCCGGGCTGGAGAGAAGCCCAGGGACGCTAGGGCTAAGTAATTCCAATTGGTCTTTGAAACCATCCGACACTGGGGCCACTGAGACCTGGGGACAACGAAGAGGGAGGGACAGAGGTCACGTTACAAAGGGGCTGAGGTTCTAGCCATTTTAGAGAAGGTTGATTATTGCCCTCCCTTGCTGAAATCCTTAAAGGAGCCACCAGGCGTACAAGCTCTCACCCACCAGCCTGCAGGAAATGCACATGCTGGCTTTAAAGAGAAGGGAGATGAAGCGGAAATTTTTCACAGCCAGAAACACAACCTGTTTGCCCAGCCGCCAGAATGGCAGCTGTAAGCTCCTGGGGCAGGGCCTTCCACCGGTTCTGCGCGCCCAGTTCCTCTGCAGGGTCTGGAACAGAGTGGGCATCAATACCACTTGATGCGGGGCTGTCCCGGTGGCACAGAGGTTAAATGCACACGTTTCGCTTCTCGGTGGCCCGGGGTTCGCAGGTTTGGATCCCAGGTGTGGACATGGCACCACTTGGCAAAAAGCCATGCTGTGGTAGGCATCCCACGTATAAAGTAGAGGAAGATGGGCACGGATGTTAGCTCAGGGCTGATCTTCCTCAAAAAAATAAATAAATAAACCACTCGATGCATGAACAAACTGATCAATTAGTTCATTAATATTTCTTGGCTTCATGCAAAATGGCCCCACCTTCATTGCATTATTGTTCGAAGCGTGTGCCTGGGACCAGCTGCTACCCTGTCACCTGGTCGATGGGTTACAAACCCTGATTCCTAGGCCCCACGCCAACCTCATGCGGCAGAATCGCTGATCTGCAAGCACCAGCAATTTTCACCCTCACCCCAGGTCATTCTTCTGCCCCCACAAGGAGAACACTGCGGTAGGCATCACTGCCACTCACTTCTAGAAGATGCTCGGGCACAGAGAAGGAACGAAGTTGTGCAAAGACAGGCAATCATAAAGGCTATTCCTACCATTCGTTGTGTGTTTATCAAGGTAGATATCATAGGTAAATACTATACTTATCCTTTATTTCAGATTTATTAGTTATTTATTATGTGACACTGTGTCGAGAATCGTACGTCTATATTCTCATTTAATCCTCAAACGACTCCTTCAGGGAGATAGTTTACCTTCGTACAGGAGAGGAATTGTTGATAGAGAAGTGAAGTGACTTGCCCAAAGGGCTGCACCTTTAAACAACAATGACAGTAGCAGCAAAAGTAGCAATAACAGGTACCAATTATTGAGGGCATCCTGGAAGCCAGGCACAGTGCTAAGCATAGATTTTTAAAAATTTTTTAATCTAATCCGAGTCATTTAATTTTACATGGATTATTTAATTTCCTCCTCACAACTTTGTAAGGTAAGTATCAATATCCCCATTTTATGAATGGGGAAACTGAGGCCCAGGGAGATTCATTTCCCATGGCCACAGAGCTGAGAAGCAGTGACGGCAGGATTTGACCCCAAGTCATTACTCCTGAAAACTCCGGGATGTGCTGCGGGGTTCAGGCTGCTTTTCAATGATAGCCCAGAACTTTCTAAACATTCTCTTACATTGCTGGATATTTTTCAGCCTTAGACCAGCTTTTAGTCCAGTAGAATACAGAAACAGGCCCCAAGGTTTCTGAGGAACAGAGGAGATGTGGAACAATAATTAGGCATTCTGCACGCTAGCCTTGGATTTCTGTGGGGTCAGCTCTTACTCAGTTTATCCGCCTGGTAAATGGGGAGATGGGCCCCGGAGAGCAGTTCAGAAAGACTTGAATAGGAGGAGAGTCAAGGAGACACCAAGGGAAGGAGCAATGGACCAAGAGTGAGGACACCAGGTCCTGATCCCAGAGCTGACCCCAACTCGTCATGTGCAAGGGCAGTCCCCTGCTCTGGGCCTCTGACTCCATGATTGCCCCCTCACTCTGAGACCCTATATTTCTGAACCCTCCTTTTCCCGACTTTCCAGTTCAGGCTCTCTGTGAGCCCCTTCTGCTAGCTCAGAAAATCTGTTCTTATAGCAATAATAATATTAATTAATTAATTAAATGTAAGATTCTGGGGAGAAAAATGCCCCAAAGTGCAATTGGACTTGGAACTTGGGGAGTTTTCCCAGTCGTTAAAAAGGGACAATCAGCCTTCCTAAGAAAACAAAGTCTCCTCTCACTGTAAGTGCGGGTTATCAATCGGAATTCTGATGACTTTGGGGCTGACAATTTGAACAACCACTTACGCCTCACCCTGCGCCTTTTATCTGAGTGCTACACAAACATTGTTAAACACACAAGCCGAGGCCAGGGAAAATGGTATCATCTTGGAGGGGAGAAGACCCAGGGAACTGAAGGGTCCCCACGCCCCTCCCTCCCACTCTTCCCTCAACAGAGGTAATCAATGGCCTGACGGGGCTTAGAATTAATAAGTCTGGACTCCTGCACTTTTGACCTAGCTGTTAGATAACAATTCCTTTAGCTAGGCTGTGGGTTATTAGGCATGAAGAGTCACTTTGATGAATAGATGGCATTTTATTTATCTAAATTTCTGGAGGAATGGTGTTTATTTGAAAAGAGAGGAATGTAATTTATAAATAATTTATTTGCACAGTATGACTTAAAACATTGAATCCTTATTGGAGAAAAAAACTAAAAAAGATCTCTTATACTTTATTGATTTAAAAAACACAAAAACCTGACTCTCTGTACCTGGGTTTTCGTCATCTTTTTCAGTGTCCTTAATGCCTAATTGAATGGCATTTTGAGTCATTGTTCAATCACGCATTGAATCTCACTGTTGAAAAGGCTTTCTTGTTTGCAAACAAGCAGTTATAATTCTGCAACAATTTTTGATTTTGCAAAGGTGGCAACAGGCTAACCACTCCCAAATTGAGGATGGGTGAAATAAACAACAATACATATGCAAAATGGAATATGCTGACATCCTTGATGTTGTGGAACTTCATTTATTCTCTTTCTTTCTCTCTCTCTGTCTCTCTCTCTCACACACACACGCAAGTATCACTAAGTAAAAAAAAAAGTTACAAAATAATTGGATTGCATTTTATTCAAGATATCCAAATGTTCGATCAAAATAACAAGTACACATGCCCTCTGACCCAGCAATTTCACTTCCAGTTATACTTGTAAATTTGCAAAACAATGTATTTACAAGGGTAGTCATTGCAGCATTGTTTGGAATAACATAAAATTGGAAACATTTTAAATACCCAACCATAAGGACCTGATTAGGCAAATCATGATTTAATCTCCACAGTGGAATACTATGCAGCCATTAAAATGGGGAAAAGGAGAACCATCTCTGACATAGATTGCTAAAGAAAAAGCTAAGCCTAACAATGGGTCTAGAATATGTCAGTGTGTGTCAAAAAGGAGAAAGACTCAAGGAAGTGGTGACAATGGCTGCTCTTCTGCTGGGGAATGGAGCTGTAGGGGACAAACATAGGAGGCAGATTCCTCACTCCTTATGCTTTTGTAGGTTTGGAAATGAGAACCATGTGACTGTTTTCCTATTAAAGATAAATGAAGGTAGGGGCTGGCCCCGTGGCCGAGTGGTTAAGTTCGCGCACTCCGCTGCAGGCGGCCCAGTGTTTCGTTTGTTCGAATCCTGGGCGTGGACATGGCACTGCTCATCAAACCACGCTGAGGCAGCGTCCCACATGCCACAACTAGAAGGAGGACCCACAACGAAGAATGTACAACTACGTACCGGGGGGCTTTCGGGAGAAAAAGGAAAAAAATAAAATCTTAAAAAAGAATTTAAAAATAAAAAATAAATAAATGAAGGTAGAAATAGTCAAAGGATACCTGTGAATCTCTGTGCATAGAAGAACGTTTACAAAGACGTACACAGAGTTGGTTCTCTCCTGGTGCCTTGGTCTGAGCACACTTTCACATTTTTCCTCTTTTGCTTGTCCATGTTCTCTGATGTTTCTGAAATGCACATGAAAAGAGCTCTTTTGTAGATTGAAAAAAAAAAAAGAAAGGAAGAGAGAAAATGGCTTTCCCTTCTTCATCCTCAATGGAATGGATTCCTTTATATGTATATTAATATCTCTGCAGTCGTCACTGTAAAATGACAGGGCGGTGAGAATAAAAAGAGGTTTATGGGTATTTGGGTGAGATGAGAAGGACTTCCAGATGTAAGAAAGCCAAGCTTTGAGAAGGAGGGGGCCCTGTTCCCGGATGGAGGAGATGTACTTCTGAATTTCATGGCCGCCCTGGGCCCCTCTGCTTAAGGCCCTCAGTGCTCGTGATGATTGTCCAGTGGGGAGATGGAGGGGTGGAGAAGCAGTCAGGCTCCCCTTTCAAGGATGAAGAAACTCAGATGGTGAACGAGGCCCCTCAGAGGTCACCAAGAACGAGGGAGAAGAGATTCTGAGTTTCCCTTCTTGGTGAGAGCTCCTTCCTTCTCAGTGATAATGATGACAAGAAGAATGTCTAATTGCGGTCAAGTGCTTACTCCATGCCAGACATTGGGCAAAACACTCTACGCCCATTATCTTGTTTATCCTTGTAGATCTTCGTGAGGATTAAACAAGATGATACCCTTGGGCAGTAGACAGCCCTTGGAACTGGCCATGGCTGCACTCTCTATACTGTCCTGTCAGTAGGTTAGATCTAGGAGTAAATGTGGTCATCTATTTATAGAGGTGCTGTTAGCGCCTGTCTGGATCTGTTCACATTGTCGTTTTCAGTGTGCTGGTTGAACTTCCAACGGCCAGCACCTGGAATCCTTTGCCTGAGGGCTTTCTCTAGTCCCTGGAGCCTGCTCATGGGCAAACTGGAATTGTCAAGGAATGAGTGTCCCACCTCTGCGCCCAGGGCAGCCCTCAATCAAAGACCAACGGAACACAGTATAGAAATACTGCAGCCTCCTTGCCCCTAGGGTGCGCTACTCTGGGTGTACGGTCCACACTGATTCCCACAATTCCCCAGTGGGATTAAGCTCCAGAGCCCACAGGGATAACTGGCTTGACTAGTACCCTGTGCTGACTTCCTCTCTTCTCTGCCTCCCATCCCCACCCCCCCCCCACCCCCCCACACACACAGCTTTTCCTGGGATCATCTCCCAAATCAACTACTTACATTGAAACCTTGTCTCAGCATCTGCTTCCTGGGACCCAGCCTAAGACATCTACCATGACCCCATCCTATGCCCTTTTTAAAAAACATCCGCGTCTCTCTTTTGCCTCCTTTCATAATAACCTCCATCAATAGAGCACGTGATGGGTTTCACATCTCATTCCCATCTCTTCTCTCCATTGAACCTCCCCCAATTCTGTGAGATGGATATGCAGGCATTACCACCTGCCCTCCTTTTACAGATATGGAAATTGAGAGCCAGAGAGGGGGTGTCATCTCCCCAAGAACACACACAGCTAGGAAGGGGCAGACCCCAAACCCTAGGCTTCTGATTTTCTGCCTCACTCTCAGTCCATTGTGCTATCTGCCTCTCCCTTCTCTCATAAGAATATCTTGTATTTCTATATCACTGCATAGTTTCCCTGGAGAATATCTCATTCAAACTTTTCAACAACTCTGCATTTTATTATTATTATCATTATCATTATAGGTGAAGAATCCGAGACTCCTAGAGGTTGAGCCATTTGTCCCAGGTCACCTGGCTGATAGGAGGTCTTGACTTCTGGTCCCCTTCTCCTTCTGACCCCAGGCTGCCTCTCTCCTCCTCTCTCTTGCCTCTTCTACGGCTCATGCACAGGCAGCTGTGGACACAGGAGAGCTTCACAGGAGCCCAGAAGCGAAATAAACTATTGGGATGGTCCTCAGCGGTCACTGCTCCATTGCTACCTAAAGGACAACTTGAACTAAAAACAAAATCTAAGAGGGGCCAGCCCAGTGGTGTAGGGGTTAAGTTCGTGTGCTCTGCTTTGGTGGCCCAGGGTTCGCAGGTTCGGATCCTGGTGTGGCCCTAGCACAGCACTCATCAAGCCATGCTGTGGTGGTGTCCCACATAAAATAGAGGAAGACTGGGACAGATATTAGCTCAGCAACACTCTTCCTCAAACAAAAAGAGGAAGATTGGCAAGAGATGTCAGCTCAGGGCCAATCTTCCTCACAAAAAAAAACCACAAAAACCCACCAAAATCTAAGAGAACCTTGCTCTGGCCCTGACATATTGTATGCCAGGAGATTGACAACAGTTCAGAACTGGGCTAAGTCTTCAGCTCTTGGCTCTCTGGTCTGTCTTGGGAAAAGGATCCTTGTACGAGCCAACCACAATGAATTCACAACGATGAGGGGGAGGCAAGGGTCAGCCTGCCCTGGTGACTTCTCACAACACAATGATGTTGACCCCTTATTGTGGTACATCCCTCAGTGTGATGGTCAATCCTACAAAACCCATTATCCTTGCCAGCGAGTGGTTTAGGAATGGACCTATGACAATTCTGGCCAATGACAAACAGGGAGAATTAGCTGGGAGGTCGGGGGCTACAGTAACTAGTTTCCGAAGATGCTCCTTCCATCTATAAGCCTGGCCTCCAGTATTTATGCCCTTTCTTGTCCCCTCTCCTTGAATCTGGCCTGGCCCGGGACTTCATTGAGACTCAGAGGATACAGTGACTGTGAGGCTGTGTGACTCCTGAGGCTAGGTCATAGGAAGCCTTGCAGCTCCCAACTAGATCTCTTGTTCTGGGGGCAGTGAGCTGCCGGGTGAGAAGTCTGGTTACCCTGAGACTGCCATGCTGTGAGGAAGCCCGGGTGAGCCACACAGAGAGGCTGCATGGAGAGAGATGCCTGGCCATCCCCCAGCTCTTCAGGCATCCCAGTGGAAAGACTAGACCAGCAGCCATCTTGGACACCGAGTTCCGCTGACATTCAGATGACTGCAGCCCCAGCTGCCCTCTGTCTGCAATCTCCTGAGAACCTTAAGGGGAACTGCCCAGCTGAACCCAGTCGACTCAAAGCGCTACGAAAGACAGGTTTCTGGGAAAAGTTTCCTCGCTTCTAAGAAAGAGGTATGGGGATGCCCCCCCCCCCAACACACATACACACATACCTCTTTCCTCTGGACATGTCAGGTCTAGATGCGGCCAACTTGGGGACACAAGAGATCTAGTTGTTGAAGGCAAGGTCCACACACTGAGGATGCCAGAGCAAAGAGAAGGAAAGAATCTGAGTCCTTGATGGCACTGTAGCCCCACTGAATCCACCAGCGCTGAGGCCCACCCTACCTTGGACTCCTTCTTGGATGAAATAATGGCTTCATCATTAGCACCAGTTTGGGTTTTGTGTTACTTGGTCTGAAGGCTTCCTAATTTGCCCCTAGCAGCTGATCTGGGCTCAAGGCAAGAGAACAGAGGGGCTAGGTAAAGTCAATATGGGTTTCGATGTGGGTTCTGCTTGGCTAGCCACTTGACTTCCCTCTGAGCCTCAGCCTCCTCATCTGTAAAGTGGGGAGAATGATTCTGTTCACCTGCTAGGAGTGCTATGAGGGGATCAATGAATGGACGTATGTAAATGACTTACCCCAAATGCTTGGCCCAGAGTAGACACACAGGTTTTGTGAGCCATGACAATCACTAAGGCACCACTCGGACAGGTTCTTCAGACCCCTGGACCTCCATCTGACACCGCTTCAGAAAGGGAGCAGCTTGAGATTCCCAGACAAAAAGTCTCACCAGAACACAGCGTATGCCCGTCATCGTCCTGGGGCTCCCAGGAGTCTAGGGTCCACCGTGCACATCAGGACCCCAGATGCCTCCCCTCCACACACCTGGTTCTTCATCAGCTCAGGGGCCACATTCCCTTTGAAGCTGGCCTGTCACACCACCTGCTGCCAATCGGTTTGAAATTAAAGTTTAAAACCAAGCCAAAGTTTCCTCTCTTTCTCTCTGTTCTAACTTTCCTCAATAAACAGAAGCTCATGTACATTCAACGGGCAGAAGAGCAGAGGAGAAGGGAGACTTATAGCTGCTCACCAGGATTTGTTTCATCAAAACTGACGACAGTTTTGCTGCGTGGACAACGTCCTAAGCTGTCTCAATAAAGCAAATGTGGAGTCCTTACAGAGGTGGAAACAACTGGGACAGAACTCACCAATCTCTGGTGGCCTTATTGGGGGAATGGAAAAATGAGCAATCATTGGAGAATGTCTTAGGTGTTTCATGCACGACAGTAGGTACCCCAGATGCAACTGGATCCCAGGATTAAACTTTTTTGAGTAGATTTGGGACAAACTGGGGCTGAAGATTAAATTGGGCATGTGCTAATTCTATTGTATCTGTTTTCATGGCCAGAATCTGTATACATTGACGTCCTCATTGTATCTGTTGTTTAGTATTTCGAAAATCATCCATGGGAAAAACTCTTAAAAGTGATGGGAAGTTTTCTATCTCTAGAAATGGAAACTTTGATTCAACTTTGGGCTTTGGGGGAAATCACCAAAATGGGTGAGAAAATATCATGTTGCTGAGAGTGTTTGAGCTGGAGCTACGCTTTTGAGGTTGCTAACTCCTGCTGATAGAGGTGTGTTCATTTTACAAGGGAAACTGGTCCATCCCTGAGCTGTCGGGTTGTCCTGTGGGGAGGGATGTTTTTCAGGAGAGAGGTATATGTTTGAGAGGTGCTCTCAAAGGATGGGGAAGGATGGGAAATGGGAAGAGGCAACGATAGGAAGATGGGTTGCTCTGGGATCTAGCAGCTTTGCTCATGGGCCCAGGTAACAAAGCATGGCATAGAGTTGGGGAGAGGGCCACCCTCCCCACCTCTGCTCACCCACAATGTGACCTTGGCAAAGAGGAGAGAAGGTGATCTTGGCATTCGCCACATTCCTAAGAGCCCCTTTCCCTGTGGCAATGGTGGAGCCATCTCGGGACAGAGACCATCAACCAAGAGAAGATAGTTATACAAAGTTTGGTGTCCATAGTAGATAAATTGGTTTGTGAGCATATCTGAATCTCCTCCTTTGGCGCCCTCGGCAATACTTGGTGACTTTTGTATTAATCAAGGACTTGTTGCAAGTGACAGAGATTGAACTCCAATTGGCTTAGCCAAAAAGGAATTTATTGGCTCTGAAACTGGGAAGTCCAGGAATGGTGATGGCTTCAGGCATGACTTGACCCAAGGGTTCAGATGATATTGTCACTTTTCTCTCTTTCTGTGTCTCCCAAAACATTGAAAGTAAGCGATGTGGATTCAGGCAGTGATGCTCTGCGGGTGAAATCGTTAGATGAGGAAATCTGTGGTGGAAGGATCAGGCTCTCATCACCTGAATTACCTGATCAATCTCAGCATTCAACTCAAAGGGGGGCAACCAGACATCGTGAGGCTCCTATGAAGGATTCTTAAGAGAAGTTTGAATATGAATCTAATTAAGCCTTGTCTTAGTTTGGGTTCCCCCCAAAGCAGCCCCAAGATGAGAATTCAAGCGTGTGTGATGAGTTTGGAGGTATCCTCAAGAAGTGTCTGCAGTGGAGCGAGAAAGTGGGACAAGGGAGGGAAGGCAGCCAGTAAAGGGTGAGTTATCAAGCAGGTTACCACTGTGGGTGATTAGAGCTTAACCCGGCTCGGGAACTCTGGGGGCCAGTGTGAACTATGCCCGGCAGAGTCATCCCACCCACGGGATGGCACAGCTGGAGTATTTATAGAGCAGTTCCTGTAATCATTGGTTAAGGGCTGTTCCTGAGGAGTGGGGTTGAATCTCCAGCACTTCTGACCAGTAGACCCTGCAGAGAGAGCCTCCAGGCACAGAAATGCTGGCACTGCCAATTTATACTAAAGTGACACAGGCAAGAAGACAGGTACGGGGCCCAGACAATGTCCACTCCAAGTCTCTAGAGGCCACTGGCATTTACTAGAGACACAAGGAATTGAGGAACAAGTTAAATGACGCCACAGGGGAATTACGCAATGAAAAAGGGACGATTCTCCAAGAAGACATAACAACCCTCAACATTTATGCACCTAATACCAGTGACTCAAAATCCATGAGGCAAAAACTGATAGAATTATAAGGAGAAATAGACAAATCCACTATTACAGTGGGAGAATTCCTCACCCCTCTGTCAGTAATGGACAGATCCAGCAGGCAGAAAATCATTGAGGACCCAATTGAACACAACAACATCATCAATCAACTGGATATGATTGACATCTATAGACCACCTCATCCAACAACAGTGGATACCATTCTTCTCAAGCTCACATGGACCATTCACCAAGACAGACCACGTTCTGGGCCATAAAACATACCTTCACATATATAAAAGAATAGAAACCACACAATATTTGCTCTTAGACAACAAAGGAATTAAATTAAAAATCAATAACAGAAAGATAGCTAGAAAATCCCCCAAATACTTGGAGATTAAACAACACATTCTAAATAACACATTAATGAATGAATAGGTTAATCTTAAACAAATCTTCTAAATAACACGTGGGTCAAAGAAGTTTCAAGAGGTGAAGAAATATCTCAACTAAATGAAAGTTAAAACACAACTTATCAAAATTCATGGGGTGCAGGGAAAGCTGTGCTTAGAGGAAAATTTATAGCATCGAATGCATGTCTTAGAAAAGAAGAAAGATCTCAAATCAATCATCTAAGCTGCCACTTTAGGAAATCAGAAAAAGAAGAGGAAAATAAATCCAAAGTAAGCAGAAGAAAAGAAAAGAAATAATAAAAATTAAAGCAATAATCAATGAAATTGAAAATGGGATCAATAGAAAAAATAAGTAAAACTAAATGAGACAAAGGATGCGAACAGACAAATCCAGAATGCGGGACATTATCTACTTGTAACAAGTCAATGGGATGAAAAGGGGGCTACCCTGGAGGAAAAGATATATAAGAGGCTTATCAACAAAATTTAATATCTGTACTTTGTTTGGACCGTGATTAGAACAACACAAGTATAAAAAATTTTTTAAAGACAATCAGGAAAATTTGATTCTAAACTGACTCTTGAATGAAAGCAAAGACTTACTGTTAAATGCATTAATGTGATAACAGCATTGAGGTGACACAAGAAAAATGTGCATGTCACTTAGAGATGCCCACGAAAGTGCGTAAGGTTGAAATAATACAATGGCTGAGATTTCTTTTAAAAGTCTTCAGCAATGATTTTAAATAAAAACAGGGTCTGACCCTGCCCTTACTTCTCCTCACCTTAATCCAGGACCTATCAGGTCTTATTTTTATTTCAAATTTAAATAAAATTGGAAATCGATTATTTTGCCTTCATTTTGATTCTTTAAAAATATTGCCTTAAAATACTATTTTTCTTGATTTCTGAGGTTTTTGGCGCTCCCCTTAAATTCTGTGTGAGTGAAGCGTGAGTCCAGCTACAGCGTCTGACTCAAATCACCCTATTCCTTGCCTTGGGATTGCCCTGGCTTGGAGTAACCAGAGCTGGTCGCTGATTTTCAGGAAGCCACCCACTGAAGGTTTCCCCAGCACCCACCCTCACCACATCCTCATATTTCCATCCTCTTCTACCCTTCAACGAGCCACAGTGGAAGACACAGTCCAAATGCAGGGCCCGGTGGCTTGTGGTTAATTAGGAGGCCCGCCAACGGAAAACACGCTATTTACAAGCCCTGCCTTGATTGGCAGGTCCACACTCTGAGGCCACCTTGAGTTTTGTTAGTGTTTTCAAGCAGCTTTGAAATATCCACAAGCATTCCAAGTGCTTGTCTCCACTGCTTACTCCTTGAGTTCTTATTTCCACCCTCTTCTAACCTGAGGGACGCCACCTCCTCCCACCACCACCTCCATCCCCAGGTGGGCACCTTATGGATTCTCTGGGATTCTTCCAACAGGAAACAGAGACAAGATTTGAGTCCTTTTCTGACTGCACCCGCCCGTGGTGGTCCCTGGCTCATAGGTGCAAGAGTCATTGTCGGTGCATAGGGTTCTAGTTCACGTGTTGCTAAAACCCCCTTGGAAAAGAACAAAATGTCGCACTTGAAAGAACCCTAAAGAATAACCAAATTCCATGCTTCTTAACTCTTTTTATGAGGTAAATGACAAAACCTCTAAGAATCAGATGGATCTGGGTTCAAATTCTGGCTCTAGTGCTGTGGCTCTTTAGACAAGTGACTTAACCTCTCTGAGCCTCTGTCTGTCAAATAAGGATAAAAATAGTACCGACCTTGGAGGCTACTGAGACAGTAAATGAGATGACGGCTCTGACATGCTTAGCATAATTCTCGGAACAAAGTAAGTGCTTAACATGTGCTGGTTGCAATGATTATTTGGGAAGGTCACCGAATAATGTCTTGGAGAATCTATAAAAAGCTACGCAAGACTTCAGAAAAACACACATGTTTGCATTCTTTCATATACAAAAGAATTAAATATGTTTAAAAAGTTAATCCATGCAGGCATTTTATATGATTACTGTGAAGATGTTTTATTTATGAAAAAGGGAAAAGAATAAAGTCCTATATAAGCCTACAGGAAAACAATGTAAGAGGCACCGTGGGAAGGGGAGTGAAAGCACTCGTTTCCCAAGTCACATCCAAGAGGCAGCTCCAGGTCCTGAGGTTCCTCCATCAGCGTGGACAGGCCGACGTCCATGGCCCACATTCTTCACAGCCAAGGGCAGCCTGGGCACATGCACCTTGTTATCCTGTTTGTTTCACTTACCAAAATATAGAAAATTCTTTCCCACATTGTTCCACAGACTTCATACACACGATTTTTTAAAATATCTCTTTTGTTCTTGATTTTGGAATTGATACGCGTACCATGTATGAATAAAGTGGAAGATAAACCCTCGCATAATCCCACCCTAGAGATAAGCATTGATAGCTTGGTGTGGATCCTTCCAGAATTTGCTCGGTGCAGATACGACATGTGTAAACAGACAGACCCAGCTTGGTGGGACATCTACAAAGAGGTGGTTTGTCATGTGGCTGGAGGGGGGACCCTCCACATCCCACACACCTGAGTTTGCATCCTGGCTCCAACGAGTCCTTGCGTGCCCTCATTTCTTCATCTGTAAAATGGGGCAACGATAATAACTAGCCTGAAAAATCGTTGCAAATATTAAGTGAGTTGCAGCACGTAAAGCCCGGGGCAAAATGTTTCTCCGCTTCAGCACTGCTGACATTTTGGCTGGGTAATTCTTTAATCTGGGAGCTGTCCTACGCGTTGAACGATGCTCAGAGCTTCCCCAACCTTAACCCAGTGGATGCCCATCGCATCTCCCCCACTCCCACTGGTTGTGACAATCCAAAGTGTCCACACACAACCACACCCTCCCCCATAGTAAGCGCTCAATAAACTCTCCGTATTATTATCGTTCAGAGTAGCGCGTTCACTGAACGAAACATTCAATTGCTCAGTTGATACAAAAATACAAAGCTACTGGCATTTTACCTGTCCACGAAGGAGTCCCGTTCCTCTTTCTATTCACAGGCGTTTCAGACCGAATAGTCAGTTTAACCTCAGATGCAAATTTCCCCCTGTAACAACTTCTCATCTGTATAATATTAAAACCCGGGTGAAATACTACATCATGATAGACTTCAGCCATTTTTATTGGCTCTGCGCCTCCTGAATCTCGCCTCTTTCTCCCCCCTTCCCCCACGCAGGTGAGAGACAAGACTGAGCCTGCAATTAACAGTCTGCTTTTCCCGCTATATGGACCCAATTTCTCAGCTGTCGTTTCGCATCGAGGTGTTTTTCCACGGAGCCCTCGGAAGATAGGATTATGTGTGTGCATGCATTCATTCAGGGGCTAGTTAGGATCGAAACCCCCCGGGGATAAGCTTGGAAAACGACTGAATTAATCACTTAGGATCTGCATTCGGTGCACATTATCATAATATTGATATAATACACACACTGTTCTTTGCTTATTTCTATATTGAGTGAGGGCCTGCAGCAATGCCGAGGAAATTTGAGACTCACGCACCTGGCTAAATGCTCTCTCTAAATAACCCCGGCTCTCCCGGTTTGTGAGGATCGGCCTAAAATGAGTTACAGTTGCCAGAACATTTTTAAGTAGGGAAATAAATTAGAGTGGTAATAATCATAACAATTATATAATAAATGTTAAAAATGGTAAGTTCCCCAGCGTCCTTCATAACTTTCTTTTGCTGGGGGAGGGGGTGGAAATTCCAGCGTCTGCATCTGGTGACATCATTAGGCTGGAGTGAGAGGACAGGACTCTAAATTCCAAATGTCACCGAGGTGCTGAATGAGGTGGCACTCGGGCTCTCTCCGGCGAGTTTGCTGGGCTTGAATTATTAAAGTCATCGTTCGCAAAATAAATGTAGGACTTCAGCAAGGTTCTGGATTGACCATCTCGCTCCTCCACCTTCTCTCTTTCTTCTCTCCTTTCGGTCTCTCCCTCTCTCGAATTTTCTCTCCGCACAGGGAGCCCAAGGCAGCCGCAGCTGAGCAAATCATCCAGACGCCCCCACTCCCGACAATTCCTCCTCCTCCAGCTGCAGACTGGAGAAAACTGGGACTGAAAAAAGGGGTGACATCATGTCCCCCAACAAGAGACCCTTCCAGGGAGCCCTGCCCAGAAAGCGCGTTAAAATGCCCCAAACGCCCAAACCCGTGTGCTGGGCTGTAGCGTTTGGTCTGAGATCCGTCCATTCCATACACGGATGAAAGCGAAGGATTCAACGGCCAACGGCGTGCAAATCAGACACGATTCACAGGGGCGCCGGCCAGTGTGTAGCCACCAGGCGTCGTGCACACGTTGCTCTTGCATCATCTCATTTTTCCCGCGGTAGGGACTATTATGACTCCCATTTCACAGATGTGGAAACTGAGGCTCAGAGGATGCATATCACTCGCTCCAGGTCACAACAGCTTTCAGCACGAGAAGTAGGAGGTCAAACCCAGATCCAGGTGGCTCCCCAGCCCAAGCTCTTCCTCGCGACGCTCTGTGACTAAGACAACCGCATCCCTGAACGTGAAAAGATTTTCCGATCCTAAAGGCGGGCCTGCGAATCCGACGCAGTAATGAATGACGTGAACAAATTCTAGCGCAGTCCGGATACGGTTGGCATGGAACTTCGCCCAAACAGGCATCTAAGTGAGCTGTCTCCGTGATGGTTTGGAAGACCCCTTACGTCAGAACTTAGTGCTGCATCTGCTGTCAGGCTCGAAGACCCGAAGCAGAGTTCCCCCTTGACCAGGCCTCCGTTCCTTTCCAGTCTCTCTGGAAAGTCTCTCTCGTGCTCTATCCCCCACCTTGTAGGGTCACTTTGCTTCTCAACCTCCTAGGAGCCCTAATACAGTGTGGCGGTTGGAAGCCCTGGCTACCGTCAGACAGTCCTGGGTTTGAAAGCCGACTTCCCCTCTAACCAGCTCTGTGGCCCTGAGCTGGGGACTTCACCTCCCCGAACCTCGGTGTGCCAACTGCGAATGGGACAGACAGTCATAGCCAGGGTCCCCGCCAGCCCATACTGTGCCTTTGAGAAATTAGGAAAAGGTTCTCCTTCCTCAAGCCATGTTACTTCCATGTGGGAAATTTGTCATAATATACTGTTTTTGTTAAAACAAGACACTTTACTGCCATCTGCTGGAAAGCTGTTGTAATAAATATACACAGATGTGCAAAGGCAAAGGGTGAATGGCATCATCCTCTTTGTGCAGTGCACGACCTGCACAACTGTACATGGTTGCCTGAAAGTTCCCCCACTGGTTTGCTGGGGAGAGGAAATTTGATACTGCCTGCCAAGTGTTTACTTAAAACTTTGATAGACATGGCTCACAGGTTCTCAGCAAATGTTGATTGCTCTGTTAAGCTCTGGCTCAAATAGGTTGGATGATAGTGTCTCTTACGGCCATGTAATAGTCACTGAGAAACCTGGTTTGGGGGGCAGTGTCTCTCAGTCAACATCAGCCCATCTCTCAGCTTCCACGCTTCCAAGCAACCCTGGCTATCCTGGACAGCAACTTTCAGCTGCTGGACATGCCTCCTCTCTCACCTCCTGGCCAGGAGAAGGGACTGAGAGAACTTTCTGAGGCAGGCTCCAAAAACTCTGTCTGGCATTTCTTTGCTGCTTTGAGTCCCTGAGGCTCCCCAGACAGCCTTGCAAAACATTTGATACGTTCCATCAGCTGTGCCCCTGGCCAAAAGGTTCCTGGAATGGGTTAAGAACATGGTATCTGGATTCAGCAAAAACTGGGTTTGAATCCTAGCTTTTCTATTGACTGGCTGTGTGACCTTGGGTGAGTAACTCAACCTTGCTGTGCTTCGGTCTCTTCAGAGACTCTCCTAATCTACATATCACACAGAGGCGTGGAGTGAAGACAAAAGGAGAAGATGTATTTAACGCGGTTCAGAGTAAGCAGTCTAGGAATCAAAGCCATTATGATCACTAGCAACAGGGAAACATAGTTCAGATTTTTATAGGTCATCCATTCCCGCTGCCCATCTGACCTTGTTTTTTGAGCTCAAAATGAAAACCCCGAATCCGACAGAGCTTCAGAAGAACGCCCGCCCCCAGCAGTTTGTGGGAAGGGGGAAAGCCTGGTCACGTTGACTCCCGCGTGTCAGGCGTCTCACAAAATCAGATGAGTCCCAGCTTCTGCGGGACCCGGAGTCACCTCACTCGGGAAGCGTTTTAACTTCACAGCTGTTTCTTCTTCAGCAACAAACACTCCAGAGAGAGGGCAGCTGCTGCCGAGGGACCGCGCGGCGCAGCTCCTCTCCATGGCACCCCCGTGGCCGGGACCCATCCCTCTAACCGTGCATCTCTCTTTTCACGTAATTTTAGGCAGGATCAGGACATTTTCTGTTCCCAGTTTCTCCTTTTATGTTTTCTGTCTGCTCGTCCCCCATCCCTGGCTCCAGACTTCCAGAACCTTCTCTCTCAGCCTGGGGATCTGAGGCTTTATTGAAAGACCTCTGGTACGCAGAGTCCATGCCTAGGTTGTTACTGGCTAAAACCCAGCTGTTCTTGGCTGACGGTTTGGTTCGTTCTGGGGGACACGGGCAGGGGAAGGAAGGATCTTCTCTGAGGATCAGTCTACCTGCAGATGGTCCAGATATGCAGATCCCCCTGCGGCTGTGTGACTTTGAGCAAGTCGCCTCACCTCTCTGAATCCATTCTTTGTCCTTCATATCCTTAAACGCAAAGGCAGCCAGATTTTCAGAAACGCGTAATGCTTAAAAAACGAGTCTTTGGAGGAAACACACCTGCTCTCTGAAGTCCACCATTCAGCTGCTGTGTGACCCTGAACAAATTACTTCCCCTCTCTGAGCCACAATTTTTTCATTTATAAAGTGGGGGTGAAAGATAGTTCCTATTTCCTGGGCTTGTTGTGAGGATTCAAAGAGATAATGATTTGAAAATACTGGCAAAGTGTCTGACCTGGGGTGAACACTCCATAAATCTTGGCCATTATTATAAGCCTCTTAATATAATAGAGACTTTTTGAGGATTAAAAGAAACCAAAAAAGCAAAAAACAACAACGATAAAACCCGCTCATGAGCCAAGAAGTATTTTGGAAAACTGCTTTATTTAACATGTTCTGGACGTATCTGGCTGGTCTTTTCCATTAAAAAAAAAAATCCCTCCAAGGAGGCCACGTCTCCGCACAGCACGGCCTGCCCCGGGCCACACAGTAAGTTGGATCCGGGCTCCCAGGAACGAAATCCAGGCCTCTGACCCCTCGTCGGACAGTCCAGGCTCCCTGTTCTCCATCACAGCCAGAGATGTCACAAGGAACCCTGCCACATCCTCGGGGAGGAAAATGAGATTTCTCTCTTGCCTTCGTCTGACCCCCGGGCTCCAGTCACAAAACAACCTCAGCATCCGGGAAATCTCTCCTCTCCCCTTTTCCCTCCACTTCCTAGGTGCCCATGCTTCTCCCCAGTGCATCAGCCCCAAACGTTAGAGCCCAGAGGCGGCCTCTGAAGTCCCTCTCAGCTGCCTTGCCAGCAAGGCCAGGCCTCGAGCGGGGGGCTTCGGGTACCACATTTAAGGTGGGGCCAAAAAAACAGTAATCAAGGCGAATAATATTTTAATGCAATATATTTTTAAAAATGAATGCAGAAAGACTCCACGATGGACAAAACGTCAACATTTTCAATAAAGAATGGACGGGGGCCCGGGTGGGCCCCTCTCACCTGCAGCCCATGATGTAAGCAGAGGGAGGGAGGTGAAACTCTTAAATTCTGCGCCCACGCCCTTCGAATTTCCTGTGAGGGCCACGGCCGTAAATTGCCACCCTCGCTCCGCGCCGCGCCCCCTCCCCACGGAGGTGAGCTGGGGTGAAGGGCGCACGGGCCGAGTGGAAGGCTGGAGGCCAGCAAAAGAGGACACGGGTGGGACCTTCCAACTCTGCATCTCCTTTGGAAGCTTCCTTCATCTCGTCTCCCCACCCTCATCAATAAACCAGGAATTAGGTCTCAGCTCCAAGAGTCGCTTCCCGTCTTCCAGTTTATGACCTTGGCCACCTCACAGCCTTTAACGTCGCCGGACTGGCTTCCTCAAATACCTGAGGTCGCAGACGCAGGTAGTAAACAGCTGTGGGGGCTTCCCGCGGCTCGGTGGGCGGGGCCCGTGCGACCCCCCCCCCCCATCCGGAGCGTGCTGGGAGCGTTGTGCTCGCTCGCCAAGAACTTTAAACCTTTTTCTTTGATCCCCTCTTTTTGGGGGGGGGGGGCGGAAAGCTGGGGGAAGGAGGAAGGAGGGGGGGAAATGAGGTGCCGAAGCGAAGTTTTTATGCTCTGGCTCCGCCACCGCCCCCACTCGAGGCGGAGGGCTGAATTCCAGACCCGAAATGCTTCCCTTTCTGAAAGTGATCGATTTTATCCGGGCGCTTCAAATCGAAACCAGGAGAGGGGGCTTTGAAATGTCAAAGAAAAGTTGCAAAAGGAAAAAGAGGGTGGAGTGAGGGGGTGGGGGAGTGGGGGAGATAAAAAAATAAGAGCGAGCAAACAGGGGTTTTCTTTCCAACTAGAAACGCTGCCCCAGCCACTTTTGTAAGGCTTCGTAACCTTTTTACCCTTTCTGTGGTGGCGGTGGGCTCCTTAGAGCTCTTTGAAAATTCGAGGAGAGCTGTGGACCGTCTGCCTGGAAAAATGCCCTGTAGGGGCCTGCAACGTTTGCATTCAAATGCAGGAGGCTCCAGGAGCCCCGAGTGGGACCGATTTTGCGCAATTCGGGCAAGTTTTTGCAAAACCCTCTGCCTGGCCGTTTAAATTGAACCGTTCCCAACTTAAAATTTGGACGAGTCGTGTTGGCCTGGGGTAATCTCGACCTAATTTTTAAACAGTATTATTTGGAATAATAATAATAAAAAAATCCAGCTGCGTTCCAGAGAAGGCAGGCACGATTCCTAGCTGGGATGCACATGTGGCCCCAGAAGTGGAGCATGAGAAACTGGGGCGCTGAAGCTCCGCCTGCGCCCGCTTTCCAGCCAGGCGGGCTCCTCGCCCTCCTTTCCTTGTAGGCCCTCAAACCTGCAGTCTCACAGGGGCCGCTTCTAAGCTCGGCTGTCTTCCTCCCTTCTCTTTAGAATAGGGCATCAAATGGGACAGACCCCTGGCTGGTGCCCACATTCCCTCTTTAGGCCCAGGAAATGCAGATTCAGTTGATCGCAAGGCACTTCCCGTCTTCTTCAGATGGGCACTGGAGCCAGGAGGATTGACAGAAATGTTTTAAGAGTCATGGAAAACCTAGTTTAAGTAGTTGTTTTCAATTGCTGTTTTGAAGACCTCCTGATGGCGAGGCGCCCTGGGCGGGGCAGTAGAAAGAGGGTGCCTGGTCTGGGCCACGCAGGGCTGAGCTCCCTCTGTCCTTTCCCTCTCCAGCAGCCCAGGGCTGGCACTGCAGGAAGGAGGGGACAAAGTGGGCACACAGAGCCCCAGGGTCACTGAGGCAGCTTCCCCAAGAGGCCGGTTTGGGAGAAAAGAGAGTGAGATGTTGATCGGTTAAGACAGATGGAAGGTGCGATAGAGAGAGAGATCCAGAGATAAGCAGAGAGAGGTGAGCAACATGGAAAGAGCCAGAGAGGGGAAGAGATGCATAAAGGAAGACGAGCACAGTGAAACAGTAACACAGACGCTGATAAAGCAGAGGAAGGGCAACAGACAGCGAGGGACACACAGAGAAATCCAGAGAGAGACACAGAAGATCTCGGCATCCTGAGTCTCGAGGGTGCGTGACCCACAGCTGGTCATCCCGGGGGGCCAAGAGGCCACAGGGTGGCCCAGTAGCCCCGTGACAGCCCGTCCAGCTTCTGGGTCCTGGTCCATACGCTCACCTTGTACAGGAAGGCCGCATGCCTCATGTAGGACCCAGGGTTGCTGTCCAAGACCCCAATGGTCACTTGGCTCCTGAGAGCTGAGCAGACAAAGACTTTGGGCGTGAGCGGTGGCTTGCTGGCAGCTGCATGGCTGATGCAACATGAGAAGAAGCTACTAACTGCTAAACACCTGGGACCTCGGCACAGCTGACACGAAGGCCCCATCGAAGAGTGATGGCCTGGGGTCAAGAGATTGCCAACCGTCTCCATAGAGAGACCTTCTGGACTGTCCTTCTCTCAACCTGCTGGTGAGAGAGAAGGTCCTTCTTGATCTGGGAAACCGGGCTAGTGGGGTTCCCATGAGAGAGGCAAGGAGCTTCCCAGTGCGAGGTGGGGCCCGCTGAGCACTGGGAGATGGGCGACGCCCCATGAATGTCCGTTGAAGGACGGGGTGGTCTCGAAAGTGCCTGCTCAGTGCCTATCTAGTCCTTGAGGAGGCGGCATTAGTGTAAGTTCTGTCCCCAGGAAGACACAGAGGTTCATAAGGGTTGAGCCACTCGTGCCACATCACACAGAGGGCCAGTCGGGCTTTGTGCTCTCCAGTATGCCCTCAAAATCGCTGATTGTTACTCTGCTCAGCCACACTCATGTTGGAAACCCTGTCCTCTGTGCAGACCCCATCGGGTGACATTCTCAGCAGAGGGGATGGCCAGGATTGGAACCATCCTCACTCCCCCACCCCAGCTCTGGTTTCCTGGGCAGGCTGCAGGGGTCTGTGCTCGGGTTCTGGTACATTTTGATCTCTCCTGGTTTCCCCACCCCTGTTCTTCTCTGGACTCAGCTTCTCAAAGATAAAATGACAGAGCTCCTGTTTAATAAGCTCTTACTAGATAGAAGACTAGGTTCAGCCCACACGTTAGCCCTGCGAGGTATTGTTATCCCCACTTTACAGATGAAGGAACGGAGGTTCAAGGAAGTCACACACTTTTCCAAGGTCACCAGCTCACAGAAGCGGAAGCTGAAACCTGATCACAGATCTGTCAGATTCCAGAGCCTTGCCAGTCGCCCCGCCACCCCCAAACCAGACGGGAAGCCCCAGGGAGTGGGGTTGCTTCTGGAAGGGGTGCCTCTGGACACTTACACTCTTCCAGCATGGTATCTTAAGGGTCCAAGGAGAGTGGTCCTCAGAGGTGGCCCCCTCTGAAGAATCGCTCCCATCAGAACCACCTCCGTTTACAGATGAAGCAGCTTCTTCACTCAACAAATATTCGTGGAGTCCTGGCTCTTTACAAGCCACTTCCTAGCAGAGGTCTCTGTCCTTTGGGAGCTTATTATCCAGTGGTGGGGTGTTAAACAGATGTTAAATAAACTACCCCGAAGCACCTAGTTACAAGTGGGAAGGGCCATGAAGATAGAAATGCAGGGGCCACAGAGGCTCTAGCAGAGTGTCTGACCTGATCTAGGGAGGAACGAGGGGGTGAGGACTCTAACAGACCTCTTGCCCAGGGGCCCTCGGAGAGTTCACAACTGAGGTTGATGCTATTTATGTGCCCCCACCAGACTGCCTCGCCTGGGCAGAGGCGCCCGTCCCCATGGTCCCCCAACACAGCGGCAAGTGTTGGCTGCTAAACAGTGCACGGCCACCCATTCTCCAGTGAATTGTCCTAGGCCAACGTGAGCCACTTCACCTGGGAAGTTATACCACCTCCCTGCCAGCAGCTCCCCAAAATGACTGACTAAGACAGAGGACGAGTGGGTCCCCTTGCCCCAGGCAGGACAACTGCATGGTGAGCTTTCTGTTCTAGAGTCTCCCGGTGGATCAGGCCAAGACAAATCCTTGCCTGAGACCCACTCTTGCAGCTTTTCTAAGCGTTTACTTTCTTCAACCTGATTTACTCCTTCCCATGTAAGTGCCTCCTGAGAGCGCCCCTCAGTACACACGGGTGCATGAATCCTTGCCTCAGGCTCTGCTTCTTGGGACCCAAACCTAAGAGACTAGCAAAGTCAGAACTAGGCCTGGATGCCCTGGACAGTCACCTCCCTTGTCCCTTCCACGTCTTTGGAGATGGGAGGGCGGAGTTCCTCCCAGGAGAGTTACAGGAGTCAGGTTCGATAGGGTGGGATCAGGGTCACTTGTTCCCTCCCAAGGGTGGGCTTTTGCCTTCAAGCGCCTGACCCCCAAGTATCTACCTCAGCCCTGAGCTGCCCCTCCCAGGCAGAGAAAAAATAACCTCCTGGATTGTAGCACCCCGGCAGACCCATCTCTAATGTTCTGGGTCCCCGGGGCAAGGGTACAAGCTGAGGTCCACATACTACATCTGAGAACTTGAGAGGAATAAATCAAGCTGGCAAAGTGTTAATAAACATGGGTTCTATCATCTGACAAGTTGACAAGTGTGTCTTTCTAATAACCCGGAAGGCCAAAGTGGCCTTGGGAGTTCTCAGTTCCGTAGAGTTCTGTCTCAGAATCTGGTCACAGGAATGGCTGACACCCAGCCTCCTGCCCCACCCCTTATCCCCCATCCCAGTCTATCTCTACCATGAGGGGCTCCGGGCACACCTGTGGACATCCCAGCCTGCAGGCCCCAGCCTCATCCACATCCCCTCTGGCAAACAGCCACTTCTTGGCCATCCCCCAGGCCTTGGGGTGACAGGAAGGTGGGAAGGCTGAAGAGATCCAGAGAATAGGACCAAGCAGTATCTGCACGCAGGCTGGAGCCCATTTGGGCAGAAGTCTCAGTTTCTGGGTGTACCGGTGAACAGGGAATGTGGCCTGTGTCTTGCAAATTCCCCGCCCCTATTAGAAGGGTAGTCAGAGCGGAGCCCGCTAAAGCCTAGAGACCATTTTGCCCAGGACTAAGAGTGGCACTGCCCTGGCGTGGCTGGACCCCACCATGGTTGCCCCCCAGAACCCCTCACTGTCTGCAAACCCTGCCGTGGGTGCTTCCTGACACACACAGCTTACCCACTCTCCAAGGCCCCAGCCACGCTCGACTCCTGCCATCACTGATGTTTCCTCTGGGAGCGAATTCTGCAAGAAACTCAATCTGCTGTGTGCAGAATTATGGGTTGTTCTTGGCTCCGGCCTCGCCCTCACCCTCGGTGCAAACACAGACGTCCACACAGAGCAGAGTGGGCTTTGCAGGAGTGCCATGGGCTTTGGGGTTATGCCAGAGAAAATGACCCTCCCGGAGGCTGGAGCCCTCCCAGCACCAAGGAGAAAAAAAACAAAGGCATTCAGGAGCCGACTTGGAGGGGGACCCACCTTCCCTTCTTGGGTTTGCCTCCAAAATGCAGCTTGCCCGTCACCAAGGAGAAGGTGTCTCTGCCTCCTTCTGAGATCAGAATACAGCTGGAGGTCTTGAGGTGGTCCCTGCACACACTTGAGCCTCTTTGAGACCTCCCTAAAATGGGGTGCACTGTTGTGTATGTCTATACTTCTGCCTCTCTATATCTGCGTGTGTGTGTGTGTGTGTGTGTGCATTTTGGGTAAGGAGCCCAGCATTCACCAGATTATACAAGATGTCCATGACCCAAAAGGGTTTTGAACGTCTGAACTAGGAGGTTAAGGATTTTCAAGGGCAAGTGGCACCGATGTTCACCAGGAACCTGCATGACAGCATTGTTGCTAACAGCCTGCAAGTGAAACAATCTAAACAGCCATGAGTAGTAGAACAGATGAATGAATACATTGTGATCCATTCATCAAGAAGAATACTGCTCATAGTGGGAATGAGCGAACTATAACCTCCTGCAAAAGCGTGGATGAATCTCTCCAGGGTGCACGGAGAGAGCAGACACAAGGGAACCCCCATGCTTACTGGTTCCTATTGCCGCCTCATTTACACCCAAGGAACCCGGCTGAACTTGAACCACGGTTTGTCTCACGCCTTCAAACTCCCGAGGGCTAACCTCTTTAAAATACTCTGCTAGCGGTGGTCCTGGAATGATCCCCAAGAGTTTTTAGTGCAGAACCTGTCCCATTCCTAATGCTGAGGCGGGGTGGGGTGCAGAATTAAACAGGGTGGCACGTGCTACGTGTGGCGACTTAACTAGTCCGGGACAGTGCCAAGAGAGGGGCGAAGGGGCTCTGGAACTTGGAAAATCATTATTTTCCAGCCTGTATTATGGTCCCTTGGAGCGCATTAAGGTTTGAAACTCAATTCTGACCATTCCAAAAAGGATATTTGAAAATTTGGCTCTACTGTCAAGATACCCTTCCTTTTAAAACTAATTTAAAAAAGAAAAAAAAAGAAAAATCTTACAATCCCCCACCCACCTCTAAATCCTTAAAAAAACCCCACAATATGACCATCCGGGCAGCATTACGGATCACAACTTGCCCAGAGAGGTTACCCTAATAATCCTTTGAAGTAAAATTTTGCTTTCAACATTTCCAAATATACCAAATAGCTATATATATATTATATTTCCCTCTGTTTTCTCCCTCGTTAAATTCCGCAGATGCAGGAGCCAGAGGAAGCCTCATGCAGAACCAAATTATCTGTGTTCCACATGTTTAGTTTTTAATAAAATGAAATGAAATCTAAGGGGCACGAACCTCCTGACCAAGCTTTTATTACCACACGCTGTGGGGGGAAGAGTTCTCCCACCCGAGCCGGCCCGGGACAGCTCTGGATTTGTCCCCCGACCCCAGGCCACTCTGGAATTCTCGTGGCCCACGACTGGCCCTTCTGAAAGGGCTGTAGGTTCTTCTGGAAGAGGATGAACTCTGGCAGAAAAGCAGCGGAGTCCAGAAGTAACTCAGTTTGTGATTCAAAAATGGGTTTTCTTACAGCGTGGGGCATTGCCTTTGTTGGTCCAAACTCTTTTGTTTTCCTGTTGATTAATTCAGGCCATATTCATTTGGAGCCTCTATTGTGTACACTCAGCATGCTAGAGCAGGGGGTGATGCAGTGAACATGATGGATATAACCCCTGTTTTAAGGAGCTCCCCATTCCAGGAGGAAACGTGATAAGCAAGTAAAAAAAATTAATTAAATAAATTATATATATATGTATGTGTGTGTATAATTTTCCAGTGGTGCTTAATGATCTCTAAAATTTTATATATATAATTTTATATGTATATTTATATAATTTTGGGAATCATTAATTACTATGCAGAAAATAAAATAAAATCACATGAGAGAGAATTATGGTGGGTAAGGATGTCCTTTAGATAAATGGGGCCATCCAGTTCCTGTCTAAAAAAGTGATTTTTTTAAAGACAGTTTTAGTGAGTTAAATTTACACACATTAAAATTCACCCTTGGGACTCACACAGTGCCACGTGCTTTGGCAAATGCATACAGTTGTGTAACGACCACCACAACCAAGGTATAGGGCACCTCCTCACTCCCAAAAGTTCCTTTGAGTCCCTTTACTGTCAGGCTCCTTCCCTTCCCCCTGCCTCCGGCAACCACTCATCTGTTTTCTTACCATTTTTCTGGAATGTCATATAAATGGAAGCGTATAGTATGTGATCTTCTGTGCCTGACTTCTTCCCCTTCGCCCAATGCTCTTGAGGCTCCTCTAGGCTGTTGCAAGTATCATCAGTCTGTTCCTTTTCGTTGCTGAGTAGTATTCCACGGTCCGATGTACCACAGTTTGCTTTCCGCCCCATAATGGATGGATACAAAGTCGTTTCCAGCTTTTGGCTATTGCGAATAAAACTGCGACGAACATTCATGCCCGGGTCTTTGTGTGGACATATGTTTTCACTTCTCTTGAGTAAATACTGAGGAACACAATGTTGGCGCATATGGTAACTCTGTGTATAACTTTATAAGAAACTGCTGAACCGTTTTCCAAAGTGGCTGTGCCATTCTGCATTTCCACCAGCAACAAATGAATATTCCAGTTGTTTTATATATTTGGCATTGTCCGCCTTTTCACTTTTAGCCATTTTAGTGTGTATATAGCATTTCCCTGATGACTGATGATGTTGAGTATCTTTTCAGGAACTTACTGGCCATTATTATATGAAACATTTAATTTTTTCTATTATAGGTTTATCATATGTCATAATTCAGATATTGTTTATATGTCTGTACTTATATAACACGTATCTTATATGAAATATATTTGAATCGACTCATTGATGATAAGAAGGCAGCCATGGGAAGGCTGTTCCAGGCAGAGAGAACAGCAATGGCAAAGGCCCTGAGGTGGGAACCAGTCAGGGATGATGGAGTAACAGAGAGACCAGTGCAGGTGCCTCACAGGAAGGAAGGAGGTCGGAGAGAGGGCGGTAGGCAGGAGCTGGATGCAGGGCTGTGCACTTTACAAAGGAATCAACAGAGTCCTGCAGGTACTATTGTTGTATAACAAACTATCCCAGGATTTCACAGCTTTCAATAACTACTCTTTCGCGATGCTGGCAGATTCCAAGAGTCAGGAATTTGGACTGGGCAGAGTAACGATGGCTGATCACTGCTCCACATCATCTGAGATCTGAGTTGGAAAGATTCAAATGGCTGGAGGTGACTTGATGGCTAGGGTTGGAATCTTCTGGAAGCTCCTTTACTCATATATCTGGTGCCCGGATTGGGACATCTTGGAGGCTGGCTGCAGCTGGGACTGTCAACAGGGCACCTTCTTGGCCCCTTCATGACTTCCTCCCAACGTGGTGGCCTCAGAGATCCAAGCAGAAGGGTTCCAGGCACCAGAGCTGAGGCTGTGTCATCTTTTATGTCCCAGTCTTGGAAGTCAAACAGCATCATTTCTGCCCCATGTCATTGGTAGAGACAGTTACAAGCCTGCCCAGATTCAAGAGAAGAGAAACGAGACTCTTGACAGAGAGTGCAAGGTCACACTGGAGAAGAAGTTGGAGGATGGAAGAAATTGTTGTGGCAGCCTTTGGAAAGTAGAATCTGTCACACAGTAAAACCTGGTAGTGATACATCTTGTTCTGCTCAACAAATGCTTCTGAGGGGTGATGAATAAGCATGCGGATGAATAAGACCCAGTCCTTGAACTTGAGGAATTCCCAAGGCAAATGTGGGAGATGGATATGTAAATAAAAACCATACTGTACAGACTTCTACAACATGCATCACATTAGGCTATAAAGTCCCCAGGAAGCAATCCATATTGCCTGGGAGGTGGATGGGGGCTGGGGCTCTGGGGGATGTGCAGGAGTTCACCAATTAGGCAAGGACAGAAAGAGCATTAGAAGGAAGAAGATGATCAAACAGTGGATGTTCAGACAGGAGAGGAGATTGAAGATGAGTTTGGAGAGGCAGGCTGAGCCTGGGGAAAGGGTTCTAAATGAAGGCGGGGCAGTTTGACTCAACTGTATGGGTAACGGGAAACCACTGGGGGATTAAGTGCGGCGATCAGATACATGTTATGGAAGGAACACTTGGAGGGCTACCGTGGTGGATGGATTGACAGTCGGCAGGGATATACTAAAAGCCTAGAAGCTAGTAGGGAGGTGTATATGGGAGTCCAAGTGGGAGGTGATCAGCATGCAGATTGGGGCCAAGGATGGAGAGAATGGGGGACGGAGTTAAGAATGTCTGGGTAATATGTTCAACAGCCATCCCCAAGAACGGGGAGGAACTAAGGGGAAAGAGAATGTTCCATGCCTGGGCAGCTGAGTACCCCTGAGAGTCAGCTCTCAACCCTGACTGTGCGCTCAAGTCCTCTGGGGGAGCTTTTCCCAGATGGAATGGCTTGAGCTTCACACCAAATCAGCCCAACCAAAACCTTCGGATTGGGCACCCGGCACTGACGCTTTTTAAAGGCTCCCCAGCAGATTCTCACGTGCAGTTGAGGTCAGACACCACTGGAATAAATGACACATTTTGAGAGTACAGGTTTGGGCACAGCAAAGAAAGAGAGAGAGGATTTTGGTTTGGGACGTGTTGGGTTCCTGAGAACAAGAGTTTGAATCCTTGTCCAGGAGCCATAAGAAAGTTTAATAAAAGTTGGTTCATCCATAAAAAATGATTAAATCGCTTCTCCCATAGCTGTGTTACAAAGGGAATGCACTGTGCTTGAAAGCCACAGAGAATATTTATTATAGTCCTAACCATCCAGGCACAGTGCTGTGAGCTTTATCGCATTCCCCACCATGGCTGTTAATATCATGCCCATTTCACAGAGGAGGAAACTGAGGCTCAGAAAGACTAAGTCACTAGCCCCAGGTTACACAGGGAGCAGGTAAGTGGCGGAGCCCAGAGTCCAACGCAGGCAGTCTGATGTCACAGGTAGAGCACCGGGTCCCTGCGCAAAGAACTCGCCTTTAGCAAGTTTTCATGCTTGCATATCATTAGCGCTGTTAAAATTACTGCCCACGTTAAACCCAGTCCTGTAATTTCCGTCCCCTCCACGTTGTCACGACTCCCACCACACACCCGCCCGACCACCACTTTTGTCTTTTCACTCACATGGTCCTCCAGGCCCAAAGGCCTCTGAGAATTGAACAGAGCGTCCATGGCATTCATAAAACAAAACCAAATGCTTCCCTCCGCCCTTTTCCCTGAGTATCTGTCAAAGCCAGCAGAGAAATAAAAACCAGAATCTCCAAACAATGCACTTCCCCACAGATAATAAATAAAATCTCCAAAGAGGGGGGAAAAAAGAGAAAGAAGGTTCTACAAAGGCGGGGGGGCTCGGGTGCACCGGCACACGGTGTGCATTGGGCTAAACAGCTACCAGCCCACGGCGAGTAAGGAATCAATTGAGATAAAAAATGGACGTCCGCATGACACATGCTGTGTGCATGGAAGTGTGTGGACACCGGCAGGGAATGCGATCCTCATCAGTCCTTCTTGCTCTTTTGCACACAAATAAATACACATGTTGCCTCGTGTGCAGCAGACGCTCAATAAATTCCTCAGCAATGCATCAAAGTGCCAATATTCACTTGTGAATTTTCCAAGTAAACATGTCTGTGGGCAATCATGGCTTCCCTCTCACACCCATGGAATCAGCATGAATTTTTAAAAAGCTTTTGTACGTATCGCACACATTCAGTTAAGCTTTCCTACGCATTGCATGTGGAGAAAGGGCAAGAAAATCATACCCAGGGTGGCAACCATGGACATCTCTGGAGAAAAGGAGGAGAAGGGGAGAGCGTTGACTTTCACTTTCTATTTCTTAGATTTGTATACTGAGCACATTCTGCTCACGGGCCTGTATCAATGTTTTTCATCGAAAGAAATTATTTTTCTAGTGATCCTTCAAGACTTTTATGAAATTAATCAAGTCATGGTGGGAAATGAAAAAGAATAAAAATACTTTGAAATGTGCTGTTGAACATCCAAGAGAAGGTGGGTTGGCTCCTCTCCGTGGTGACTGATCAAATATTTAAGTTTCCCTGCTGTCTGGTCCCCTCACAATCACGATTTTTGACGTCCTCAGAGTGTGGATGACCACTAAGAAGAGTTTCTCTGAACTCTGTGTATGAGCTTCATGACGGCTTCTGGCTGATGGAAGCTACAAACACATATCCAAATGTGTGGATGTACCATCAGCTTGGGTGAGAGGGGTCTGCGCTGACTACCAGTCCTTGGAGGGTGCCATCTGTCCCTTCTCCAGCCACACCCTTCTTATGGGTTGTGGAGACCTCTGGGCCATGGGGCTGGCCCCCCCATGACCACTGCCCTCTTCAAAGTTGGCACCTACTGAAGCCCACGTTGGGCACATACTTTCCTGGTCACGTGTCCTGAGTGGGGGATGCACATGTCGAATGTGCTATAAGATCTTCAAGATGAAATCTCCCTGAAACATCCCCTCTGCTCCTTCTACAGTTTGGGGATGAGGCTGGATTTTGTTTTCTGGTGAAGAGGGGTTTATAGGTGGTCATTTTCTGAACTGAGTTCTTTCTTCTTGAGTGACACAGTCCTGGAACTTGGCTCAGAGATGTGTGGGTTTGTGTATGCTCAGTGGTAGGTGGCTGGGGAGCAGCTTTTCCCCCGTGAATCTCAAGGGATCTAAGCCTCTCTGAGGTGTTGTGTGGTCACTGTGAAAGGTGGGAGTCAAGATCCCAGGAACGAGGACCATTCCACAAGCTGAGCCTCAAGACCCCAGACCTGCCTTGCCAGAGGCCTCCTGGGTATCTCCATGTGGTCCACACTCAGTTATCTCAAATTCAACACATTCCAAATTGAACTGGTTTTCTTCTCTCCAAATACGGATTTCTCCTCGGCTCCTCATCTTAGCAGATGGCTGCTCCATTCACGGAATCTTCCAGACCAGAAGCGGGACGTCAAGTCCCTTCCTTCACCACCAGACCCATAACAACCACAGAAGCATGGAACCACCATTGGCTGAGCACCTGCTTTGCGTTTCACATAGAGTATCACCTGCACTTCTCATATATCCGTGAGGTCAGAGTGACTATCATCCTAACCGTACAGATAAGGAATCGGGCTCAGAGAGATGGCGGAGCTTTCTGAGGACACACTCTGACAAAACTTAGTTTCCAACCTGGTCTATCAAACTTTTCCCTTCTATCCTGGAGGCCCTTCCTTCCCAGCAAAGCTCTTCAAAGGCATCCACTCGGTGTTCAGAAAAGACGGGTTGGATTGAACTGAACTGACCTTCTGGAGCACATCCTGCACTGCGTCTCCACCCCGTCCGGTTGGAAACTGTTGCGGACACGAGGTCCTCCTTGGAAAGGAAGGGGAGCCGGCTGAGAGTGGGGAGAGAATGGATGAAGAGACTTCAAAGGGAAGGCAAACGATTACTGGGAAATCTGTTTATAAAGCCTGTGAGTGATGGTGAGGGGGCGGCTCTGAAGAGCTCTGGGAGGATGGGGGGACGGGGTCCAAGAATCCATCACCAATCCTTTCTCATCAGCTGGCCAAATCCTGTGCCCTTTGAAAGTCGCCTCATCCCCTCAGCTGGGCAGCCAGCACCTGACCGCTGCCCAGTCCCCAGCAGGGCTGACCATCGTATGGCTTGAAGGTCGCCTGGGTCTGCCTCCCAGAGGTCTGAGAATCATAGTGTGCAGGCGTAATTAGAAGGAGTATCAACGGACACTTTTGTAGAGCTTACGACGTGCCAGGCACAATTCTGAGTTCTGTAGAATTTTTTAATTCTTGTGACAACCTCATGAGGAAGTTACTCTGATTAGCTCCGTTTTATAGGTGAAGAAACTGAGGCACAGAGGGGCGAGCTTGTCTAAGGCCCTATAGCTAGGAAGAGGGAGAGCTGGGACTTTAACTCGGGAGTGTGGCTCCAGAGGCAACCCTCTGAACACCTACGCTCTATGCCTCCCTAGCAGAGAAGTTCTGGGTCATGAGTTCAAGCCCCGGTGCCCCGGCACCCCGCAACGGGGTGACTTCTGCAAGCCACTCCCTCTCTGAGGGATGCAGACAGCGATCCTGACCGCTTCAAAGAGCTGCCATGACGTTTCTGAGGTATCCACACAAAGGCAAGGAGAACTTCAGGTTAGCTATGTGATTCTCTCTCCCAAACAGTGGGAACCTCTTTCCCCGCGTCCAAAATTCCAGACAGGGTTGGAAGGGCTGGGAGGGGAAGCTGATGCTTCCCTGCTTGTCTGCCACAGGGTTTCATGAGCAGCAAAGAACATGGTGTACGTATGTAGCAGCATTTTTTATTTGCATCTTGAAATATTTCAGGCACACAAAAGGGGAGAGAATACTATAATAAACAGCTGTGTATTCAACACCCAGCTTAAGAAATAAAATCTTTCAGATACTGTTTCTCCTAAGAAACTCCCCCTCATTGCATTCCTTCCCCTCCCCCTCCAAGGATAACTACCATCCTGATTTTATCATTCATATCTGTGTCTTCACACTTTTACTATGTATGTCTATATGTGTCCTAAAATGATATACGGTATTATGTAACATATGAAAATGTTCCACATATTTTAAAACTTCACATGAATAGTATCAGACTGTCCACATCCTTGTGCAAATTTTGCCCAACATTATGTTTTCGAGGTTGATCTGTACTGATACGCGCATTTCTAGTTGGTTATTTTTAACTACTGTAGAGCATTCCACGGAATGAATGCCCCTCAGCTTACTCGTTCATTCTCCTGTGGTGGAGCATGTTGGTAGTTTCCAGGTTTTTAACATCGCAAACAATGCTGCAATGAATACTCTCATGCATGGCTCGCTGTGCACATGTGTGAGAGTTTCTCCGGAGACCACAGCAGGTGCTGGATTGCTGGGTTGAAATGTGCGTGCATCTCAGAGCCAGTTGGCTAATGCTCTTTTGCTCTCCAAAACAGTTGTACCACTTTATCCTGCCGTAAACAGTGGCTGGGTGGTCTCATGGCTCCACAGCCTTGTCAACCCTTGGTTTTTTCATATGGCAACAATTACAATCGAGAAGCATTATTATTAGGAACGCCGTTTGATCTCTTTGGATGGCCAAGGCGTTCTGTGTGTTGACAGCTGAGCCCGACAGGTGGTCTGAAGTCTTTCCCAAAAGCAAGTCTACCAGAAGCCCAATCTTCTCTTCTCTTCCAGGAAGCCTTCCATGATCCCTCAAAATCTGGACCAGGAGCCCTTTCACTGCTCTGCCACAGAGCACCACATGGTGTACCCAGGGCAAAACGGAAATTGCCTGTTCATTTTTTCTCCTGACTCAACCAACCATCATAAAATTAGGAACTGTCATTCACATTTTAGACCTGGAGCCAAACCCAGAACCTGCACATGGGAGGTGCTCACTGGATTTTATTGAACCGTTAGCTGAATCAATGTTCAGCCTTGTCATCTAGTGCCTGATGCATAGTAGGGGGTCCCTGCATTTTGCTGAATGAATGAATGAACAGGCAAAACAGCCAAATTAAATAGGAGAGAAAATACCTCTAGTTCTAAGGAAGAATTTTCTATTTAATCATTCATGTATTCATTTTTTTTTAGAAAGATTATCCCTGAGCTAATATCTGCTGCCAATCCTCCTATTTTTGCTGAGGAAGATTGGCCTTGAGCTAACATCTGTGCCCACCTTCTTCTATTTTTATATATGGGACGCCTGCCACAGCATGGCTTGATAAGTGATGTGTAGGTCCACACCTGGGATCTGAACCAGTGGACTTAATTGCTGTACCACCAGGTGGGCCCCTATGTATTCATTTTCTTAAAAAGCATTTATTGACTAGCTATTATGAGCCAGGCCCATAGTCCCCATCATTAAGCACCTCATGGTGTGTTATTCTTCAGTGTGACAGATGCTGTGACAGAGGTGAGCCCAGAGAAGGGAGATGGAACCCTGCTGGGAATGGGAGGCGTGAAGTCATCCCAGTGGAGGTGGTACACCCTGAGGGCCCCCCTTCCCTCCTCCTCTCCCACAGTCTCCTAAAAACTCCTCCCCACTATTCCCCCAAATGGCTAAGAGGTCAGATTCAGTTGCTAGATTCATGTCTCCTTTACCTTCAATTTTCCCCAAATCAAGTCAAAAGGTCAGCGTAGTTGAGGTGTGAGCTGAAGGGCTTTTGAATTTGGTCCAGGGAGGTCGATGAAGAGGTTCGCTTCTTTCTTTGTCTATTACTCAAGTGAAAAAAAGAAGGGGGGATTGGGGCTGGCCTTGCTGACAGCGAGGACAGGGGCTGGAAGCAGAAGGGGAGAAAATATCCTGAAAGAGACAAAAGCATGCTCCATGAGACCCTGGTTTTGGGATCCAGGGCACAGCATCTTAGAAGCTCACACCTAGGGATCTGCCAGGCAGGCCTGCAAACACACCTTCCAGCTCAGGCATGCCCATAAACCACTCAGCCAGCACTCGCCGGCTTTCCTGTGATGGCCCCATGATGTATTTACCCAAAGAGAAGAAGTGAAAGGTAGCTGTGGGCAAGAAGCCATAAATCCATCCCAATGTTCAGATGATGTCATCCCAAACTCTCTGCACAGTGCTCCATGGCTTATGAAGTCACCACACCAGCAGACGTCTCCTGGGCTGGTGGGGTGGGCAGCTCCAAAGTTACTTGACCTAATTCACTGAGGGCTTTGCCTTTCACTTTGGGGACAGGAGTTAGTAAGACTTCTCTTTTTTCCCTTGAAGGGAGTCTACCCACCTCCTTGACTCACCTTCTTCTGAGATTTCGGAAGTGAGAACAGCGGAGCTTTGCAAATAACAAGGAAAGTGGACCTGCTTGGAGAGCTAAGTGGCTGCTCCATGATCTCAATGAGCTGGATCCACGCTGGTCCATGTAGAGTTCAAAAAGCAGCCATTCTCTCAATATCGACGTTCTCCTTGGATCTTAAATATCCAGGGCGAAGATTTCTACCTGTTCTGTCCACCTGCTGTGTCCCCAGCACCTGACACATAGGATCCACTCAAGAAATATCTATTGAATGAATGAACCATTGGTTTCAGCTTTCGATGAACTTCACTGCTAACTGAAAATATTGACCAACTGAGATTTTTAAAATTTTGTTAAACTGAAGTAGTCATTCTTAAACCTGGAAGAGAGGAGCACAAATAGATCAACCTTTCCGGAGGGAAAATTCAAAACTTGCTTCAAAAAGCCTTGGACCCCAGTGACTCCACTGCTAGGAATTCATCCCAAAGAAATAACCAGAACTCGGCACTGATATTTAGGTGCAAGATGGTCACTGCAATGTTATTTATGATGGAAGGAAATTGGAAGTAACCCAAGCATTCAGCAATAGAAAACCGGTTGACTGGATTATGTCACCATATATAATGTTTTAGAAAACTATCACTAAGAGTGAATGTGCATAGTCTGTTTGTAAATAGGGTTGGGTGGGTTATAAAGCAGTATGCATTGTATGATCCCAATTTTGTTAGAAAAAAATATGTACATATATGGCTGTACACTAATAAGCTTACAGAGGCTATCTATGGTTGGTGGAATTAGATTATTTAAATTTCTTTCATTGTTTTATTTTATTCTGCAGTTTTCTACAATGAGCGTAACTCAATTGAACAATAAATGTCATGAAGAAATTTAGGGTGAGGGGCTGTAATACCTCGAAGGAAAGGTACGTGACCTGCATAGAAGGGGCACCTATAAAACACGTGTCTTGTTTTAAAGATACAGTCCCTTACCCCACAGCTCGCTCAATCATCCTCATCAAACGTAGATGTTGGTTACCTACCCACAGGTATTTCTATCTGCTACACTGAGCTGTCCCTTTCTGGACCTGAATTCCCTTCCATGGGGATCATGACATTTTAGAAGACCTCAAGCTTTTCCAAGTCAGTCTCTCAGTGAGTTACAGGGTGTAATAGTCAGCTGCTACTGCAAGAATGCTGCGTAACAAATGCTCCCAGAATTCAATGGCTTAAACAACAAACAGTTACCTCTTGCTCAAGACTCTGTGAGTTGACTGCAGTTCTGCTGACCCAGACTGGGTTCAGCTGGGAGGGCTCCAGGTGAAGACAGGGGTTGGTTGGGATCAAGTCTGGTTGATCATCTCTCTCATTCTTCGTGGGCTGGTGGCTACTCAGGACACATCCTTAACATGGCAAATGGAAGGCACATAGAGCCAAGCATTTACACTTCTATTCACATGACGTCCACTAACGTTTTATCGGCCAAAGTAAGTTACATGGTAAGACTAACGTAGTGGGGCAGGGAAAAATACTCCACCGCTTCCAGGGGGAAGTTCTGCAAACTCACATGGCAAAGGGTGTGGACATAGTGTAGCGAGGTTACGAAACACTACAAACAACAACGCAATCCATCACATGTGGGAAGGCCAGTGTCTGGCCACTGCCAACTCTCCCTTCTCCTTGTTTACGTCAAAGATCATAAAACTGTGGAGAAATCAGATTCCATTTTGGGTTGCACAGACTTGATTGTATGCACTCGATTGGGTTGTGCGCTGTTCCTGCGTGATGTCTCTTAATGGCTCATGTGTCTATTTCTTGCCTCTCCCGTGAGGTTGCAGATGAAAGACACAAATGGTACTTTACGTCTTTATAGACTCAGCATCATGCGGTAGGTCCCAGAGCTGACAAACTCACATTTGGACTGTGTGGTGGTTTGCAGAGCGCCAACCTGGTTAAGTTGGAACTATGTTTCCAAGAGTCCCCATAGTGTTTGGTCCAGATTATAATTGGCCCAAAGTGGGATTTGCGGCGAGAGCAGAAGGGCAAAATGAAGACTGGCCGTTGTCCTCAGAGGGTCATCTTGGTTAGATGTGGTGACAAAAGCAGAAGCGTCAGCACTCTCCTCTGTTCTGTTTCCAGTTCTGCTTCCCAGTTGCTGACCAGCAACGGTGCCAGGCTTCCCAGCAGGTGTTCAGAGCGGGACTCACAGAGGCCATGGCCCTACAGCCGCAGAGCCTCCCACAAACCCACCTCCCCACCACAGTCCACCCCCGCCCCCAAGCTTCCCTTTAATAGTCCCATGGCGGCGGCTGGGTGTGTGTGGTTTCTCAGATTGTCTGGTTGGCGATTCCTTCTAGGATCCTCTAGCTTCCCCCCACACCTCCTGTTCCTCAGCTCTGCCTACACTTACCTATTAACACACCCCTTATCCCAGACCTCACCGCAGTTCAGCTTCTCAGATTGGACCCCGACTGGTACAGACCATCTTAAGTGAGAGGCATTTCAGGTAGCAGCTAAAGGGGCATATTTGTTCTCTTATAAATTATGTGTGCCTCACTTTCCTTGTACGTACAAGGGGGCTCTCTAACTCATGGCATGGTTGCGAGAATGAAATGAATTAATCAATGTTAATGAATTGATATACACGGCTAGCACAGTTTACTGCTGGTCCTTATTTCCTACGCTGCCTCTCTAATACCTTTACAGAGAAGGCAAAAGGAATTTCTCCCTCTCCAGGGTGTATGTATGCCCTTCATTTTCAAGCTGCCCGGCTTCCAAAAGTCATTCTGGCTGGTATTCAACTTGTCAGACACCGTGAGTGAAAAGAAAGCTCGGTTGAAAAACAATGCACGTTATATTTCGACCTGTCCGTTGAGAGCTTCTAAAATAATTTTGCTTTCGTCATCACACTCAGTTTCCTGATTCATCCCAGGAGAGAGGAGGGTCAGGAATGGTGATGCCATTTCACAGATGAAGAAACTGATGTGACAGGTTCCAGGTGACAAGACTGCTTAATAACAGGAAGTAACTCCGCGAATTCTCAGGCCAGGTCCAGGGGTTTGTACGCTACACCAAAATGATATAATATCTTCAATGTTTGAGGCCAGGCTGTGTGCCAGTGACTGTGGTAAGGCTTTTCCTTTGTTCTTCCCAGGTGCCCTGCAAGTTAGACATTATCATCCATTTTTTAAATGAGGAAACGAAGGTATCGGGATGTTTAGTAACGGGCCCGATGTCATACACTTGTCTCCGAAGAGAGATTCTGTGGATACAAGTATCCACCACGAAGCTACGTGGTAACAATACTGGGAGAGGGATGGCTGACTGAAGCCCCAAGCCGGGCCAGATCTGAAGCCATCGATTGACTATAAGATCTGCAGACACAGCCACATCCGCACATCTCTTGTAAATCCAGCAGATTAAATTATTGGTCCCCATGTTTAAATGGTCCCCTGAGGTCGTACACACATCCACACCTTTGCTGAGGCCTCACAGTGGGTGGGGTGTGCTTGCTGTGGGGGCATGGCCATGTGACTTGTTTTTTGGGGTTTTTTTCTTTCCTTCTTTATTTTTTTGAGGAAGATTAGCCCTGAGCTAACTACTGCCAATCCTCCTCCTTTTTTTTTTTTTTTTCCTGAGGAAGACTGCCCCTGAGCTAACATCCATGCCCATCTTCCTCTACTTTATGTGTGGGATGCCTACCACAGCATGGCTTGCCAAGTGGTGCCATGTCCGCACCCAGGATTCCAACTGGCAAACCCCGGGCTTCCTAAGCAGAGCGTGCACACTGAACCGCTGTGCCACCAGGCCGGCCCCCGTGTGACTTGTTTTGACCAATGGGATGTTAGTAGATGGGATGCCTCCTATCCTATCCAAAGGCTTGAAATGCGCTTGCACAGTTGGCCTGCCTCGGTTGCACTCTTGTGCTCCACGGCGGAAAGAAGGTGCTCGAGGTAGCGAGCGCTCTTTCAGCCTTGGCTCCGGAATGAGACACGTGGAGTCGATCACATGTCCTGGATGGTCCGCGGAAACCAGGCCTGGACTCAACCTGGAGCCTGATGTCCTGCTTAACCCAGCTGAGTTGCAGCGGTCCCACCGACCTGTGAGCTTGAGAATGAATGGTGGTTGTCTTAAGCCCCTGAGTTTTGGGGTGGGTTTGCTATGCTGCATTATTGTGGCCAGAGCTGACTAACAGGCTAAGATGCCCTGACTGTGTCGGGGGGAAATTTGCTAAAGAACGTGCCTGAGAAGCTCCTGTCTCAGTACCGATGCACGTTGTGTGTGCTCCCGTGCACATGAGCCTGGAAGTCTATAGATCGCATGTTATCGGTGGCTTTCTGTGGGGAGGGGATTTCCAGGAACTTTCATTGTGTAAATTACACATAGTTGTAATGTTCTATTTTTTAAACCAAAAAACATATAGTACTTTCGTAATTACACAATAAAGATTGGGTTCCTTTATAAGACTTAATACATTCTGGTCAGGAATGGCTCTGTCAACAGGAAGTGACTTTCTCTTGAGTGAACAGACAAACATTTCCTTAGGAGGGCTGTTCCCTCCGCTACCCAGATTCCTCTGGCCATGTGACGGGAGCAAGTTCCCTGAAAGCACCGAGATGAAAGATGGGAAAAAACAAACAAGAGACGGTTTCTCCAGAACAGTGGGTCTCAACCGGGGATGGCTGTATTCCCCCCAGGGAATACTAAGCAATGTCTGGAGACATTTTTGGTTGTCCCCACTGGGGGAGGTGGTGGGAGGATGCTCCTGGCATCTAGTGGGGAGAGCCCAGGGATGCTGCTAAACTCCTACAGTGCACAGGCGAGCCCCCCAGTCCCCAAAAAGAATCATGCAGCCCCCAAATGTCAACAGTGCTCAGTGTTGAGAAATACTGATTTAAAGGCTGTCCGGGAAGCCCTCTCTGGTCCCAAATCTATGATAGGCACACCCGACAGGACCCCAGCTTGGTGCATCCGGGGTTAACCTGGAGCTTGTTCAATATGAATAATATGCAGAACCTGGGCATCCCAAACTTCGGGCCTGGAAAGTGAGCAAGGTGTGGGTGTAGGGAGCTAGACCAGGCTCCAGAAAGGGCTGGTGCCCAAGACAGAGCATGTGGTGGGTTCATGATGTGAGAACATCTGTGCCAAAATTGCTTCTAGGATAAAATTAGACCTCCAGTCACAGAGCAGTATGCATACTGTGAGCCGACTTTTGTGAAAATGAAAGAAATAAAATATTTTTCTCTTTTGTATATATACATATATGTGTGCGTGTATGTGTATGTATTTATATACACACATATACACATTATATACATACATATATACCATATATCATGTATATGTATAGTATATATCATATATATTTCTAGAAAAAGGTCTGGAAGTATATACACTATGCTATGAGTAAAGTAGTTGGGAAAAACAGGTATAGAAAACAGATAAATTTCAGTTTTTCACTTTGCATTTATCACTGTCTCAGATTTTTTTTTACGGCACCCATGCATTAGCATTATAATATTTTATAAAAAGAAAATAATAATTAAAAATGTGTAACAGAATAAGTATATTTAAACATATACTGTTGTTATAAACATAGAAATACCACTCACAATGGTGTAATGGGCAGTGGTTGAACTTTTATAAGTTTAAAAAAAAATTATATTCCATAAAATTTATGCATTTTAAGAGTACAATTCAATACTATTTTAGCAAATTTGCAGAGTTGTGCAAGCTTCGCTACAGTCCAATTTTAGAACGTTTTCATTGCTCCAAAAAGGGGCCCTTGAACTGATTTGCAGCCACTGGCCCTTCTGACCCCAGCCCCAGGACAACTCTAATCTGCTTTCCACTCTTACGCATTTGCCTTTGCTAGACGTGGCATATATATGGAGCCAAACACTATGGGGTCTTCTGCTGCTGGCTTCTTTCACTTAGCGTGAGGTTTTGGAGATTCATCCGTGTTGTAGCACGCATCGATGCCCTGGTCTTTTTTATTGCCAAGTGGGATTCCATTGTCTAAATATACCACATTTATGTATCCTTTCACCAGTTGATGGACATTTGGGTTGTTTTCACTTTGGGGCTCTAGTTTATGTTTTTTAATATGTTTTAAAAATATATTTATAATTACACCTCGAAAAACACCAGTATTTTCCTGTATACACATACAGCCCAAAATATAACAATTCCTTTAAATACGTAAATGCTGCGGATAATATTCTCTGTCTATCTATCTGATGTCCCCACATTCTCAGCAAAGTCTCAAGAGTTTAGAACTCTTTAATGTGGAAGCCATGAAGTTATTTTGTTAAAAGGACTAAAAGCAGAATACACTAGATACACGTGTGCTATATATTATAGTAGATAATATTCATTAAAAGCTTATCTTATGCTGAGAAACTATTAAAGTGCTTGATGAGTATTCGTTCCTTTTAGTCTCTTGACTGTCCTTCGAGGAGGATAATGTTATTACCCTTATTTTACAGATGAGGAAACTGAGGAGCAAGCAGGTAACATGATTAAGCCCCCAAGGGTACATAGTTAGGAAATAGAAGGATTTGAAGCCAGGAGTCTGGGTCTGACCCGCAGCCCCCTAACCACTATGCATGCACTGAATTTTTTCCATCAGTATAAATTACCTTGCTTATTACAGTCTGTATACTCCTTGGCTTTAAAGCATCCTCGCCGACATAATCCGAGCATTGCATTTCCCTGCTAATGTGCTACAGCTGGAGCTTTTTGATCGCCTACCCAGTATGAAGTCTGAGACCTCGGGCTTTGGGGTCCTGCCACTTAGTGGCGTGGTGCACCCTTGAGCAGGTGCTCAACCTCTCCAAGCCTTGGTCTTCTCATCTGTGAGACAGGGATAGCCCACCTCATAGGATTGCTCTAGTAGTAAATGAGATGAACATGGATGCCTCATGCACAAAAAGCATTGACTAGTGTAAACTGGTGTCATTTTTGCTCTGCTTGTGTCTTGCCTCTATTTACCACTCATGTTCACATCAGCTGTTAATATTGATACCTAGCACGCGTGGCTGCTTTTACACAAATCCACATTTATATTTACACATCGAGAGGCATTCGCTTGGAATCATGAAGTAAATAGGAGGGCAGCAGGGGCAGGCTCCGATCTGCACAATCTTTCGGAGGAGAACAGAGAAAACTCTTTGCTCAGGGCATGTACACGCAGACCCCAGATGCACAGGCCGCCTTTGCTCACCAGCCCCCCCAACCCCAGCATCCCGCCATCCCCCTCTCTTCCAGCATTCCAAACTGCAGAGCTGACCCTGTCTCTCTTGATGATTTAAGTTTTGGAGAAGGACCGAGAAGGATTTGTTTTGACATTTAAAGGCAATCCAGGTAATGAATGGCAGGGGCAGCGTCCACCTCCCGTCCATATATCTGCGCAACAGTATCTATTTTTGACGTAGCTGACACGCCATTTCCTTTGGCAGCGCAAGCGGGCCTCGTCTTTAAATTAAACTCGTCTCTGACCCCTCCGATCTGCAGCTCGTTCAGGGGCAGACGCTGGCGAGGGGAGCAAGAGACCCGGGGCAGACCTGTTGGCGGTCAGTGATGTATGGTGCAAGGGGCCCGTGCGCCGTGAGCTGGAACCGAGTGCCTCTCTAACGCATTAACTAATGACAGAGGATGTCCCCAAACCTTCTAATCACCTTTAATGCACACATTTAGAAGCCAACTTTAAAGCAGTCAAGATAAACAGGTCAGACAAACAGACAAAAGAAAACAAAATAAAATCATATCCTTGTCTCGAGGGGGCTGGTTTGGGGTTGGGAGGGGGCGATGCATTTGATGAATAATTAACTCCAGCAAAGAGACTGCCAGGCTTCCGTGAGCATCTTTGTCTCCATAACTAGCTGATCCCTGAACCCAGTGCCCAGAGGTTCCAGAATTCTGTCCCACAGGCTGACTTGGCAGAGCAGAGAGAAAGCCCGGCTTTGCCACGTTATTAGCCGGGGGACAAGTCTCTTTCCTTTTCCAAGGCTCAATTTGCTCATCTGTAAAAAGTCCTCCACGGCCTTTGAAAAGTTATTGTGGAGTCTAAATGCACAGAAAGAGACAGAAGGCTAGAAAGAGAGAGAGATGGAGAGACAGAGAGAAGAAGAAGAAGAAGGAGGGGGAGGAGGAGAGAGAGAATATATACGTGCAAGCGATTTATAAGCTGTTGCAATGTACTTTCCAAATGTTGCAGTTATTACATAATGATGAGGAGATATTCGAGGCCTATGATGGAAAAAATAATAACAGTAAAAGGAGGTCTTTAGCTGGCCTGCCTTCTAAGCCATCTGAACATTTCTCTCCATGCTCTGCCATCATTCTCTCCAATCCTTTTCCCCTGAGGTCTTGCATCTTTGATCTTTTACTTAAAAAAAAAATTTTAAAGACAGCCAGGGGTCTCAGAGCCTGTGTGATCCCTTCTGATTTAAACCTTAAATAAAACAAAGACCTCCTGGAGAATACCATTGCCAGGTTGCCTTCTCTGATATTTGGGCAAATTTTCTTTCTGTCAAAGCAAAGAAAAGTGGGGTGGGTGAGTGTGTTGTGGGGGCTGGAGGAGCCCACTCTCACACACATGCACACCCAGCCTTCATCCACTAGCCAAGAATTCTCCTGACATGGCGCTTGGGTGGAAAATGATTACAGTTTTCGCCAGGCCAGAGTCACCTTGGGGCCTGGCACTGGCTCCTGTGGGATGATGGAAGACGTGTGCCAAGAGCCAGAGAGAGAAATGATGAGGAACCTCTTTCCAGAAAGCTACTATCTACCCAAGGCTTTCTCTCCGGTGGCAGCTGCTATAACTGTGCCCCTGGGAGACGGAGTCTGGGAAAGAGTCTCCAAGCCTGACCTACTGCCAGCCAGAGTCCTGTGTCTCCGTGTCCTCAAACCCACTGTGATCAATGCCCCAGAAACACAGCATGTTTTGGTCCCTGCATAGAAAAAGACTAAGGGTCTGAAGTGGTCCATGCTCTGTTGGTGGATGACCCCCTTTCTCATGATGTCTCCTAATATCTCACGGAATTAGATATCCAGGAAACTTACTTTGGGAAAACACTATTTCCATGTCAAGCTTTGTCCTTGCCCCCTCTCTGCCCATCTTATTACTAATCATGACCTGGAAGATAGCCCTGTTTAGAGAGGACATCAAACTGGAAAGGATACCTCAAATTTGGATGGTCTTAATCTAAAATTCTAAATATTGCTAGACAAAACATTGAGCTTATTTTTATTTTTTAATCTGATGCCAAAATATAGGATAGAGAAGTGGCTTCACCACAGTTGATGTGACCGTGACTTGGGGGTTTGGGTTACTGAAACCCAGGAACGACAAATGATGTCAAAATAACTTGGGGGATACAATCCAAATGTCCGTTAGTTGATGAACAGATAAACTAAATCTGGTCTATCCGCAAACAGAATATTATTCAGCCATGAAAAGGAATGAAGTGCTGATACATGCTACAACAGGGATGAGAAACCAGTCATAAAAGACCACAAATTATATGATTCATTCATATAAAAGGTCCAGGACAGGGAAATCTATAGAGACGGAAAGTAGGTTAGTGGTTGATTAGGACTGGGAGGGGCCAAGGAGAGGGATGATAGCTAAGGAGTACAGTAGTTCTTTTTGAGATGATGAAAATATTAAAAAAAATTAACTGGGATGATAGCTGTATATAGCTGTAAATATACTAAAACCCACTGAATTGTACACTTTAAATAGACGAGTTGTATGGTATGTGAATTACACCTCAATAAAGCTGTTAAAAAAAGTGACACAGCAGTGCGCTAGGCTTCATTCACAGGACAGCAGCTGAGCCAAGGTCCCGTTTGATTGGAACCACCCCTCGGATTCGTGTCTGCGGCTCCACTGTTGCTGAAGGACGGGGAATACCAAGACAGAGGGGTTCTGGAGCTCAAGGCACACGGATGAAGTAGTCTGTGGCTGTCAGTCCTGGGACAGAAGACTGCAGCCCACAAATATGTAGAGAGTTGTGTTGTTGAAGAAAAAAAAAAAATCTCATTTTGTATAATTGATGAAGGTCCCCTGGGAATTGATGTGGGCGCATCTTGGTAGAGATTTTAAAGCTAGAGTTCTTTAAAATATATATATACATATAGGAGGGGCTGCCTGTGAGAGCGAGAGCACCCTGTCAAGGCACTATTCAAGAACCAAGTGGGGACATCTGTCTGGGTTGTTAAGAGGGATTCTTGTACTAAGAGGAGAATTGGGAATAGAAGCCTGCCAAGGACGTGTCCAATTCTTAAGCGCCTATGATTCCGGGAAGACTAGATCCCAGGTTCATTAGAATCCTGCTAAAGCAACGTCTGCTTTGGAAAAAAACTCAGGATGAGGTGGGCCAAGAAGCTTGACTTGAGGACCATTTTATAAGGCTTCTGGAGGTACCGTCCTTGGGTATCTGTGATGATTCTGAGGGCCATCCTCAGGAGACAATATCATATAGTGAATTTGAGCATAGCTTTGGAGTCAGAGAGACGCAAGTTCGAATCCTGACCCTGCTACTTATTTGCTGTAGAAGGTTGGGGCAAGTTACTTTGTTTCTCAGTTTTCTCATCTACAATATCAGAGTGATACATATACATCATAGGCTTATTAAAGCATTAAAATGACAGCTCTTGTTGACATCCTAAATTCTCTTATCTGCAAAGACAAAATCAACGTGGTAAAACCTTCATGTAAAACATAAACGTTAAAAACTAGAAGCAAACGGGGGGCTGGCCCCGTGGCCGAGTGGTTAAGTTCGCGCGCTCCACTGCAGGCGGCCCAGTGTTTCGTTGGTTCAAATCCTGGGCGCGGACATGGCACTGCTCATCAGACCACGCTGAGGCAGCGTCCCACATACCACAACTAGAAGAACCCACAACGAAGAATATACAACTATGTACCGGGGGGCTTTGGGGAGAAAAAGGAAATAATAAAAAAAAAAATCTTAAAAAAAAAAAAAAAACTAGAAGCAAACGTCCTAAAATCTCACCTCCCAGAGACACATGCTCCTTCCCCTTTATACTGTGATATATTTTCCATATTTGCTTCAATAAGAGTTTATTGTTTTTGTCAGGAAAAAAAGTACAGTAAACTTGAGACATTATTAAAGCTTGACCCTATCCTTACTGAATTCTGAGAGCTCTCTTACGAGGCACCTTCACCTCCAACATCCTTTGCTAAAACATAGGCTGTGGGGGCCAGCCCCGTGGCCAAGTGGTTGGGTTCACGTGCTCCCCTTCGGTGGCCCAGGATTTCACTGGTTCGGATCCTGAGCACGGACATAGCACTACTCATCAGGCCATGTTGAATCAGTGTCCCACATGCCACAGCTAGAAGTACCCACAACTAAAATATACAACTATGTACTGGAGGGATTTGGGGAGAAAAAAAAAAAAAAGAAGATTGGCAACAGTTGTTAGCTCAGGTGCCAATCTTTAAGAACAACAACAAAAAAAAACATAGACTGTAGTACTAAGACTTAGGTGCTAGGAAAACTCAGATTTGGGATCTAGTCTCCATCCTCCTGCAGCACCTGCATCCCCATCATTGTCATTACCACCATCATCATATCACCTCCACTATAACCTCTGTTACGCCGACCATGATCATACCCACTGTGACTAACACCACGATGCAATTATCATCACCACCACTAACAGCATCCTCGCCGTCGCCCCCCGTACCAATGCCACCATTGCCACCATAATTACCACATCCCACCATCAACATCACCACAACTACCGCTTCCACCGTTACCATCATCACCACTATCATCCTTGCTACCACCACCATTACTACCCCATCACCACCACCACCAAAATCACTGCTACTACCACTTCCACCATCACCACCACCATAATTGTCACCACCACCACCATCACCGCCGCCATGAGCAATTATGAAGTGCCCTCAGGCAAGTCCCGTCAGCTCTCTAGATTCTTTGCTTGCATCTTAGGCTTGTTTGCCTATTTTTAATTAGCCCTCTACTTGACCCCGTAAAGAGTTTTAACAGTCTTTCCTTATTTCATTCCTACCAAGGACCCAGTGGACTTATGGGCATTCAGTTCCGGGTGTCAGCAGCTGAATATGCACTAAATTTTTCATTTGTATTAAAATTCTCTGTAGTCCGTAACTTGGGAACTTCTCTGTTAAAAAGTTTTCCCTCTCAGGTTCTGAGTTTCTAAGACCAGTTTTCTTGGAAGATTGAACCACACAAATGCACTCAAGAAAGGATGGGAGAGAAGCCAGCACCACAAAGATGGTTTCCCGAGCCCAGCGCTTGGGCAGCTCAGTCTTATAAGCAAAGTCCTCCCCCAAAGAATCTGGGCCGGCTTTGATTTTTCTGGACTCCATCCTTGACCTGTTGCCTCATAGCGGAGCGTGTTTCTGAGAGACGCGATCAAGACATTCCACTGAGTTATACTACATCCAAATATCAGACGATGCCTTTGAACCCCTCCGACAAACCACAAACTTAGGAACCGACATTGACACGACACTCAGCGGATTGAAAACACTGGTCAGCGGAAGAAGGGGAGGGTGTGGGCAAAGGCTCTTTGATTAAATGTGTTTCTTTCTCTTTGTTCTCTAATGGGGTCTCAAGGTACCGCCTAGCAACTTCGAAGTTCACGGGCTTGCTTTCTGAAGAGAGTCTCTATCAGGGTCCCTCAGAAGTTTCCAGCCAAGAGCAATATGAGAGACGTGTTATTGGTTTGAATCACCAAGCGTTGCAATGGCTAAACAAACAAGAAAAGGAAGGCATAGAGGAGAAACGTCTCCTGAGAAAGAAAGGGACGTGAAGGCAATCTAAGGATTCGCAGTCAAAACATCTCGTGCTCCAAAGAATCGGCCTTATCTTTGCACAGACTCTCTTCGCAGGACTGACTGTCTAACTTCCATGCCACATTTTTAGTCCCTCCACACTGGTTTTAGTTTTTGCCAAGATGGATGTCGGGTCCGAATTAAAACCAGAGTCATTTATCTCTGCCAGAGCATTTTCTTCTTCTCCACGACGGAGAGTTATGAAGATAGGTGCCTTTTAATCGGAATGTGCCCCTTCCAAAGTTATCAGGCCCCTGTGGTTTGCTGATAACCAAAGAGACTCAACCTCAGAGGGGCAGAAGCCCCTTGAGGATAAATGAGGAGACCATTAAAAAGAAGACATATGGCTTTGCAGCCAAGGGGGAGAGAAGGAAGCGGTGTTCTGATGCAGCGTGATTCTGTTTGCTAGTAAAAGGGGCTTTCAAAAGGTTGCGCTCCCCAATTTTCCAAATCTTCGCTCAACCGCCTTTATTTGTACCTGTTCTTTAGGCCTAATCTTGGGGGAAAATATCAGAATTCCAGGTACCTTTTCAGTTAAGGAAAAAAAGCTAGAAGGAAACCCTGCCATTTGTAACAACGTGAATGGACCTTGAGGGCATTATGCTGAGTGAAATAAGTCAGACAGAGAAAGACGAATACTGTATGATCTCACTTATATGTGGAATCTAAAAAAAAATCCGGACTCACAGATACAGAGAACAGATTAGTGGTTGCCAGAGGTGGGAGTGGCGGGTGGGGGAAATGGGTGAAAGGAGTCAAAAGGGGAAACTTCCAGTCGCCAGATAAATAAATCCTGGGGCTGTCATGTACAGTAGGGTGACTAAGATTAACAATACTATATTGTATATTTGAAAGTTGCTAAGGGAGTAGATCTTAAAAGTTCTCATCACAGGAAAAGAACCCTGTTGACTATGCGAGGTGACAGATGTCAACTCAACTTAAAGTGGTGATCATTTTGCAATATATACATGTATCAAATCGTTATATTGTATGCCTAAAACTAACACCATGTTACACGTCCATTATATCTCAATTCAAAGGGAAATATATTACAAACTGGAAAAACAATATGTTAAAACAAAAGCTAGGAAGCAATTTCGAGCCTGTGACTAATTTCTTCCTCTCCCCTCTGCTCACAGAGGACATGGATTCTCTCTGAAGCCAGAGTCTGACTCTGAAACCTTGTCGGTAGGAGACCCAGCCTCTGCCCAGAGAGTCTACACTGATTGGAGGAATAGGATAAACAGCAGAGGATATTTCTGTCCTCTGAGGTGAAGCAAGGTGTGCATTTTATCGAGGGACACAGGACAAGGCTCTTATGAATGGCGATCAGCAAACCCACATGGTGGGGACCTAGAAAGGATCCGACTCATGGAATCCATTACTGTGCACCGCCCACCTCTCAGCTCCTAGGAGCCCTGGGATGTGTAGCTGCTTTTTGGAGTCCAAGACCCGGAGCATCATCTGGGTCTGCCTCATGTATGCTGCTTGCTGTTTCATATTAATTACTAATAATTACAGACTACTGCGGTTACAGGCGCTCTGATATTCGGCAACACGTTAGGGTGTCCATGTTATTAAATGCCTTCGACATGAGGGAAACAAAAGCCAAGGGGGCCTCATCAGAAGCCAAGTGAAGCAGAGTGAGGAAATCCATGAGTGGCATGTCACTCAGTGATGAATCTGACTCACCAGAAATGGAAAAATAATTAAGAACAAAAAAACACATTATTTTGAGCAAAGTTTGTCTTTTCCCGCCCTTATGCCCAGAGACTTTCTCTCATGGTTAAAGCTACTAGCTGTTTCACAGAATATTAAGGTTCTCAGGATTTGGAGGATGGAGAACCCGTCCCAGCAAGGATTCTGGAAGCTTCGGGCCACGGCCCTGGATGGAGACGAACCGACTCCGGTGGAGCTGGTACTGGCTGGACAGATGTATCGTTACTGCCCTCTAGTGGCCAAAGCTTGGCTGAACTTTAAAAGAGATTTTTCGCTCTGAGCTGGGTGTTGAGTGCTTTTGAAAAGCTATTTTGTAACTTGTCTGTTGCCTTGGTGCTGCGGGAATGGCTTTCCCCTCCACGACTCTGGTTCTTTCATTGTCCGCTGTTTCGGATCCTTTTGGGGGAGAGGCTGAGTGTGAGCTAAGTGACAATTTTTGAAAATGGCAAATTGCAATTTTTCTGAGAACATCTTTTCACCTCCAAAGTAGACCATTCTTCGCCTGCACAATTTCCTCTTGACTGCTTATATCCGAAAGCAACATCTTCATTTTATAAATGTCTTTTATTGCCCACGTTTCTTGGGCAAAATCACTTTTTGTCTTCATGCTAGTTGTGTGCCTTGCAAAGGCTCTAAAAATCAAGCAATTCCCTTTGATTTGGAAATTCCACTTCCGGAAATTTTAGGTAATCGCTATGGATCTGAGCAAGACTGAGGAGAAGCTATTTGTTGAAGGATTCTTCATAGCAAAGAGAAAAAACTTACAAACCCCCTACATGTCCGATGAGACAGAATTTGATAAATTATAGTTCAACCAACTGCTGAAGTGAGATGTTATGATTAAGAATGATAGGTTTGGGGCCGGCCCTGTGGCCGAGTGGTTAAGTTTGTGCCCTCAGCTTCGGCCACCCAGGGTTCGCTGGTTCGGATCCTGGGCACAGAGCTACACAGCACTCATCAAGCCACTCTGTGGTGGCGTCCCACATAGAAGAGCTAGAAGGACTTACAACTAGGATATACAACTATGTCCTGGGGCTTTGGGGAGAAACAAAAAAGAAGATTGGCAACAGATGTTAGGTCAGGGCCAATCTTCCTCACCAAAAAAAAAAAAGGAAAAGAATGACATATTATAGTTCAGAAGATCCTTTTTGCTAACAGATAGGGACACTAAGTTCTGGAGGAGGTGACTTTTTTTGCATCTCACACAAAACGTGGGTGATGGTTTTGTGGATGTTCACTTTGGGATGTCGTTGAGCTGCACGTTTTCTAAATGTCTGTAGATTGCGTAATTTTAAAAGATTTTTTTTTTTAAAGCAGACATCCTAACCCCTAATTTAACACTCTTTCTCCGACACTATTCTGCTCCCAGCAAGAAAGGTTGAAGTACGAAAGAGGAAGATGTGGAATCGTGGCCTCTTGTAACTCGATTTAAAAATTGCATTCAGAACATGATGAGAATAGATTTGCTTACAAATGACTTTCTCTTTGGTGAGTCGGAAGACAGCGTGAAACGCCCCTCAACAGAAATCCACAACTTGTTAGAGACGTGGAAACAATACATTTAAAATGCTTGGCTCCCTGGAGATCGGAGGGTCTCCGTGAATCTCACAAACTCATATTTCCTTATGGCCATAAGAACTGTGACTTGCCAGATCTTTTGCTTTAAAAAAAAAAAAAACCATAGAATATTTAGAGAAACACAGTTTGCCTAAATGTCAGAGGTAACTTACAACTCTTCTCCTCTCTATTTCCTTGTCGGAAGCAGAGAAAGGATGAGCCCGTTTTGAGTCACACTGAATAAGTATTTATTTTGTGTCCATCATCTTGAGACAATAGTGAAAAACAGCTCAGCCCCAGACATCAGGGTGCCCTGGATCTGGCCGGGAGGAAATTTTCCATCTATGAAAAAAAAAATAGAGACCAACATAAGACAAGTGAATGCACTGTGATACGTGAAACACAATCAAGTACGAGAAACTTTGTCAGACTGATATGGATATATGTCCATATCATATATAAAGACAAGTGAGTTGAATCTCTACAGCTTAGTTTCCCTCTCTATAAAATGGGAGCAATATTAGTACCTGCCAATGTAAAAAATTAAATAAGAAAATACAGGGGCCGGTCTCGTGGCTGAGTGGTTAAGTTCATGCAGCCCGGATTTCGCCGGTTCCGATCCTGGACACAGACCCAGCACTGCTCATCAGGCCATGCTGAGGCAGCGTCCCACACAGCACAACCAGAAGGACCTGCAACTAGAATACACACAACTATGTCCGGGGGGGCTTTGGGGAGAAGAAGAAGAAGGAAAAAGAAGACTGGCAACAGATGTTAGCACAGATACCCATCTTTAAAACAAAAAAAAAAAACAGTTTAAAAGAAAATGCACATTGCTAGAACGTTAAATGCTCAAATCTGTTCATAGAATACTAATTATTATCATTAGTGAATATCTTTGAGCCTGGCCAACCAGAGAGCTCGAGGGGAACTGCTCAATCTGTGCATCAGGTCAGGTGTGCCCGTGCTAACTTTGGGAAATGGCTTCTCCAGCTGAGAAATAACCAAGATGCCTGAGAAATCCTTTCCACAACCTTTGCCAGTTTCTCTCAGTAGATGGCGCCCTTGAGACCTTCGCCCACAGGGAGTCTTTTTTTTTTTTTTTTTTCCCATCCCTGGGGAAAAGAACTGGTTTTTGTGCCAAGTACAAGTTTGGAGGACAAGATATCCAATTCCTAAAGATCTTAATTTCCTAACCCTGTCAGCACAGAATGTATTGCTTAAGAAACGCGGCCACGAATAAGTGAGCGGGAGGCAGGAAGCTCTGCTCTGCCTTGTCAAATGTCAGGCCACTTGGGGGTCTTAGTCATCTTCTCTACTTCCCTTTGCAAGGCTGTGCAGTCTTGAAGAGGACACACAGGCCCTGGTGCCTGGAGATCTGGCTTTGAATCCTGGCTCTGACTCCAGCTTGCTGTGTGACCGCAGATCTCGCTTGCCCCCACGTATCAAACAGAGAGAGAACGCCAGAAAAGCTCAAACCTTGGATGGCGAAACGAAAGCTGCTGTTGAAGGACTTACGCTTTTCTCAGCACTTTATCTGTGTTATCACTTTTAATCTTACACAACCCTATGATACTATTAGTATTGTTAGCGACCTCAGGTCATAGATGAGGAAACTGAGGCACGGTGCAATTACTTGCCCGGGGTCACACTTCTAAATAAATGACAGAGCCAACCTTTGACCCAGGCAGTGTGGCTCCACAGCTCACGCTCCTAGCTGCTGTTCTGTTCCACCTTCCTATCTGTGAGATTGGAACATTCACCACTCTATCCCCAGCCTGGATCTAGGACCTGGTACAGAGTAGGTCAGTGAGAAGAATACAAAAACTTGGATATCCATCACTTAAGAGTGTGAGAAAATTAGATTTTCATCTAGATAACAGCATCTTAAAGAATATTGGGGCTGGTTGAATCTTTAGGAGTCAGTTTATCTAGATGCCTAATTTTCAAATGGGGAAATTGCCACCCTGTAGGGGTTTTAAAAAATAGCTATAGATTATTTGATACTAGCTCATAGAGAAATGGGGTCAGTGTTCCCTCCCCTTGCATCTGGGCTGACTTCAGTGACTTGCTTAAAACCCATGGAATATGGTGGAAGTGAGGCTGTGTGGTTTTTTTGAGGCTGGGTCATAAAAGTAGAAGCAGCTCCCACCTTATTTGCTGGAACATTCTTCCTTGGACCCTGAGCTGCCATATCAGAAGCACAGCTTCCCTAAGACTCCTGTGCTGGTCAGATCACGTGGAGATGCTCTGGTTGCAACCAGCTGGGCGGGTGACAGCCAGCCAGCCACGCGAGTGAGCCATTTTGGATGTCCAACCTAATTGTACCATCCCATGCCTGAGCTTTGATCAACGTCTGACTGCAACCACATGAGGGACCCCAAGCCAGAAGCACCCAAATGAGCCTTTCCTGTTTCCCAGCCCACAGAACCGAGAGCAACATAAAATGGTTTGCTTTAAGCCACGAAGTGCCAGGCTACTTTGTTACACACCAGTAGTAACTACAACACACCCAGGGAGGGGAGGGGACTAGCCCAAGACATCCTCGGAAGTGGCAAGACCAGGGCTAGAACCCAGCTCTCCTGACCCTCAGCCAGCGTTCTCCCATGCCAAGCTGAGCCTGTTTCCCAAGCCATCTGGAGATGCTTCCCCAGGAATTATTCCAATCAGGAGGGGAGGTGACAAACTCTCTAACAGACTTCTGTGCACGACGCCAGGGAACACAGAAGAAAAGTCACACGCCAGGGAGAAGAGACAAATGGCCCATGCAGAAGAATTCCAAATAACTTATGCAGATACTCTGCCGACAAGGCAGTGGAACAAAGCTCCCATCCCTTAGGTGTGGCCTGGGCAGAGTGACTTTCTTCCAAAGACGACAGTGTGGACGGGGGAACAAAGACTAACTTTACAGTGGAGAAACTGACAAATAGTACCTCGGCCCATGGGAGGTCACGCAGGGACCCTTGAGAGGAGGTGACGTCAGTGGTACTTCCTCTCTGTGGTCTTCCTCCCCAGAACCCATCACCCCAGTTAATCGTGAGAGAAACGTCAGCAAAATCTCGAAGGAGGCACCTGATCAGAACTCCTCAAAGCTGTCAAGGTCATCAAAAACAAGGAAAGTCTGAGAAGGTGTCACAGCCAAGAGGAGCCGAAGGAGACGTGACAACTAAATGTCTTGTGGTGTCCTGGATGGGATCTTGGGACCCAAAGGGACATTATGTAAAAGCTAAAGGAAGCTGAGTAAAGTCTGGCCTTTAGTCAAGAAGATTGGATCAGTATTGGTTCACTGGCTGTGGCAAATGTGCAGAGTCATGAAAGATCTTAACAGGAGAAGCAGGGTGTGGGGGATAAGGGAGCTCTCCGAGCTCTCCGCGACGTTTCTATATCTCAAAGTATTCTAGACACAAAGTTTATCAAAGAGAAATGCATGTGTCGGGCTGGCTCCTGGCTGTGTGAGGGGGCCCTCCTTACGTCTCCACAGGGCGCCCACCTCGTCCGCGTCTCCACAGGGCGCCCACCTCGTCCGCGTCTCCACAGGGCGCCCACCTCGTCCTCGTCTCTATAGGGTGCCCACCTCGTCTGCGTCTCCATAGGGTGACCACTTTGCTCATATCTATTTGGCTTACCCTTGTCCTTCCAAGCCCTCCACCATAGGGTGTGGCCCTTCTCTGCCAAGGCATGAGAGAGCACAAGATCACAGGGCACCCCAGCCCTGCCGCTTACTGGCTCTAAGCTCTTGGGTGCATCGCCCAGCCTCTCCTGGTCTGTAAAATGCAGAAACCTCTCTCCCACACTCAATTTATTGGTTTAAACAAACCAACGGGGTAAAGAATTTTGAAGAGCACCAAAGAACTTTGTTTCTATAACAAGGATGATTGACATAAAGCATTTTTAAATATGCAGTTTCCTAATGTGTACGCTCATTTAGGTAATTTGACATAAATTCGTGGTGCGGTCCTATACATACTTTGCATGCATGTGTGTATTTTGCCTTCTTTTCGTTTTTTATCCAGGAATCTGGCCAACTTGTACCCCATTACTGTGTGACCTTGAATAAGTTAATCAGGCTCTCTGAGCCTTATTTTCTCACCTGTGTGATGGAAATCTAAACGTCCATTGAAATACTTAATTCAAATCTACCTTGGTAATTGCCTCACTGGTTAATAAGATGATTAAATGAGGTGATCTATGCAATTTGCTAAGTACACAGTCTGATGGATGGCAAGCACTCAATAGATGGTTCTTGTGGTGATAAAAACAATACTACTACCAATAATAATTACCAATGTTTGGGGCAGTTACTGTGTATCAGGCACATTGTAAACGCTTCATCTTTATTAACTCACGTCATCTTCCCAATAAATCTGAGAGATGAGAAGTATTATGATCTCCATTTAACAGGTAAGGAAACAGGATCAGAGAGGTTAAGACACCTGCTTAAGGTCACACAGCCAGGAAGCAGCAGCAGTGATGTGAGTGCCTAGCCCAGTGCCTGGCACCTAGGTGCTCAACCACAGCCAGCCTCCTTCTCCTCCGTCGATTCTGTTCAAACCTCCCAGGCCCCTGCGTGCCTGGAGGTGGCCTTGGAGTTTACCTTTGAATGCCAACTCCTAGCTGTGTGGCCTTAGGCCAGTTACTGAACCTCTCTATGTCTGGAAAATGGGCAGTATACTGAAGTATAATGAAGCGTTTACAACGTGCCTGATACACAGTAACTGCCCCAAACATTGGTAATTATTATTAGTAGTAGTATTGTTAGTACCTACCTCAGAGAGTGTTACCAGATTTTAAAGAGTCACGGATGGAAGGGGAGGTCACTCAGCACAGTGCCTGGCACCCAGTTCGTTCTCCAAAATGTAAAGGATGACGATGACGATGACGACGGTGATGGTTTTATGCTGCTCACCTTCTCGGCCCATGGAAAGCCATCGACTCCAGCCGTCAGAGGGCCGCAGTAGTTTGTCTCAGAAATCAAAGCTCCTTCAACTGAAACACTTCATTTCAACGTTTGCCCACACCGACTGAAAACGCTGCTGACTGTCTTTTCACGTCCTGTTTAGTCTGTCCTGGGAAGCTGGATGGCCGCTCGGCTGGGGTGGCTTAGAAGGGAATCAAGAAATGGAGATGAGAGCTGCGTGTGTATAAACACACCCATTCACGTGTATACACACACACTCATGTGAATGCTCTCTCACACACAACAAATGGTACTGTCAACATTTGTCTAAAGTGTGAGTCTGCTTAAAAGAGCTTTTACGCCCTAGTTCAATGGTCTATCCATTTAACGTTCCTCACTAAAGTTTGAGATAGACATCAAAATTGGGGTGTTTTTCTTTTCTTTTAAAAATATATCTTTATTACATTTATTTCCTGATTAAAAGATTGACATGTGCTCATTTCAAAAAGTTATAACACACAGAAATACATCACGTAGAGAGAAGCGTGAGTGTCTCAAAACCCCCGACTTCGCCAGCCCACCCCCTCAAAATCCCCACAGCGGGCAGTCTGTGGCATGTTCCAGAGAAGATGTGTGTAACGGCAGACAGAAGATGGGGGAGATTTAGACCAGACGGATGTGAATGAGGTAAAATGTTGAGACTGAATATCAGGGCCTCTTCTGTGCAATTTCAGAAAAAATTGATCCCTGCCAACATGGAGCTTATGTTCTAGTAAGAGAGAGAGCGACATTAAATAAAGAATTCTGTATATATATAAATATATAAAAATTACACATACAGTTATATATAATATGTAACATATATAATATATGTATTATATATAACTATATGTATAACATATATTATTTTTATTTTTGAAGAAGGTTAGCCCTGAGCTAACTGCTGCCAGTCCTCCTCTTTTTGCTGAGGAAGACTGGCCCTGAGCTAACATCCATGCCCATCTTCCTCTGCTTTATATGTGGGACGCCTACCACACCATGGCGTGCCAAGCAGTGCCATGTCTGCACCCGGGATCCAAGAAGCGGAACGTGCGAACTTAACTGCTGTGCCACCGGGCCAGCCCCCTATGTATTATATTTGACAATATGTATAATATAGAACAATAAAAACGTATATACACACAGTAGGTCGCAATCCAGGCTGTTTGCCTCCAGGGGACCATCAGCAATGTCTGGAGACCTTTTGATTGTCGCAGCTGAAGGGAGAGGGAGGTCGTCCTGGCATCTAGTGAGGAGAGGCCAGCGATGCTGCACAGCATCTTAAATGCTCAGGACAGTCCTCACCTCAAAGAATTATCCAGCCCAAAGTGTCAGATAGTCCCAGGTACACAGAGCTAGGAGACTATGTCACTGAAAGCTGTGTTTCTTATGAGGACACTTTCGAAAAGATAAAGCCACAAATCTTAGTGGTTGACTCAACAGAGACTATTTCTTGCTCATATGAATTCCGATAATTAATTCATTGACGAGTTAATCCTCTGATGAATTATTAAGAGCAGATCTCACAGAAGAGGGATTGGAACCTCTCGGCTTTGCCCTCCACCCCAAGATTAAGCAGTGGTGTAAACTCCAATGGTTAGGTTTGAGGCCCCGGAACGGGAACAAACACAGGCATTGAGATCGCCTTGGTTCATGTCCCCAAACTGAGGTGGCTCCTTTTTTTTTTTTTTTTGCTTGGGAAGATTCGCCCTGAGATAACATCTTTTCCCAATCTTCCTCTCTTTTTTTTTTTCCTCCCCAAAGTCCCAGTACATAGTTGTGTGCAGTTATAAGTCCTTCTAGTTCTTCTTTGTGAGCCACCGCCACTGCATGGCTACTGACAGACGAGTGGTGTGGTTCTGTGCTGAGGATCTGAACCCTGGCTGCCGATGCCAAGCCTGTCGAACTTTAAGCGCTGGGCCCTCAGAGCTGGTTCAGGAGGTGGCTTTTCCTAATCAATGCCGCACATCGGAACCACCCAGGGAGCAATTTCAAATGCATGGGTCTGGGATCCCACCCAAGATTCTCTGAGGAGGAAGCCCCTATGAATGCGCTGTCTCAGTCTGGGTTTCTTGGAAAGTGCAGGCTGAAACAAAGATGCAGTAGACCCTGCAGCAAAGGTAGGTTGGCTGGTTATCTCAGCAAGCAAATGAGGGAGTGGGCGAGCAAAACGGAGAAGGGAGAAAAGTCAACAAAAAGTGTGTCAATAAGCTACTCACCCAGGGGGCACTGTTGACTCGATCCCTCTGGGGGCCTTGGGGAATTGTGGAGAATTTTCCTCCTGGAGGACAGGAAACCTGGGCGGTGTGTACCTACTCCCGTCCTCCACTGGGTGAGGCTTGTCCTCCTGGCGTTCACTTCCTGCGGCTCCTGGCTTCTTGGAGAAAGCAAAGCAGAAAACACGGCAGTGCGCGCTTGAGATGGGAAACGGACGAGAGCTGTTCCCACAGCCAGGCTTCAATCGGATGAACTAAGGGGTGGCCGAGCCCTACACGCATTTCCTTTGGAAATTAACAGCCTCTCAAGCTCTTAGCTTCTTCCCGTGCCCGTCAGAAGGGCCGTCTCACTGTAGACGGTGGTGCTTGAAGACTCCCGGATTCAAAGACAATCAGATCTGGAGCCGGCCACTTCCTTAACTTTCTCACTTACAAGATAAGGACCAGAATAGCACCCACCTTGTAGGGCTATTGGGAGAATCAAATGGGATACTGCATCTGAAGTGCCCAGTACTGTGCCTGGCACAGAGTGGGAACCCAATAAGAGGTGGCCATTGTCATCGATATAGTACTATGTATTACAATTGTTATTATAATAGAGTCGCAGGTCCAATGCTGTACTGATGGGGACAAGCCTCCTAAAAGTGGCTGAACTTGTAGTCTCTGGTGTCTCCTGATTTAAGCTGAAGGAATTTCAATTTTCAAAATAAAGTGTTGGATTATCATTTGGATAAATTTTTTATTCTGGAATAATTTCAGATGTGCTAGAACAGTTGCAAAGATCGTATAGAGTTCTGGCCTGCTCTTCACCCGGTTTCTCCTAAGGTTAGCATCGTCCATTACTGCAGAACGTTTATCGAAACTAAGAAAGGAACAGCGGTCCGGTCCTGGTAATTACACTACAGACTTTATTCCCATTTCACCAGTCGTCATGCTAACGCCCTTTTTCTGTTCCAAGATCCAAACCAGGATATCATGTGGCATTTAAGGATTCCTTAAATATTTTGACATCTCTTGGTAGAGCTTACAAGTTCGCAGTTATACCAAGCATCTGACAAATCCTCATTTCTGCTCCACCAAAGATGGTGAAACAAGAGGCATTGTTTATAAGAGTGAACAACTGGAAACAATATAATGATTCAACAGTGAACGACTCGGTTTGTAAATACAGTCCCTCCACATTATGGCATATTACACAGTCGTTTAAAATGGTGTTGAGAAAGCATGTTCATTGATATGGAAAGAATTAATAATATATTATTGTATGGATAAAAGAGATTACAAGACAGCGTTACAGCATGATTTCAGGTTTTTTGTTCTTTTTTACAAATGTGCGTAAAAAAGTGGGGCAGGAAATTTACCAAAACTTTAACTGTGTCACACTTGCTATTACAAAGTTACAAGTGATTTTATTTTGTGCTCTTTTCTTGGCTCTTTTTTTAAAATATATATATCCATGGCATAAACACCCTGCCTACTGTTTTAAACTTTAAAGAGAGAAGTGAAATTGCACAGCAAGCTGGAGATGATATGAAGATGATAAGGGCTGTGGCCCGGGTCTCTCTGTGTAAGATCAGCTCGTTGTTCCCAAGCAGTTACGTTACAAGCTATATAAAAAGCTTCCATTAAAAAACATTCTTTAAAAAAGATGTAAGAAACTGTTTAAAATGGAAGCAGAATCTCCAAGCTCTTGACTATTCAACAATTGCTTTCAAATCTGCCTTCTGGGAGGTTTGAAGGGAGAGCAAGGGGGAGGTGAGAGACAAAGGGGATTGTCCAGACACAGAGCTGAGACGTGCTGAGGAAATGGGGTGGAATCTGAGAGACGCTCAAGGAGAGAATGCTGAGCAGAACTCCTGCCTTGGGGAAAAATATCTGTCTCCCCAACAACACCCCATCTAAACCATAATTCATGTCCCAAAAGGCAGTTCTAATGGTTCGCTCCCCTTTCCTGTCTAGTATCGTAGGTCCCACTGTTTGCACAATCAAATGCTGAACCTTCATTCAGAGAGTTTACCAAACACTCGGGATGGCAACTTAAGAGGAGCCGAGACATAAATGCTTAATGGGGTTTTCTTTTTATTATTTATAACTTGCTCAGTAGTTCTCTGAAGTGATTAACAAGAAGTCCTGGCATCTATCTATGAAGATAAAATGTCTTTATATTTCTGCATCCAAAATAAACAGCAGTCTTTTCTCTCACTGGGAAGGCAAGAAATGAAAGGCATTTCTGTCTTTAAAAAATCACCTTTTCTTTGAGGAATGGGATATGGGAATTGAGGGGAAGGAGAATTGGGCAATAGAAAGAAAGAAGGAAAACTAAAGATAAGTTTTTCTTGCAGAGATAACCAAAGATGTTTTCTTTATAGCTCTAAAAGACCTGGGACTCCTGATTCTTCTCCAGGAAGAAATTCTCTCTCTGTCTCGCTGTCTCTGTTTCTGTCTCTGTCTCTCTGTTAGTTCTCTCCAGAGGCAGATAAAGTTATGCCTTGAAGGATCACGGGATTTTCTGTGCTATTAAGTGGGAACAGCTATATGAATTTCAATATATGAATTACATTTCTCTATGCTCCAACCAGGGTCTAAGAATCTTCCAATAACACTCTTATATTTTTGAATGGTTGTCAAAATTTCTTTCAAAGCTGAGGAAATCTTTCTTTGAATGAAATTTCTCAAACAAGACCAATATGTGTCATTGTTAAAACAAGAGCTGTTGACATACTAGGCAGCAATGAAAAAGAGCAAGCTATCACTATACCAAACAACCTAGATGGAGCTCAAGGGAATTATGCTGAGTGAAAAAGCTAATCTCCAAAGTTTACATAGTGCATGATTCCGTTTCTGTAACATTCTGAAATGACGAAATTATGGAGATTCGTGGTTGCTGGGGATTAGGGAGGGAGGGGCGGGGTGGCTGTAGCTGTTACAGGGTAGCCCGAGGGGTCCTGGGGATGAATATTCTGTCTCTTGACTGTGGTGGTCACAGAAATCTACACGTGACAAAATTGCTAGAAACAAATACACACAGTCCTACAAATGGGTGCATGTGAAAGTGGTGACTTTTGGTTAATGTCAGTGCATTACATCAAAGTCAATCTCTTGGTCATGATATGGTACTCTGGTTGTGTAAGATGTTATCATTGGGGGAAACTGGGTGAAGGGTGTATGGGATTTCTCTGTATTTTCTTGCAATTATGTGTAAATTACAATGACCTCAAAACATGTTTATAAAAACAGAAGTGCTTTAGGATTTGGATGGAGAGCCCTGCCTCACCACCCCCTTTCCTCCTGGAGTGGGCGCCACAGAGCAATGAAAACAACTCAGGTCAACTCCAAGGCCTGCATTTGGCAATGATGAGCTCACGTCAGGAGATGGTACGTGACTTGCTCATGGACATACAGTAAGTGAGTAGCTGCCTCACCCCACACCTCCAGATTTTCGACCTAAGGCTCTTTCTCCTAAATCCAAGAGATTTGGCTCTCACTAAGTATTTGCCAAGAAGATCAACTTAGCTAAATGTATAGAAGCACTTAAAGTCATTAATACTATTGGCTAATGAAGTCTTATAAAACCCGGTGGGGAAGATAATACCATTATCCCCATTTACTGGGACATGAGGAAACTAGGACACAGAGAGGTTAAGTAATCTGCCCGTGGGTATCACCAGTAAGCTTCTCTCCTGGCACTGGAACCCACATCAGCTGGCCCAGGAAGGTCCCCAAGCGTGGCCTGAGCCCAATTCCCACAAGGCTCTGTATGTGTGCTTGTGTGTGTTGTGTGTGTATGTACACATGTTTGTGTGTCTTTCAGAAGTCAAGCCCACATGTTTGCTAAGGCCATGGAAACAATGACATTTGGCTTTAAAACTCAGCAACTGTCCCAACGCTGAGTGTTTCTCCTTCCCCCCTCCATTGGAAGAATTTAATTTGCTCAGGAATCTCCTCTTTTGCCCCTGGGGAAGCACAGAGTGACAGAACCTTGGCAGCTCTTACTGAAGGCTCCAGTTACTTGGCCCAGCTCAGCTTGACACCGCAAAGTGGGGGGCAGAGAAACCCCACAAGTCAGGTAGCTCAGACTTCCAGTGCTGGCCTCATGCAAACACCTCGGTGACGATGCTCCTGGCCCTGCCATTTATTCCTGTTCCTGCTTATGCCTTTTAGAGATGCTTAATTAGCTTTTCATTCCATCTCCATTTAGCCATCCATCAATGTTTCTGTCACTTTTACTGCCTTTCCTTGTGCTTAGAATTTTTACTTAACTGTCCATCCTGAATGCACCCATGCCTCCCCATCAGAATCAGTTATTTCATAATTACATAATCCACATCCATCAAAGGACTTCCTACTGTTCTTAACGCGGCGGCTTTTTGAGGACTTTAAGAAGACCTTGAATTTTCTATTGTCTCATGAAGGTCTTGCTTGGGTTAGGATTACAAGAATCAGAGGTCAGGAGAAAAAAAGCATGCCACACACGTATTCCCACATGTAGTGTATGTTTTTCCAAAAATAAAATCATGTATTTTTATAGACTGGCGTTTTCATTTAATAAATTGTGGGTATTTTTCAACAGCATTTTGATGGCTACTGTACTGAGTGGAATAGTGTTCTCCAAAGACTCATGTCCACCCAGAACCTGAATGTCACATTATTCGGAAATAAGGTCTTTGCAGCTGTAATCAAGTTACAATGGGGTCGTATTGAATTAGGGCGGAGCCCCACACCAATACCTGATGTTCTTATAAGAAAGACCTTTGCACGCAGAGACACAGAGACATTGAGGGAAGAAAGCCTTGTGAAGACAGAGGAAGAGCTGAGTAATACACCTCCACAGCTGCCACAGCTGGAGAGATTATTACAAGTCAAGTGTAACTTTAAGTAAGTGAAGCTATCAATCAATTGTGATTGTAGATAGGATTAGCTACACACTGCTCCTGTGCCAAATTTCTTAAGGATTCTTGTGGGTTCCTGACCAGCCCAGAAAAACCGGTTAAAAGAGTGATCTTGATGCAAGCATAGAAGCAGAGATTGCCACATCAGCTCATGTCATTCGACAGGCAATGGGCAGAGGCAAATTCATACAGTCATGATTGCCTTGCAAATGTCTGAACTGATACAGACGAGTGTGCAAACCTGCCACGGCGTCCAATAACCAAGTGAAAAGATGGTCGCCATCACTAACCATCAGGGAAATGCAAATCAAAATCAAAATGGGATAGCCCCTCACACCTGCTAGAAGGGCCATCATCCAAAAGACAAGAAATAGCCAGTGTTGGTGAGGATGTGGGGAAAAAGGAGTGACATCTGTGAAAGGTAAAGAGGAGAGACAGTACTGGGCAGGACAAGGCTTCCCCTGTGATGTGGATCTGACATCCACGAAGGGAAGGATGAGAGGAAGCAAAAGCAGGAGGAGAGCCTCAGAGACAGCAATGCAGATCCCATGAGGCCTTGGCCAACCCAGTGGGGAGCTCCAGAACAAAGAATGCCCATTAGAGAATGCTTGCAGTGGGCAGAAACGACCGGGCCCTAGGACCCCCACCACGCTCCTTCACTGGCGGAGGGCTCCCTGGCTAGAGTGTGTCCTCAGCTCAAAAGTTCTTGCAGACCCCAGGGGGGAGCAGGTGGAGACTGTCAGCTAACCGCATTCCTTGCACATGAGCAGCTAGTTCTTTCGGGAAAGTCAAGAACCCCCATGGTTACTCCATGTTTGTTGGGTATTTGTCCTCATTAGATTAGAATTAGAATACCATCTAATTCTTAAGACAGGCCTGCAAGGCAAGTTAAGAAACTGAGGCACAGGAGAATGAATTTGTTAGTTGTCTTGCCCAAGATGGGACAGCCAGTGGCAAAGCCAGAATTCAGGCCCGGCCATGAGCCCAGTCCAACTCCGGTACCTGACTCTTCATCTCCACACTACGCTGATCTATGGTCTATGGATTGTTATCCGCATAGACAATCCAGAGAAACAGCCACCAAACTCTGATGGTGGCATCTCAGGGTAGAGGTGAGGATACATTCCATGTGACAGATTTCGATCGAATTTATATGTTGTATGACAAGAGTTATTAATTTTGTAATAATAAAACAAATGATAAAGTGGTTTTTGAAAAGACTGAGAAGTCGGAGCTTGGAAACCTGCCTGTGGGGGCGGGGGCGGAGGGGGGGCCGGTGCTGTCAGGTGGGACGGGGAGAGGGAAGAGAACCGTTTGTCATTTGTTGAGACCACTGTGGGTTCTTGGGGACCAAGGTCGATGGAAGGTGAGCAGGTAAGACAGTTATCATCCACTTTCTATTCCATTTCTGCCACTAAGTGCTTTGAGCAAAGTTGGGGTTATGGACGGAATTGTGTCCCCTCCCCAAATTCATATGTTCACGTCCTAACCCCCAGTAACTCAGAATGTGACTGTATTTGGAGACAGAATCTTTAAACAGGTAATTAAGTTAAAATGAGGTCACTTGGGTGGGCCCTAATCTGACCGGTATCCTTATAAGAAGAAAAGTATAAGACACAAACCCACAGAGAGAAGACGCTGTGTATGGGGAAAACACTGTTTTCCCTTTTTCTCACTCTACTAGCATACTCACAACACTGCTGGCACCAGATGTGTGGGTTTTGATCCCCACGCTAAGCAACTCTCGGCAACACCACCTGGGTGTCCTACAATTCAATTCAATTCTGGCACTAACTAGACTCAGGGCAGACCCCTCAGGTTAAGGGCTCAGTCCCACAAGACGCCCCGTCACCCCACTTCAGATGTCAATTGCAAGTAGTCGGTCCCAGGTTACTCACAACTTCTGTCCCACTTGGCTACAAATCAGAGGTTTTCATAAATGCCTGCTTGGACTCCATCATCTGCTAGGACAACTTATTGACCTCAGGAAAACATTTACTTACGTATACCAGTTTATTATATAATAAAGGATGTGGTAAAGGATACAGATGAACAGCCAGATGAAGAGAGGCATAGGACGAGGTCTGGAAGCGTCCTAAGCATAGAAGTTTCTTTCCCTGTGGAGTTGAAGCGTGCCACCTCACCAAACGTGAGCAGAACCACTCAGATGAGACTAGCTGAATGACAGATCTATGAGAATAAAGGATTGTTGTATTTACCTCTCAGGGGGAGCAGAGTATGCCACCCCACAGTGTGCCACTTGGGCATGTTGATGGTTTTGAATTCGAGTTACTTGAGAAACAGCCAGTGCAAGAAGGATGCTCTGACGCTCCTTTGTCCCCATGAAGGCAGGAAATAAATCTCCCCTGGGGAGGCTACCCTCCATGTACCAAGAGCGTAGGAGGCACCATTAGCACCAGAAATAGAGAATTTAAGGTCAAGAAGGCCGTACAGATAAACCTTGTTACTTCTACACTAATTTACTACCCCAAGCTCAAACTTCTTTGTCTTATCAATTCTTCATAAACTTATTGTTTCTTCATCTAAAAGGTATAAAAGCTGTCTGCTTTGATCACCTCTGAGCCTTACATCTTTTGGGGCTCCCGTATATACAAAGTTAAATATGTTTTTCTCCTGTTAATGTATCTTATGTCAGTTTAATGATTAGACCAGCCAAAGGACCTAGAAGGAAAGAAGGGAAAAGTTTCCAACCCCTAGAGTTTTGGTGCCCAGCACAGGCCTCTTCCCTGGCTGGACATTCCTGCTCCAGGACTGCGGCAGCTGAGAGATCCCGGGGCCTCTGATGGAGCTGGCAGCAGGTAAGGATTCTTACTGCATCCATCTCGCAGATCTCCGCCTGTGGGATCTGGTGGAAGCGAGAGCGGCGAGAGTCCTTTTCTTTTTCTAAACTTAGATTAGCAGGAGAAAGCATCTGTGTGAACTAGCTGTTTAGGTATAATGAGTCTGGTAAAGATTTGTTATGAGCACTCCTGTTTTCTGTTGATCCTTTTCCTCCCGAGATGGCCATTGTTTTCTTTTCTCTCTCTCCTTTGTTATCGAGAGGAAAACCATAGGGCAGAACTCAGGCCTAGGTCTCATGCGTCTGCTGCTCAAGCCGGCCTCACAGATGGTTCTTACCAGACCAGTGTCTGTTTAGACAAACTTAGCTGTGAGTCTCCTGTGTGAAAACTGGAGGAGGTTTTCCTTTCATCTTGTTTTACGTCCTGAAAGCTTGGCTTTGTGACCAGCGAGAATATTCTCTTTGATCTCCACCATCCGGAAGGTGCGTGTACCCGTGCGCATCTGGTGGCCAGTCAAATAGGCTGGGATTCCAAGACATGAAGTCACAAGCAGTAGTCTCTGGGTCTGACCATGCCAGCTCTCGGGGGGAGAGTTTGTCATGAGGGGTCCCAGTCCATGAGAGGCCTTTGTCGTCTCAGCATTCCTTGTCTTGCTAGTGCTCATTCCAGTAGGGCCTGTGACCGGAGGCATCTCACATTCTTGTGGGAAACTGGAGACCCCGTTTCCACTACCCTATCCTCACTGCCTGTGACAACACAGGTCGCTGCTTTCTTAGGCTCACTCTAGGAGGGAACTTTCTCGATCTTGTGAAGCCTGAATCTTTGGCATTCTCTTTGGGATGCCTCTTCTGTCCTTGGTTAAGCCATAAAGAGGCTTATTGATTCGAGTCACTGTGGAGACTAATATAAGATCCTACTCGTCAATGGCCAGATGATAGATCCTTTGAATTGGCTCTCTTTGAAAAAAAAAATTTGTTTTGGCAAGCTCTCATCCTAAGCAGTTGTCTTATTGGCACCTATGGAAAAGACCAAATTAAAAGGTGGATACAGGGGCCAGCCCAGTGGCATGGTGGTTAAGTTCTCGCACTCTGCTTCAGTGGCCTGGGGCTTGCGGATTCAGATCCCGGGCACAGACCTACACACCACTCATTAAGGATGCTGTGGTGGAGTCCCACATACAAGATAGAGGAAGATTGGCACAGATGTTAGCTAATCAACAATCTTCCTCAAGCAAAAAGAGGAAGATTAGCAACGGATGTTAGCTCAGCAACAATTTTCCTCACCGAAAAGAAAAAAAAAGGTAGATACAAAGGACTCCAATGGCGAGCCTTAGGGACTCCCTTAACAAGAAGAAGGAACAGAAATTAGACTTAAAACAAAAGCTAAAGTCCATGGGCCCGGCCCCGTGGCCGAGTGGTTAAATTTTCACAGTCCACTTCAGTGGTCCAGGGTTTCACTGGTTCGGATCCTGGGTGTGGACATGGCACCGCTCATCAGGCCACGCTGAGGCAGCATCCCACATGCCACAACTAGAAGGACCCACAACTAAAAACATACAACTATGTACCGGGGGCTTTGGGGAGAAGAAGCAGAAGAAGAAAAAGAAGATTGGCAACAGATGTTAGCTCAGGTGACAATCTTTAAAAAAAATTGAAGTCCACATGCAGTATAAATCCTGTTCCCTACAAGATTGACAGAAAGCACTCTGGCCTGACCTCCAGGCCCAGGGGAAACAGGCTCCTTATAGAAATGCTGAGCGTCAGGAAGCAAATTGAGCAGAAGCACCCGGGACAGGTGGCAAGGCTCGCTTGGCTGTCCCTGATGACTCCTCCTACCTTCCAGGGCTCTGTGCTCAGGCCCTGCCAGCTTTGGGCCCTCCTATGCAATGCCCTTTGCCAATGTCTCCTGGACCCCCACTGCAAAGAATTCATGTCCCCTGGAGAGCAGCCGATCTTTCAAATTATAAAGCCCTTTTCCCTGCACTTTCAGAAGATCCCACCAAATTTAAAGCGGAGTTAAAAAGATTCATGGCCATTCACGACCCCACTCACAGGACCTGAATTGGCTGCTAAGGGGCATTCTTTCCACCCGTGATGATACTGTACTTATCAGAAAAGCCAGGCAGCCATGGGGAGAACGCACCTCCCCGCCCCGAGGAAACAGATGGTCAGAAATTCTCACAGATCCTCCTGCAAATGACCAGAAATTGGCTCAGCTGGAGGCCGATGTTCAGGGGCTGGCAGGAGCAACAGCAGAGCCTTTCCCTCCTGAGACGGACTGGTCTAAGGTCCAACTGTGGACCCAGAAAGAAGGACAGCACCCAGAGGCCTCTGTGGAACGCCTTACAGACTTTTCAAAGGCATTCTGTGCTAAGCCCCAAAGCTCCTGAACATAGAAATCTTTTGATTTCTGCCTTAGTGGGGAATTTTCTCCCCGATACAGAGGCAAGTTCAGAACAGCATGCTTGGGTGGGCCCGCCGACCTCCAAGTGTTATCGTGGAAGCAGCTACCCAGTTCTTTGAAAATAGCTTGCAGGAATGCAGGAAAAGTAAAAATCAACAATTCTTGCTCTACAGCTTGAACCTTTAGAGAAACTAAAGTAACTCAGAGCAGCTCAGAGTCCACTCGGAGCCCTTCCTCTCTCTTCCAGGCATTTGCAGACGTTGTCAAAGAAACAGGACGCTGGAAGAATAATTGTCCTGCACTTAAGAGAAAGCAAAGTTTAAAAAACAGTCGCCCTAGGTCCCAGCAACCCCAAAGGGTCCATTTTTCTCCTCCTGTGGGACAAGTCTCCATCAATGGATGGGGTCAAGTGGTTCCCAGTCACACCCCAGGCCCGTCATTAGACTCAAAATAGAGGATCAGGAACAAGATTTTTTTAATTGACGCTGGTGCGACTTTCTCTACCATCTCTTCAGGGATTTACCTGTACCTGTCACCTCTGATTCTATTCAAGCCATTGGAGTCTCTTGGCAGCCTATTTCATGGCTCACATCACAGTCCACCCCAATCCGTGGGCCCTCTTAACATCCATCATGACTTCCTAGTTTCCAGCTGCTCACCAGCAAACCTTTTGGGGAGAGATTGGTTATGTAAATTTAATGCCACTATAAAATGTAACAAGAAGGGCAAGAGTTTTCTTTCCCTGCCATCAGGCCAAACCCCAAATTTCCTACTTTTCCTTACTGGAAACTCATCTTGATTTAAATTCCTCTGAAGAGGATGAATCTTTAAAAGATGTCCCAATTAGTCTCTGGGCCACGCACGCAAATGAAGTTGGGTTGTTTCTGAGTGCAGAGCCCTTGTGCATTACTTGGGAAAAGAAATTGTCCAAGTTTCCATCCGTGGCCTGATGCTCTGTCACCAGGGCCACAGAGCGAGGACCTGAACCTGTAATGGACTCTCTTCCAGCGGGATGGACTCGTCTTTATTTCCTCACCCTGCAACACTCCAACCTTGCCAGAAAAGAAAGAAGGTAAATTTGACTCAGACGGGAACCACATCTACCGAGATGTGGTTTTTTTGTACAAGACCTCAGAGCTGTAAACTCTTTTGTAATTCCTTGCCGCCCCAAAGTCCTTCATCCACCTGCTGTTCTTACTTCAGTTCCTGCCGATGCAACCTGGTTTACGGGAATTGACCTCTGCTCCACTTTCTCTTCAATTCCATTGCATTCCAACTTGCAATTTTCTTTTCTGTTTTCATTTAGAGGGAGACAATTAACATGGACTCACATATCTCATGGATGTTAGGAGTTTCCCTCAATATTTTCCCAACTCCCTAAAGCCTATTTAGATTCTGTAGCCTTTTCTCAAGGCTCTACATTTGTTCAGTATGTTGATGACCTTCTGCTCTGAAATCAAACTAAGCGGGGAGCTCTTATAACCTCACTCATATTCCTAAAGGCACTGGCTGGACAAGGCCTGAATCTTCCCCATCTACACTTCAATGGGTGCAAACAACTGTTACCTACTTAGGACATGAGATAGCTTAGGGCATTCAAAAGCTCACCCCAAAATGCCTTGAGCCAATTTTGTCCATCCCTCTCCCCCGGACACAAAAACAGTTAAGTAAATATCCAGGGGCAGCTGGCTACTGCCACCCACGGATTCCTAATTTTGCTGCTCTTGCTGAACGTCTGTATGTCCTCCTCCTGGATACCACCCCATTTTCTGGCCTTCAGGCGCGTTAACCTCCTTTGAACCTTTAAAATTAGTATTGTTCACGCCCCCTGCTCTTGGCTGACCTGATGTTGGCAACCTTTTTGTCTATACTGCCATGAAGATAGTGGGATTGCTGCAGGCTTTCTAGGACAAGCTTTGCCTCCCAGATGCATGCTATAGCATATTTCTCATGCCAGTTAGACCCTGTGGCATCAGGTATGTCCCCATGCTTATGTGCGGTAGCCACAGCTGCCACCTTGACTGGCAACGCCAGTATTCTCATGTTAGGCTCCCCATCCATCTCTATGGTCCCCAAGCAGTGTCTGCCCTCTTCCAAGTTCACAGATTGCAGCACCTCTCTGCACGGCGACAGACCAGCTATGAACACGCCCTTTGGACTAACCCCTTCATCACTTACATCATTGTAACACTTTGAATCCAGCTACGTTACTCCCCTGCCTGATGATGGAGAGCCCCACTCTGTCCACATGATTGCCCTGCAACTACAGAAATGGTCTCAAAGACACAAGAGGACCTCCTAGACGCCCCCTCAGACAACCCAGACTTACTTCTACTTTGTGATGGCTCCTATAAACAAAATTTCTGGGGAAATGTAATATGAATTAAGACATAGCTTCCTCACATGAAACCCTTGAAGCATACTCTTTGCCCACTGCATGACATCCCAAGGTGCTGGACTCATCGCTCTTCCTGGAGCTCGCACATTAGCAGAGGGAAGAGCTGCCACTATTCACGCAGACTCCAGATACGCTCTTGGAGTCTGCCATGCTGTTGGCACATTTGGAAATCCCATGGATTCTGGACTTTTATGGGCCCTCCTATTGCTAATGGGTATATAATTGCTCTCTATTACAAGCCATTCACCTCCCCTCTCAAATTGTCATTGTTCATTGTTCAACTCATACTAAGGAGACTGATGCTTTATCTTTAGGAAATGATGGAGCTGACCAGGCTGCTAAATATGCAGCCACAAAAGGACCTCCCATGCTTTCTCCACCGACTTTTTAAACCTGCCTTATCCTCGACTGATATCAACTATCAGCCAAATGCCCCCAAATCGGAAAAAGACAAATGGATGCAAAAGGCGCCGAACACTTATCAGACGGATTATACATCCAGGCAAATGGACTTCCTGTGGCCCCCCCCCTTTTTTATTTTTTTTGACTTTTTGGCTGGCACTTATCTCCCATCCCAAATGGGACACATGTGCAGATGGGGGATAGTTAAGGAACTAAGAGACCATCGGTTCTGCCCCGGCATCCATGCTATGTCTGACCAAGTTGTTTCCCAGTGCACCACCTGTAAATCTCACCAAATTTCTGGGCGAAATCAACATACCCCAGGACGTCCTCCCAGGCCCGCACTGCCCTTTGCCTCACTCCAGATGGACTTTATAGACTTGCCCCCAGCTTTAGGCTCTTCTCACTGTTTGGTTATCGTCCGCATGGTTAGTGGATGGACGGGATGCTATCCAACCAGATGTGTCAATACCACAACAGTGGTTAAAAAATTAATAACTGAGATTATTCCACATTTTGGCACTCTTTTATGGATTGAACAAGACCAAGGAACTCACTTTCCAGCAGAGAGAAACCACTTGCTTGCAAAGACTCTGGGGTACTCATGAAAATTCCATGCCCTGTATCATCCTCAATCATCGGGGCAAGTGGAACATAAAAATTTAGACATGGAAAGGACTTGAGGAAAGATCTGTCAAGAAACTGGACTTAAGTGGCCAGGAGCATTACCCTGCTTTTATGAAGATCTGGAATATCCCAAATATGAGACACCCATTGACCCCTTTTGGAATAGATTTTGGACATCCAATGCCTACTGGCATCTCTAAATCTTCTGTTCCTAGGTTAAGTGAACATTGTGGGAACTTAACTGAATAGTTTGATGCTATGACCAACTCTCTACAAGAACTAACTAATATACTTGAAGCATATCACCAACAGGTAAAAGGAGCAGGGCCCTCACTCACTGACCAGCCTTGCCATCCCATTTGACCAGGAGACAGGGTGCACACCAAGGTCTTTCGATGAAAACACAAGCTGTCCCCTCACTGGAAGGGACCTTATGAGGTACTGTTGACCACCCACACTCACGTCAAAATAAAAGGAAGATCCTTCTGGATTCAGGTGAGCCTCGCCAAAACAGACCCAGGTCATCACTCCCAAGAGAACTGGAAGACAATCCCTACAGGTGACCTTAAAGCAAGAATTTCCAGGGCCAAGCTCTAGAAGCAGGCATTACATGAAGTAGACAAACTTTCCCAGGTCACAGATCAAGAAACTTCCTTTCACGAATTCCTCCCCACTTTTAAAACTACCTCTACACACACACACACACCAAAATAACCCAAAAACCAAAAACCAACCACCTTTTATTATTAGTGAACATTTTTCCCCCCCACATTTATTAACCATTTGTTAGAAGGTGGACCGGAGAGCTCTTGTTTCAATCCACCCTACTTCCCCTCTGAATTTTCAGTCTGGGCTCTCTTTCAACCTGTGTCGTGTTCTTATTAACTCCTACTTTTCCAACAAGTCAGGTCCAGACCAAATGCCCCCTTATGGCAGTTTACCAAACCCTGGCCATGTCAACTAATCAATCTGACTGCTGATTATGTTGACGTCTAAATAGTGTAAAAGAACCTGAACTAGCTTTGCCCCTAACAATGCGATCGCCTGGTGGACTAAGCAGGGAAGATGGATGAGCAGGAGGGGATGGTATCCATGACTAGAAAAACACTGCTTTGCCTCTTCTTCTGCTGAGTTATTTGGGCCCCAGAAAACCTCTGTAGAAGCTCAAGGACTGTCCCTTGCCCAAATAAAGACAGGAAGTGAGAATTTTTCCCTTTTTCTTGAAGATAGACCTGCCACTCGACCTTTCTTGGGTGACGTACAAGGACAATATTGCAATGAAAACCTGTCGTTTGATTCCATAGAAGGCATCTTCAAATCTGTCAAGGAGATTATAAATGACTCTAGCACTGCTTTCTACAGCACAAATGTTTGCCAAAACACCAAATGTTTTGGATGGTTCACAGGTCACCCTTGTATGACTTGGGATATCTCAGCTGCTCCCCTGATTAGGTTGCCCAATATCCCAAACTATATATGGGCGGACAAAAATCTGGACTATGTTGGCCAGGTGACCAAACCAAGCTTTAGATCTGCCAACGGCAGCCTGCAGGGCTCCTAAATCAGATATTTTGCAACCTGTTCTGCTCTTACAAACTAACAGGAGTACATGTAAACATAGAGATGTATGGCTACTGACATTACTAGTAGCAAAGGTCTTGGAATGTTCCAGATCTGAGAAGTTACAGATTCCACTCTGACCTTATCTTTGAATCACTCTGATCTTTTTGTCTTATGTGGCAGCAAGATATATGAAGGATTTTCATCTAAATGGTCAGGATGATGCTGACTTAGATACCTGACTCCTTCTGTCATCAGATGCTCCACTTAAATGCCAGCCAAATTACAAACATGGGTTCCTTTGTTCATTGAGCTGTGCTGTATAAACATATTGAATGAGAAGTCATAGAAAACCCACTTGCGTGTTACCACTGCAAGTTCTTTTCAGTGTCGAGGACCTTATTCCCAAGCTTTGGAACTTGTGAATTGGAAATGGCAATCTTAAGTCTTTCCACCGTAACAGAATAAGAGTTCCACACTGCTATGTGGAGTCTGGAACCACTCCAGTCCGAAGTGAACAGCTTGGCCTCTGTGGTACGTCAAAATCGTCATTCCCTGGATACACTGACTGTCCAGCAAGGAGAAGCTTGATGGAAAGCACTGCTTCTGTGTAAATCAAACAGGATAAATAGTGTCTAACTTACGTCTCTTAAAAGAGAGGATCAACACTTTTCATCAGATACATGAAGGACATCGTTCTACTGGGCTGGTCTATTCCCAGGATGGGGAGACTGGTCGAATGGGTTGTGGGGAAACGTGCTTCAACTCGTCCTTCTCTGTTCATTCACCCTCATTCTCATCTACGTTCTTTTCTCCCTTTGCAGAATCTTACTGCTCAGCCACTAACCCGATCCTGCTCTCCACGACCACCAGCTCAGCTTTCAATATGTGAAACTTCCAGCGAGGTTTCAGAGGATGGAACTGATGGGGTTCAGGGTAGGCTGCCCCAAAATATACCACTTTGGCACATGGATTATTTTGAATTAGAGTTACTTGAGAAACAGCCAGTACAAAAATGACACTCTGACGCTCCTTTGTCCTCCTGAAAGCAGGAAATAAATCTCCCATGTGAAAGATACTCTCCCTGTACCAGGAAGGTAGAAAGCATCCTTATCACCAGAAATAGGGAATTTGGGGCTGAGAAGGTTTGTATAAACTAACCTTATTTCTTCTTCACTAATTTATTACTCCAAGCCCAAACTTCTCTGTCTTGTTAATTCTTCATAAATTTATTGTTTCTTTGTCTAAAACATATAAAAGCTGGCTGTTTTGGTTATTTCTTTGAGCATTATATGTTTGGGGCTCCCGTACATACACAATTAAATATATTTTTCTCCTGTTAATATATCTTAAGTCAATTTAACTATTAGATTGGCCAAAGAACCTAGAAGGGAAGATGGGAAAGGTTTTCTTATTTCATTTAAGTATCACAATGAGCCTTTTCAAAAAGCTGCTTATTTATCTCTGCTTTAAAGATGTAGAAAACTGAGTGTAAGGGAAGATTAAGTAAATTTCTCAAGAAATTTACTAGAAAGTGACACATTATAGATTTGAAAACAGGCAACGTTCTCGGAAGCCTGTAAAAACTTTTCTAATTTAGTAAAATAACAGATCCATAAGGCTAAAAAACTAGAAAGAATGCCAGAGCGCCACGATGAAAAAGACAAAAAGAGGCAGCCACCTCCCCACCTCTCCCATCCCTCTTCTTGTCTCCCAGGGCAACAACCTTCAAAACTCTTAGCTGCCTTTTCATCAGATTTCTAAAGTGGTTAGCAAGCACTATCTCAGGCTAAACAGGCAGAAATTCAAAGGACGTATAGTGAGCCATAATTGTGAGTCTGAAATTTACCTGAATTTGGATGGATTTGACTGTCGGCTCCATAAGGAAAGGGATATTTGCCTTTTTGTTAATTACTATATTTTCAGTGCTTATGTGCCTGCCTCAGAGTAGACACTCATTAAACATGCACTGTGTGCATGTGTGAAATAAATTTCCCCGAAACATGCCTTTTTGAAACACTAAATCTGACTTGAAAAAATTCTTTCTTACAGAAATATCCAACCGTTTCTATAATACTGGTGTTTAAGCACACATAGTACATACCAGGCACCATAAATAATATAGCAACTAACAGACTCAGTCTGGTAAAATTGAGTCTCTATTCGTTGAATGCTCTATTTTACGTGTTAAACTTGTTGAACTCAGTATCAAGTTATTCTCATCTACTCCTTCCAACAATTCCTCCAGGTAGGAAGGCCTATCCTCTCCCCCTTTTTCCTTCTGATGAGAAAATCGTGACTCTGAGAGATTGTCCCTCTGCAGTTAGCAGCAGAGGCTCAGCCCAGGTATTTTGAGACCAGACAAGCGACTGGGCTCATTCAGACCTTTGCTCAGATGTCAGAGCACGTATGAAGCCACTCTCAAGGCAACACTCATCATTGTTTTTTTTCCCACATTTGAACTCATGCTAATCTATCCTCAGTACAACCTGACGGAATTAGCACATGGACACCCACTAGACATCTACTGAAGTGTTAGATGCTGTGCGGAAATTCACAGGTAAGTAATATATGACCTGTCCTCTCAAGAAACTCACACATGAACAGTGGACCTGAGAGATCCAAAGTCAAATTTACCAGATGCTACACGGACACGGTCGATGTGGAGGGAGAGTGAATGTTGCTTGGTTTTTATGAGCACCATCACTGGGGTCAGACAGCTCTGTGACCTTGGGTGAGAAACTCAACATCTCTGAACCCCAGGAAATGGGGTTATTAATAATGCATGACCCCACGGGTCACTGAGCAGGTTACGTGACCCATTAGAGGATGCATGTGACATGCTTAGCACACACCAGCCATTACAAGCTTCCAGTAACTGGTATTAGAAGTAGTTTTGGGAATGAAGCCCTCTTTTTTTTCCTCCCAGCAAATCTCCTATGTAAATATTAGATTGAACTCTATATAAACTTGCCAGTTTTGTGGGTTAAAACCAGTCAAATGTCAGTGTGATAGTGTGATATAATATGAAATATATATTTGGTCTTCTCCCTGGTTCCTAACACAAAGCTCTTGAAACTCTTGTAATTTCATGAGTGATAAGGATGAGAGGAGCATCTTTTGTTGTGCACAAGTCCCTTCCAACCATACCTGAGTTTATGTTAGGGAGATGACTGGTGGCTGAAATCCCCTGACAGCTTCAGGATGGAGGCTGGGTGCCAGAGAAGCCAACCATGTGATAAGAGGGCTGGAACTTTCAGCCCCAGCCCTGAGCTCCAAGGAGGGGAGAGGGCTGGGGAGTGACTTAATCATCGATGGCCAATGATGTGATCAACCAAGGAGGGGAGAGGGCTGCGGAGTGACTTAATCATCGATGGCCAATGATTTGATCAACCACGTCTCTGTAATAGAACCTCCTTAAAACCCTGAATGACGGAGTTGAGAGAGATTCCGGCTGGTGAATACATCCAAGTCCTGGGAGGGTGACAACCCAGCTGCACCAGGACAGATGCTCCCGCACTCAGCTCTCTTCTGGACTTCGCTCTATAGCCCTCTTTATCTGGTGTTCATTTGTTTCCTTTAGAATATCCCTTATAATAAACTAGGAATAGTAGAGTGTTTCCTTGAGTTCTGTGAGCCTTTATAGCAAATTATCCAACCTGAGGAGGGAGTCCTTGGAACCCCCAATTTGCAGCCAGGTCAGTCAGAAGTGTGGGTAACCAGGGCACCCCCTCCTTGTGATTGATGTCGCAAGTGGGGGCAGCCTCGTGGGACTGAGCCGTTAACCTGTGAGGTCTGTGCTAACTCCAGGTTCTTAGTGTCAGAGTTGAATTAAATTGTAGGACTTCCAGTTGGTGTCCTCAGAGAACTTCTTGGTGTGGGAAACCCACGCATTTGGTGCCAGAAGCGTTGTGAGTAAAGAAACAGTTTTTCCTGTTAGCCGTTTCATATGGTTCAAGCTAATCAGGTTATTTAAAAATTGGGAGGAATTGGTAGAAGAGTCAATAAACGAGCAGGGAATGCCCTTGAAACCCAGGAAAATCCAGGTGCCTCGATTGGCTGCGATAATTTTGCTAAATGTCCCCCGGGCTGTCCCTTCCCTGCCCTGGAAACCGCCTCGCGCACGGTTGGCCGGTGCCTACAGTAAAACTTCCAGAAGAGAAATCCAGTAGCCGTAAGAATGTCACAATTTGGTTTTATGTGGTAGTAACTAACCCCTGGCCAATCATGGAGTTTGGCAGTCAGCATACTCAACAACTGATAAAAAAAAAAATCACATAGAAACTTCTGTGCGAGTTCATCGTACAGCACTTGTCACTTGCGAGGGCCACCGCTGATCGAGCAGGGAGACTGAATTTTTTAAAGAAAGTGTTAGGACGAGACGGTTTTCTAACCGACCTGCTTAGGCCAAAGGGTAGCTGCAGGGGTACCCAGGACAGAGAATAAGAAAAGAAGCCAGATGCTATTTACTAAAACTTTTACATAAAGATACATAAGGATCTGTTGTTTTGCTCTGGCTCACTGTGTGATCTGGAAGAATTTATTCTCCTGGCCTTTGTTTTCTTTTCTACACAAGGGAGCTAAAAGGAAAATAGCTACCACAAAGGGCCGCTGTGAGGATTAACTGAGATCGTGTGTGTAAATTACACGGCAAATAGGAAGCGCTCAATAACTGGGAGCTAATGTTATCATGTATCCAGTATCTTATGTGTTACCATGCACCGAGCCAAAAACTTTATATATATTTGCCAGTTTATCCCTGCAGCAACTCTGTGAAGTAAACATATTTATATCCACCCTACTTGAAGAAACTGCATTCAGAAAAATTAAGCCACCTGTCTGGTATCTCACCATGGTGAAGAGTTGCAGCCAGAATTTGAATCATAAAGGAGGGTTTCGATAATTTGGAGGGCTACTATCAATTGCCACTGACTTAGCTGTCTCTTTAAATCCTAGTGACAATTCAGCAACACTTGACAACTATTTGTCATGCCCGAACTCACTGCCAGATTTGCAGCCAGGTGAATACAATACGATTTCATGTTCCGCTGTTAGACCATTCAGAGATTTGTGACTAAAACTTTAAAAAAGAAAAAGAAAGGCAGCATCTAAATGAGAAGAAGTGTGAAGGATGCCTCAACTTATTTCCACAGCCTGAGCTGCGTGAGAAGCCTTCCAGAACATTCTGGTATGGGAGAGCCTGGTGTTCCCTGCCACCCACCTGCTCTCTCTGGACAGGCAAGAACAACTCTCCAGGCTGGTGGAGAGACTTGCAAGTCTTAGTTCACTTTTATAGGGCATGTTTCACAGGAGTTTTCTTGACCCAAGTGGGGTTGTCCCTTATGTGGGTGTGCAGACCAAGGCAGTGGGCAGTCATTAAGGGAGGCAGCACTGCCCAGCGCAGGCACTAGACCAAATGGAGACACACAAGCTAATTCTCCTGCCTCACCGCCCCTCCCCCCCCAATTCTTGCACCTGCAAAATTATGACCCAGAAACAACCAACTCTTTAGTTGGGAGGAACCACCCACACACTGAAACAGCTTCTCACGCTTAGGGCTGGCCAGCTGCTACCTACTCCACCCTGAGCCCCATGCAGAGAAACAGACCAGCTGACTCCGGACTTCCTCTTAGCTGTCTGATCCCAAGATACTCTCCTCGTGGCATGAGGAAGAAAGACCATGTCCTTCACCACCCAAAGATATCATGCTGCCACTTCCAGTATTCGGGGGTTTTTTTCAATGCATATTGTAATAAAGTCATTTTTTTTTTGAAGATTGGACATTCTGATTTTTGCAAAGATAGCATCTCCATTTCTGGTTGTTAAAGCATTATACTCATTCTCACTAATGACTGTAAAATATAAATTAAATAATAAGATGCCATTTGGGATTCTGTGATATTAACAGCAAGCGCATTATTTATCCTACAGTGCCAGGCATTGTTCTAAGTACTCTACTCTGAAAAAAACGACTTCTTTAACCTGTACAACAACTCTATGATTTGGATTCTGCTATTACTCCAATTTACTGATGAGAAAACTGAGGCAATGGCGATGCATCTAATAAATGACAGAGCCGGATTTCAACCTAAGAAATCTGCCCCCAGACGGCACGCTCTCAACTAGGATCCAGACCACCTCTCAGATGGGTAAAGAGCGTTGGGAAGGGTTTAGGGAGACAGGCCCTCATCAATGCCAATGAGAGTTCAAGGTGATATGCATTTTTTTTAGGGCAATTTGGCAGAATCTATAAAAATTTTAAGGATTCATTTCTTTGACCTAGCAACTTTGCTTTTAATGTCCATCATGTAGAAACCCTCAAGAGCTTAATGTTTTCAGGACCTTTTTTGTCTTCGTGTAGTCTTTTTAAGGAAAGGCTATCTTTCGTGGGGAAGGAAATTGCACTAAATTTTTGTGTCTGGTGTCAGACAGGGTTCAATTTCATTCTTTTGCATGTGAATATCCAGTTTTCCCAATGCCGTTTACTGAAGAGACCATCCGTTCCTCATTGTGTATTCTTGGCTCCCTTTTAGAGATCAGTTGACCATATATATATTGGTTTAATTCTGGGCTCTCTATTCTGTTCCGTCAGTTTATACATCTGTCTTTATTCCAGTACCATACTGTTTTAATCACTGTGGCTTTGCAGTATACTTTGAAATCAAGAAGTGTGATGCATTCAGCCTTGTTCCTTCTCAAGATCACTTTAACTGTTCTGGATCTTTTGTAGTTCCACATGAATTTCAGGATTGTTTTTTCTATTTCCGCGAAAAATGCCATTGGAATTTCAATGGGTATACCATTAAATTCGTAGGTGGCTTTGGGTAGTATGGACATTTTAACAATGTTAAGTCCCCCAATCCATTAATGTTGGATATCTTTCCATTTACTTGTGTCTTCTTTAATTTCTTTCATAGATATTTTGTAGTTTTCAGTGTACAATCTTCCACTCCCTTGGTTAAATTTACGCCTAAGTGTTTCATTATTTTTCATGCTATTGTCCATGGGAGTGTTTTCTTAATTTCCTTTTCATATAGTTCGTTGTTAGCGTATAGAAACACAACTGATTCCTGTATGTTGATTTTGTATTCTGCTATTTTACTGAATTTGTTAATTAGTTCCAACAGTATTTTTGTGTGTGGAGTCTTTAGGGTTTTGCACACATAAGATCATGTCCTCTGCAAACACAGATAATTTTACTTTTTCTTTCTGATTTGAATGCCTTTTATTTCCTTTTCCTGTCTAACTCAATAGCAAATAGTAATAAGAACTCAACCAAAAAATCGGCAAAGTATTTGAATAGACAATTCTCCAAAGAAGATATACGAATGGCAAATATTTATACGAAAAAGTACTCAACATCACTAATTATCAGGGAAATGCAAATCACAACCACAATGAGATGTTACTTCACACCTGTTAGGATGGCTTTTTTTTTCTTAAGATATCAAGCGTTGGTGAGGATGTGAATAAGAGAGAACCCCGGTACCCTGTGGGAAGGAATGTAAATTGGCTCAGCCATTATGGAAAACAGTATGAAGGTTTCTCAAAAAATTAAAAATAGAAATACCATATGATCCAGCTATCCCACTTTTGGGTATTTATCCAAAGGAATTGAAATCAGGATCTCAAAGAGATACTTGTGCTCCCATGTTCACTGCAGTGTTGTTCACAATAGCCAAGAGATGGAGACTACCTAAATGTCCATCAACAGATGAATGGACAAAATACATACAGTGGAATGTGATTCAGCCTTAAAAAAGAAAGAAAAGAAATGCCACCACTCGTAGCGACATGGGTGAACCTAGAGGACGTTATGCTAAGTGAAATAAGCCAGACACAGAAGGACAAACACTGTATGATTCCACTTATATGAGGAATCTAAAATAGTCAAACTCACAGAAGCAGAGAGTAGAATGGTGGTTGCCAGGGGCTGGGGAGAGGGGGAAATGGTAAGGTGATGGTCAGAGCGCACACAGTTTCAATTATGCAAGATAAGTTCTGAGATCTAACGTACAACATGGTGACTACAGCTAACAATACGGCATTGCACACTTAAAATTTGCTAAAAAGGTAGACCTTAACTTAAATGTTCTTACCACACATCATCATAATAATAAGGAAGGGGGCAGGAGAAAACTTTGGGAAGTGATGGATGTGTCTATGGCCTTGACGGTGGTGATGGTTTCATGAGTATATGTTTATCCCCAAACTCATTGACTTGTACACATTAAATATATACAGCTTTTTACATGTCAATCATGCCTCAATAAAGTAGTTTTAAAAATAAGTAAATAAATAAATGCACAACGTTAAAAAAAGTGAGGAGGAGAGAAAACTATTACTGATTGAAAGAGACTTCCTTTAGACATCGACTACATACCACATGTGGTCATTTTGTAGCTTCTGATTCAAATAAATGATCTATAAAAAGACATTTTAGAGAACAGTATTGACCATGGTTTGAGTATTAACTGAGAGTCCACGCAGAGCACCCGGAGCTGTCATACATGGCTGGTGGAAATGCAACATGGTTCATCCACTTTGGAAAACAGTTTTCCAACATTTTCCACCATACAAACCAGCAATTTCTGGGCATTTACCCAAGAGAAATGAAAACCACGTTCACTTGAAAACCTGTACGTGAATGTTTATAGTAGCTTTATTCATAATTGCCAAAAGGGAAACTATTCAAGTGTTTCTCAACAGATAAATGGATTAATGATGCATTCTCGCTATGGAATATTACTCAGAAATAAAAAGGAACAAATTGCTGGTATATTCAACCCGTGGATGAATCACAAAGCAGAATGCCACATGAAAGAAGCCACATTCAAGAGGTCACATGCTTTATAATTCCAGCTACTATACGAAATCCTGGAAAAGACATAACTATAAGGACGGGAATAGAGCAGCGGTTGCCTGGAGCTGGGGGGCGAGGGGAGGGCTTGGCTACAAAGGGACGTGAGGGATGCTGAAAGCCGATGGACATGCTCTGTACCTTCCTTGCAGTGGAGGTGACATGACTTCATGCTGTCGTCCAAGCTTGCAGAACTGTACACTGAACAGAATGAGTTTTACTAAACAGAAATTATACTTGAATAAAAAAATGGCATTAAGGAATTACTGTTAATTTTGTTAGGGTGCTAACAATACTGCGGTTAGAGATATATACAGAATGTTTTTGGGAAATGATAAGATGTCTGGATTTACCTTGAAAATACTCCAAAGAAAAAGGAGGGAGAAATAAATAAAACAAGCATGGCAAATATTGGTAATTGTTGAAGCAGGAGTTCATGATGCTAGTCTTTCCACTTTTGTGTATGCTTAAAAATGATCATAATAAAAAGGTAAAAAGAAATACAGAAGAAAGAAAAAGTGTGGAGGACTCTGTAGTCACTCCGCCTGGCTTCACAACTTAACATATGTTAAACTTGGACACAGAATTTCCCTCCGTTTCAATTTTCTCATTACTAAGTTGTAAGTAATATTATTTGTCTTCTCTGATTTTACTATGACCAACCAAATTAGCACAGGTGAAATATTTAGGTAACTGAGACACTGAAAACCCTCAATAAATAAAAGTCATAATGATTATTCACAATCTGGCATATCTGATAGACTTGGGGTAGGGAAGGCAGGCAAGAGAATTCCGATTTGCAGGGGGAAAAAAGGGTTCCTTTGCGCGAGGGAGAAGGCTGACATGTCTACCACAGGGCTGTGTGTTGGGAGGGGAGGGGGAGTCAGTCACGAATATGACATGCAGTGGGGCTTACGCTTTCTGTAACTCAGCCTCCCTCCACCCCCAGAAGGAGATAGCCCTGGTAAAAACAAGAGACACTTGTCACTGGTAGCCCAAGTCACTCTGCTGGGTGGCAAATCTGAAATAATTAAGTGACTGGGATCAAAGTGTCTCTGCTGCGGAATGCCATCTAAGAGAAGATAAGACCAGAAGGCATTTCCCCAAGCCTCGACTTGTCAGTACTCCTGGCAGTAAGGGAAAGAAACCCAATACAAATTAGCTTGGGCAAAAGTGGGAACGACTAGCTCGTGTGGCTGGAAAGGTTGAAGCAGGAGCTAGTGTCCAACAGTGGATCCAGGCATTCAACTGATGCCATGAGGATCTCTCTCCTTCCCTTTCAGCTTAGCCTCTCGCTGGGGGTCAGCTCATCATTGTCATCTAGGGATGTGTCTTCCATGTGGGGAAGGAGAGGTAAGCATGGGTATAGGCAGCCCCAGTTTGACATCCTCTCAATTCGCAACCACAGAGTCAATGGAAGTCTCCTACCTCCTGGTGTCTGTAGAAAATCCCAGGGAATAGTGCGAATTGGCCCGGTTGGGTCATGTGTCCACTCCTTGAGCCAATCACTGTAGTCAGTGGATGGGCCACTGTGATTAAGTCAGCCTGGGTTCTGGGAACTCTTGCTGTGCTTGGCCACCATTAGAATCACAGGGATGGGGCAGGACCACAGGACAGGGTTGTTACAGGGGTACAAACAAGAGAGAAGTGAGTGAGTGGATTAGGAGGAGAAGATCAGGCAGTCACTCCATACTGTGCAAACACCTGTGACTCTTACTTAAAAGCTCTTTTTTATTATGAATGCTGAAGTGCTCAGCCCGTGCAAAAAGCAAGCCAGAATGTGTGGGCGAGACAGAACAGCCAGTGAATTGATGCCTCTGGAAGCAGGCCTCAATCAATGATGGGAGGGAGTTATGGATCATGTCCCAGCTTCCTTGCTCCTTACTTGGGATAACTCCAAGGTGTGTATTCTACACTGTTTCTGAGTCTTCCAGTGGGATCGAGCCCCTGCTGCCCACGGGGCAGCTGACATGATCACACTCCATCTGTTGGCCTCCCTCTCTGTCTTACTTTCTCACTCTCCTACTGGTGTTTCCTGGGATCCCCTCCCAAATATGCTTGTCTATTTGAATCCCTGTCTTAGGGTCTGTTTCTGAGGAAATCCAAATTATGAAGGTTCACAAACATGTGGGGCCAAGAAAGACTTGGGATACACATCTGAGCATTTCCAAGGAAGTTTTTGAAAGTCAAGCAGATGGAGTTAAGAACGCTGAGATTATGAAGGATAGGAAGGAGAAAGGAGGGAGAGACGGAGGCCAGAAGGGATGGAGTGAGGGAGAGAAGAAAGGAAGGGAGGGAGGGGGGAAGGAAGGAAGCAAAAAGAAGACTAGATAAACAAGTAAAGAGTCCATTGCTTGATAATAAAAAGCACACCATATGTGTGTATTGAATAAATGAATGAATTAATAAATAAATGAATAAATAAGTTAAAGGTTCCTTCATTTTATCTTTGTAAGGGACAAAACCCTGCTCTTCTCTGAACATTTTAATACCAACAAACAATTTAGAAGAGATGCTAAGGAAAGTTATATCAATTCTTCGTCATGAAAGCGTTTCTTGGAATTTCATTTTTCTCCTCTGTGAGATGGTAACAAAATGGCGGTCAATAACAACAATCATGCCTCCACCTTCCCCAAGGGCACTTGAGAGGATCAAATGTGATGATGTTTTGCATAAAAAACAGACTCCTCTAATGGGAATTTTTGTTAGTGATGATTACGAGAACAGAGCTATGTCGCTATGATGACATGACCAATGTCACTGAAATTTCCCAATTGTACTGTAACAATGAGATGTGCCTGCCCAGTGTCCACCATATAATAGAGGCTCAATTAATGATGAGCCAGTAAGCGGGTGACATCAACAGGTGGTTCTGATCTCATTCATGTCTTTTATTGCCCAATAATTTAACCCCCACTCAAGGGATCACCAAACACACTCCCTGTCCTATTAAAAATGTTAATACCCATCCACTTTTCTCTTAAATTTCTCCTTTCAAGTTTGCAATGTGGCTTGCCTTTAGGATTCATGAAGATAAATTCCTGCTTTCACACAAATCTATTATTATGTACCCCGCATGCATACACTTTTCTTCTTTGATAGGTACTTGGGAGAGGTGATTGAAGAATAACATTGCCGAGGGTCATGGAGAAAAATATAAGGTTGCAGGTATTCGGTGGAAGCTTCTGGGCATAGTCATGGGTAAACGTCATTCCTAGGCAGTGAACGCAGGCAGACCGATGGTGTAAATGTTTATTTTAAGGGGGGAGTCATTTATTTTTCAGGCACAAAGTTTATACAGCTTGAGAGAATTATTTGAAAGGAAATGAAACTCATAGCATATGATGCTTATGGGCCTCGTCCGCCTCCCTCCTCTCTGCCCAGCTATGAAAGTGAGAAATTGACCCCCTTCCTTTCCCGGCCCCTCACACCCCCAGGTCTCACCATCACTAGCTCGACGAGAGACATGTGCAAGGGTGGCTGCTGTTGGAAACAGCTCCACATCGTAGCCTCAGTGGTCCCCGATGAAGAATAAACTTAAGAGAGTTTTGCGGATGTAGTGAAGTGGGTCCTTGAAGGAAGGAATCTGGAGACGTGACTGAGAATACAAGATAGGGGCTTCTAAGACAGAAAGTCTAGCCTGGACTGTGTCACCCATCTGTAATGTGACCCTGGGCCTCAGTTTCTCCACGTATGCATAAGTTGGTGGACTCACTCTTCCTCAAGGTCCCCTCCGACTCTAATATGATGCTTTAGGAAACATCGTACTGCACATATTTACTCACAGCTCTGCCTGGCAAGTCCTTCGAGAGTCTTGTATTCTTCTCTGGGTTCTACTTTCTCTCGAATTCTTTTTTCCAGCTATGATTCCTTTATCCATTCATTCAAAAAGTCACGTTGAATGCCAATCTTATAAGCCAGGCAATGCAGTGGGCCCTGGAATATAGCAGTCAACAAGATAAAGAACTTTCTCGAGTGGGGTTTCCATTCTAGTGGGAAAGGCGGAGAGTATCCAAGTAAGTCAGTAAATAATAAGATCATACCAGATCGTTGTTCATGTCAGGTCAGTCCAGGTTCAAATCCCATCCATCACCAACTAGTTGTATGACCTTAAACAAGTCACTTCACTGCTCTGATCTGTACTTTTCTGTGTAGAAAGAGGAGATGACAATAATAATGATAATCATTCCTTCATCTACCAAAGGCTATTGGGAAGATTATCATGGTAGGTCCGCATAAAGGTTTTCTTTCTTCTCTCTCTTTCACCTATTCCTACTCACAATGTTTCTTTTCATTTTGATGAGTACATTTTTAAAACTTTACGATATTTTGAAATATAATTGGTTTCCTTCTTACGTGTTTTACGAATTGAAAAACGTTATTCTGAAACAGGAGCTGGGCTTCCCCACACTGCCAAAGGGGTCACAGCGGTCACTGGAAATGTCCCGGGCTTGGCCGGTCCAGAACTTTGTGATGGCAGCTTGTCACTTGTTACAGCTGCTTGAGATTTCGCCAGCCTTAAAAATCCGTCATTCAAATTAGTGAGAATAATGGCTTCTTGACGTGTCCGTTTCTCTGGCAGCGTCTGTCTCTGGCTGCTTCTCCCAGATTTCTGACTTTATTTTTTTGCTATGATCTCTTTGGGCTTGTCTACACAGCCCTAAAACACACACCCCATTGCCCCTTGGCTTCCTTTTTTCCTTTTTTTTTTTTTAAACTGTGGTAAAGTATATATCACGTAAAATTTACCATCATAACAGTTGTTACGTGCACAGTTTGACAGTATTATCTACATTCACATCGTTGTGTGGCATCACCACCATCCACCCACAGAACTCTTTTCATGTTATCAAACTCAAACTCTGTGCCCGTTAGACAAGAACTCTATCCCCCAGCTCCTGACAACCACATTCTACTTTCTGTCCCTATGAATTTGACTACTCTAGGGACCTCATATAAGTGGAATCATATAAGATTTGTCCTTCTGGGTCTGGCTTATTTTACTTAGTATAATGTCCTCAAGGTTCATCCACGTTGTAGCCTGTGTCAGAATTTCCTTCCTTTTTAGTGGCTGAATAATATTCCATTGTGTGTGTATATCACATTTTGTTTATTCATTCATCCATTGCTGGACACTTGGCTTACTTCCATCTTTTGGGTACTGTGAATAGTGCTGCTATGAACATGGGTGTGCAGATATCAAGTCCTTGCTTTTTAATTCTTTTGAGCATATACTCAGCAGTGGAATTACTGGATCAAATCTAACTCTATTTAGCATTTTGAGGAATTGCCATCCTGTTCTCCACAGCAGCTGCATTCTTTTACATTCCCACCAGCAATGCTCAAGGGTTCCAATTTCTCTCCAGCTTGCCTAACACTTGTCATCTTCTGTGTTTGTGAGAGTAACCATCCTAAGAGGTGTGAGCTGGTGTCTCATTGTGGTTTTGATTTGCATTTCCCTGATCTTCTCATGTCCCATGGCTTCCTTTTTTCCACTCAATAGTAACCCCCTTTACTGGATCATGGGGACAGTTAGACTGGGGACAAGCAGGCTGGGTTCAACTCTATCACTTGCCAACCAGCGTGCCATTGGTCAGATCACTGCCCCTCTCTAAGCCTCCACGTTCCTGGCGAAAAAACAGAGCTGAAAATACATCAGTAGACAGAATAAGAGAGACTTTTGAGAACAGGCTCTGAACCAGGCTGTCCTTTGATTCCTGGGAGCACAATAAGGGGCTGTGTGACCCTGGGCAGGTCTGTTTAACTCTCCCAGCTTTAGCGTGCCCATCTAGAAATGAGGGTGACAATAGTAGCATTTACTCCATAGAGTCTGGGGGGAGGATTAAATTAATCACTGCAGTAAAGAGTTTAGGAGACTGATGGACAGAGGGTAAGTGCTCAACCTATGTTATTACAATCTCCTATAGTGCCATCGTGAGAATTACGGTTAGTCTCTGTACATTGGCAAATATGTTAAAGAGTTGAAAAGCTGCTAACTGTTGTTATTAACAACTGGTTCTTTTCCCTTGTCCAATAGATGTGGTATAATCACACAACTATGGTGTATGTGGTATGGTTCTCAATTAAACCACCACAACTGGAAACTAACTATGTCTTCCACCTCAGCCTTCTTTAAACCTGATATAGGGGCTGGCCCAGTGGCGCAGCAGTTAAGTGCGCACGCACGTTCTAGTTCGGTGGCCCGGGGTTCACTGGTTCAGATCCCGGATGCAGACATGGCACCGCTTGGCAAGCCTTGCTGTGGTAGGCGTCCCACATATAAAGTAGAGGAAGATGGGCATGGATATGAGCTCAGGGCCAGTCTTCCTCAGCAAAAAGAAGAGGATTGGCACCAGATGTTAGCTCAGGGCTAATCTTCCTCAAAAAATAAATAAATAAACCTGATATATTTTTGAGAGGTTTTCCTTCTCTGTTCATTTTACATTTTCTTTTATTATTTTAATTGCAAGAAAAGCACGTTTGTTGTAGGAGAAATAGAAAATTCAGATATGCAGTTAGAAAAAATGGACCCTCGTAATCCCACATCCAGAGATAAACACTATTAATATTTAGATCTATTGCCTTGTAGACACGCATGCATGCAAGTATGCATACAATTTTTTATAATAATACTAAATATACCATCTTCTAACTAAATTTTTCACTTAAAATATTACAGCTGTCTTCCCAGGTCCATAATACAAGTCTACAACATTGTTTTCAGTGCCAGTATAATATTCCTTGTAAATGTACTATAATATTTCAACTCATCCCCTCGTGCTGGACATGTAGGTTATTTCCATCCTGCACATTTTAGATCACCCGTGAGTGGAATCATTCCTTTACTCAGTGGTGTCTTCATACTGCTTTTGAGTGATTCCAGAAGGTCAGACAGATTTGCAGAGCCCCTGCGTGGATGGTAAACACTGAATGAATTAAGACTTTGGGCTGTGGTCCCACGAAGGGCTCCCTGGTGGCAGTTTGGAAAGGTTTCCCCCACTCTCTGAGCTCATTGTCATCTTAAAAATGGGAGGTCATAAAGAGGTCATGCGAAGGCATGAGATGATAATACCTGTAGGGGCCTGTTGACTTCCAAAGAAAAGAGAAGGGATCATTATTGACTGATAACCTACCATTTCACGGCAATTCCCAGGGTGCGGAGGTACACCTCTGGTTCAACGCCCCCTGATATTTAATATAATGAAGAGTCTATGGCCCCCTGAGGTTGCGTCACACAGGAAGAAAGCAAACATGTGCAAAACAAGAAGATTTTCTTTTTCTCACGGAATCACTCCCCCATTTTCCTCTTGTTGTCTGCTAGGCACTTGGTGCCAGAAAAATTTCCCACCTCCTTGCCCCAGTAAGGGTAGAAATGATGTAGGGGCCCCTGAGTAACCCTTCTTCCACCCCAAAACACACTCCCACCCACTTCCCACACAGCAGCCTGAGGGTAAATGAAGCATCAATCCACATTGGGCAAATGATGAGTGGAGTTAATATCCATCACACGCGTAATGCCCTCGATGCCTTACATGTAACATCTTCTTGGGTGCCCACAAAAATCCCAAGAGGAAAATATTCCCATCTTACCAAAAAGGAGACAGAGGCTCAGAGTCCCAATACTCCACAGCTAGTAAATGGGGAGCAGGTTTTTAACCCCAAGTCCTCCCGATCCTGGGGCTCCAACTACAACATTACACTGCCCCTCCAAACCGTGGCTTTGATCATGAAAGAAGCGACAATGCCTCGTCACACGCAGTAGAGGCCAATGGGACATCTTCTAGAGTCTTTAAAGAATGTTAACCTCTCCTTTCAATCACACAGGATTGCTGTGTGTCACATTGAAAAGGCCAACTACATAACCACAGATAGACACGTGCAACATATATATACAAATGTGTCTACATACATATACACTTACACATCTATGTAAACTATATTTAGTTTCTGACCTGATTCTTCATGTACACGTATCTATGCATGTGTATACATTCATGTGTAGATTCAGAACAGTGGTTACCTATTCTTCACATAGATACATACACACACACAAATATATGTATGAAGAATCAGGTAAAAAGCTAAATACTTTGTATGTATATGCAAATGTACATATGAATCAGGTCAGAATCTAAATACAGTTACTATTCTCCCTCGTATCGGAGCTCAGTGACTTACCCCTGAGATTCCAATAAGAATTATTGGAAATTTTGACCATTTCATACTCCAAATTCTCCAGTTTGTTGCAATTTTTTCTAAAAATAATCCTACTTAAATACAAAATAAACCCCTATATTTTTGAAAGCGTTTGGGTGTCAGAGATAGCTCAGGCCAAGTTAGATATTCGTGGCTCCTGTTCAGTGAAATGTGAGTGAACCAGAGTTTGGGGAAATTTAAGGATGGATTCCCATGCAGCCGTTATAATAAATGTTTCCAGAATGCCTACCCACCGAAAGCAGAATTTATAAGACGTCGTGAGCATGCTCGTGGAAATGCGTGCTGACTAGTGTTTGGGAGGCCTTGCCTGGGCCAAGGCTGGGGCAGAGAGGCCACTAGTCTCCAGGGCACATGCAGATAATACTTCTCCCCACGGTAGCTGCCTCATTTCACAGTGATCAATCAGAAGGAGGCATTCCCGCCAGATCGCCAGTGCTCTGAAGGCAACTCAGTGCAGGACTGGACCACAAGACAGCTGGCCTTTATACAGGTTACAACAGGAATATCCGTTTACGTGGAGGGGCTTGGACTTAATTTCTTATGGCCTCAGAGGAGAGGACTAAAACCAAGGTGTGGGAGCCGCTGGGAGGCTGATTTCAAGTATGGCGCCTCTCTCCTCTTCTTCAGCCTTTTTGATGATGTAAATCTTTCTAGCCCCTCTCAACCTCGAGTGTTACTCCCTTCCAGTGACTGTCAAAACCTAAACGCCAAAAGTGGGGAGAGGAAGAAAGCCTGGACCAAAATGTCCCCTGAGGTTGTGAATGCAATGCATTTGTAATTTTTCTCTGTCATACTCTATTGCACACTATTTCTGATTTTCATGTCGTCTACCTCTCCTGCACCCACCAGAATAGATAAGATTAAAAAGATTGTCCTTTCTAAGAACGGGTGAGGTTCTAGGGCAACTGGAACTCCCACATGTTTCCTTGGGAATATAAGTGGATGCTATCATTTTGAAAAGCTGTTTGGCAGTATCGAATAAAGTTGAAATATGTATGTTCCTATGACCCAGAAATTCCACTCCCCAATGTATACTCTCCCCCAAAATGAGTGCTTATGTGTGCTTATGTACACCAAAGGACACACACAAGAACATTACAGCAGATTTATTTGCCATAACCCTAGAGTGGAAATAAACCAAATGCCCACTAAGAACAGAATGCATAAATAAATTGCTGTATACTCATGAGATAGAATAGTATACAGGCATGAAAAAGAACAAACAGCTAGATGCAACAAACATGGACGGATTCACAGACAACGTGACAGAAGGAAACCAGACACAAAAGAAAACATACTGTGTGGTTCCATTTATATGAAATTCAAAAATAGGCAAAATGACCTACGGGGATAGAAGTCAGAATAGTGGTTACCTTTGTGGGGAGAGAATCGATTGGGTATACGGCAGCTTACCGGGGTGCTGAGGTTGATGGTAGTGATGCAGGTGTGTACGCATGAAAAAGTCATCAAGCTGCACATTTAATATTTGTGCCTTTTATTGTGTATAAGTTATACTTCAACATAAAGAAAAAGAAAATGAAATATGTGTGGCTTAGTATGTGATAGGGACGTATGTTACTGAGTGAAGGACGTACTAAGAGAAAATTAGGGAGGGAACACTTTCCAGCTGGACCCAGCATCCCGAGCACAGATGGAGATATGATTCTCCCTCGTGAAGTTCAGTGACAGCCCCACACTCCGGTTCTGATGAGACCAGTGGGAAATACTGACCCTTCCACGGCCCCGGGTCCCCCGCCTGCCGCCCCCTTGTCTGAGAGCAGACATTCCGGGCACTTCCGCTGGAACTCGACAAACCGTCTCCTCCTGCCACAGGACGCTCCGCCGGAGAGGTCTTCCTGGTCTCTCTGTGGAAGGTTAATTGCTGGTCCCCTGGCAATAATTACACCCACGGTCGGAACATGAAGGAAAGCAACAAATTTCAACATCACCAGGTGGAGAGGGCAGGAGGGATCACAAAACCTTCCGAAACGAAGTTCTGGCCCCTGCAATTTATGGCGCAACGACTGTCTCAGGGAGAGAGGAGGTGACACAGACACCAAAGACCTCCACGGCCAGTCATTTCTGCTCAACTCAAGGTCATGGTCCCCAAGAAATCTGTCTGTTGTCTGACTCAAGACTCCTCCATTCTCGGGGGGACTCCCCACCCCTGGAGATGACTCCAGCCTCCTCACACACTTCTGGGGACCTCAGGGATGGCGGCTGAGGACAGTTCCAGCTTCTCCCCTTCTCTGCCAGCTGCTGGAGAAAAAAAATCTCCACTAGTATTATTATTAATATTAAGAGTAGTGTTTAATATACGTCAAAATTTGCTTCGAAATAATCTGGATGGGAGTTAATCTTGATGGAGTTATAGATAATAACAAGATTGGCCATGAGTTAATAATTTTTGACTGGTGGGTACATGGAGTTTCATACAACAGGTCCCTCTACTTTTGTATCTGTTTGAAATTTTCCCTATTAACAACTTCTTAAAAAATGTTTTTGGGGGGCTGGCCATTGGCATAGTGGTTAAATTCATGTGCTCCTCTTCAGCGGCCCGGGTTCACTGGCTTGGATCCCGGATGCGGACCTACACACCACTCATCAAGCCACGCTGTGGCTGCTTCCCACATACGAAATAGAGGAAGATGGGCACAGATGTTAGTTCAGAGATAATCTTCTTCACCAAAAAAAAAAAAAGTTTCGGGTTCCCTAGATTTCTAAAATATGATAAACAATTTACTAAGCAGAAGAAATAAAATCGAAAGCAAGAATTAAATGAAGGCCTTTAAAAGGCATTTCAGGCTTCAAAGGGGCAAAGAAAAATGGCAAATTCATAACAGCTAAAGCATGAGTTGCCTCTGGAAACTTTCTGGCGGTGGTGGGTGGGAGCCAATGACGCAGCCATATTTATTTTCACCCATCCTGGGTCCTGAGCAATTGTGTGCTTCCTGCCTTACTCTCCAAGATGGAGGGATGGGAAGGAAAGCAGATGAGAAGATTGGAGTGCAGGTTCTGGAGTGCCATGGTCTGGAGACTTCCCTGGTCAACAACTTGGTTATGCACACGGGGTGTTCGCAAGGGAATGGGGTCTCCTGACCCATAGCTAGAGGCACACTCGTTGCTTTCATTGTCATGGCAGACTGTGAAGGGCCTGGGCTTTTAAATCAGGCAGATCATGGTTGGCATCCCAATTCTTCCCTTGGGTGCTGTGTGATCTCGGGCACGTCACCGAGGCTCTCTGAGTCTGTTTCCTCATCTGTCAAAGGAAAATAAGGACAGACTTGAACTCCAAGGATTATTGCGAGGGTTCAGTATGCCCCACTTTTTCAAAGTTCCTTGTGTTACATTACATCTATAAAGTATCTCCAGCATGCACTGTTTCAGGGGGTCTTAATGGGTTTCAGATTGTTCAGAAACTTCTTGGAACCATATGCAAAATTATACATGTGGGAGGCAGGGGAGAGGGGGAAAGCGTCTCTATGGAAAAGGTCTCTAAATTCTCCAGGTGTTGAATGACCCTCAAAACGTCAAAAACCATTGCTCTGCATCAGCGCTGTCCAATATCACTTCCTGCAATGACGAAATGTTCTATAGCCGAGCCGCCGAATACTGTAGCCACTAGCCGCGTGTGTCGATTGAGACCAGAGAAAATGAAAGTTTCATTATATTTAACATCAAATAAAAGTGCAGCTTTAGGCGATCTCATTTTAAGTTCCCAACTGCCCTATAAGAGAGGGTGGGCACACTCAGGCTCAGAAGAAACGAGCAACACGCCCTGGATCACTCAGCTGAGGGTGAAAGAGCAGGAACTGGAGTCCAGACTTGCTGATATAGTCTTAGATTCTCTCCGCTACGTTCTAGAGGCCTCAACACCCAGTTTGTTACTGGACAGCCCCTGGCCGGCATAGGCACATTGGCATTGGGGCTGAGTCAAGGTGAAGCACGGGGATACGGATTAAAAGATGCATCCATCTCACCTGTGGGCTGGTGGGGAAGCATGACAACTATCCGGGAAGAGCTTTGTCTTGGGTTGGGCTTTCCCAGAAGCAGATCCTAAGACAAGGATGTGAGGATAAGCGTCGTATTTGGGAGGCGACCTCAGGAAGCATTTGTAGGGAATGAGGAGGCGAAGGAGGGAAGGAAATGGACCCAGTACAGGGTGTGTCAAGGAGCAGGTGTTCAGTTTGGGTGTTTGAGGTTGAATCCTGACCGGGACCCCTAAGAGATGGTGTGGAACGTACATCAGAGCTGGCTGCCTGCAAGAGGAGGAAGCTGGGGTATTTATGCTCCAACTCTCATCTGTCATTAGCTGGGGGCTCCTCTCAGGAAAGCCAGCTCCCCAGGTCTTGAAGCTTGAGTACAGGCTGAGCAAGTCAGAGAAAGCCCTCAGATGGAAAGTCCTTGTGAGTAGGAAGTCCCCAGCAAGCAGAGATCAGAGAGTGCCAAGGGGATATGATGAGGAACCAACAGCATCTACTACTAACGTCAGGATCAAAGGGCAGCCAATGAGAGGACCTGGATGCCTAAACATGGCCAAGAACTTATAGAGAAGAGGACATTATTTGTGACATAGTTAACATTTGAAATTACATTCCCTTTATTTCAAATAGTCCCTCCTTCAGAAATACTCACACAGGCACACGATGATGTGGCAGCGTTGTTTACAACCAGTGAAAAAAATGGAAAAAACCTCAGTGTCCATCCACCGGGGATTTGCAAAATAAATTGTGGCATAGCCATATGACGAAACACTCAGTACGGGTTTCAGGGCATTGTTATATAAAGATATCCACGATACAGTGTTAAATCAAAAAAGGCAAGTTGGGAGAGAATAGGGTTAACATTCTCTGATGTTTTCTATCTTAGAAAACATATATAAAAGATGAGGAAGACTACTGACAGCGGTTTCCTCCAGGCAGTGGATTGTAGGGTAGAGATTAAAGAAAACTTTTACTTTCTTCTCTATGTATTTTTGCCTTTGCATTTTTACAACCAGCCTATATTATTTTTATGATAAAATCAAGGCAAAATTATATACATATGTTTATTATATATTTTAATTTATTTATTATATATATTTTAAATTATATATATACATATGTAATAAAAGTTCAACCTCCTGGCAAGGCATGGTGGCAGCTGCACAGATACTAGGAAAGGACGGCTTCAAGGATTAGCTGGATTTGGCCAAGAGATGACCAGGGCTCCCCCACATCTATATGCTCAGCCAATGGCAGGGATCCATGGGCACATCCCGCCAACGCTGGGCGACCACTTATCCCAAGCAGATGGAACAAATCCTTGTGTTGCCAGGTCACCAGAGTTCAAAGGGTCCCCGGGATGGCCAGCTGCTTGCTGCTCCCTGATCTTAGTTGTCCTTTCTCTTTGTTTGACAAGTATTTACTGAGCATCTACTATCTGCCAGGCCCTGATTTAGGAACTAGGGTTATCAAGGGGAACAAGACAAGCATGCCTGCCCTCAGGGCACTTCCTTCTAAAACAAGAAGAAGACATCAATTGATGTGTTAGATGCTATAAAAGAGAAGAGCAGGGAGCTATGAGGATGCATTATAAGGTGACCGGTTCTGTGAAACATGGAGAAAATAACCTCTCTTCCATGTGAGCTTTTTCCATATTTTTTTTTAGAACAAAACAAATTTTGTAAACAGAATAAGCTCAAAAGGTCTAAATGAAATAAATTTCAGCGAGCCCCCCGGGCTGATAGAGATACGCTAGCTAGCTATCCAAAGTAGAACAACCCTGGCTTTGTTTCCAACCCCCTCTCTGTGACTCAGCCAAAATCCTGCACTGGAAGGGTGTGCTCCACCCTTTCCTCTTGGTTTTTCATCCAAATCCACCAAGCATTTGGAATTTTCCTTCTTTGCGGAAAAAAATCTTAGAAGACCAACCTTGGGAGGGTCCTCTCTTCCAATGCAGGCTTTACCTCAACAAAACAATGTAATAACACTAGATTATTCATAACAAGTACTTGAATGCCTCCAGAGACGGGGAGCTCATCATCTTGCAAGGAAGTCCATTCTCAGTTCTTGAGGATCTAATAGTTAGAAGGCTCTTTCTCCTTCTGTTTGCTTAGCTTTCACCTAGTCCTATCGTCTGCTACAGAGGAAAAGTCTGTATCCCTTCAAAGTAAGTTACTCTCTCTCACCCAGCTCTTAATTTTTAGAGCTTTACAGTGTGAGCACTTGCAGGAGGGGTGGTTGGAAGGTCAGGGTGTCCTTTGTGGGCCCTACTAATCATGGCCCTGGGGCTCAAACAATTAAACCTTTGGTGCCAGGCGCCCCTCAAGTCTCAGCCTTTAGCCATGTTTTCTACATTGGCTTGTTTCTTGGCTCTATGGACTTAGTATTTTCCACTGAGTCACACTGTAAACCTTTGTGCTGAGAGGACAACTACCTCCATCACTAAGAGGCAGTGTGGGGTTGGGTTTAAAAGCACTCATGCTTGAGCTGCTCTGCCTGGGTTTGATCCCTGGAAGTCCCACTAGCCAGCTGTGTGACACTAAGGCAAGTTGCTTACCCTCTCTGAGCAACAGTCCCCTCATCTGTAAAAGAGGAATAACAATACGATCTACATTATAGGGGTTTTTTTTTTTTTTTTAAGATTTTATTTTTTCCTTTTTCTCCCCAAAGCCCCCCCAGTACATAGTTGTGTATTCTTCGTTGTGGGTTCTTCTAGTTGTGGCATGTGGGACGCTGCCTCAGCGTGGTCTGACGAGCAGTGCCATGTCCGCGCCCAGGATTCGAACCAACGGAACACTGGGCCGCCTGCAGCGGAGCGCGCGAACTTAACCACTCGGCCACGGGGCCAGCCCCTACATTATAGGGTTTTTGTGAGGATTAAAGGAGACAAAACGCAATGAAGTGCCCTGAAGGTAGTGCCTGGTACCAAGCGACGGCTCAGGAGAAATGGGCTGCTATTATAATTACCCATTTATTAAGCACTTATTGCATACTAGGAACTCTCCATATATCATTTGTCATTTTTCATCTTCTCCACAAAGTAGGTATTATTTATTCCTGTTTTGCAAATAGAGAACACATATGCAAGGCTTGCATATATATCTGCTCTTTCTTAAGCACTTATCAGATGAGGTAATTTGTATTTTCCCCAAAGGGCCATAGTAATATTTCTGGTCCCACATTCTCTTCCAGAACCTTGGCTTTCCCCCACCAAGACAGAGAGCTATTTCCCCACCCTTTGAGCCTCAGCAGGCCTTTGTGACTGATCCAACGAACTGAATTTCGCAGAAGAGATGCTGTGTGGCTTTTGAGACTAGGTCATAAAAGATGAGATGGCTTCCACTTGGGCTTTCTCTCTCCTGGGACACTCACCCTTAAAACCTAGCCACCAGGTTGTAAGGAAGCCCCAGCCACACAGAGAGGTCACGTGCAGGCGTTTCGGCCAATGGCCTCAGCTGAGGCACCAGCCAACAGTCAGCACCAACCACCAGACAAATGAATGAGTGAAACACCTGATGATCCCGGCGCCCAGCCTTAGAGCCACCCCAAGTGATGCTGAGTGGGGCGGAGACGAGCTGTCTCCACCAAGCCCTAATATATTGCATATTGTGAGCAAAATAAATGCTGTTGCCGTTTCAAGGCAGTAAGTTTTAAAGTGGTTTGCCCCAAAGCTATAAATACCTGCAACACGAGGTATCAAAGAACTTGGCAAAGATATTATCTAATTTAATCTTTAAACAGCAGCTATGCAATGTAAGTATCCCTGTGATATAGAAGTAGAAGTCGGACTTGAAGAAGTAAGACGACGTGGCGACAGTCACAGGGCAGGTGAGCGGAGAAGCCAGAATTCCTACCCAGGTCTCCCCGGCTGCAGAACCCACAGGCTTTCAATGCAGACACCTACCCGAGATGAGGCAGGGAAGAACCCAAATTATTTAGCAGCCACCCGAGCTAGGGCACCTAAAAAAAGAGTTCCCAAAGCCCATTAAGCAGACTTAGACATTTCACTTTATTAAGACTTCTTTTCCCAAATAAGAATCCAGCATCTTGGAGCATCTCGCAAAGTGTCCCTCCACAAGGGGACTCGTTCTTGTCCTGCCTCCCTCTGCTGTATTCCTTGGAGAGGTCCAAGATTGTGGGAATGAGATGCGTTAAGTGTGGGAAGATGTTTGTTTGGAAGCCGAAGGTTTGATGGGAATTCCTTCCTCCCTGGGGACGGATGGTTGGCTTACACCGAGCTGCTGATATGTATCCTGATTTAACCTAGATTGAGGTTTATGATGGGAAAATTCAGAGCATACCTTCCGATTCGCCCTCCTCCATTGAACCCTGACCACAACCCCCAACACCACCAAGAAACAGCCTCACGAGATAAAGTATTAGTCAAGAATTCACTACCGATTACTGAAAACCTAACACACACCACAGTTTAATTTGATCATATCAATCTTGTGTAGCCTGTACCATTATGTGCCCAATTTATGGGTGCACAAACTGAGACAGTAAGTGGTTTGACCCAGGTCAAAGAGCTAGGAAGTAGAAGAGGTGGGATTTGAACCTGGGTCCGTCTGATTCAGAAGATGCTGCTCTTTATAACTGCAAGGTCGACGCCCTATAGATGGGAAAGAAGACAAACCAGGTGGAGGAAATCGTGTGAGAAAAGGCAGGAAGACGTAAAGTCAAGGATCATCTGACTTCTGACTTTACAAATCTATAGAATAAAAAACACGACAACGATGATGATGATGACGTAAAATGCACTGATTATAAAGTGACCATTTTCCCCTGGGAGGAATCCAAGAAGAGTTTATAAAGAGGATGCTCTTGAGTCTTGAAGACTGTCTGAGTCAGCTCAGGCTGGTGTAACAAAACACCATGGCCTGCAGGGGCTCAAACAACACACATTTATTTCTTGCAATGCTGGAGGCTGAAAAGTCCAAGATGAAGGTGTCGGCTGATTCAGAGAGGTGAGGGTTCTCTTCCTGGCTTGGAAAGTGCTGCCTTCTTGCTGTGTCTTCCTTCATATGGCCTCTCCTGGGTGTGTGTGCATGGAGAGAGATCTCTCTGTCTTCCTCTTCTTATAAGAGCACAATCCCATCATGACAGTCCCACTTTCGTGAACTTAACTCAACCTAATTACCTTCAAATACCATCACATTGGGTATTAGGGCCTCAAAACATGAATTTGCTGGGCGTAGGGCACATTCAACCCATCACAAAGACCATGTCAAATGCCACCATATAGGAAGCCATAAGGATCAGTATTATTATATGGGTGGCCATAACTAATAATATGATTTCTATATGCACATTGGTGAGGTCCCTTTTGGTTATAAATGACAGAATCTCAACAAACTAGCTTAAGAAAAAAGTAGGATTCACTGGTTCACATACTGGGAAGAGAAAAAGTGGACACAGAGATTCAAACGATATTAGCTGGTCTCAACTCAACTCTCCTTACCTCTCTTCTCTCTGCACTGGCCTCATACCCATGCAGTTTGTCCTTCCAGGGCACAGCAAGGACCCAGGCAGCTTCCGGCTGACATCACCCCGGCTCTCCAGAGCTAAGAGGAAGATGCTTTCCACCAGCATTTAGAGACACAGCGCCAAGAAAGGATCTGATTGGTTAGGCTTGGGTTTTATGGCTCTCCCTGAACCAATCACTGAGGCCAGGATATGGGAAGCTGTGATTGGCCAGATCTGGGTCACATGTCCCACTCTTAGCTCACCACACAGGACCAGTCAAAGGCCTCCCTCGTAAAGCTGAGGAATGAGTTGATGTTTGTGACTTAGAAGAGTGCTTGGCAAAAATTCAGCACTCAGCTAATGTTACTCATCAGTTTATCTCTTTTACAACATCTCAGGAGATCTCATGCTCCTTGGCTGCTGAGACTTGACCTCATAGACCTCTGGCATTAACAAAACAGCCCCTTGCCTAGCACCATCATATTTGCTGCCTCGCAGGAACGCTGTGAAATGTTGTATTTTTCCCCCATTTTAGAGATGAGGAAACTGTGAGCCTCAGCATCTGGTTCAGAGCCAAGAGCAGTGGTTGCAAATCAATGAATTACTTTGGAAAGAATGCCCTTGACCGAGGAGGAAACAGAGTCCCAGAGAAGGAAGGGAGCTGCTCACGTCTTGTCGGGATCAGAGCCGGACCTGAATCCAGGAGCCTGATTCTCGGTCCCGAGCTCTTGGATATGAAGCTCTAATTTACTGACTGCTTCTTACATGCCAGCCCCTGGGAGGGGCCCCTTTTCCTGGATTACTCATTTCATCCCCGTTTTCACATAAGCCTCTGAGAGGTCAAGAGACTTCCTCAAGGTCATAGAACTAGCAAGTGGCCGAGGTGGGATCACGACTGAGGACGGTCAGATGCTGGAGCCTGTTCTCTGAATCTGTACCCTACTACCTGGGGCTCAGATTAAATTTACCAAAAGGTTTCAGGGATGTTGCTTTGCGTCAAGTCGGAAGAAGTACGGGGTTCACTTGAGCACCAGCAAGAACTGGAATGGAATTTGAGTTTGCGACTAGCGAGCCACGTGACCTTGGGTTAACCTCTCTGAGCCCCAGCTTCTTCTCTAGGGCACGGGGATAGTTGCCACGTTGCAAGGATTGGATTGACCGTGTATGTAACTCTCAGTGGAGGGTTGGAAATATCTAGATAATGACAGTTATATTGCTAGTGTTCTTGTGGCCTAAAGGGTGTGAATTCCACTGCAGCTAGCCGGTGCCAAGGGACCGACCCTGTAAGCAATAGAAGAGCATCGCCACCAGGGGGCAGCAGAGCTCCAGCAGAAGCCGCCGGCCTCCCACCTCCTTCCCAATTCTGACCACGCCCCTTTGGGAAGCTCAATAATCTAATGGGCCTTGCATTTACCTGGTGTGATCGCAGAAGGAAATTCCAGGTGCATCTTGCTTAATCAAAGCCAATTGTTTAAGAACTCCCAACTTCTAGAATTAGATAAAGCTGGCTGTGTGACTTTGGATAAGTCATTAACCTGCTAAGCCTCAGTCTCATCTTTAAAATAGGGATAATAATGGTATCTTCCCCATGATACTGTTGTGAAAATTAAATGAAATAATGTCAAGTAAACCACTTCGGGCAGAGTAAATATCCAAAAAGAACAAATAGTCATTAAAAACAGTTAAGCACAGACTATAGTTAATAATACTGTATTTATATTTGAAAGTTGCTAAGAGCATAGATCTTAAAAGTTCTGACTACAAGAAAAAACATTGTAACTATGTGAGATGATTGATGTTTACTAACCTTATTGCTATATACATATATTGAATCATTCTGCTGTACACCTAAGACGAATACAATGTTATATGTTCAGTTCTATCTCAGTAAAACTCAGTAAAAAATTATATCGATGAAAATTTTTTAAAAAATTGAGCACTCAGTGCAGAATTTGATTAAAAAAATTTAAAACTTAAGAAATAGTACTTGTTTATACCAAAGAACTTATTAGGAGATAGAAGCAAAGGCTTATGCATAAAGATGTTCACTGTGGTGATGTTTATAATAATGGCGAAATTGGAAAAATGAAAAGTCCAACAATAGGGGAAAACCAATCAAAGGGAATTGGTTAAGTAAACTGAAGAATATTCATAACCTTTAAGCGTGGCATGGCCTTGACACTGACATGAAGAGAGAGTAACAATATATTATTGAATAAAAAGTAATCGTTACAAGCCAACAAGTGTAGTACAATGCTGTGCATGCAAAATTATGTGTGTGTGCACATGCACGTGAATTCTTAAAGAGTTGTGGAGGAAATTTATCAGATATAAACGTTGGTTACTTTTGGTTCATGGGATGAGGATGTCACTTTCACGTTTTATTTTGAAAAAAGAAAATTCAACAAAATGATGAGGCAACCTAAAGCATGGGACAAAATATTTGCCAACCCTATATCTGATACGGGGCTAATATCCAAAATATATAAAGTACTCATACAACTCAATAGCCAAAAAAAACAAATAATCCAATTTAAAAATGGGCAGAGGACCTGAATAGACATTTTTCCAAAGAAGATATATAAGTGGCCAGCAGGTATATGAAAAGGTGCTCAACATCACTAATCATCAGGGAAATGTAAATCAAAACCACAGCGAGGTATCGCTTCACACGTGTCAGACTGGCCATTATCAAAAAGCCAAGTGGTACCAAGTGTTGGTGAGGATGTGGAGAAAAGGGAGATGTTGCACACTGTTGGTGGGAATGGAAATTGGCACAGCCACGATGGAAAACAGCACTGGGCTTCTTCAAAGAATTAAAAATAGAACTGCCATGTGATCCAGCTATCCCACTTCTGGGTGTAAATCTGAAGGAAATGGAATCACTGAGTGGAATAGATATCTACCCCCATGTTCACTGCAGCATTATTCTCAATAGACAAGATATGGAAACAACCTCAGTGTCCATTAAAAGATGAATGGATAAAGAATATGTGGCATTTACGTGCAATGGAACATTATTCAGCCATAGAAAAGGAGGAAATCCTTCCTATTTACAACAACATGGATGGAGCTTGAGGGCATCTTGCTAAGTGAAATAACTCATGCAGAGAAAGACAAATACTGTATGATCTTTATATGTGGAATCTGAAAACATCAAGCTTGTAGAAACAGAGAGTAGAGTGGTGGTTGCCAGAGGCTGGGGGGAGGGGGTGGGGTAAATGGGGAGATGTTGGTCAAAGTTGTAAACTTTCAGTTATAAAATGAATAAGTTCTGGAAACCTAATGGACAGCATGGAGACTATGGTTAATAATACTGTGTTATACACTTGAAAGTTGCTAAGAGAGTAGATCCTAAATATTCTCACCACACACACACACAACACACACACACAGATGCACACACAAATGTAGTTGTATGAGTTGATGGAGGTGTTAACTAACCTTAATGTTGTGATCATTTTGCGATATACACGTGTGTCAAGTCAGCACCTCGTGCGCCTTAAGCTTCCACAATGTTGTATGTCAATTACATCTCAACACAGCTGGAAAAAAATTCAAATTTGACCGAGAGGTTGCAGGTGTAGTACACTGAATGCCCCTATTTCCTCCAGCCAGATTCAGCATTGCTGATGTTCTGCCACATGTACACTCTATCTATAACTATGCCTTATACGTACATCGATATCCATGCCTCCATCCGTCTATATACATGTCCTGATTGTTGCTTTTGTGGCACCATGTGAAGTAAGCTGTAGACCTCAGGATGCTTTACTCCCTAGTTCTTCAGCAGGCATCTCCTAAAAGCAAGGACGTTTCTTAGATAATCACAGGACAGCAATTTTGATTGTCTAACACACCATCTACGTGCAAATTTCGCCGATAGCACGTACACTCACACATACACGCAAACACGTACGTACATACACAGATACATATATGGATTTCTAACTGGTGATAATTTTTCTTTCCCTTTTTATACTTTTTAGAATTCTGATTTCTTTTTCTTCCTCAGTTAGAGAAAATCATCTTCACAATCAGAAAGGACCATAAAGTGGTTTCCTTTTGGGGAAAATAATAAAATGCAACTAGGAGACTTGATGAGTACTCTGTTGTTGGGAAAAGTGGGAGCCCAACGGTGATCGTCAGGCCTTGCTCTTGGCCCCACCCCACTGCCTGGGAGGGCCAGGCCTCTCCCTTTCTGGAGCTGCCTGGGGTGGGGGCAGGGGGTAGTGAGTGACCTCAGCTGGGAAAATTCTTCCTGGCTGAGTCACCTGAGAAGCCCAAATGCCAACCCAGCCTCACTCAGATAGGCATCAAAGACAGGGGACCGCTCTGTGCCTGCCCTCCTTCCATCTCAGCATGCCTGCTTCAGCCGGCAGGCAGCTCCGTGGAAAGGCCCCGGGGCAACTTGAGATTATGAACTAGAAGTCTTCTCTCTCTTTCTCTTTTTTTCCCTTTATAATGTGCCCTTTTGGAGAGACTGAGATAGGATATAGAAGAGAACTCCTGGCATCTCCGATTCTTACCCAGGAGACCAATAGCAGGGGTTCCAGACCACTTTAGAGGATGGTGTGTTAAATATACACATACCGTACCTCCCAGCAATTGCCCTCCTGGGGTTGTTCCCTACAGAAACTTAGGTGCACGTGCACCAGGAGACAGCCAGGAATGTTGTCCACACATCACGTGCCTGAAGCTCCAAACTAGAGACCGCCCCAAGCCCACCAGCAGTGGAATGGAGTGATGGCACCATAATGACACGAGGAGCTGCCCAGCAGTGAAAACGGATGGCAGACGGCCACCCGCAAGAGCACGGGCGAATCTCACAACAGCGTGTTGAGGGAAAGAAGCCAGACTCAAGACCCTCCTAGAGCGTGGTTCCATTTACATAAAGTTCAAAAGCAAAAGAGGCAATATTAAACTATATTGCTTAGGGATTCTGACATAGGGGTTAAAACTATTTTAAAAAGCAAGAAAATGATTATCCCAAAAGCCAGGAGAGTGGTTTCTTGTAGGACGAGGAAGGGGTACTCAGGGAGATTTGGGGGCCTGTGTTCTGCACACCGCCCACACTGATGTCTACTTTATAAGTATTGCTTAAACTGTGTGTATCCTACGCAGTTATGTTTCACAAGACAAACACAGAAACAAAACACGTGTTATCAAATAAAAGACCTACAGCATCCTATGGATGATGGTCCTTGCAACACCACAGGAAGAGAGATTAACAGACGGGCCTTCACACCAACTGCCCAGCTCTAAGAGACAGATCTTAAGAGTTCAGGTTAATTCAGTCAACCACCATGGAGAATGCACTGTGTTCCAGACCTCTTGCCAAGTGCTGAAGCTCCATGAATGAGGAAGACACGAATTCCGTCCTCGAGGAGCTTAAAATCTAGAGAGGACAACAGGCAGGCACCACAGCGTCACAGGATGATACTACCCTAGGGCTGCCTCAAAGGGCTGGAGCGCTTCCTTGAAGAAGTACCCGAATGAGAACAGAAGGCCAAGTCAGATTAATCTGGGGGAGAGAGAAAACAGAGCATGTTCCAGCAGTGAGCCTAGAATGTACAAAGCCCCAGGGCCAGGTCCATGCCAGGGAGGGCAAACCATTTGATGAGGCTGGACCGTGAAGTGTGGGCTGCAGTGGAGGAGTGAGGTCAGAGAGGAGACTGCAGAAGGCGGGGTCCAGAACAGGAGGGGCCTAAAAGCAATGTTAAGAAGTTAATGCCAAGGTACTGGGGAGCCATTGAAAGATCTATAGCAAGGGGTGTCAGACTGGTTTAGAAGGAGAAAGAAGGAGCATATTAAAGGTTGTTAGGGTGATTCAGACGAGAGATGACAGAGGCCTGGTCTAAGGCCCCTGAACTAGACACAGAGGTAGGGGACACAAAAAAGCAAACGAAGCCAGTTCTGAACATAATTCTGATTCAGTAGGGGAGGCAGGCTGAGAATTCACACATTTACAGACTCTTGGGTGGGGCTCTACTGCTGGTCCGAGGACCACACTTTGAGAAGCAACAAGGTTCTACAGGACCCTGGGCCAGGCTGTTTCTGATTATCCTGAAGACGGGTGTCCTGAATAGAAATAAATTAAGTCCTAACACCATTCACCCCTTGGTTGCATCCTTTACCAGCTGGCGGCCTTGGTTAAGACTCGCTACCACGTTCAGCCTCAAGGGACGAAACAGAACAAGCTGTCAGGTTGCTTGGAAGGGTAAGCGAGGCCGTCAGAACTTGACCAACGGGGGCTCTGACTTTTGTTTCCTCTGCTCTAGATGTCCAATCCCCAGGGCTTCTCGGAGCCCCAGGCGCTGCACCGGGGTTGACAGATTCCTTATCAGCCAGAGCCAAACAACTCGGGAAACACATATCATCAAATTGACCTCAAAGATGTAAAATGAACTCCTCTGGGATTGTGACTGCTGGGGGATTCTCTGAGCGCTGTTGTCCTCTGTGGGTGCAGGTGTATTTACACAGAGTCTCTGGGTTTATTAGAGTCGGCTCTGAGTTTGGGGTCACGCGGCCCCTCTGCCTTGGCCACTGGGCTCTTAGGGGCTCCCCAGGGCACTAGGTGGCCCAGTTGTGCTGACCGTGGAGGAGAGGACTGGGCAGGAGGGGGAAAAGAAGGAAGGGATGTGCTGAGAACCTTTCCCCAAGGATTTAAAAAAAAAAAATTTATTGGCTTTGACCTTCTTTTCATCTTAAAAAGAGAAAGAATACACATTTGATGAAAGAGATAAGGACAATTGCCGTCATTTATGGAGACCCTATTAAAGTGCTTTGTTTTGCATTCCTTATCTTTTTATCATTCCAAATCCTTATGGTGAGGTCCCAGCTGTGGAAGCTCAGAGGATGACCTTGCTTGCCCAAGGTCACACAGCTAGTGAGCAACGGAGCCCCAGCATGAGTGGGGTTCCCCCCATCGCAGAGCAGGGGCAGGCATCCTTCATTCATGGCCCGAAAACTCCTGAGAGGCACGGAAGAAAAATGAGCCCTAGCCGGGGACCACCCCTGGTGACATTTTGCTATATTTTTTCCCATGTCTTTGTGTAGGTAGTTTTAAAAAATTAATTTGGGAGCATACTGTGTATTCAGCCTTATTGAATATTATTGTGTATTTTTTGTGTTATAAAAATAGCTCATACTTGGTGTCTTGTTTTCAATTCAAAGAAGACACAAATACACGCAGGTGACAGAGAAAACTCAACAGGTATTCACAGCAGCGCTGTGCCAGGCCCTGCACCTGGCTTTGAATCAAAGATGTGTCAGGAAGATGACCATCACAGAGCCCCAGCATTTGAGGCCTTCCCTCAGTCAAGCTAAGACAGGGAGAGGTCAGACAAGGTCACCACATGACCTTAAGCCAAGAGAGATGGAGTAAGTGTGGAAAGGATAAAAATAAAACCAACATGCTCTGCCATATTATAGGGAAGTGGGACCCCATCGGGGCATCCAGAGTTTCTGGAGAAGTTCAAAAGGGAGTAGGGTCTTGACAAGAATGAGAGAAACTCGAACCAGCTCAAGAGTCAGTCAATTATTGGTACATTCCAGCCAAGAATATTCGGATTGCACACCGTCCTGGGCAATGCCGAAGGATTTCAGCGGTTCTTATAACTTGTGAAGGAGGATTCCCGCCCCCTAACACCACCAGGGAACCTTTGGCAATGTCTAGACAAGTTTCTGGTTGTCACAAGTGGGGATGAGGGAATGTTACCACTGGCACCTAGTAGGTGGAGACCAGAGACACTGCTGAATATCCTAAAACACACAGGACTGTCCTTACAACAAAGAATTATCCGGTCCAGAATTATCAGAATATTTGATATTCAAGATAATTCACCTGATTTTTAAAAAAATCCCTTTAAACACGTGCACAACCGTTACTCCTAGGGCAGTGGAATATGAGAGGACTAAAGACGGCCTGGGTGAGGGGTGGACTTAACTTTTTTTTAACAAGAAATGTACTACTTTTGCAGTTAAAGAATATAATTTGAAACGTGCCCAAATAGGGGGAAAATATTTAAATGGCAAAACAAAACAAAATACATTACAAATAAAATACAAAGCCAAAATAAAGTTAATTAACCTCTAAAGATTATTTACTTATTAAACAAAAGGCTTTCGGCCACAGCTAAAGAAGGTCAATCCTTGAATAATTCAGGGACACACACATTAACTTTAATGGCGGCTTGTAACTTATTTCCAAGAAAAAAATGGAGCTATACTTCTGTGGTTTTTCTCCACCAGGCGCTGAATCCATGGTTCATTCATTCAAGTTTTGGTCATGGCGAAGTTGACTGCATTGCCATTTAAGAAAAACTCTAGAGGTTCTCATTGGATGTGTACGTGGTGGTGTAGAGGAGACGTGCGCATCCGTGTTTCCCAAGTAAACTGCTTCTAGGTGGTTCTGAAGTTGTAGTTGCGCACTGCACAGCAGCCATTAATGCACGTGAACCACCAGGGACCTTCTCCTTAAGGCTTCCCAGCCTCTCCGGATCTTGAGCCCGTGCCAACACCTCAGAAGCCTGTGAAGCACCCCAGTGCCTGAATTCCTCGTTATCCACAAACAGCCTGGGACATGTTTACTTCAGAACCAGCAAAAGATGAACAGGTCTTTCCTGAAAGTCTTGATTTCCAGCAGCAGATTTTAAATACAGGACCGTTTAGGGGTTGGGGGGTGGGGGGTGCGGATCACAGAAGATTGAGGACCAGAAGTTGGAACTCATCCGGCATGTGGCAAGTTCTGGGTGTGCATCCCAGCTCCACCACTTAGGTGACCTTGAGGATGTTACTTACCCTCTCTGAACCTCGGTATCTTTCTCTATTCAAAAGGATCTATTACCTATCAGCCCTGGCAGGCTGTTGTGTATGTAGAGAGAGACAAAAGAAGTTGGAAAGTTCTGGAATATGCCCAGTACCTGCTCTTAGAAGAGGTGATCACCTTCCACCTGCTTTGCCTCCTGGGCAGGCCATTCAGACTTCTCAGGGGCTCCTTCATCTCAGCCAGAATACTGGGAACACCCAAAATAGAGCTGGTTGAGGCTTGTCTTCATTAGCACAGCTTACTGGCTTTGGAGGTTCAGGATGGCTAGAGGATTCTTGGATTCTATCTTGATTCTGTTTTTAAAAGGCTTGGCGAGGGGCAAGGTTGGCTATCTGGAGCCCTCTCGTTGTGTGAGCACACAGTGGAAACCAGAAAACAACCCAAACCAGACAGCCGATGTCAGCGCCCAGAAAAGGTGTGTCCAGGGAGAAATGGAGGAAAACAAAGACAGTGGACCTGCAGCATTTCCCAAGAGACCCCCAGTCCTGAGGGGCAGAGCCCACGGAGAGGCTAAGGGGTCCCAGAATCCCAAACAGGATGTTATTTCTCATGGAAGGAAAGGTGCCGATGAACAGCCAGGCTTTCTTCAAGCCTGGCCTCTGGGAGAGCACCTTTTGGCCCCCTTTAGAGTGTGACTTCTCAATGGCCCGTCCAGCTCCACCACCACCACTCCCAGCAGAGAGAGTTCCTCCCCTTCCAGAATGGAATCGGAGGTCAGTATTGTTGTGTGGGTCCGCGGTGTTTCGGAAATTGTCAAAGAAGAGAGAGAGAGAGTTTCTAGACTGCAAATCTCTCACTGGATGGCCATGTCACCCACCCTCCCTAACAACCAAAATAATGAACGGTAATAATACATTTATTGTGAGTGGTAACTACGTGCAACACACTGGGCTTTCAAGATAGCTAATCACTTACTCTTCATCAAAACTTCTGACCTGGAGAGTGTCATCTTCAATCTAGAGATGAGGAAAAGTGGATTTGCTCCTGGAGATGCTGGGAAGCCGTTGTAGGGGATGAAAGAGAGGAGGGGTCAGAGGAGAAGGGAAAGCAGGAATGGAGAATCTGGGTGATGGATTTGGATGTGGGGTGCTGGGTGGAGGGAGGGGGAGGGGACCACAGTCCAGGGCCGGGTAGATCTCATCCTGTTGGTGCTGGGCAGCCCCTCTGGGAAGATTTAGAGATGAAGAAGCTGAAGTTCAAGCTCCAAGGTAAACGTGTCGCCCGAGGTCATAAAACCGTCAGAGGGAGCAGGAGAGTCTTGACCTTGGGGCAATAATCTAACCCAACTAGACAATTCAATAGCTAACTTTACTAATCTCAAGAGGCCTTTTGGAGTCAGGAACCACAGAAATAAACGCAGGTACTGTAGCCCTTCTGATCTCCATGCAAACAAATGGGATTAACACATCAAAAGCTTAATTCTTTTTGCTGTGAGTAGGCCTGCCCCTGAGGTGGAAGGCGGGTCAGATGAAAGATCAGGGGTTTGGAAATTGTTAACTCACTCGCTTCAGCTGTGAAACGTCTCTGTGCCTCAGTGTTCCCACCTGTAAAATGAGGGTAAAAATAATAACACCTACCTCGTCAACTTGTCGTGAGGATGAAATTAAAGTAACGTTCACATTTACTGAGCCGTTAGGAGGTGCCCAACTCTGCTGCAAGCCCATTTCTTCCATTAACTCAATTCCCACGACAACCCGTGCCTTAAATGAGTTATTGTCTCAGGGAGTGGACGATTGCGTAACAATTGAAATGACGGATGTGAAATCTCTCCAGCAACATGGGAAACGCATTGAGTCATGACAGTAAAAGATAATAAGTGAATTTCAAAATCTTCTCGATTCTAGGCCAGTGACCGTTCAAATTCCTGAACGCGAGGACAGGAAGAAAAAGTGGAGAAGCGAACCCCCAATGTTTGTTGAAATTGTTTGTGGTCCGATATGCCTTTGGTGCTGTGTTGTACTTGTTTTGGCAAGAAATGAAATATATATATATATAATATTTATCAATAAATATATATATCAGAGCCTCTGATAGGGTTTCAGAACACACAGACACACACATGTAGATACAGCTATTTAATTACGTATATATGTTTGTTTCTCACACCCTTTTCAGCTGCTTTTATCAGTTTGCACTTTGAGCAAAACTTCGCCAGGAGGCAAATTCTGTGGGCCAAGGCTGCTGGAAGGGCCTCATCCCGCAATTTTGTGAATCATGGAGCCTTCAGAGACCCCTGGAAGTCTTGTCATTCTCCTCCTAGAAAAATGCACAAACCCAGAATCCAGAAGGCTGGTGTCCCCCAATTCCTGGGAACTCACGGATCTCCCCACAACCCATTCGTTGAGCCCCTGGGGTTCACAGGTTAGGAGACTGTGCTTTCATTTAAGAATCCATTCCTTTCTCCTCGCCCCCTGTAAGTATTTATTGAGCATCTACTATGTGCCAGACAGACAGTGCAAGTGCAGGGAACCTGAGAGTGAGATATGAGCATGTCACCGAAGGCATTTATGCATTGTTATTTCCCTCGTTTACCTCCCTTCGAATCTATTTTTGGGCTCCTCTTGTGAAAATAGCCATAGAGATCGAAGAACTACTAACATGTAGGGGAGATGCTGCTGATTATAAAGGATTTCTCACCTATTCTCTGATGGGAGTCTGTGCCACCCCCCCCCCAAGCAGATATCACTATTATCTTTGCTTAACAAAAAGGAACTTAAAACTTAGAGAAAGTGGAATGAAGGACAGGATTATCTGTAAGTGGAGGAGACAAAATTCTGAATGCAGGGGCTGGGCTTTTGACTGCACAGGTCACATGAGAACTTATCGCGAATGGATAAGGCCACAGATTGAATTCAGACTCCAGCAGGCGCTGTGTGACCTTAGATGGGTTACTTTAACTCTCTGAGCCTGGGTTTCCTTATGAAAATGAGTAATAGGAATGACATTGGCTTGTTAATAAAAATAACAAACCGAAAGGAAGAGTAATAATATGTGTCAGCACTAGCACGTGGTACAATTGTCATCCCCATTACAAAATGTTAATGACAAGGACTCTGGCACAATCCAGGACGTAGGCGAGGTGCGCAAGATAGGGTAGCAAAAAGAAAAGTGGGGGTGGGGAATCTCACTTCTTTGACTCTTTTTTTTTCATCGGTAGGGAAAGTTTGGGCTAAATCTTTGACAATTTCTCCTCCAGGCCCAGACCTAAAGCCCCATGGTCATAAGAGGTTTTTAATGAGTGGAATCGCTCTTTTGATGGACCCAGGTGTCATTTTGCATATCTAAGACAGAGCTAGTCTAGTCACTGGGTGCCATACATACCTTTCCTAAGAGGACTCAAGGTGGGCTCAGGCGGGGGGGGGGGGGGGGGGGGTGGGGGGGGGGTGTTTGCCAAATTAAAATGAATAAGTGTTCAGTCAACAAAACACAACTTTAAGGCAACTTACCAAAAGCTCGACTCATTTAGCTACATAAAATTGTGTTTATTATGTAACGTAGGTGCATTTTAAAATGTGGGGTTGAAGCCCTCCCCCAAACTCAGAAGACTAAGAAGGTCTTTGTCCAAAGTTATGAGAATTGTTGAAACTGGTTGCTAGGCAGGGGGGCATGCACTACATTTGGATGTGTCCCAGATTTTTCAAAACATATATTTTAAAAGGCCCTTTTCCCCTAAATTCCCTTTCTTCACAAATTCATCCCTCTAAAAGACCTTTGGCTTAGCAGAGTTGGAAGTATCTTCTGAGTCCATTCCTCGGATCACTGGACCTCGAGGTGGTCTGAGATCTCCGGAGACAAGAAGAAGAATGAATAAACAAATGTTTGTTTTCGCCTCTCGTAAAATTCCTGAAGGCACGAGGCAGTGAATGAATAAATTAGTAGATCTTTGGCTGGGCTGCTGGCTCCAGCTGGCTCCCATCTCTGTTTTTCTAAGACTCCAGTGCTGTTGTCCCCCATCAGTTACAAAGCCATCCCACCCTTGTTTTCAAAGAGAGGTGGTTGCATTTCAATGTCGACGCAGCGTCTCCCTCCCCAGGCTGGAAGCCCCGACCCAGAGGCGTCTCCTGTCCTCGCAAAGACGAGAGATCATTAGCCCTAATTAAGTCCTTCCCAGCAGGCAGCTGGGGTGGTGAGGAAATTCTCCACTCCTTCCTGCCTTACTAGGAAGCAAGAAAGGGGACAAGTCTTTTGGGACAGCCCCTTCTGGGCTGGAATGAGTGTGAATTTGTGAAGGCCAGGTTGGTGAAATGTATCAGAAACCTTAAAAATATGCTGATCTTGTCTCCTGCCCTTCCCGCAGGATTCTTGGAATTTATCCTGGGGGAACCTACCAGATGGGAGTGCTAAGGTGACCATTACAAGGGTTTAAAAAGCAAAAAATTGCAAATTAGACTGCAACTGAAAGATCTATTCATGCAGATATAGTGGCGAAATAGCCATAAAATGCCGCATTTTGCCAGACTTTGCAAGCATTGAAATGATGGAGAGGGAGGGGCGTTGTGGGTATGGACTTGAAAAAATGTTCTCAGTATTCTAAAGAAATAAATTCAATTACAAAGCAATAGTATTTGACTAAAAATAAAGTACACCAGGCTTGTCCCAAGCACTTTTCTTTTTGAGGAAGATTAGCCCTGAGCTAACATCTGCTGCTAATCCTCCTCTTTTTGCTGACGAAGACTGGCCCTGACCTAACATCCGTGCCCATCTTCCTCCACTTTATATGTGGGACACCTGCCACAGCATGGCTTGATGAGCAGTGCCATGTCCGCACCCGGGATTCGAACCAGCGAACCCCGAGCTGTCAAAGCAGAAGGTGTAAACTGAATGGCTGCGCCACTGGGCCGGCCCCCTAAGCACCTTTTGGTGCATTATTTTATTAAATCTTCCTTTATTTTTAGATTTTTTTAACAAAGAAGTGAGCCCTAATGCCATTGAATGAAAGTTCTTGGGAAGGGAGTCAGAAAGAGTTCTGGTTTTGCTTTGAACCTTGTCTGCTGCTTTTAGATTTCTCCCCAAAAGATATCTCCTGGAGTCCCTCTTGTGTCTCTCTGTCGAGTTGGCCACTCCCTGCGGCTCTCGCGTCAACCTGTTTATTGTCTTTGTTGCACTTATCACAAGCTGTATTTATCAAGTGCGTTTTTTACTTGATCTCTTACTCTCCCTGCCCCCTCTGGAATGTGAGCACTCACCTTGATCATCTAGTTCATGGCCGCTAGTCCAAGGCAACCGTAAGGTAACCGTAAGGTGTAAAGTGATGAAGAATTTATTAACTATTATAGGATGAATAAATAAGTGCATGAATATATGAATGACTGGCTGTATGAGTGAATGAATGAATGAGGTAGTGAAGGAGGAGTGTGTGAGTAAATGAATGAGTGAGTAGGTGGGCGAGTGAGTGACAGTTGACCTTAGTGGGAGGGACTTTTCTTGGTGCATGACTCAGCGATGTTGGACTCTCCTGAAAGTGCTCACCATGTACGGTGATGGCCGGAAGATGTGAGACAACTGGGCATCCCAAGATTCCGGAGGCCCCACCCCAGACCCCCCTGACCTTTCAGCCGACCCTGCTCAAGGCTCAAGTAACGTCGACAGAAGCGCATCTCTGCTCCCAGGGAAGGACAGCCCCGTGTTCATTTTCTCATGAGTGTTGTGCACACACAATTTCCTTTTGCCTTCACAACAACCCTTTGGGACCAGTATTCGCATCCCTGTTTGAACGGATGAGGAAACTGAGACCCCGCAGAGGGGAAAGTGTTTTACTCCAGATCCCAGAACAAACAAATGGGCTCTGGACCTGGCCATTTTCACCACCTTTATCTCGTCTGATTCTCACAACAAGAGTCGCAATTTCCAACCATATTTGGAAGGAGGTCCGGGAGGGACAATGAGGAGCCGAGAAAGAAAATCCCCAGAGAAGGAACCGTGGGAGGAGACTTCAGCAATCACAGTCTATTAAGGCCTCAGCACAGGATTGCCTGAATGGAAAATGAAGGAATGAATGAATGAGTGGGACATAATGCAGGGGCTCATGTGTTAGGCCTGGATTCAAACTCTGTCTTTCTCACTTCTCTATTGTGTGATCCTAGGCAAATGACTTGAATTTGTCTGAGCCTCAGTTTCTCTATCTGAAGAATGGGAGCAAAGGAGTTGCCGAGACAATGAAACACTACAATGCCCCATAGTGCTTAGCACGAGATCTGGCACATGGTAATGTCCAGAGACTTCAGGGTCTGTCTGAAGGGGTTGTCATCTGAGACCCACAGCAGCTCCCTGCAGTCAACAAAAGTGAGTTATTTTTATTTTTGTTGTCCTATTTAATTTGGAGGCTGGCTACGGAAGATGACCTTGTGTAGAGAGCTCTGGAATCAGGGGACTGTGGATTCAAATCTCATTTGCCGGGACCAGCTGTGTGACCATGGGGATGTCACATAACTTTTCCAAGCCCGTTTCTCATCTACAAAGTGGGGATGACTCCTGACAGAAAGCAGCCGTGTTTACAGGGGAAGATGTCCAAAGGACTCGGCACCAAGTTGGCCACAGAAACAGAAGCTTCTGTGAGACCCTCAGTACAGCTAAGAGTAGCCCAAGAGCTTTGCCAAAATGTGGATTGCAAATGTGGCATAATTGCTAAGGACGGTGATGATGCTAGTAAATGGTTGATAATAGACAGAACTGGATGTCTCCAGGATGGCCTTTCCAGAACCTAATTTTTAGGAGGCATGAAGGAACATGATAGATCAGAATGGCAGCCGGTGGTGCCAGGGTTGGGGGTGGGCAGGCACCACGGTCCTCATCTCTGAGTCCCTGGAGCTCAACCCACCTGAAATTAAACCTGAATTAACCAGTTGTCTAATGATAGCATCTCTTAGTTGAGCTCCTAGGGTGCCAACACTGGACTCAAGGTTAGTGGATCTAGCCAGCATGATTCTTCACGCAAATCCTGGAAGACAGAACGTGACAAAGCTGATGCTATGCATCCTAATAATAAAAAAAAAAAAAACACGACCAACTGCTTGCTAGATGCCAGTTGCTGTTCAAGTCACTTTAGATGTGTTAAAACATTAAATCCATAGATATGGTTGTATTATAGTCTCCACTTTACATGTGAAAACGCTGAGCTCAGAGAGGATAAGTAACTGGTTCAAGGATGCACAGCTAGAAAGCTACAAAGCTGAGTTTTTCTTTTTCTTTTTTTCCTTTTTCTCCCCAAAGCCCCCCGGTACATAGTTGTGTATTCTTCGTTGTGGGTCCTTCTAGTTGTGGCATGTGGGACGCTGCCTCAGCATGGTTTGATGAGCAGTGCCATGTCCCCGCCCAGGATTCAAACGAATGAAACACTGGGCTGCCTGCAGCGGAGTTCGCGAAGTTAACCACTCGGACACGGGGCCAGCCCCTAAAAGCTGAGTTTTTGAATGCAGACCCTCTGACAGAATCTATATACTCTAGGCCAATGTTTCTCAAACTTTTTGTTATTATACTGCTTAAGGAGACTTTTTAGACATTTTTTCCTAATGGCCCCGCCCTGTGAAATTTTAATATCACAGATATTTTGATAGTAAACACTGTATGTTTGTTTATGTGCTGTATGTACATCTGTGCTTTATACATGAATAGAGTAAGATTCTTGCCCCCAGCCCCACCCCACATCAATCTTCACCCTGTTGAGCATGTATATCCCAACCTGTCTCCCTTGGCCAGGAGCTCACTGCCTTCACAGATGTTGTGCTGTTAGGCTGGTTTGAGGGGACTGGGGGGATATTGTGGCTTCCCGTCCCCCTAAAAAAACACAGACCATGGTTACCTAAAGATCCCATCTTGAATAGCAAACTAAACCATTTCTGTTCAGAAAACGGAATTTGTCCTTAACGCCAGCCATTTATCATTTCTGAGTCTGTTCCTTGGCCGAAACGCCTCCTGTCTTGAGATTTCAAAGCAGAGGAGGAGAAGCTTCCCCAAACAAAGTGGGCATTTTTTAAAAAGACTGAATAGTGTGGATGCTTCTGGATTCCCCATCCACATCTTGCACCGGAATCCTTCAGGAGCCCCGGGGTGGAGTGTGTGAGCTCCCACCCGACATCCACTGGGCCTTTCCTTACTCCCTGAAGCCTCAGGGGTCTGTCTGGAGTGGTCCTCAAGAGCCTCCCCCAGGCGTCCACAGGGCCCACTTGAGCCTCCCCAGCCTGGACAACAGCACTGCATCCTTACCCCATTTCCGCCCAGCCAGCGCTCTCTTCTGACTCTCAGACAAGGGACCCAAGACAAGGTCCTTATTGCAGGGCCCCGACCCTGTAATGTCAGCTTTTGTGGCCTTCCCAGTGTCAGCAGGATCTGCCCCCACCCCTGCTCCCGGGCACTTCCTCCCCCATCCCATTAACTGATGTCAGTCCCAGAAAGCAGGAGATTGTTCTCTGGGGACCGCCTGGCGGTAGAACTCGAAGTCCCAGCCTGGGAGAGAGAGGGTGTGAAGTCAAGAAAACACCCATCACCCGAAGACCGGAAACTCCTTAAACCTCCTGCCCAAGACGCCCCCATCTGCGGGCGCCGATCCCGACATTCAACAACAAAGCCGATCCCGGCATTCTTGATGAGGGAGGGGACATCTGTGGTCCCATCTGAGCTCGTAAAACGAATCCTGCCACGGAAAGGAAATGGGACGGGGGTGTTTTTGAAGTTGAGAGGAAAGAGCAGATGATGGTTATGGGGTTCCTTGGCTATAAATATGTGCCTTCTTTCTCTTCTCAGAAGTCTTGTGGCCTTCAGCCAAATAAACATGGTAGCTCCATTGGTGAGACGAGAATTTGGTCTAAACATGAGGAATCTTCTAGAAGAAGAAGCTAACTGAAGTGAGCAAGACGTTTGGCTTGAATCTCACTGTGGTACTGTTGCCAAAGGCCTTGAGAATTCCACTGGTCCAATGTCCCCATTTCACAGAGATGCAAATGGAGGATCCAAAGAAAAGAAGAGACTCGCCTGAAGCTCCCTCCCACTGCTCATCACCTGGGACGCTCTGGACTCCTAATGTGCAACATCTGCTTCCACAACAGGTTTCTTCTGCCCGAAGCTTTCCACTGCATGTCACATTATCTATGAAGAACAAACAGGGAATTCTGTTCCAAGGTGGCACGCAGGCACGCAGAGTAGAGTAATGGCTCTGAAATTTTAAGCCACTTCTTAACCCTAGGAGTTTGGGCAATTGGTCTAACTTTTCAAATGTTTTTGTCTTCCCACTTAGAAAAGAGAATGGCTAAACCTCCCTCACAGGGTCATTGGGAAGATTAAGAATGGCATTGTATAAGTATACCCAACACCTAGTGTATTCGTTTGTTAGGGTGCGGTGGCAAAGTGCCACAGATCGGGTGGTTTCAACAGCAGAAATTTATTGTCTCGTAGCTTTGGAGGCTGGAAGTCCAAGATCAAGGAGGCGGCAGGGTTGGTTTCTTCCGAGGCCTCGCTCCTTGGCTTGTAGACGGCCGCCTTCCCCCTGCGTCTTCACCTGGCCTTTCCTGTGTGTGTGTCTGCATTCCAACCTCCTCTTCTTATGAGGACACCGGTCATATTGGAGTAGGGCTTACCCTAATGACCTTATTTAACTTAGTCACATCTTTAAGCACCATCTCGAAATATAGTCCCATTCTGAGGTACTGGAGGTTAAGTCTTCAACATATGAATTTTGGGGGAACACGATTCAGCCTACAACACCTAGAAATACCCACAATTCAACTATTCTTGTGATACCCCCGAATCACATTAACATAAAGCTATCTTTCAGAGATGTGATCATGCTTTTGGAAAGTTATCAGAATAGATCTAATTCCTCCTCAAAATATGGATTCTTCTCCAGCAAGGATTGACCAACTATGGCCTGTGGGCCAAACGCAGCCTGCTGTCTATTTTCCTACGGCCTGTGAGCTGAGAATGATCCTTATATTTTTTTTTAATGATTAGAAAGAGTTAAAAGAAGAATATTTCTTGACATGTAAAAAGCATATGAAATTTAAATTTTAGCATCTATAAATAAAATTCTGTTGGGACACTGGCATGCCTCTTCAATCGCGTACTACCCGCAGCTGCTTTTGCAACAGCAGAATTGGGTAGTTGCGTTGCAGACTGAGTAATCCATGAAGTCTAAAGTATTTACTATCTGGACTTTGGCAGAGAAAGTCTGCAGGTCCCTGATTTAGACAATTACCAATTTAATCACTCATTTAAAATCACCGTTTAAGTTGGAGAATCACTCACTTAAAATTCAGATCCTCAGCATCCATATGAAGATTTTCTGACTCTAGAATTTGGGTGGGGCCCTGGAAGCTGCATATTTAATGGGCAACATCATCCCTGCAGAATGAACGGACCCATAATACCACTGAAGTCAGATGTGTCCATCAGAAATCCAATTTACGAACCCATGAGGAACCCTGCAGTTGCCAAGGAAATCAGTTTCTCTAGTCCCCTGACCAAGGCACCTTCTTCTCAATGCAGAGGTGAAATCTATTCGGCAAGTTGAATGAATGTAGTTGTCCAGTAACTACACACTCAGAGCGTGAAATCAGGTGCATGAGTTTAAAAGTCCCATGGCTCACGGGACCTTGGAGATATCCTCTAAGTCCAAGCAAAGGAGTTCTCCTGAAGCGTATTTCAATATAATTGGTTTCCTTTGAAATCCTATGTATTTTATTTTATTCATTTAAAACATTCATCTGAGAAGGGGTCCTTCAGCGTCACAAATCTATCAAATGGATTTAAGGCTCAAAAAAGGTTAAGAACTTCCAGTGGGTTAACAATGAGCTCCATGAATATAGAGTCTGGTCATCACTGTACCCACCAGAAACAGAGCAAAGCAGAGTAAACACTCCATACAGTAATGCGCCATATAACGATGTTTTAGTCAATGATGGACTGCATATACGTTGGTGGCTCCATAAGATTAGTACCATATAACCTGGGTGTGGCATAGCCCATACCATCTAGGTCTGTGTGAGTACACTCTGTGATGTTTGCACGACGATGAAATTGCCTAATGATGCATTTCTCGGAACGTATTGTCATCGTTAAGCAAAGCATGACTGTAAATACTTATTGAATAAATAAATGATTCGAATCCCACCTTTCTGTAGCTATGGGAATGCCATCTTTTTGGCTGCAGCCCAACTCTCCTTCTCCATTTTTGAGCTGGGCAAACATTTGATTTCTCAGTTTCCTTTAAGAGATCTGTATTCCTCCAGGAGGCATCCATGGGATAGATTGCTCTTCTCTTTTCCTGAGAATCTGCTGGCTGCCTTATGATTTATCCCTTAGACGTGTCTCTGCTCAACACCTGGTTAACCCCAATTTCTCATTCATATCCCAGCCCTAATGACACTTCTTGAGGAAGACTTCCCACACCATCCTAAAATGTCCAAGTTATTCTTGGATTTCTAAGGGATATATTTGACTCCAGCGGGATTGTGAGTCTGTCCAAGTTACTTACCTGGAATCCTATTCTGTCCTTTCAGAGAAGTTCTCACAATATGTAAGTTTATATTCTTTTGTGTGCTTTCTTGCTTAAGGACTGTCTCCTCCCACAGACTGTAAACTCCATGAGGGCAGAGATGTGTCTGCTTTGGGCATCTCTGTATTCCTAACACTTAGCATGATGCTGGCACAGAAGAGGGGTTCAGTAGATGTTGTCGGATGGATGGATGGATATCAATGATACAGGAAATGAAGAAGTGGAAGTGCTCAGTTTTTGGCAGGGGGGAGCAGGCATAATGGATTCAGGTTGAATATACTGCCTTTAAGGTGTGATTGAAATGTCAATCTAGAGACACCTAGTAGGTCCATGGGCATGGAGTTCAGAAGAAAGATGTGCCCAGAGAAGGACGAATTTTTAAATTACCAACATGTTGATGATTCGGGAGCCGTGGGAGAAAGGAGAACATGTATACTGAGAAGAGGAGAGGGCTGATGATGGAAATTAAGAGGCTGTACCACATCAGGGATGGGCAAAGAGGAAGAACCCACAAATGCCCTGATAGGAAGATGCCCAGAGATGCAGGAGGAGAACCAGAGGGCCGTGGAGGTCATGGGAGCCGAGGAAAGAAAGAGGCTTCTAGGAGGCATGCTCACCAGGGTCAACAGAGGCCAGGAGAACCAAAGAAGATCAGGCCATGACCTTGAGAAGTTTTGGCCCAGTGTTGGACGTGACAGCAGTAGACTCACTGACACGAGATTTAGTTTGCTCCCTCCACAGTCTCCTTCTTGGAACATACTTAGTCTGGCTTCATCTTGGAACACTGACTTTTAAACTTTTGGGGAGAAGGGCATGGCTATCTGTTACTTTGAGAATTTGATGAAAACCACGAATCATCTCCCTAGAAAAATGCACATCTACGCAACATCAGCAAACTCTGCATCTGCTTTCGGGGGATCATGGATCCACCGAAGTTAGAACGCAGGGAAGAAACTTAATCCCAATATCAAGGCTGGGTTTAATGCCTTCTTCCTGTTCTTTCTGAAGCCCCTTTGACTCAAAAAGTAGGAAATATTTGTTTTCTTTTTTTCACTCCTAAACACGACTTATTAACGAGATTATGAGTACCCTGCACAGATTATCGATAGCTCCAGATGGTTTTGTCATTCTTTCGAATCGCTTGGGGAGCTTTTAAAAAATACTGAGGCCATGGCCCGTCCCTCAAATCTGATTCACCCAGTCTGAGTGGAGCCCAGGTCTTGGAGTCCTTTAAAAGCTCCCCGGGTGAGTCCAACGGGCAGTTGCGCTGAGAACGGCTGCTCCAAAGGGAAGTTGACACGGACACTAAGTGATTGGAGCTCGTACACCTGTTTGACTTTTATCATTGCTGCAAATGTTTCTATTCACTCTCAACGTTTTTTACTCCTTTTTGCTTGCCGAGCTGGCCTTGTTTTTCCTGAACGCTGAGTTCTCTGGCCCCGAAATGGCTGTGGGTCCTGACATGAAGCCTTGACCCTCTGGCTGTCCATTTCCTTATCTCCAACCGCGAGTAGGCTGCCAGCCCCCTGCCGCCCTGACCGGCGTGTGCAGCAACAATAAATAAGGAAGAACAGAGGCAAGAAGCTTATGTACCCAGGGCTCCTGCTTCTACTTGATGTCATTGGACACCAGTTTGCTTTCCTCCAGAGCCTGTTTCTTTTGAACTAGGCTACTGCAGTCTATAAAACTTTAATGCATGGATTTCCCATTGTTTGGGTGTCCGTGGGGCACCAGCCTTCCTGTTTCACCGTGGTGTGCCGACCGGGAAAGAAACTGGCTGGGAGGTCTAGGGGTAGCTGCCTTGTTTCTGGAAATGCATATGATGGCGTTTTTAGCAGATGGTATCTCAGACCCCATGGATGATGATAATAGCGCGTGTGCGTCAAAGTGACCGTGTGTCAATGCCAGGTTATACACTGCGTCTATATTATCTCCCAACAACCCTGTTCAGCAAGGATCATTATCAGCCCTGTTTTAAGAGGCGGGAAGTGAAGGTTCCAGGAGCTTAAGCTTTTCCCAGGGTCACATAGCTGTGAGTAAACTGGAAGCAGGGGTGTGTGGTGGAGGGACAGAGAACAGAAATATCTGACTCCAAAATTCACTCTCTTTTTCTGACAAATTAAAGAAGATTTATTTTCAGGTTTTTAAAAAAGTCTCCTCTATTTGCTTAATTTTCTTTTTTATCGCCTGCACACACACACACACACACACACGCACACACCAATCCTCCTTTGATGTTTCATATGTTGGGAGCATTTTCACAGAGTAGGATTGTGAGGGGTTGAGTGTGCCTCCTGAATGGGGTTTTTATGGAAACACAAAGGTTATTGACCTCAAACACAAATTGGCTTGGCCCTCCAGAGTCAGCCCGGCTGCCTCTCTCTCGCCAGAGTTTTGTTCTTGCCCTCTCTCCTTAGCTACCGGGCCTTGTTCACCAGGGACAAAACAAACAGGCGCTGTCAGAGGAGAATTACCTCTTCAACAGCACAATGAGAAGTAGGAGTGGAAACAATCCCTCCAATAATTCAGACTCGGATGTTAAAACACTCACAACGCAACCCCAACGTTTACCTAAATTATCTGAGTAATTGCCTCCATTTTCAGCTTGGATTTGGGTTCCATGAATCCTGGGGCTTCAAAATGATAAATAAAGAGACTCTCATTTAGGCCAAAGCTGAGAGGGAGGCAAAGCATCATTATGGAAGGGACACAGAAGGGGGAGCCCCGGGCTTCGTGATTAAGTCACGGACCGGATGTGGAAACTTGGGCACGTCGATTCTGTTCTCCAAGCCTCAGGTTCCTCCCTTGGCCCTCAGAGGGACAGCTGTTATCTGGAAAATGAAGGAAGGAAGGGAGGAAGGAAGGGAGGGAGGAAGGGAGGGAGGAAGGAAGGGAGGGAGGGAGGAAGGGAGGAAGGAAGGAAGGGAGGCAGGAAGAGAGAGAGAGAAAAAGAGAAAAGAACTGTCTAGCCTCTTTTGTGTGCGCTGAATTGCTACAAGCATTAGGAAGGCACGAACTCGAACTTCTGTCTCCTCTATTCAGCGCAAAGAAAAGGAAATCACAAAAAAAGTCATTCAGGGAAAGCCTCAGCTTTTGTTCGCAGTTTTAGGCGTTCTGCTTTGACTTCACTGAGAGCAGAGTCTAAAACAAAGCTGATTTCACCCTGCGCCCCCTTTCCCTTGACTCCCACAGTCTGTTATTTTTAAACTTTGGTGGAGTCGTCTTAAACTGAAACGGCCTACGGTTTGCAGCCAGTGCCTTTTCTCCCAGATCCCGTGCTCCTGCTCTGGGGAGGCGACTGTCTGTGCACAAACGGCTATTTTACTGAGGATCTTCTAAGCGCTGGATGTCATCCCGTGCTGCACCTCATTTCCGTTCCAAAGCAACTTTTAAATTATTATTATTAGTTTATTTACCCCATTTGGAGTGCAGCCTTGAAGTGACTGGGCCCCTGGTCTCCATTTTTTTTGTTCCCTGTCAATGTGACAGAAACTGGATTCCAGGCTTTCCTGGGATTTGTATCACAGTTTTTCTCCATTTTGAAAAACGGGTATAGTAGCCACCCCGTCCTTTAGACACGGGGTCAGTAAACTTTTTCTGCAAAAGACCAGAGAATCAATATTTCTGAATCGACAGGTTGTGCAGTGTCTGTCGAAACAACTCACTCTGGCATTGCAGAGAGAAAGCAGCCATGGATGAAAACGTAAATGATGGACGTGGCCAGATTCCAATAAAACTTTTATTTATGAACACTAAAATTTGAATATCAGGTCCCTTTCACATGTCATTAAGCGTTCTTCTTTTGATGTTTTTCCCCAACCACCTAAAAACATAAAAACCCTTCCTACCTTACGGGCCGTATGAAAACAGGTGGCAGGCTGGTCTTGGCTCGTGGGCCGCAGGTTGCTGACACTGCCGACTCCTGCTTTCTAGACCACGGAAGTCTTGATGGATGTCAGAGGAAGCCTGGAGTGACAAGCAGAAGAGGTCCCAATTGCCCTAATAGTTTCAAGCAGATGAAACTCAGCTAAAAACGGCTTTGAGGGCGGCCTTGATCACAGGCACGCCCTTGATCATCGTACAAGAAGACTGCACGGATCGCCCAGGTTTCTAAGGCCTCCTACCAACAGTGAATAGGACCAACCAGGTGTCTGCTCCCCGGGTACCTACATCTCTTAGTGCAGACAAATACTAAATATCTTATTATACAATTCGTTATCCAGTTGCATTTCTTTTGTTCTCCATGGAAGAGGTCTTAGGGGCTCTGAGAACCTGCAACTGGAGGGACCTAATCCGGTCTAGGAGTCAGGAAAGGCTGTATGGAGGAAGTGGCGTTGACATCCGTGTTGAAATGAAACCAAGGAGAGATCGAGAAGGCATTCAGGCTAGGGTGGTGGTTCCTAACCAGAGGCGCTATTACCCCCCGCCATCCCACTCAGCAGTGTCTGCAAACATTTTTGATTGTCACAACTGGAGGAGGAGGATGCTACTGGCATCTAGTGGTAAAGTCCAGAGATGTTACTAAACATCCTACAACACACAGGACAGCCCCCCCACCACAGAGAAGCATCCAACTCAAAATGTCAACAGTGCCAAGACTGGGAAACTTTGGGCTGAGGGAACAGCATATGCAAAGACCTTGAGTTGGGTGGAAGCAGTATGATGACTTGGCCAACACAGCGTGATATATAGGGCGAGGTGAGGCTGGAGAGACAGGCGGAGATAGATCCAGCAGGCTTCTGGAGGTTGCGGTAGGATTAGACTTGATGCTACGGGCCAGGCCATGGGAGTCATTGCAAGATGAAGCTGACAAGGGTCACGGGTCGGTCCTGCGGCGGTATGACCCATGGACTGGAGGGGAGGCACGCAGGAGTGCATCTGGGGAGCCCCATAAGAACAGGATTACCACAGGTGAGAAAGGATGGTAGCTGCAGCTGCGACTGGCATAATCATTTGGAACTGCTGACACCTAGCTGGAAGACCAGTCACTTCTCATCCATCTTGGAGTCTTGTAAACCCGTAGCCAGAATCCCGGCTCAACAAATGTTGGTTGAATGAAATTGGTGGAGATTGTGTGGTTGAGGTGAGGAAGCAGTATTCCAGAACACGGAAGAAGAAAGAGAAGCCAGCTAAATAAACTCTGTTTTCGTTGGAGTTTAGTCACGTGATTCCAAAAGGCGAAAGCATTAGGAAATATTTATGAGGCAGGTGCTTTGCAAGTGTAAGTTACCTGTAGGTATCATTATTCCAGTTTTACTTTATGAAGAATTGGGACCCAGAAACATTAAGCCCCCTGGCCAAAAGACACCCCAGGCAGTAAATGACAAAGCCAGAATTCCAGACCCTCTTTTACGGCCTCTGAATTCTAGCTCTTTCCTCCGACACCTTGCTCCCTGTATATCTTACTTTCAGGGGATGGCCGTGAAGCTTGGTTCCCTGGAATGCAAATCTCATGAGAACAGAGACCGTGTCTCAGCCAAGGTCATTTGCTGAATGAATGAATGAACGAATGAATGATGAATGAGTGAATGGAGTGACCCTCAGCCTCCCAGAAATCCTGGAAAAGCCCCACGCACTTCTCCATCGTACCAGCAGATGGCGGCAAAGGAACGGCCAAGCAAAGGCGGGCGCGGAAGGTTGGCGTTAAGCTGCTTTTATTCCTGCATCCTCCCTTCCGTGAGCTCACAGAACAGGTAGCTTGAAATTCCCCCCCCCCCCCCCCCCCCGGGAGGAACCAAGAGATAGTCCTGATTGACTTCCTGTTTGAGCTCTCTCATCTCAAGTGTCTACTCCAACTCAGAGACCAGGAAGTATCAAGAAATAGGGGGAAGCAATGCCAGGAGGACTTTCACGTCAAATGAAACCTGCGCAGAAATGGCTTGTTCATCGAGAAAGAGAGGGGGGGGGGGGAAAGCGCCATGTGTGCAGCTCCCTGAGGCTGTCGGCAAACACTGGTCTCACCATGGACGCTTTTCTTGGGATGTGCCTGGGAGAAAGTCTGCAGTAAGCAGAGGTTGATGGGGAATTTGTAGATTTGGGGCCGAGATGGGGGGGAGGGGTGGGGAGAAGTGGGGAACCTCAGCTTGCATCATTTTGTTTCAAATCCATCTTGCTTTGGCGCCAGGAAGAAAATCATCCCTTAAGTGGCCAAGTACTGACCAAAAGGGATTTATTTAGTCAGGACTCAGGGTGATGAGGGGGCTTCTCCGGGGTCCTATTTTATCGGAGGGGAGGAAAGAGAAAGCGTCCGTCTCCCCTTGAACATTCTGCAACGTCGAAGACGTTTCTTTAAGGGCTCGTGAATCTTCATGTGCTGTTGATGTGTTGGCCTGAATAAAAAATGAAAGAAATGAAAGGGGTATGGAGAGCTCGGACAGTACCAATATCCTCTCACTAAACCCCACTACCCCCCATGCCAGGTAATGCACCCCGAAGCTGCGCGATCCAAGACGCAAAGGCCTCCTGACTTTATCCCAGCCGCCGGGCAGAAAGAGCCTTGCGTCTTGGGCGCAGAGAAGGGTCCCTACTCCCTACCCAAGCCATTTGTTGTTTCGCCCCTGCCCAGCCTGCAGCCAGACCCGGGCCTTGGCTCTCTAGGTGCGTGAGGCCTTCAGGTGCCCAGACTTCGGGAAGCTAGCTGCGCTGTCACATAACCAGGCACCCCTTCTCCTATGCCCTCTGCCCTCCTTCTCCTGCTTCTCAGGAGAATTTCTCTCCCCACTAGCCAAGTCCTCGACTCCCAGCTGAGGTCAAAGAGTTGAGCTCAGGAGGCAGGAAGAATTAAATTTGCTCAGGTTCCTGGAAGCTGGGCAGGTCGAACCGGCAAAGAACAAACGGTCCTTGTGCCGGCGGAGTCCCCACCTGCAGTCCCCGGCTGGCCTTCGCGCCCGGGCAGATGGAGCACAGCGAATGCTAGGGACGCAGGGGAGGATCCGAGGCCGGTGCAGGAACACCTGAGGCACCCAGAGCCCGAGGTTCGCTCTGCGACCCCGCGGGAGAGAGACACTCCGGAGTTAGGGTGGTCCCCTGCGCGCCCTGGCGCACGAAGGCGCCGCTGTAATTCCCTCTCCCTCGCGTCCCAGACCCTGACCGGAACGCCGGATCTGCTTCAGCGCCCCGCTGCAGGCATTTTTAAATGGATGGGGTTTTGTCCCCAGTCCACCTCTCGCCTCATCTCCCTGGGAACAAAGGCCCCAAACCTGCAGTCTTCGCCCCGATGTCTCTTTCGGGGCACCGGGGAGAGAGGGCTGGGGCACGGGACGCCGAAATGGAAACCGCACTTTCACAGGGCACGACAGATGTCCGGAGAAATGACAAAGTTCTCTAATGAAAAGCGCGTGACACGTACCCCAACATCCGGAACACGCCCGTACATTTCTCTACATCCGGGACACGTGCACTGCAGGTACGTACACCTCCACCTGAATTAGGAATAGCAACTAAAGTGGATTCTGCAGCTCACTTCGGTTCAAATTCTGGCTCCACTTTCTCGGGTGATCTTGGGTAAGTGACTTAACGGTTCTGTGCCTCAGTTTCTTCCTTTGTAAAACAGGCATAATAACCGTGCACACCTGACAGGGTTAATGGTGAGGATTAAAGGAGACGACTTTTGTGGGGGGGGGCTTATCCCAGTGCCTGGCACGTGCACGTGCCCCTTCTATGCACGCTACTTTATTATTGTCGTTCCGTGTACTTTGAGCGCCGACATCTGCAACGTATACATCTTGATTACACGCATCTTGATTATAAAACAACCAAATGCTTGTACATCCGGAAGTGTCTTGCGCATGAACTTCTAAATACAAATCAGAAGAGACGTCTACAGATGGAGCACGCACAAGCACACGCACACACACGGACCTAGTCGAACACCTGTAGTTCCCGGCCCCAGAGCGCAAACACCTGGAGAGCTCCCTATAGGTACCAGAGCCCCAGCTATGGATCTAAGAGCCCAGGTTTCGGCTCGAGGCCTCGCATCCACCACGCAAAAGCCACTCTCTTGGCTGGTTGCCGTGAGCTCAAATTTGGAAACCAGCGAGGCAGAAAGCGCGCGGACTCGAAGCGTTTCAAGCCTCTTGCAGCGCCCGAAGGCGGCTGCCTCTCTGCTGGCTTAGGGGGAAAGGTTAGAACAAGGGGTTTCCTTCTTGGGCAGAATTTTTTTAAGGGCCTACGCGCCTGGAGCTCTCCCCGCAAAGAAAGGGTGGGTTCCAGGACAGCGCAGATCCAGAGTGAGGCTCTACACAGACGCACGCCCGCGTGCACACACCCCGCTCCTTCGGGGTTGCCGGGACCCGGGAGGAGGGAGCGCAGGGTCGTGACCCCTGCCTCTGCCGGAGCGCGCCCTTCGGCCCCTGCAATTAGCGCCGGGAGGTCAGCAGGAACCCGGACGCCTTTACCCGCGGCTCAAAGCACAGCAAAAGGCGACCCCACCCCCTCCCCCTCCGCCGGTCTCAGACGCCAGTGTTGGAGCCGACCTTCTCAAGGGGCGGGGGCCAGAGGGCCCAGGCCGGCACCCGCATTTGTCACCTTAAATCTACAAATCACGAAGTCGCTGGGCCCTGCAGGCTGCGGTAGCTGACCCCAGCCGGGGCCCTTAGGGGCTGCTGCTCCCACGAGTTGTGGCCTTTGTCCTTGTGGACTCGGCCAGTGTAAAAACAGAAAAATTCCAGAATTGCAAAGTAAGAAAGAGAAAGAGCACCCAGGCACGAGGAAGCTGCGTCCAGGCTAGAATATGAGTTGCTTATATGGGGGGGGGGGGTCTTCTCTCCCTTCATCTACCCATCCTGAACTCAGGTTATCCCCTTGCTGGCAGGGTCGGGGAACTGCTGGCGATTTCTACACGGAGCAGCAAGGTACTTGGCGAGAAAATTATGAGAGAGGGTCGCCCCCTCGCTGAATTTCCTTAGGCTCTGTGGAAACCCAGAGGCGGGAAGGACTGGTTTTCTCATCTGAGGCCCATACAGGAGTGAAAGTGATACCCAGGAAAGAGACGACGGCTGCTTCTTCCGATCCTGGGGAGGGAGGAGGAGGGGAGCGCAGGCTGGGGGTGGCGCGGAGGAGAAGGGGCAAAGGTGAAGCGCCCAAGTTCCGCAGCCTGAGAGACGCGGGGGTGCCGAGCAAGCGGCGGCGACCAGGGCGCATTTGTGGTCCAGACAGATAGGTGGCACTCGAAGCCCGGAAAAAAGGCGAAGGCGCCGGCCCCGAGTGGCCTCTGCGGCGGCGGCCGCCACCATAAAGCCCGCGGCGAGATTGCGACCGGCGCCAGGTGAGTAATCGGCTACGAAATCCAGAGAGATTGCGAGCGGTTCACCCCCCGTCCATCAGCGCCACAAGAGTTACTCATTAACGTCACTATATACAAATAAGATACACGGGAGATTAAAAAAAGAAGAAGAAGAAAGGCAAGCTTTGGGAGCGACTGGACACACGTCTGAGCACTGTCCGAGAATTTGGGGGGTGGTGTGGGGAGGGGAGGAGGTGAGCAAATCTGGACTGAGAAAGAGAAGCATTCCTTCCCTCTCTGAGGCCGAGGCTGTTTGTTCCCCTGCTCGAGAGAGCGCCTCTGGGCACAAACAGCCGACTACCACCTTCCAGGGGCGCAGGCACCGCGCGGAATCGTTGGGCCAAGAACTGGCCCCAGTGGCAGAAGCCGCTACGCCTAGGGCGCGCCCCCTGGAAATCTCTGGGCCCTCGGGGGAGCTAGCGCCCCAAAGGTCCCCAGGCCCTCCAAGCACCCTCTCTGACCCTGGCTGTTTTCCTTCTTACCCCCGGAGACTGCGCAGGAGGGGCTGTGGGTCTCCCCAAGTGCCTGGCTGGAGATGGAAGGGGCTTTGCCCCCTCTCCAAAAGGTCTCGACCTCAATCCCCTTCCAAGTACAGGACGGGGGGTGGACTGGGGTGGGGGGCGCTCTTCCACGCCGGCCATTCAAGAGGCCCGAAGGTGACAGGGACTTGGGGCCGGGCTGGCGGGCTCCAGGGAAGGGGGAGGGAGGCAGCCGCCGGGCAGGCTCCGGCTGGGTCCTCGCGTCATGGCCCCCAGGGCAAGAAAAGGCCTAGAGAATCTTCCCGTGTGTCTCCCCACTTCCCCCGCCCCCCCCATATACACACCTCCGAGGCGAGGCTGGGGGTGGGGAGGCGAGGAGACCAAAAGACTGTCATGGCCTGACCATTTTTTATTGAATGTTTCAAAGACAAATTGAACTTCAAAAGGCAACTCCCGAAACAGCCTGGAGGCTGGTTGGAAGGGAGACCTGGAGGAGAGTATCGGCCTCCTGGGTGACTTTTCCCTTGGAGGGGGTCAAATGTGTGCCCTGGAATTACCTTTCTTTTGCTGGGAAGCCTTCCCTCCCCCCTCGCGTGATGCAGCTCAGTTTGCGCGGAGCTGGCCGCGCTTCGCACGCACGACTCGGGATGGGGCCTCGTCGGGGTGACTTGGGTCAGCCTGGTCCAATCTGAGACACCAGGGACCACAGGGGGACGTTCAGTTTCGTCCTCTCCTGCAACCTGGAGGGCGGCTGCCTTGCCAAGCCGGCTCTGGTCTCCAGGAAAGTCGGCTGGCTTTTTTTGCACACTGGTGCAAGGAGAAATTTTTCACTTGAATTTCCCCGATCGACGCGAAAAGGAAGAGCGAGCCTAAAACGAAACGTTCACGGTCCTCGAGACTATTTTTGGTCGGATTCGTGTGGGAAATACTGACTTGGGGAGCGGAGCACTCTTTTTCCATTAAAACTTAAGTATCTGAAATTGCCATTCTATCCAATTCTAATCAGGCCCCCTTCCGGCTCTCGTTTTACTCCCTAATTTAAAGGAAAAGTAATTTCAGATTGAAGCGGCTCCCCGCGCCCGTGAGAGGACTTTTGTTTTTAGCTTTGTAACTTGAGTGACATCTCATTTTGCTTCAGTGGGGGCGGTCTTACTGACTTAAAGGCGAAGGGAAGGGGGTAGAGGAAGCAAGAAAAAAATCTCTCCACTTTCAGGAAAGTTCCCTAAAGCAAGCACTTAACACGAGGTCCAAAGACATTTCAATAAAAATTTATTGAAATTTCAATGATATTTTAAAGGGGGGGGGGAATACAGAAAAACCAAAGAACTCATCAACAATTATAACACAAAGTATACCCTCTTGAATTTTTGACTTTCAGCCGTCTCTCAGCGCCTGACTTTTGAACTGTGGCTCTCTCTATAGGCACCAATTCAAAACACCATCAATATTGAAGACAGTAGTCAATTCCACTTCACTTTGAAGAAATAAGAGACTAGTAAATACAAATACGAAAGAAAAATTAGAAAGTCAAACCACGGCCTCGGCACGCCCCCCCCCCTCCCCGCCCCCCCCAAGCAATCTCAGAAGCACTTAGGGTGTTAGAGTTGAAAGAATTTAAGGTGGGGTTGAGAAGTGGAACCATCTTGCCAATTTTGGGTAAAATGCGCACTAACTACTTTCCCCCACTCTTGGACATTAAAAAAGGAAAAAAAAAATTTGTAGACAACTCTTTTGAAAGTGTGTTGGTGCAGAAAGTGTGTTTTCTAGTTTTCAAAGCGATCCTGTGACCTTGAAATAAAACTGACTCAAGAAAAACAAGAACACGAAACTTGACAGCTGCGATGCTATTTACAAAGAGCTATGTACAATGTCAATAAATTAAAGTTTAATTTTCCGAGCATTCATATTCCACCTATTTACAAGAGTTATCAAATAATTACATAAATACTTTGTCTAATAGTCTCGCTTCTTCTTTATTATTTTTTTTAAAACCTTGTTATTGCATATACGTACAGGAAAGAGAAAGGACTGGCAAAGAGGGACGTGAATCCTGCTACATAGCTTAGATAAAATAAATTCATTTTTTTGTGTTTTCCCCATCCTTTCCCTTTAAATCCTTCCCCTTGGGCTTGCCGATTTGAGGGTAGAGAATGGGAAAAGGGAATGGGGGCATGTTCTCTCTAAAAGCAAGCATTCAAAATAAAAACCACGAATACATTACTGTGGAGCATGCAAGAAGAGACCTATAGTGGCTCTTAAAACATCACAAGAATATTAAAAAGACACAGATTTCCTTAATAGAGACTAAACAAGGATGGCAGCTCCCCGCCCCGGAACACTGCTGCTCAGTAATTTATTTAGAACTGATAGGCAAGTCACTAGAAAGTTTTAATCTTCACAAACAGAATCATGTTAATGTATTAATTTGTCCCCGGTATATATTTTTTTTAAATTTTATTTGTTTTTGTTTCCACTTGACACGGTGAAGGAAAAAAATATATAAATCTGCCCTGGGGGGGGAGCCTTTGCACACCTCCCCTCCTGGTGGGCCTGGCTAGGGTTTTCTTTCTTCTTCCCACAGCAAGCAGACCAGCCTCCCTGGAGGGTCCTGGACAGAAATGCATTAACTCCCACCCCCAAGAGCTCAGCGCAACAGACGTTTCTGAGCCCCAGAATCTGAGCCAGATCCCGGATATATAAAACCACGCCAAGACAGGGCCTGTTTCTAGCACGTTCTCTCGAGGGAGTCCGGCACCCCTTCCTAGACAGGACCGCACAAAGGAGGGCTGCACTGCCCACCGCACGCCCGTGGTTTAGTTTACATCCAACAAAGTGCACTGCAGACTGGACTGGAATGAAGAGACTTTTCTGGGGAGGGGCTTATGGGGAGGCGCTGCGGGACCGGTCCGGCTTGGCTTCCAAGCCGCTGACCAACCGCTGGATACTCTGCAGTTCGCTGGTGGCCGCCTCTTTCTCCGGGCAGAGTTTGGGCGACAAGGACACGGAGCTGGAGGAGAGCGTGGAGGAGCGGCTGTTGAGTTCCGAGCCCGAGTCCACGGCCACCGAGGCCGGGCTGGCGGCCAGGGCGGCGGCCTTGCCGTCCAGGGGCCCCGCGGCCACGGCCATGGAGGGCAGGGCGGTGGTGAGCAGGCTGCTGCTGTCGGGGACCGGCATGGGGATGGAGTAGGGGCTGTAGCGCAGCCGCGGGCGCATGCTGTTCAGGTTGAGGAACGGGTGTCGGTGCACGGAGCTGGAGGCCGCTGCAGACGAGGCGGCCGCTGCGGCGGCCATGTACGTGTAGGGGTAAGGGAACAGGCTTCCGAAAGGCGACATGGCCAGGCCCTGGGGAAGGAAGAGAAAGGCAGGCAGCGAGTCAGCCCAGCCGAGGAGGGCTGAGCGTGGACAGCAGCCAAGCTCCTCCATCCCCACCCACTCCCCCCCTGGAACTTGGGCAAGTCATTCATCTCTCCCCCTGGGGTGGGAGTTGGGGAGGACACTCAGGCTTCTTTCTCTGGGTCCAAATCTTAGCTGTGTCACCCAAGGCCAGGATACTTCACTCTCCCGGCTTTCTTATTTCTTATATGAAAGAACCAGGGAAATATTAAATAATTTATATACTGCTTGGGGACTTTGTGGATATTAAATGAGCTAATGCCTGCAATGTGCTACACAGGACACCTGGCCAATGGGACTATCAGAAACTCTCCCATGAGGATCAGTTGTTGCACCTGTTAAATGGGGCTAAGGAGTCAGCCAACCCAACAAAGGGAGCTGAGTGGAAACCAGAGGGCGTAACTATTGTGCATACACTTTTTGTCATTCTTGTTTCCACCCCCCATCACCCTCCCACTCCAATCCTGGAGGCTTCTCAAACGAAAAAAAATCCAGGGAAGTTGTGAAGCGAAAGGAAGCTGGTGGGGGGAGCAGAAGGGGTGCTGTTACAAATAGACAAAAAAAATCACCTAGCCTGGTATACTGGTGTTACAGGTGGAGAAACTGAGGCAGGCCCAGGATGCAGGAAGTCACTCAGCTAGCAAGCGGCAGAAGCAGAATTTAAAATCCAGGGACTCTGGCCTGGGCCACTTCTCTCTTGTTCCCTGCCTTGGGTACCGTTAGTACTTGTCTGCCCAGGCAGCCCCTCGCCCACCTACGGCGGGTCTCCAGGAGGGGGTAGCAGAGGAGACAGGAGGAATTGAGAAAGGCCAGACGCCAATGCTTTTCTCAGTTCCTTCCTCCCCCCAGAGGGGGAGGCCAACCCTGCCTCTTGGCTCAGGGAAGGGAGACGAATGTGCTCAGACAAAACATCAGGCAAGGGTGTGCAGAAAACCCCCTAGAACCTTCTCCTGGGGTTCAGAGCGTTTCCAGCGGCCTGAGACTTCTCCCCAGCCGCCTCGCGCCCCAGCACAGCTGTCTGAACCATACACAGGCCGCCAGGGCCTGCCACAGCTCCAGCCTGGCCCTCTCCTCTGACATTTCCCACGGGTGCACACACCATTAACCCTTTGGGGAACGGGCTGGGCTGCTTGGGGTGGGGGGAGGGGAGAAGCTGGAAGACTCAAGACTCAGTTCCCACCCAGGGAGTCACTTCCTCTCCGCAGGCCTCAGTCTCCCCTTTGTCTAATTCTTGCGGGAAGGTTGGCCATGAGACATTTAAGAGACATTTCAACTCTGAAGCTAAAATCACAGACCCTTGAAAAGGCCCTGGAGTCAGAGGGCCTGGGGTAGAATCTCAGCTCCACCACTTACCAGCTGTGTGACCTTGGATAAGTTACTCAACATCTCGGGGCCTCTGCCCCTTCATCTACAAAGTGGAGGTGATCCTAGTTCCACGGAAGTCAGAACAGATCAAGTACTTAGAATAGAGTCTGTATCAGTCTTACTACCCACCTACTCTGCTAGAAACAGCTTTTAACTTACAACAAATATTATTATTATTATTTAAAGCTATTCGGCAAGGGGGCCTGGGCGAGGGTCCGGTATCAACGGGCGGAGAAACTAGAGCGAGGAGGGGCTGGAGAGGAGGCAGGAGGATAAATACCTGCGAGGCCAGGACGTGCTGCTGGAGGTGGAAGGGCAGGGCGGCCGCCGACGCCCCCGACAGTCCCTGCGCCGCGGCGGCCGAGGCCATGGCCGTGGAGTCCAGGCCCGAGACGCCGGTGGAGGCCCCGGACACGGTGGCCAGCAGGGGCCCCATGCCGGCGGCCATGCTGGAGAAGGCGCCCCCCATGGCGAACTGGCCGGGGTGCAGGAAGAGCGGGTGGCCGTTGAAGAACTGCTGGCCCGCCAGCCCCGGGGCGAAGCCGAGGCCGGGCAGGGGGCCCTGGCCCAGGTGCGCGGCGGCCGCGTCCGTCTGCACGGTGAGCGGCGCGAAGGCGTCCTTGCCGGCCAGCGCGCGCGCCTCCTCGGCCTTGGCGGTGGCCGCGCCCTCGCGGCCCGGGCTGCGGCGCTCCTCGGCGCCCAGGCCGCGGGTGCTGGACGAGATGGTGGCCGGGCTGTGGCGCGAGTCGGGCGACGCCTTGCCCAGCCGCCCGCTGTCCCGGGGCCGGCCGCCGGGCTCGGCCGCGAAGAGGTGCGCCTTGACCGCGGGGCTGCCCTTGTCGCGGCTCGGCTCCTCCGACGTGGTGGTGGAGATCTTGGCCGCGTCGCAGGCCTCGGGGCCGGGCTCCTCTTTGCTCTCGGCCTCGGCGTCGCTCTCCCCCTCGCTGGGACACAGATCTACCGCAGGAGGGGAACAGAAGCCAGGCGGAAGGGCGTCAGCTCCAGGCCGGGCCAGTGGAACTCCAGGTCCCCAGGGAGAATCCTAGCTCGGCCACTGACTAACTGTGTAACCCCCCGGGGAAGCCCCTTAACCTCTCTGTGCCTCAGTTTTCTCATCTGCAAAATGGGAGTGAGGATACCTGAACAAATTTGCTGGAGGGACTCCACTTGCCAAGGATGAATTTAAAGTATTTGGATAAGGGCTGACTCCCTCGCCCCACCCCTCCCCCAAATCGTAGCTCTTTTTGATATAATGAGTTTCAATACTTTCTACAAACATCCACTGAGCTCCCACCGTACAAAGCCTGTACTGGCCTTTTCCCATTTGATTGCAAATTTACTTTTTTAAAATAAAAACTCACACTGAAACTGACTGTGGGAACACCTTCCAGTCACTAGGAGTCTTTGTTCAGTGTGACAGATCAGCACTTTCCAGGTTTGTTTGCAGAGACCCTGACATCTGAATTGGTGGTGGCAGAAAGCAACACCCCTCCCCTACACACACACCCCCAACCCTGTTTGCCGCCCCCCCCCCCCACACCCCTGCAGACAGAGATGGGTAATGGGCAGCCCGCTCAGGGCCCCAAGACAATCAGATTTTCTTTGGCTTTCACCATCACACCCTCTGTGGGTGTCCTCCCAGAAAAAAAAGAAAAAGGGATCTCATTTTATGTTTAAAGCTTAAACGGATTGATGACATAAAGGACTTTTCATTTTATTTCACTTAAAGAACAGGTTTCTTCCCGTTCAGAAAGAGTATGTCTTTCCAGATAAATAGTTCTTGCTCTTTAAACACAGGAAACCAGGGATTTGAACCATCTCCTTCCCTCCCACACCCCTACCCTCCCCAACTCTGATCCCCGGGGCTCCTCTCCGCTCACAGACCTAATTGTGGCTCTATTGCTGGGTGTTTTCTCGGCCACCTTCCCTGCTCCAGGTGGCAGAGAAACCCTGGCCTCCTTTTAACCTAGAGTTCAAAGATGGCCAAGAGTCAGCAGTTGCTTGTTGGAGAGAATGGGGGTGAGGAAGAGAGAGAGGAATGTTCCAGGCGGGTTGCAAAGCTACCCCCACCCAAAGGGAATATACAAGCAGACACTAGCCCCTCCTCCAGCCAAATCAAGGTTTGGGCTGAGGGACCCTGAGTTCTCCTTTATGCTAGTTTAGGGAAGAAGATAGACTGATCACCTTTTTTGAACTTTGGCTCCTGTTTACACACTTCTAGAAGGGTCTGCAGCTTTCGAAGGGCAAGTGCCCTGGTGGGTGCCCCCACCCGCAACTCTTCCAGGCCTCCAAGACCCAGAGTGGAGAAATCAGAGGTGAGCAGGCTTACCTTTGAGGTTCGATGTCCCTACAGTGGACACAGCTGGAGACGAGGACTGAGCGAAGCAGTTGAAGGCTGCCTGTTCGCTGGAGGACTCGTCGGAGGTGCCGTTTTCCTTTCTGTGCCTGTCATCGAACACCCTCATGGACTGCAGGGTGAGCTGTTTTCTGTGGCAGAAGCCCACACCCAAGCGTTACAGAACGGAACATGCATTTCCCTCCTTTGTCTGCCTCACCCTCTCCAAAGAGACAGACACGCACCTCACCCTGCCTGCCGCCCACGGACAACACTCATTCTCTGCAATCTGCTTGTCCCTGGGGCAGCCACACAGACCCAAGCATTGTTCTAGACCCTCAAACTGGGCTGAAGAGTGTGGCCCAGGGCAGGAGGGAGGAGGAAGGAGCCCTTGGTTGCAGTTATTCAAGATCCAGGTTTGATTAGGGAAAGGGCACTGGCTTGGGCTGTGAAACCTTGTTTAAAAGCAAAAAAGTGAGAGGGGAGGCTAGAGCTGGCCAGAGACAGCTGAACAGCCAGCCTTACGGAGGGAGGGGAACTGGGGACCCCAACCGACGGACGCAGACAGCCTCTAACGCCCTACTGATTGCTAAGATTGGGAGGAAGTGGTCCTTTCATGGTGCATTTTCCTAAAATCGTTTCACCAACACATTAATCGGAGTAAAAAATCTATTTAGATGTTAGAAATTATTTTTTAATGCCCCTCCTCCCCAAGGGGATAGGTTAAAAATTTGGGCTGATTTTCTGGATTTTAGAAATTCTTTGAAAGTGAGCGGGGGAGGGGAGAGCTTCTTTCATATACTATCCAGCTGTCTGCTTAATGCAAAATGATCCGTGTACCCATGAACGAGGGAGGCATAGATGTCTCAAGGGGCCTCAGTTCTGTCTGATGGTATTTGCAAGACAAAGTTGCACAAATTCCAAAGCATTTTGTGAATGGTTTAGTCCTTTCCTGGGACCTGCCCGAGATGAACTTAAATTAATTAGGAATTAATAAGCATCTGTATATAATCTGTTATCCCTGATGCTTTTCTTCCAGAGACAATATGGTGTGGCCTAGTTAATTTCTTTTAAGGTACCACGTAGGAGGCAGAAGTACAGGGTACTGAAATCAGCAAGCACTTGGCCCAGGGGCAGTAAATTATTTTCTACCCTCCCCCCTCTTCTCAACATAAGTGCCTGCATTTTCCTTCTAACAGTTGAGACTTGGGACCTAGAAAAGTGATTTTCTCAATTATCCGAGAAGTAACTGAATAACCGTGCCGGCTCACCTTTTTTCTCTCCTGCCATTCCCAGTGTCCCGGAAACCTTTTGCAAAAGGGTTGTTGTCTATTTTTAACTGAGTTATCTAAAGGAAGAGACATAAGCAAGAAAGAGACATTGGCCTCATTTTCTAGAATGATTTGGGGTGTTTCTCCCAACTCAACCATCTTCGAGAAATTTGATTGCCAACATGAGAAGTCATTTGGATGTGCCAGGTTAAAGAGAAAGGGAGAAAAGACAATAGCAGAAGTTTGGTGGGGAGGGTTGATTTTTCTCCCAAACTGTCCCATGGCTTCATCTCCCATAGAAGGCCAAACCAGGGATTCCAGGCTGAAATTATCCCACCTGGGAAATGCCACATTCTCCTCTTTGGGCAGCCGACAGTTTGGGCTTAGAAATGGCAAAGTTGTCAAAGTTTCCAAAGGGGACGACCTGCAGATCTTAAAATGATGCTTTCATTTTGATTTTCTTATACAGTGCAATTAATCATAAAATATATTATGGTATATTTCCTGCCCACACACACACACACACACACACACACAGCATACACTCCAAACTTTTCTGTGAATCTAATAAAATGATTTATGGGGTTTTGCTACTCTTGTGCCAGGCCAGGTTTGATTTTTCTGGTGGGTGGGGAGGGGGGTGTTTGAGGAATTACAGTATGGACAATTACAGATTTAAAGGGACCGAATGACCACTGGAAACATTTGTTCTCATTTATGTGCTCTGCCCTGCCATTAGGTGGAAAAGGCCCGTGGCTTCTTCGTCCGATCAAAAATGCTACATTTCATTATTACATTAACAATTTAGACTCACAGGATTCTGGATCTAGAGGGAGCGTGCATTTTACACACTGTGGAAAAATGTCCCAATACATCATCTTTCAAATCCCTTTCCTTTAGGGGGAAAAACGATATATAGAGAGTCCCCTAGAGGTAGAAAAAGGACCCCTGGCTGGATTCTTGTTCTTAGAATAAATTCCTGTATGCGAGATGGCAGGGAGAGGAGAGGAGATCATGATATCTTAGTCTCCAGACCAGGGAAAGATACCTGGAACACCCCCATTAGGCAGCCATAGAGGACCCCCCCATAGTGATAGCAAATTCAAAGAGCAGGGTGGCGTCCGGTGAGCTGGACTCTCCCTGAGGTCCAGAGTTTAGAAGTTGAAGGGCAAGAGTCCTCAGTTGCCCCCTGCTACCCCCATAACTGCCTGCCACCAGCCAAGCTGGGGACTGGTGAATCTGCAGTAAGGTTCATTTTCTCTGTGTCTCTCTGTGCACAAGCCCATGACCTTCAGGCCACCATAACTTTACATACCAGGTGCTGCCTGCTCTTCCATTTGGGGGTATTCCAAATCCTGGGCCTCAGGCCCAAGGAAGAAAAAAAAAAATCTTCAAATGAAGTAGTGACTTTGGTCACCTCATCTCAAAAGCCTCAGACAACTCGATTAGCGTGACCTGTGATCAGAGTAGGTCTTTCCAACCACATACACATACACACACACACACACACACACACACACACACACACACACACCCCATAAAAAACACAGCAGCATAAAAGGTAATAAAAACCAGACCAGCTACTCGGGATTTCTGGCTAGGAGAGAACAGCTAGTCTCCAATGGGATTCTCCTCCCAGGATCCGGAATGGTTTTTGCCTTAAATTTTTCACTGGTTCTTTCGAACCTGATTTCTTGACCCTTCTTCCTGAAGAGGAAGAGGATGAACCTTGAAACAAACAGAAGAAAGCCCGGGGTAGGGGTTGGTGGGGGACAGCTGGTAGCATCAGCTTCTCATTGGCAAAGTTAGTTTGGCATTTTTTCACTCCACACTGGATTTCTAGCCGGTCAAGTTTTTTTTTTTTCTCCTGCCTCCGCGATGTGCCAGCCAGAGTCCCCTTCTCCAAAGCTTCACTAAAGGTCACATCAGAAAAGAAAATTCAGACTCAGACTCTCATCCTAATTCTCGGGTAATTTTCTCATCCTCACCCAAAGCAGCTTAAAGAGGAAGAAAAAAAATATCACCATGAAAAAGGAAAGTGCCGTTGGTTACCTTATCGTTTTGGTATGCTGTCACAGCGATGAATTCGGTTTCGGGGAACAAGTACGTCCGAAATGTACTATAAGGAAGTTTCAAGATGTCATTGGCTCTCACAATGTGGAACCGGGGCTGATATTTGTGCATGGAGTTCAATATGGTCTGCAGGGGCAGGGAGGGGAGACACACATCAAAAAAGGATTTAGCAGGACAAAAGGATCTTAGGACCCCTGCCAGGCTGACATCTACCCCACCGAAGGGTACCAGCTTGTACCAAGCCCACCTCCTCGCAGTACCTCTTTGGGTACATTGCGCTCCACACATGTTATCTTCTGGACAATCCAAATTGCTCCTCAATTTCCAAAGGGTCCCCCCACCCTCACCATCTAAGGTTCATTCGTACCTTGAACCCTAGCCTACCTGAGTACCAAAACTATAATTCCCCTGCCACGTTGCGTGATCTCTTGGAAAGGCCAAAGTCTTAAAAGATAGAGAAAAACATGCATTTTAATTTACAAAATGATTCAGTCCTTTAAGCGCTCACTAATTGACGAGCCCAATCCACTTAAAGCCTTGAAAGGCTGAACTCTAGAGAGGAATATTTATGCCTTAATCAAATCAAGGGCTTCAAATGCAATTCCTGCCCGCTGAAGATATTTCTGCGCCATCCACGTCTTCCTGGGCCTAATCTTTCTGCTTATTCCTCGCTTATCACTCTGTTTATTTTATTGAAATGTCGGGGAAGGGTGGGGGCTCCGGGCAAAAGGTCCTTTGCTTGACTTTTCCAAGCAGTCCAGGTCTTCTGAAACTTTCTAAGCATGCTCTCCCTGAATCCATAGCTACACTCCCAACACACACACAATTTTTATACCGGAGATCTAAATCTCATTTCTAGTAAACATGACTTTCACCTAAGCCCGATTCGTTTTTAGCAAAAGAAAAAATATCTTTCAAAAGATGTCTTGGCACCCTTTCACCACCATGGTCAAGGTTTCGAACCTTAAAATTCTCCCAAGAAATAATATGGTTGATTTCAAAACAGAAGTATATTCTCTTAAAACAACTCCTTTACGAACACATAACTTTCATGTTGATTTTATATCTTAATGATGGGTTTTTAACTTCACCATCAGGTCAGGCATTAACCAAGATGTGGAATTGCCCTGGAACAGGAGCCGGCAAGTTTCCTAGCCCTCCTTTCTTTTAGAACGCCAGGCCTTCCATTATCCGGAAAGAAACACCCCAGAACCCTCTCTCCGCTCTGCTGCAGATCGAACAAGTTTACCACGCTTAACAACAGAGAGCAAAGGAGATTTCTGAGCAGAAACTCAGGATTTTACATGGAAGGGGGAAGCACTGCCTTTGCGAGTAAAGAAAGAGAAAATTTTACCGAAGGAGCAATGAAACTTACAAATCCGTGTTTGTCCGAAATGTTGTTGGTGAGTTTCAGTTTGTGGAAAGTGACGACTTTGGACATCCACTGCTCCCCGGTAGCCGGGCTGTCCGGGTGAATATACATTCTCTTTGGCATTTCAGGATCTGCCTTACCCGCCACCATCCACCGAGAATTGTGAAATTTATATCGACAGTCATCAGCAGCTATAATGTCCATCAACAAAATATATTTGGCCTTTTTATCCAGCCCAGAACATCTTACTTTAAACGGAGGGAACATTCGCCTACAATAGGAGAGAAGAGAAAAGAAAAAGGGAAAATAAATCTCTCAGAATCTTGGATCTGATTCTCTATTTATCCCACAATATTTAACTCCAATCTCAAACTTCCTATTGTGATTGATGAGTTTACATGTTTCAGAGTAGGGCGACGGGATGCAAAATTGTTTTCTTCCACAACAGAAGTATTAAATATGCTCAATTTCTCTATCTTTCAGTGCCCCAAGATTCAAAACAAGTGAGTGGTGGCACTCCATTTCTCTACATTGTCTAATAATTTCCTTGTAATTCTTCCTCTGGCATGACTTTATAGATTGCCCTCTTTATAGAGAAATTCTTGCTTATACCTTTCCCTGTGGGTGTCTAGTTCTATATAGTTTGGGGTAGGCTTTTAGTAAAGCGCAGTCAGTCAGGGCTAGAATTTTTCACCACCCATTGATGAGAAAATGGTAAACTTATCAAGGAAATAAACATCAAGATGCACCCCTCCCTCCTCGGAACAGCAATCCCGCTGCTGGCGAAATGAAACTGGACTTCGGTGAGCTCTCAAAACGAATTTTGTAGACTGGGGTGGACTCCCAGGCCTGATAGCCAATCTGTGTAGCACGCTGCTCACTACATTCCCCCTAACGCTCAGGCCAGTCCAAAGCTGCAAGATTGTGCCACCAAACTGCTGTTTATTTCTCAGCAGTGTTGGCATTCTGTGCTCTTGACTTTAAGGGAAGCACTCCACTGTGAAACTGACAAATATCTTCTGGGTTTGAGCATTTTATGCCCAACTTGGGCCTCATTTGGCTTGGAAAGACCCCATTAAGCTGAAGCCATCAAGAGAGGGATTTCATTTTTATTCTTTCAACTTTACGCCTTGATAGACTTCAACGCCATAAAAAAAAAAATCAGTGATTTTAAGTGACAGGCAAGTTTCAGTCAGGCAAGGATCTCTAAACGTAATGTAAAATACGGTTGATAATATTCACATATAAAAAAAGCAGCGTGTGTCTCCCCACTGGCTCCTTGGGTCTGCAAACATAATCTTCATTATCCAAAACTGCCTGCTGAACTCTCCCTCAGATTACAGACACGTGAAGCGGTGTGGACAAATGTACCAGAATGCCCTTCCATTTCTCTCTGACCCTGGCAGGGCTAGGCTCAGGCCCCTCCGAACCCAGAGGATGGGCTGGAGGGCAGAAAGGGCAAGGGGAGCTATTGTCCGGCCTCCCACCACCACACAAACAAAAAGGGCTTCAAGTTTTCCTCTCTGAGCACAAAATGAAACAGACAAAAGCAGCACACCAACAAAGACCTAAGGATGTTCCAGAAAGGTTTGAACAGTAAACTTCCTGCAGTGGAGTGGTTTTCTTTCTTCCTGCAGAGATGTCTGTGCTCCACTGAGAAATTCTAACTATGCTGTAGGAAATCCAGGATGCAGCCCTAGGTAGGAAAAACCGCCAGCCGCAGGCAGCCAGGTAAGCTGAAATTCCCTGCCACGGGGGCCAAGCCCAGGAGTCTCTGTACACTGTTGCAGCGAAACTAAGTTTTCCTCCAAGCAGAAAAGACTGGCAAGCCGGCCGTTCTGGGAGGGGAGAGATAAAGGGAGGGAAAAAACCTTCCAGGAGCTCGGGGGAGGGGGCCCGCGGCTTGCTTACCTTCCCGACTTGGTAATGACCATCTCGGTACCCCTCTTGTGGAACTGATCCCAAAGTTCTTTGGCCTCCAGGTGCACCTTGGGGTCATCCTCCACCTCCTCTTCGGGCTCCATGGTTTTCAGAGGCCTCAGATGCGCCTGGGGCCCCAGAGACGAGAAAGGGATGCCGGTCTCGGCTGCCCCCACCAATTGATCCATGATCGGCTTGGCCAGGGCGCCGGGCAGCGAGAGCGCCGCCGCGCCGTTGGGAGGCAGCGTCAGCGCGGGGAGGAAGGGCGGCTGGTGACCCAGCACCGCGCTCATGGCGAAGTCCGGCGCCCGGTGAGGTAGGAACGGATGGTAGGCCATGCTTGTCCCAGGAATGACCGGATCTCTCATGGAGAGACTCATCCACTCCAGGCGGGGCGCTGGGCTCCAGCCGGGGACAAGTCCGCAGCTGCTGTTTTGTTTTTGTTTTTCAACAGCAGCACATAGTTAAAAAAAAAAAAAAAGCAAAAAAAAAAAAAGGAGAAAGGAAAAAAAAATCACAGCTAAATCACCTCAAAGGGAGGGGGGCAAAGTGTCTTTTGGGGAGGAGAATGCCGCTTTTAAAGAGGGCAAGGCGAGAAATCAGGAGACATAGTCGCTTGGGTGACTGTCCTTGTGCCTTGCGTGTTTAAAAAGCCGCTCCTGGAAGTCGGTTTCAGAGGCGAGAGGAGCGAGCAGGGTCTCGGCTCGCGCCCGAGCTCTGCCGCTTAACTCGAAATAGACACTGCAGCCCTCGGTCCCGGGAACCGCTCCCCAGCCCCCAGCTCTTTGTTGCAAATGCGGACGCTTCTCCTAGGAGACTTTTCCCCTCTTCTTCTGCTTCTTCCCCGCCCCTATCTCCCTTCCTCTCCCTCTTTCTCGCAGGAGGCGTCTGCAGTTGCGCTAGACTCGGCTTTCACAGCGAGCGAGCGAGGGAGCGAGCGGAAAAAGTCTCTCTCCTTGAAAAAAAAAAAATCTCTGATTGAAGCCCTGTGCTACCAGCGCTATCAAAACTTGAACTGCGAACTGGCTTCCGTTCGCCCTCCTCCTCCTTCCTCCGCTCCGAGCCTCCGGAGGGTGTCTGCGTTTCAATCCGAATCTTGCCTGCTCTTCTCCCGCGCCTGTCTTCCTTGTCCTAAAACGTGAGCGAATTCGCTTCCTAAATCTGCGTCCAGACGCGCAGGGCAGGGAGGATTTAGGGGGGAAAAATGGAAAGGAGGGAGAGAGAGAGAGAGAGAGACACGGAGCGGGAGAGGGAGCGCGAGGAGAGGGAGGGAGCGAGAGAAAGCGAGCAAGAGCTCCTCGCCACCCTCCTCCGCCTCTAGAATTCCCCGGGCGTCTGCTCGGCGGCTCTAGAAGGTCGGGCTCTGCTGTGGGCTGCGGGGAGCCGGAGGCCTCTTGATTGGCTCTTTGACGCTTTCGGACCAATTGTGTTGCTGCATAGGCGTGGTTTTCACAGGTCGAGTGCTGGGGGATAGAGCCGAGTTATAAAAAGAAGGTGTCGGAAACTGTAACGTCGCAGCGCCGCATCGGTACTACTGCCTGTCCTGTGAATATGTCAACATGATCAGAGGGAGGGCGGGGAGCCACTGGGGAGCGCGCGCGCACAGAGTCGCCTCTAGGTGGCTTATCGAGAGCTCGCCGCAGCCCCAGAGCTCGCTCGCTCTTGCTCAGCCCACGTCTGAAATGCCTCAGTCATCCAGCCCGGGATCGAGGGCGGAGGCAGGGCCAGGGAGGAAAGGGGAGGGAGGAGGCAGAGAGCGAGCCGGGCGAGGAAGGCGGAGAGCGCGCCGGGCGCCGGACAGGGGCGCTCGCCTCTCGCGCGCTCGGCTCGCCTCTCCGGCCGGCGGCCGTTTCTATCTCCCGCTCACCCTCTTACCCCGGCCCCGGGCGAGCCAGGCGGACGGCCGAGCCTCCCGCGAGCTGCCATTTGGCCGCTGGGCGCAACAAAAGCCAACAGCCGCGGAGAGGCGAGCGCCGAGCGAGACTCCAGCCTTGCGCGCTCTGCAGCCCCACGTGGAGCCCAGCTCCGCTCGGCCGCCGCTGAAGGGCTCCCGAGCTCGGGTGTCTCTCGGGCCGGTCTCCCCTGCCTCTGGGCTCGCGGCTTCACGAGCACACGGATGCGGCCAGATTTGAGCACAGGCGTGAAGGGCTCCAGCCCCACCGTGCCCCACCCGAAACCTTGCGCGGAGACCCAAACACCCCCAGCACATCTGTTGACGAACACGCGCCAGCACACTGGGACCCAGCCACCCGCAGACAAACACGTACTCGCAAACACGTACACAGCCTGCGCGGCTGGCCATGTCTGCGCTTATGCGGGGAGGCGGACTGGGGATTTTTTGAATTGCCTTTACTAGCCCTTTTAGATCTTGTTTTCCATCTGGATTTGGGCTCCCTGTATTCCACCTAAACGTGTGTTTGAGTGTAGAGGGGAGAACGGAGATCTGGACAAAGTGAGCGCAGCGAGGGGCTAGGTTCCGGGCCTGTCCCCGCCAAGCCGCAGCCGTCACCTCGCTGGCCTGCTCGGTGCGGAGCTGCTGGTAGCGGGTGGGCGAGCTGGTAGGGGGAGGTGCGGCAGCCTTCTATCTTCTCCAGGCATCGCACTTATCTCTCGGTGCCTCAGTTCTTTCTCCACCCGGGGACTTATCTCGCCAGAAGTCGGGGATGAATTTGCAAAACAAACCGTGAAACGCCCCCACCCCAGAGGCGAGGTGACTAGTTCCAGTTCAGGTAGGGTGGGGGCCTCAGCGAGGGTGAAGGGGAGGGTGGCAACCCGATCTTACCGATCACACCAGTCGCCAAATTGAAAGCTGTGACAGCAGGCCCCTGTCCAGGTCAGAGGATCCCCCAGACTCCCCATTTCTCGCTTCCAGGGGTCAATGCTTTGGGCTGTCTCTGCTTAGATGGAGGGAAATCTTGGGGTGAATGTTCTCTTACCCTTCCTGAGGTGAGAGCTTCTTCCAGTGGAAAGGGAATGGAGAAAGGGGTGATTTCGGGGCCTAGGGGGTTAAGAAACCCAAGGCTTGGGATGTGGGTCCGTCTTTGTGTGTAGACCGCACAGTCCTTTCTTATGTTCTGACCTGTGTACCTCCTAAACCCCCAGCTCCCAGGCTCCGAAGTGGGAGCAAGTGGAGGGTGGAAAAGCAGTTCCATTGTGGGCCAACCGCGCGGAGATAGGGGCGGAACTTTTGAGGCGACAAGCTTTTCCAGCCTCGCATTTTTGACGCACATGGTTAAGAGCGCTTGGCGCCAGCGCTGAGAATGCCCTGAAGTCACCAGAGAAAAGAGTGGGTCTGCGAATTCAGTCTGGCTCTCCATCTCGCTCCTTTCTTTTCCTCTCGGCCTGTCTTTCTGTGGCGTCTTCTCGATCTCTCTCTGCCGGTGGTTACAAAGAGAGAAATAGGGAGAGAAAGGAAAGAGGCGGCGGGGCCCCACGGTGTTGCCTCACAACGCCTCCTCCCGCGTGCCTTGTGGCGCGATCCTGAAGGTTGCGAGGAGCCAGGCCTTCCCCTCCTCACACCGACCACTGAGGTCACTGCAGGGTTTCTCGAGTCTCCGGAGGCAAAAACTCCCCCCCCCCTCCCCCACACTGCTCGCCGCCTGAGCCTGGAGCTGCTCCGCTGCGCTTTCAGGAGCGGCCCCAAACCCGGCGACCTGGTTTTGCCTGCAGTCGCCGCCAGTCTCTGCCACGCCGCTCCGAGTGGAAGCGAAGTAATTCTGTAACCACAGTGTGACTGACCCCCTCCTCACCCACTCGGTGCCCCAAGCATCCAGACGCGCTGGAGAGAGACGTTTTACTCGCGCCTCTGCATTGTGCCCTCCCTTTTGTTTAGGACACGGAAGGGAGGCTCGCTGATTTTACTGTACTTGTAAATACGTCCACTCGCCTTTGGCCCCACCGTGGACTGAGCGTGATTTCTGCCCCTCACACTGCCCCCTCGTCCCTATGCGCCTATTTTTGCCCGTAGTTCTGACTTAACCCTGGGGTCACCCCAGTTGCCACTCTTGACCCTCACTCCTACTCCAGCGCGCAAGGAGGCGGGGGAGAGGAAAGTTTGCGGGGTTCTGAATCGAAAATGTCGACATCTTGCTAATGGTCTGCAAACTTCCGCCAATTACGACTGACCTCCCAGACTCGGCCCCAGGAGACTCGTATTATGCAGGGAGGCCGCGGTAACTTGGGATCAAAAGCGGAAAGGTGCGAACTCCTCTTTGTCTCTGCTAGGCCGCCGCGCCCCCCTCCCGGTGGGTGATAAACCCACTCTGGCGCCGGCCGTGCGCTGGGTGATTAATTTGCGAACAAACAAAAGCGGCCTGGTGGCCACTGCATGCGAGTTAAACATTGGCTAGCGTGTTCTGAAGACTTGTGCCAGGCCTGGCCGCCGCGGGAACCCACAAGGCTTGCGCGCTCCAGGCCAGGGCTTTAGTCTCCAGCCGCGGGCTCTACACGGTCTTTTTTTTTTTTTTTTCCTCTTCGCAGATCCCCTCTATCTTCTCTCTCCCCGCTTCTCGCTGTACAAAAGACAGGCAGGAAACAGCGGATGAGCCTGCCCCTGGGCAGAGTCCGACAGACGCTGCTTTACGCGCGGGAGAAGGATCCACATTTGGGATTCGAGAGGACTCAGGGAACTTCTGGTATCCCCCAATTATTCCTCAGCGAGTTTTCACTTAATTCTAGGCTTGATTTTTTTAAAATAATAACTCACCCCACCCCCCCGCCGCCTCTGCATATCTGTAATGCCTGCAGCGTTTAAGGCGAAGGAGTAGTGTGTGTGTGGATGTTGAAGTGGGAAGGGGGCAGAGGAGCCTCAGAATAAATTTCGTATGTACACAAACCGCACACACACGGACACAAATGCAAAACCGGATCACCTATCCTCGGCTCAGGCCAGGATGGGCAGAGAAGCCAGCCTTGCGAAAGAATGGCCCAGGAAGCCTTTGCTGGACCCGGCTTATCCCTCTGGCACCGCCTGCCTCCAACTATAAAGGGGACCAACCGACCCTTTGGTGACCGAATGGTGTTTATCTGAAGTTTACTAAAAAGGGAGGAGGAGGGGGAAAGAAGGGTGGGTAGGCGGGGTCGTTTACTTTGGCAAGTTTGCTGTAAATATTCTCCTCGGCTTGTGTGAGGTCTGGCGGGGGACTGTTACACGCTCACTCCCACCTAAACTTTCACCCCCGTTAGCTGCGCAGCTTTTTTCAGTCGGAGGTGTCGCTAAATTGGGAACTCTGTTGACATAAGGACATCCGTGTTTCTCCAGGGTCTGAGGCCTAATTAAGAAGTTTCCTACAGGGGTCGGTCAACACGTAAACTTACCCCTCCCCGGGAGGGTTTTCTGATGGCCCGGCGGTGGAGAGATGGCTCCCTGTTTCTGCCCGATGCCCCCGCGCACTGGTACCCGCTCCTTTGATATTGACAAGCGTTGAAACTGACGAGGTGCCCGCCTTGGGCTCCTAGCCTCCTTGGTGCTCATTTGCCCCAACGGGGGGACAGATCCCAGGGAAGCAGCTCCCTCAGGGGTGCCTAGCTTAGAGTGCGTGCTTCCTCCCGGAAATCGCCTCCAGCGCCCCCTCCCCACATTAGCGCTCTCGTGCCACCCGGAACCCTGAAGCTCCCGCTCGCAGCTCTGAACCCAACGAGGACTTCTGCGCAGACCTGGGAGGCTCGATTGTCCTCTTGGAGCCTCGGATTCAACCCCCTCTACTCACCCCCGCCAGAAAAAAAAAAAAAAAAAAGCTTGCTTTAAGCTCAGGTCAGAAGGCTGCGGGGTCAGCCTGTTTGAGGGAGAGTGAGCTTCTCCATCCTTCCTCATCCAGGGGCACGGCATCTTGGTTGGACCAGACAGGGCACGCACCTTGTTTCTTTTTCTCCCCCTCTCCTTCTTTTGGTCTCCCTGTCTCACTGTTCGTCTCCTTTCAGGATTCTGTGACTGTGGATCAGTGATCTTTCTCCTGTGTTCTTCTGTCTCCTCTCCCTCACCTCTCTGTGGTTCTTAGTTTCTATTTCTCCTTCCTGTCTGTCTCTATCCCGCAGCCTTTCACTCTTCTCGTTCTTTCTGGTTTTGATTTACTCTCCTTTCTCCTCTTTCTCCCACTTCTCCCCTTTTATTTCCTCTGGCTTCCTCTCTGAATGCTCTCCTGCCTTTCTGGATTTCTGGATTGCTTCTGTATTTCCCCCTCTCTCCCTCCCTCATCTTTTCCAGTAACTATGACAGGCTGGAGATACCTTTTCTTGGGGTCCAAGTCAACACCTGGCCCTCACACCCTAAGCTGGGAAGATCGGGTGTCCTGATAGATAGAAAAGGCTTGGGCCCATTAGTGTAGGTTGGAAGTCTTGTTTGGTATCCCGAAAGTCACCCTTTTCCCTAGAGCTGGCCGTCACCCCAGCTCCAATGCTCTGGTCTCTCTCTCTCTCTCTGTCTGTCTCTTCTTTCCAAGGCAGGAGCCCAAGGTGAAAACATCAAAAGCCTCAGCTCCTAGCCTCTGTCTTGCCCCAGGAGCAGAGCGCTTTCCTGTAAGGCACATTTCCCTGTCCTCTGACAGCCCTCTAAATTATTGATCAGGGCGATTCAGTGCAAGAGTCTGAAGTGTGTGTGAGATGGAGAAGATTGTCCAAGTTGTCTAGCTGGGGGAAGCAGTATTTTTAGTAAGAGGCTCACTTTGGCGCCAGTTGATTTCTGCTGCTTCTAGAGAATCATTCGTTATACACTTAATCCACGCTTATCATACCTCTTTTTAATGTAAATATGTTTTTGGCAGAGGCAAAATGAAAAGATTTCACCCCCTGCATTATTCTTATTAGCATCTACCTTTCATCAAAGCTGATCGCCCTGCAAAATGGCAAATTTGTACATGGCTAGTGATTTAGGCAAGTTGGAAGGGAAACAAGAAAAAGGAGGATGAAGGAAGTGTGTGTGTGTGTCTGGGGAGGGTGCCTTTTATACATCTGTGAAGGGTTTTTTCCTCTCTTTCAGGAAAAGGAACTAATTGTGGTTTCCTAATTTCAAACCAATCTACATCTTCAATGCTCTCTTTGTGTGTTTTAAACAATTACTTAAAAAAAAAGAAAGATAATGAGATGGACGTTTCTTAGTTCAGCAGAAATGAATTCACGAGGACGAGGCCGGGGAATTTTCCCTCTCATCTTATCTGACCCAGAATCAGCAAGACACAGGCTGGAGCTGAGCTGGCCCCAGGCACATTGACCACCCAACACCTTTCTTTCTTCAACATCCTCTTTCCAGATTTGCAGTCAGACAGGTAAGGGTGTAAATGGCCCCTCAGTGATTTATGCCATGAATTTGGCTCATGGGGAGAGGAGACTAGGGGACAGAATACTTAAAAAGGTGGAGGAAAAATAAAACGATATACTCTGCAATTCTCCACTGCAGATGGAGGGTGTCATTCAAACAGGAGACCTTACTTCCTTGGTTTCCCGCTCTGCTTCTTGTCATCATGACTGGTGTTGTTAGGTGCCAGGGGCCGAGGCAGTGGGGTCTCGCCCTGTGAGAGCAGATGGGGCAGCGAACAGGGAGCTCTGTAAGTGAGAGGGCATGGCAAATTAAATGGCCGCTACTGTCAGGAAGGTTGACAGCACAAAGAAAGATCGGCTCCTCCAAATCTGCTGAACGAATGTCCCCTCGAAGCCACAGACACGTTTCCTCAATTTGAGCGCAATATCCATTACTATTTCCCTTACTGGGTTTCAATTAAAGAGGGTGAGAGCAGAGAAGGGAGGCAGGACATAAATGAAAGGGAGTGGTGGGCACAGAAGTTGTGTGTGTCTTTTCCTCTCTTTTCTTTCCAGTTTCTTCTTGTGCCCTCAGGGCTGCTCCTTGCCAGCCATCTCGTCTGCCTGTGTTCCCAAAGGTCAGGTTTTCATGTCTCCCAAACCCAGCAGGATGAGGAGATAACCCGCACAGAGATTCTTTCCTATGGAGCAGAGCTCTCTTCGAGATTCGAGGGGTGTGAGCATTTGAAGGGTCCACGTTTTACTGTCATACTGAAAACTGATCAAATCCCTTCTCCCTTGCACAATCCTATGGAAAATAGAATCTTTTGTGGTTCCAGGGCCCAAGGTGGTGGGTGGTGATGTCACCTGCTTCTCTGGCATGACTGGCAGGGAGGGGATTGGAAAACCTGCTGCCAAGGCCAAGATGTGGGTCTTGGATTCAGGATCCTGACTCCAGGCCTCGCCTGTTGCTGAGCAGCTGCCCTATCGGCCAGGCAGACTCTCTGGCCAAACTCACTTCTCACAATTTGGAACCCAGCACCAGTGTGTCCACCCCCTCCACCTTCTGTGTTCACTGACCCTGTGCCACTGCCACTCGGATAACTAGGCCGCACCTCTGTGTCAGTCTTAATTATCTGACAATCTGGGTCGCCTCCTCCTCCATGTCAGCAAGAGAAACGAGGCCTCAACAATGTGACTTTAAGTCGGAGATGCCTTGCTCCCAACCCAATCATGCCTGCCCACAATAATACATCACAAATCCGGCATAAGTCTTATAGAATATCAGGCGAGTGGTCCGCGGGGCTGGAGAAACTGTTTTCTATGTCCCATCCTGAGCTAAAGGCTTGCGTGGAAGTCGTGGCCCTGGAAAGCCCGGACGCCTTTAGAAGTTTCCCGCTTGGGGTTTGCATACATGAGGGCTGGAGAAGTTTCTCTTTCCTTTCTTTTTAAGCTTTTATTTATCTTTTAGAGGAAGAGAGAGGGAGGCAGAGACACACACACATACGTAGAAAGAGAGAATGTTTGAGATTAGAGCGCTTTTCCTAAGAATTGCTTTTGCTGGCTCCCTGGCCTCAGTTCATTTCATCTCCAAGCCAAATATTAAAAATCCTTCTGGCAGGCGGGCGGACAGGCGGGCAGAGAGGAGCGGCCTTCCCGATCTAGGAACCTGCCCTTAACTTTCCTCGCAATGCTCTTTCCTCCTTTCTCTTGGAAAGGAAAAATTGGGGCCTCAGGAAGACAGCACAGCCCAGGGCGCCCCACAAGGTCCTTTCGGCGATGGTTTCCGCCCCAGGAGGGCTTCACCTACCGCCGCCCCCCTTACCCCGGTTCCAAACACGGAAGATGGATGCCTCGCCTCGGTGCGGCTCCAGGCCTCGCCCAGCGCGCAACCGGAGAAGACGCTTGCTGCCTCGGGTTACACTCGCGCTCTGGGTAGTGGGGCAGGGGCTCGGATCTTGCCCCAAACGCCACTGCACCGGCCCGCGGCGGAGCAACGGGGTCTTGGACGAGCTGGCGTGCCCTGCCCCCCGGTTGCAACAAGGTCCCGCCAGGCCGCGGGCGCTGGCTCCCTGCGCCGGTTACCTGCCTTCCTTCTGCAGCTACCGGGGCGGGGCGAGGCGGGCTCCCCGGATGGGAACGGAAAAAGCGCGGCCGGCCCAGTCCCCGGAGCTCAGGTCCTTTTCTCTTAGAGAACTAAAAGTAAGATTACAGGGATCCAGTTAGGAGACCCTCACCTACCCGCCCCCCCCCCCCATCCCATTTGTCTTTTTGCAGCATTGATTCTTACCTCCCCCTCTGCCCCTTTGCAAAGACAAATTGGGAGGTGGACACTAAAGACCTTAAGTGGCGGGGAAGAGGAGGGTTACCAAAAATAAGACAGAAATGTAGCACTCTGTCTCTCAAAGGGATGGAAAAGCAGTCGCACGGAGATAGCCTCCTGGGAGTAAAAAAGAGCCCGAGGGGAACCAAGCTGAGGCCAGAGAATCTCCGTGCGCACAGAGAGGGTGGGGTGGAGGGCGCGTTCTCCTCTCCCACCGCTGGGGTGTGTTTTTACACGTCTTCTTAGCAGCAAGTTCTATAAACAGGGAGTTTGAGGCTGTCTCTGGCTTGAGTGTAGACACCTCTCTTTCTCGCTTGCCCCCCTACAAGCCAAAGCGCAGGGGCAAGGGGCGGGGGTAGGGGGTAGAGGGACGCTCCCTCCCCCATCTGACTTGCAGGGGACATTTGCGTTTGAAATAGCTCCTCTTGTCTTCGGTCAGTAAAATATGAGTTCCCCACGAGTCTGAGTCTGGTCTTCTGGTACCTTACGCAGGGTTTGGGTAGTGTGGGGAGGAGGGCCGCTCTAATTACCTCTCAGCAGAGTGGGGGTGGGAGGGGGATTCTGTCTTCTCGGCCCAACCCTGCTGGGGTGCCGGGGCGCCTTATTAAACCCAGACGCTCCGTCCAGGAGTTGGGGCCATGCGGAAAAGATTTACAATTAAGCCAATTGGGGCCGAATACAGCCATGCAGAGTTTGCAGGTGTAAATAATGCCTTTTTTCCCCCTTTCCAAGCGACTTCATTTCAACGCCCCCTTCCCTCCCCTCCACCTCTCCGCCCCCCCAGGACTCTGCTCCTTTTGAAAGAAGAAGGGGGAGAGAGGACAGTGCGGCAGAGTTAGGATTTTTCTATTAGACAAGTTAAAATATGATGTTGCACTCACTTTTATGTTCGTGTATTAATGCCGTGAATAGCCAGGGCAGGCTCCTCTGTTTCATTTCTCCGTCTAGAATTCATGAATTGTTGGAGTCAGTGGAAGGCCTTTGAGTGTGGGTTGTGAATTCCTTTTTTTTTTTTCTTTCAAGGATGGAACAGATTTCTATATAAGAGGGATATTGGGGTTGAATTATTATAAAGATTTTTAGTTGTAGAGATTGAAGGGGCAAAAGACTTTTTCCCTTTAGTTGGGCCATCAGAAGGGAGCCCCAAGCTGAATCTGGGCAAGAGGTGGGCCTGGCTTTCTGAGAGCAGAGCCCGACCATTTCTAGAGCTTCCATTTACATTTTCCTCAGTCTTGGAGAGCTTGCTGAGCCGCGCATGGGTCCAACTTTAACGCTATATTCCATTGTATTATTGAAATGTAATAGAATATGCATGTGTGTTTCTAAAATGTTCTATGTGGTACAAGTGTGTACATATGGACATTCCAAGCAGCCCCAAACATGAAATTAAATCTCAGATTAAAAAATGCATTGCAATCACACCCCACGGGCAGACTCCCATTTGATCAATATAGACAGAGTTAAATTTGTTTTGCAGCTACACAGTTACTCCTTTTCTCTCGGAGCAATAAAGTTTGTCTGTTACAAATTACCAGGGAATTGGAGAATATGCCCCCGCTCCCAATTGTTGCTCGGTGTTTTTAGTCTCGCACTACCCCACTCAATAATATATGTAATATGTGTGTACACAGGCACTTTTCCAAAAAAAATTAGCGATAACATTCGGAGTTATAAAGAGTGGTCTTTTTCTCCCTCTGCGTTTAGGATTCCGTGCGCGCTGGGGTGCCACTCCGGGGACCCCATCCCGGGGGATTGACACACACGGGGATCCTGGGAGAGGAAGTGTTCCAGCCCGGGTTGCAGGCAAGGGCAGGGAGTCAAGGCGCCTGACTGGAGCTAGGCTAAGGTCCTAGGTGTAGAATTAGGAAGGCAAGACTTAACATGCCCGCAGGAAGGGAGAGCAAGCGTCACCCAGCCTGCAAGGAGCCCCCGAGCCGCCACAGGAAAGTTTCCAGGCAGTGGTGGCGCAAACCCTATTTTGTTTTCTTTTCCTTTTTCTTTTTTTCCTCCTTTAAACAATTCTCTGTGCAGTGCATATGTTGGGCATTAATAAAAGGGGGAGGGGGGTCTTGAACGCTGGGTGAACCCGAATCCGCCTTAAGCAGTGGGGGGAATACGTGGGGGACGCGTTGGAGACACAGTGCCCTAATTTCGGGGGCCGGAGGGCGGCCAGGGAGGCACCACTTCCCGCTTGGATACCTCCGCACCTCCCTTCTGGACGGGCTGGCCAGGAACCTCTGCGGAAGGTGCTCTTGCCGTCTCGCCGCTGGATGGCGCTCGGGGGAGACGTGGCTGGCCCACCGTCGTCTTCCGTGTGGCCAGCACGGCCTCAGCGAATTTCCGCTGACGCTCGGGGTAGGAACCTCAGTTTTGAGCGTCCGCAGTGGCAGTTCCAGATGCACCAGGAGGTCAGAGCTGTTCCTGGAGGCTGGGGCGGGAGAGGAGCACCCACAGTTCGCCAGATCTGGAAGTGGGACCAAGAGAGGCTGGACGAGCAAGAACAGGGATGTCCCCAGAAGAGAGTTAGGGGACAACCAGCACCTCATTTCTTAGGCGCCAGGGCACTAGCTCTTCTTTCCCGGGAAAGGGGTGTGTGTCTGTGTGTGGAGGGGAGAGTGGTCTGGAAAGGAGGATAGCCAGATAAGTGTGGGATGCGAAAAGGGTACATGGATTGCCCAGTCCAGGTATGCTGGTGAAAATCAGAGTGGCTGCCCTTACTAGCCTGAATTGCTCCCCTGGAAGTGGGAGTCTCAGGGCTGAGGCGCAGTCGGATGTCACGGCCTTCTAACGCCCCTTGGACACTGGGCACTGCACACTGACAGATGCACCTGAGTCCTCATCTGGAGGTGTCTCTGTGAGGACACTTAAGACCTCAGACTGGCTGTTCCGTAGCCAAAAGAGGAGCTGTGGGCTACAATATTGGGAAAAATAAATTCACTCAACACTTATTGAGCGCTTACTGCATACTAGGCACTGCATTAGACTTGTCAAAAGTTACTTAATCAGCTGGAAAGGGGGAAAAATCAACGATGAGCAAAGAAGTGAATGGGCTCCATGGTCTGGGTGGGAGTGTTTATTCTTAGTTCACTATTCTGTAAGCTCCTGGAGGCATGGGACCCGTCAGATCGCCACCTCTGATCACAGTGCCTGGCAATCCATAGGTGCTCAAAGAATAATCCTTCAATACAGGAATGAAAGTCGGTGAAGAAAGGGAGAGAAGGAGACTAAAGGGGAGTCTCCATGCATTTCAAAAGCAAATGATGGCTTAAAATAAAAAAGCGTCAAACTTCTTAGCTGCTCCCCGAACGGATTCTGTTATGTAAAGCAAGACAGTGAAAAGACAGGTGTGGGACGGAAAGTTTGGTTTAATGGATAGAAACGTCCACGGGGGTCATTCCAAGAATATTGACTGAGGGGCTTCTCCGTCCGGATACTCTGCTAAGCCCTGGAGACACGTGGGCGAAGAGATGGGTCCTCACCGACTTGATGTAAGCATTATGGTCTTCAGCTTTGTTCACTGCGGTGAAAACAGTGATATACACCCCACTTTACAGACGAGGAAAATTGAGGCCCAGGAAGGGCGATATGAGAGAGGGCTAAAGTTCAAGGTCTCAGGGCAGGAAGGCCAGACTTGAGGCTCAGTGGTTCTCGCTGCCAAGAGGCAGCGCCCTTGAAATCCCGAGCGCTTCTGACGCTGCCCGCGAGCGGGGCGCCGGTGTAAGCGGGAGCCAGAGTCTACACCGCCAAGGTCCCGCAAATGACTTCCCCAGGTCTGCGCGCCCCAGCTTCGAGCTGGGGGCTGTGGTGAAGTATTGACCTCTAGACTCTCCCATCCGTTTCTTCCATTCAGCGCCTACCCCTTGCCTAGGACTGGGCAGTACTGCCGCTCTTCGTAGACCGGGAAACTAGACCAGATAGGTAGGGAGTCTCGCCCAAGGTCGCAGGGCTATAAAGTGACAGCAAAGAAGCCTCTACACATTCCCACACACTACCCCCCCCCCCCGGGTTTTATGCTTCTGTGCAGACCCCTTCCCTCATCAGTACCCCAGTGCCCCGCGCAGTCTGGCACATGTAGTGTGTTCATCAAATGTTTGTTGATTGAATAAACTAATTCTTGTTTGTTTTAAAAATAGAACAGAACTAAAAAATGAATCCATGATCGAATAAAGGGGAGTGGGGTGAGAAGCTCGTTTTCCCGACGCGCTGCGTGAGGGTGGGACCGGCTTGGGTCACCCGCGCGTCCTCGCACAGTGGCCAAGCCACCTCCCTTTCCACCAGTTTTACAAAGACGGCTGTGATTTCCTTCCCTCTATATTTTTGTCCTAGACTTCGTTCGGTTGATCGATGGAGACACGCTGACCCACCGTGAGGTCAATACAATCGATGCGGTCCTCGAGGAGCGCTGGGCAATCCCCTCGCTGGTGCGCGCTGGGTTCCACCCAGCAGGTGTCGGGACACAGGGTTTCCCGTTCCCCGCGGTCGTTCCTACTGCAAGGAGGATGGGGGTAGGTGGGCGGGAATGAGTCTCCAGCCCCATCTGGTGAGCCTCTGGGTACCCCAGGCCGGGAGAGTGCGCTCCACTCCCACCCAGCCCGCCGAGCGCCGGCGAAGCTCCCTAGGAGATTTCATTCTGGACCCTCTCGGCCCTTGAATCCAACACCCGGATCGCTGCCTGGCTGATCCGTCCTCCTTAGCTCTTCGTCCCGCCTGCGAAATGGGTTTGTTATGAAATGCTGTTTATTGGGGAGAACATTTGTGAAATTCTGGCGAGGATGATAATATTCTAAGAGCTTTTCCCCACATCAGCTCGTCAAATACAGCAATCCGAAGAGGCCTTCTCAGCGCTCCCCATTTTCCAGGAGAGAAAACTGAGTCACGCAGAGAGGTACAGACGTGCCTGAGGTCCCACAGCTGGCTAGTCTCTCGTGGAGCTGAGGCTTAACCTTGGGATTGTCTAACCCACTGTCTGGCTTAACGACAAGGCAGAAGGTGCACAGAGGCGATCTGTTTCCTTGACTTCTTTGCCCTTTTGGGAAGAAAGCCCTTCTAACCCTTTCCCAAATCTGGAAACTGCCTTGGTCCCGTACTGCCTTCTTTCTGGAAGAAAATGCAATTGATGGGTGGGGGGGCGGTAGTTGCGAGTCTGACAAACCTTCTTAAACTCTGGAAATCAGAGCTTTCAAGGCTTTTTTTTTTTTTGGACGAAGGAAGGAGGGGGACGTGTGTGGAGAATCAATATGGTCCAGACAGCCCTTCACAAAGGGGCTCCAGGCGGGCGCCGAGGCCGCAAGGCCCCCGCCCCACCGCCCGCGGCGAATTAATTGGGCCCTGAAAGAAGGGGCGACGTAGCTTCCAGTTAATTAGTCAAGAAATGAATCAAGTCCCAGCGGCCTGGCAAAGGCCCCTGGGGCGCGGGTTTTGTGCAAGCCAAATTGGTCGGTGGGGCGCTCCCCTTGGGCCGGGTGGGGCGCGGCGGGGAACACGGCTTGGGCGCCTCCGGCCGTCCTGCGCCCGGCGCCTTGCGCCCCAGCGGGCTCGCGCGCTCCCCGGGCTCCAGCTTCGTCGTCTCTTTCCCTTTTTCTGTCTCTCTCCTCTCACTTTTCTTTCCCCTTTTCGGTCTTGGCCGTTGCCCGCTCTCCGATTCTCTTTGGCTCTCAGAACTTCACTCGTATTTCCCACCCGCCGGCGCCCCCCACCTCCCGGCCCCTTCCCCCGTCTCTCCCCAAGCTCTCTGCCCGGAGACGTCTCTCTCTAAAGCCCCCTCGTCCGCTTAGCAGGGTCTAGGGCTGGGTGGTTCGGCGACGGCGCTGGGGTTGTGGAGAAGCTCTGACTTAGGGAGACAGGGTAGAAATGAGCACTGACTTTGGAGCCCTGAGGCTTGCTGTCTGTTCCTGGGTGCACGACCCTTCACCCTTGGGTCCCCTGGGATCCGGGCTCCCGATGGCGCTTAGAAGATTCCTCTGAGAGAACGCATGATTTTGAAAGGGGTTGGTCACCGGTGACCTGTGTCTCCATACGGTGGGGACTTAAAGGCAGACCCGCGTGAGCAATTATTGGGTGGCTGATGTGTGCCGGCCTTACATTCCTCCTCCAGCCTCTCCTTCAGTCACTCTGAGTCAACGCAGGCAGCAAAGATCCAGGTGTTTTCATCAAAAGCAGCTCTGTGGGAGAAAAGGGAGGGGAGGCACAACTCATAAACCCAAGTATTTCAAGGTCTTTCTGTACCACGTGCCAGTCCACTTCCCTGAGCTAAACGGATGGAACTCGGAGCTCAGAGAAGTGGAGGGATTTTCCTGGAGTCACACAGCAAAGAGGCAGCGAGGCTGAGGGTTCCACTCCCTAACCAGGCATTCGGCGCTGGCCCCTGGGGCCCGTGAGGACGTCAGAGCATCATTTGTTCTCCTGGCCTGGCCTGGCCTGGAATGTTTATGAGCCGGAGAGGACCACTGGAATGGCCTTGCCTCCTCTAGCTTGGCGTTAAGGCTAGAATGTCTCTCGGACCCGGTATTTTTCTCCCGTCTTTCTTTCTGTCTCTCTAGCTCTGTCTTTGCTTTGGTCTCTCCTGCACCGATCTTTCCCTCTCTCTCTCCCCAAATGCACATGTCGCAATTTGAAAGTGTCGCAAGTTGAAATCAGAATCTCTCCCACTTTCTTCCAGTTCTCCAGGTAGCTGCCTACATCTCGCGGCTTGGAGCTGCGTAGACGTCCATCTGCCCCCAACCGCCAGGATCCGAGCTGCAGAGGCAAACTCCATTCGATCGCACGCCCTCCCTGCTCCGCTGACCGCCCAGCCCCTCCCCAAGCCGCATCCATGAGGTCCTGGTAGAGACTCCAGCGGACGATTGGGTGAGTGCATGCGTTCCAAACAGCAGCCCGGAACCGCGTTTCTCCTTTCTTCCTTTGCCCGCTTGACCGACTTTGGCTACGCTCAAGGCCCCGAGGTGCCTGCGCCGCGCTTGGCTTCGCTTCCCGCCTCTCTCAGGAGGCCCGGGACTGTGGTTTCCGCTCGCCACATCTCCTCCTGGCGCGCACGCAAGAGCTTGCCTGGAGCCGACTGCTTTGGGCCTCAGTTTCCCCCTTCCTTTCGCATCAGAGACGCGACACACGAAACGGTTCTGGGAGGACGAATGGCGAATGGATTGCTTGGTGACGGCCCCGAAGTACCTCTTTGTGAAGTGGGGTCCAGATTGGAGCATGGCCGCCTGACTCCCAGATCCGTAACTTCCCCTGTTCATCCCTCTCCGCCGACTTCTCCCCACCTCCACGCGTACCATCCGGAGATGAAACACTGGCGCTGTCTCGCTTCCCACACTGGGAACGGAGCCCACCACCCTCCATGATCTCAGTCTCTCCTCAGCGCGACCCACAGCCTGCTGGGGCTCCTTTGGCAGCGTGGGTGTGCCCAGCTGTGGGTAGGTAAAGACAAGCCAGGTTCTAGTCAGCAGGTGCACGCTTGGGTGTGGGCAGGGCTGGTTCCTCGGGGGGGCTGTCTGCTCCCTTGTGATTGCTGCTGGCCTGGGTACATTTGAAGACTCGCAGGTGGTGCCTTCCAGCAAACTGTTGGCATGCCCGCCACTGAGCTTTAGGAGAAGGCCTGTTAGAGCCTGGGAACGGCACATGAGTCCACAAACCCTTCCCCGCCTCAGCTCCCTCCTCTGAAAAATGGGCAAAACAGGTCCTGCCACGGAGGACAATGGCAAAGAGTCAATGAGATCAACCCTGGCACACAGTAGTGCTCATGAAGCAGTAGCCGTTTGGGCCCCTAACTTCTCTGCACTTACTCTCTCTCTCTCCATAGATGTATGTGCATATACGTATATATTTACTAAATTATATATATTAAATATTAAATTATATATATTTATATATGGTTACTAAATATATATTTACTAAAAGTATATGCCATATGTATTTACAGAAAGTATATATATTTACATATATATTTAGTAAATTATATATATTATATATTATATAATTGAATATATTCATTATAAATTAAATTAAATATATAATATATGATTAAATATATATGAAATTATACATATTTACTGAATATATATATTTACTAAAAGTATATGCTTAGTATATACCATATATATTTACTGAAAGTACATATATACTTACTAAAAATCTCTATATATATTTCGGAAAGTATAGACCCAGTATATGATGTATACATTTAGAGTATGCGTCAGAGTGCATACGTCTATTTTTCTCTTAGATGACCACCTGGCATATATGAAGTCCTCTCCATTAGTATTACTCTCTCGCCCCATTGTGTTCTCAGCTCAGCCTGAAGCCACAGTTCTCGTCCTCTCCCCAGGTTGATCCTGCAATGAGACCCTCCCTCCAGCTTCCCACTCGAGGCATACAGCCCCTGTGGGCCCCTTTCCTCAATCCCAGGACCTCAGGATGGCAAGTGATCCCACAGATGCAGTGCTCCCTTCCTCCCCTGGCACTGGCGTCAGGGTCCAGCTGGCTTAGAGACCAGGTGTCCTGACTCCAAATCCAGTGCCTTTTCCACCTCGGCCCACCTGACTCTCCCCCCGGTCTTCTCCATCTCCTGATGTGAGGGGAAAAGCTTCTCAGACCTATTGAGGAAAAGGAACTTGTGGAGAATGGAGGAACGTTGCTGGGGGCCTGGGTGTCTGTGGGCAGAGCCCCCAGCAGTGATGAGCTCTGCCAGTGAGGAGGGGGCTGCATGGGACCAAGCTGGGAGGAATGTCAGGGTCCTGGGTAGGACCCGCTGTGGCAGCTGCCCAGTTCCTAGTCCGCAGCAGAAGCCAGCATCCCCTTCCCCAGTCCTCGGGGACACTGTAAAATTGGGGTAGAGCTGTGACCTGAGCAGCCTGAGAGCTGGGTGGAGGAGACAGGAGGATGGAGAAACAGGGAGACAGACAGACAGACACTGAAGAAGCGACAGAGACCCTTACGCACTCAGAGACTGGGAGAGGCACAGATGAAAGAGAAAGATGCTTGCAGAGACTGAGTGAGGCAGAGAGAGAGAAACAGACAAACAACTAGAGGCCCAGATGAGAGACAACAGAGGAAAAGGGGGAAATAAGGAAGGAGCATGGAAAAGGAATGCCCAAACGAGACAGAAGCAAGCTCAGGGAGGCTTGGGGCAGGCCAGCCACACCCCCTGGCCGCCCCCCTGATGTATTACTTAACATGGCCCGAAGATTATCCAGCACAGTATAAATGCCTCCATTAAATCACGATTGAGCTGTGCCAACCGACTAATTCCCAATTCCCGAAGAAGCCTCCAGCCCTCAGGGAATATGGTTTTCGAAACCATATAAAGCATCAGATACCAGCAACTTAGGAGATAAGTTATCATTCATTAGGGGTTTCCAGGGGCCCCCGACAAGGCCTTTGGGGTGGAGGTGGGGGAGTGTGTGGCCGAGAGCTTGCAAGTTGGTGCGGAAAAAGGCAGGCCGTTCCTCGGTTTGCCGTTGGCTTGGCCTAGAAGGCTCTCTCTTCTCCCAGGGCACAGCCGCTCAAACCCACGAGGACGGTTTGGCTGGTAGGATCCAGTTCACCAGGAAGAGGGAACATTTCCCCAGGGTCCTCCAGATTCCCAGAGTGCATTTGGAGAGATGGAGAGGGGCTGTGTCAGTTCCCAGAGCCTCCCTCTGGCTGGGGTGGGGTGGGGTGGGGGAGCAGCCCCTGGAACTCCTGAGAACGCAGATCTGTGTTCAACCACAGGAGGCTGGTGAGAAATGAGGAGGGTCTGATTCTAGAGAGAAGCCTGGGTCAGGTGAAGTTCCCCCCTCCCCAACTCATCACTCGACTAGTTCAAATAAATCGCACATCATCTTCCCTCCCCCTCGGCCTCCTCCCTTATCTCCCAGTCTGCCAAGAAAAGTATTTTAAAAGGACATTTTAATGGTAGCAAATAAAAGGATTTCTTTTCCTTTTTTCTTTCTTTTTTTGTTGTTGCAAAGGCTTGTGTTTGCTTTGCCTTAGCAAACAGCTGATAGAGTTTGCTTTAAAGAAGCGCTTAAAAAAAAAAAATGGACCCACAGGGCAGGCCCAGCGTGAACCCGGAGCATGCATGTTCTGTGGCCGTGTGTGTGTGCTCAGGCGTCCTGAGCCGGCTTGCAGTAATAAATGGAACCTGCTTCAGGTGCAGAAAGCCGGGAGGGGCTTGGGGAGGAATGCGCAGATGGATTTACACCTGTCTCTACAGCTGCCATTGACAGCACTTACAGCCTCCAGAAATGACCCCTGGTGCCGACTTGTCTGGAAGCCATCAGGGTTAGTTTTGAAGCAGGAATCTTCGAGTGGACCAGAGGGCCAGCCGTGCCCCCCACCCCCGCTTCCCTGTTGCTGTCCTCAAGTGCTGCCCAGCAGAGCAGTGTGGCTGCCTCGCCCCCTCTGGTCACCAATCCCTCCCTCCGGGTTTCCTCTGCCAGACAAATATCATCATTGACTTTCAGCTCCCTTTGGTGCCGCCACCTAATGAGGGCCGGGCAGCATGCAGGGTTTGCAGCCAGATCATCACTGTCCCCTCCTCCCCCACCCAGGAGCTGGGTCTGGTCCCAGGAATCTGTGGGATTCCTGACTCCACCCTCCAGCCAGTTTCTGCCCCCTGCCACCGGCCCCGCCCCAGCCCACTGGCCAGACAGTGGAGTGACTGATAATATCCAGATGCCTCTGGAATCTTGCTTCCAGTCCTCTGCACTCGGCCTGGTCTGCAGAAGTGGGGGCAGTGGGCAGACGGCATCCTGCCCTGAAACGTGTTGCCACCTCTCAGAGGCTGATGAAAGCCCCACTCAGCTGGGCCCTTCAGGACGGGGGACCCTGGAGCCAGGACACTCAGAAGGCATGTTTAACACCCATGCTGGGAACTTGGAGTCCCTGACTTTCTCCCCCGCGGCCCCACAGAGGTCTAGGAGGCTGAGAGGGGCCAGATTGCAGGCCACCAGCTGCCAGAGCAGCCACAGGGAGAAGCCCAGCGCTTGGCCTTAAAATGAGCAGGCGCTGGGCAGGTATCTGGCCTCAGCTCCCTTACTGGTAAAACTGGGGAGGGTGGGGGGAGGGCACTGAGAGCACATTCATGTTTTATGTATCTTGGTATCACCTTCCCAATTATTTCCTTAACATATATTTTCATGATAAACTCACTTTTTCAAAACACCAAATTTGTTGAAAATGAAATTTTTAGGTACTGTAAAGGAAACTCTCATCTCACCTGCCAGCAGTGGAAGGAAATTGTAAAAGGATCAGTGATGAACATGAGGCAATGTTGCCCCTCTCTGAGCCGGAGGTTCACTCTCTGATAATGCTGCAAGTCTGCAGAGAGAAAGGTGCTCAAGACGGGTTAGCGCTAACCTGAGACTGGACTTAGAAGGAATGAAGAAAACATTGAAAGGGGAATCGTCTTCATCCTCTGTGATTCAGTCCCATATAAAGCCACCTCCAGCTCCCACACTCCTAACCATTTCGACATTTTGGGCAACGCTGCTCAACACGCTTTCCTACAGCTTTTAATAGGATAGTAGCAAGAAGGATCACGTGTTCAGATCTCAGGTTTCTAGGCTCTGCTCCTCTCCTAGTCTCAGAATCCTGGCTCGGGCCTTTGGCTTCATTCTCTCCATCACCAAGAAAGGCTTCTCTACGTTTTTGGGCCATGGGCCCCTGGGCAATGGGGTGATTGTGGATACCTCCTCAGAATAATCTTAAAAGACATTAGATGACAATTTTAAAGAAAAGCAATATTAAAAATATAAAAGAATAGTAACATCTAGCTTCCTTGTGAGTGCATCAAATAACAAAATCTAGCAAGATCTCTAATTTTGTACCTTTTGAAGTCAGGATGAGCGAAACATTTGGGGACCTCGGTCACGCCTATAATGAGATACGAAGATGCCTGTGATTCTGTTGGTGACCAAGCCACAGCCACTGCCAGTCCTCCTGTGGGTTGTCACTTCTCTTCAAAACGGGAGGAAATACTAATTTCACTGTGAGTTTAGTGAAAACGAAAGTGTGATTGTTTTTTCCCCCATCCAAGTTCACGGGTCCCTAAATTCTATCCACGGACTCGCCCAGCCCTGTAAGAGTCCCTTGGAGGGTGCCAGGGTAAGGACCCCTGAAGTGTAAAGGGAATGAGTTGGGCTCTCCGTCTCTGTGGGACGGAGGAAGATTCTCATGGGAAACAGGCCCAGCTTCGAATGCTGTCGCAATCTGCCCATACCCGATACCGCCGGGGGCCAGGGCAGAGAGGAAAGCCATTATCAACAACATTTTGAGGAATATTTCTCAACGGGCCCAGGAGGGAGTGAGGACTGGCTTGGGGCTGTTTTAGCTCAGAGAGGTGAAGTTTCTCCTGAAAGTGTTTATCAGTACCCTGATCCCAACATACCTGTACTCCACCTCTGGGGTGACATGCTGGGCAGCTCTGGCCCATCTAAAAACTCAGTTTTCCCATCTAGATAAAGGCTCCATCAGCACCACATCTCTGCAGCTCTTTGCCCCAAGGATCCATGGACAAGTCCCTCCTTAGCATTGGGTAATCCCTTCATAAAGATTAAGCCAGGGAGCTGGTGCCTTCCCTGCCTTTCATCAAAACATTTCCTCAAGCACCTGTGCTCAGGGAAGGGAGGTTGCAAATGGCCCCAGGACACTATCACTCACTGCCCTCGGTGAAATACAGCTTAAAGAACTTGGAGCTACTGGGCCAGGCACTTGAAGGTTGGCTTAAGGGATAGCCAGAAATAAGAAAGCTGGAAACCGTCAGAACACCCACAGGTAGATGGGGAGTCGCTTAGAGTCGAACAGGGTGACCTTGGCAGATTCTGGTGTTCCAGAAAAATGAGAACCAAAGCATTTATGGACTAGCTACTCTGTGCACGACCTATGCCCTGTTCTTTCCATTAGCTAAAGGCACCAGTACCAGGTCTAATATTCATTCATTCATTCATTCGCTCATTCATTGAACAAATGTGTACCCAGGGCTTTCTATATGTCTCAGCTCAGGATAGAGCAGCAAACCAAACACATAAAAATGATTGTCCCCAAGGACGTTCTAGTGGGGGAGGGAAGGATGCAGAACAAAATAAGCGGGTAAGATCTAGGGGACCGGCCCGGTGGTGCAGTAGTTAAGCTTGCACGTTCCACTTCTCGGCGGCCTGGGGTTCACCGGTTCGGATCCCGGGTATGGACATGGCACCGCTTGGCACACCATGCTGTGGTAGGCGTCCTACGTATAAAGTAGAGGAAGATGGGCATGGATGTTAGCTCAGGGCCAGCCTTCCTCAGCAAAAAGAGGAGGATTGGCAGTAGTTAGCTCAGGGCTAATCTTCCTCAAAAAAAGAAAAAGGTCTGTTTTTGATGGTGATGAGTGATATGGAAAAAATAAATCAGGAAAGGGAGTTGTGGACAAGGGGATGGTGGGGTTTAGTTTTAAAGGGTGGTCAGAGAAGGCCCCACTGAGAAGGTGACGTTTCAGCCAAGACTTGGGGGAGGTGGTGCTAAGCCACAGGGATGACCAGAGGAAGCAGGAGAGAGGAAGCAGGTACGAGAGAGCCATCCTTACTCGACACCTGCTTTATCCTGGACTCTGAGCTGCGCGCCGTCTGTCCATGGTCTGAATCGTACCAGCAGTACTAAAAGGTAGTTATTATTTTCTTCCTATTTTGTTGCTGGGGAAGGAGAGGCTCAGAGAGGTTAAGTGACTTGCCCAAGGTCGCTCAAAGAGCATAAAGCAGAACCAGAATTTGAACCGTGGACTCAATTTCTCTTTCCTCCACACCAGGCTGCCTCTGACACATTCCTGGGAAGACAGAAGAAAGGAAGGAGAGGGAAGGCGATGGAGGAGTGGCAGAAGAAGACCGAAGAGTACAACTTACCTTTATGAATCATGAATGTGGTCTTACAGCGAGGGAAACTGAGGCCCAGAGAGGAAAAGTAATAGTCCAAGGTCACAAAGAAAAAATCCTCACGTCTGCATGTCTTAGTTCATCAGTGGCTCTTCTTGTCTTGGCATCACTTGGCAAGTCACTCTGGCCCTCTGGGCCTCAGTTTCCTTATCTGTAAAATGGGGCTAATTATATCAACCTCCCACAGTTTTTCAACAGGAGACAGAAGATGACTCAGGAGAGAGACTTCATTCTAATGCTTGGCACAGAGCTGGTGCCCAATAAATATTAGATTTCTTCATTCCTCCTCGGCCTATTTGCTTCCTGGCAGCATTTGGTCCAGAGTAGGGGTGACGTGTCTGCTGATTGTCATGGTCTATGCTAGTGGTCTCCAATTTTTATTTATTTACTTACTTATTTTTTTGCTGAGGAAGATTCACCCTCAACTAACAACTATGCCAATCTTCTCTATTTTTTGGTACGTAGGCCGCCGGCACAGCATGACTGCTAACAGAGCTGTGTAGGTCCATGCCTGGGAACCAAATGTGGGCTGCCAAAGCAGAGTGTACCAAACTTAACCACTAGGCCACTGGGGCTGGTGCCTCCAATTTTTTTTTTTTTAATGAATCATTTCCAACATTAAAAATTGGAGAGAATGGTAGAATGAACTTCCATATAGCCACCACTTTGATTCAACAATGATCAACTCATGGGCAATCTTGTTTCATGAATACCCCCAGTGGATTGTTTGAATGCAAATCCAGGCACTATATTATTTCATTTGTAGACACTTTCATGTGCATCTCCAAAACAGAAGAATGAATTTTTTTGAAAAACACAACTATAATACTCTTATCACACGCACCCCCAACTCAGTGATTGCCTAACCTTACGAAATATCCACTTAGTACTCAGTGTTCCCTGATTGACTCCATTCTTCTTATTTTATTACAGTTGGTTTGTCCCAGTCAGGATGGGGACAAGGTGTCTACACTGTGCATGATCCACCTCCCACTTTTTTTTCCTTGAAAAGAAATTTTCATTGAAAGAATGGAATCACTCTTGCTCTTACCATTTGCATCCCCTAAGTGTCACTTGTTACGTTTCTCTGTCCCCTGTATTTCCTATAAACTAGCTAGATGTTTGACGAGACTCAATGTTGATTCTCTTCGCAAGCCCACTTCTAGACGACAGCATGTACTTCGATCTCAATATCACTTTTCTTTCATCTTGGCTTGGTAGCAGCCACTGAACACCATTTTCTGGATGGATCCAGTATTTCATTAGGGCTTTGCAAAACGGTGATATTTCACTTCTTTCATTTCTTCTTCTTCCAGGTGGAATACTCCCAAATTTCTTTGGAGGACGTCACATCTTTACAAACTAAGAGTTGAGTAGAAACTGCCCAATATCTATATATTTTCACTTTTCTAACATATACCTCTTCTGCTGAATTGACATATGATTTATTATTGAACTGTACTAAAATGGAAATTAAAAAGAAAAGCATTTAAAAATAAATGTACATAGAAGTTCTCTGTCCACTCAGTGGTCGGTCCATGCCTAGTCCAGGGGTGTGCACAACTTCATCAGGGATTCATTTCTTTTCTTTTTTCTTAAGATTTTATTTTTCCTTTTTCTCCCAAATCTCCCCAGTACATAGTTGTGTCTTTTTAGTTGTGGGTCCTTCTAGTGCTATGTGGGACGCCGCCTCAGCCTGGCTTGATGAGCGGTGCCGTGTCCGCACCCAGGATTCGAACCTGTGAAACCCCGGGCCGCTGAAGGGGAGCACGTGGACTTAACCACTGGGCCACAGGGCGGGCCCAGGGATTCATTTCTTAAATCAGTCAGGATGCCTCTTGCAAACAAATGAAAAAGGAGTCTGTGAAGCTGACAACGTTCATCCATCTCATCCCCTCCTTGTCCGCTGATGCTGGGAGAAGGGAAGGAAGGTTCTGCGAAAGCCACGTCCATCTGGGGGGTCCTGTGCCAGGACGGTTTACACACCGGAAGCTGCTTCAGGGCAAGTTGCGCTTTTTGAAAAAATTTTTTTTTCATTTTTCATTTGAGTGTACTCCCTCCCTTGGAGCAAACGGGAGGCAGGTCAATCGCTCAGCAGAGCCTTTAAACAAACCACATTGCCCGCAGGTCTGCGTCGTGAAGGAGTGGATTTACCCTTCACCACTCCGCCTGAGGAGTGTTAACAGCAGAATTAAGGCTGGGGAACCTGGCAGGGGCTTGCTTGCTGCGAGGGAGGTGTGTCTGTGCCTTTTTGCAAGGCATTAATCACTTGTTTATAGAGAGGAAAGGAAGGGGAAAAAAAAAGCAACAGGAGGACCGTGTGGTGTGAGCTGCTGGGTCTTGGGTGCCCTCTTGCCCCCTGCCGCCCGTCCCCCCATTCCACTGGGACCAGACCAGCTGGCGTTTGTCCTGTGTTCCAGAGCAATGTGGGGCGGAGCAGACTCTCAAGAGTGCGAGCAGTGGGGGTCCCTGCAGAGCCGGGCATGGAGTCGCATTGGTGGTGAGGGCAGGGTGTCCCGGGGTGTGCGGATCTGCAGGTCTGAACCACCTCAAAGTGTTTAAAATATAATGTGCTCGTCTTTCTTCTCCCCACCCTGCCACACACACACACTCCTTTTCATACATATGTCTAATCACCAAGCTCACACTCTACACTCATGTTTTGGGGGGAGAAAAGAAAATTATTATTCTCACATAGATATTTATCTGGAGACAGTGGAGCTCAACTTGGAAACCAGACTTGGAGCTCGACCTATTTGTAACTGTTTACTATTTACTACTTGTAACTGTTTACTATTTACTACTAACTATTTGGAATTGTGCAACATACGGCTGTATTACCCATTAATAAAGAGGCAAAGAAGCACATGGGGTTTTTTTTCTGATAAAAAAATTAAATATGCTCATGGTATAAATCTGAAACCCGCAGAAAAGATTAGTCAAAATTCTAACAATAATCACTTTCATTTTTTTCCCTTACGCATCTAGTTAAAATAAAAATACTCTTTTCTTTTGAGTAGGTTAAAGATTTTTATTTTTTAACTTTTTTTCTTTTTCTCCCAAAGCCCCCCGGTACATAGTTGTGTATCTTTAGTTGTGGCTCCTTCCAGTTGTGGCATGTGGGATGCCGCCTCAGCATGGCCTGACGAGTGATGCCATGTCCACACCCAGGATTCGAACTGGCGAAACCCTGGGCAGCCAAAGCAGAACGCGAAAACCCTACCACTCGGCCATGGGGCCGGCCCCTTGAGTAGGTTGTATAAGGACAGGGTGTCAAATCTAAGAGGTACAAAATGGTAGAGTGAAAAGTAATTCTTTCTCTCATTAACTCTCTCACTTCCTTTCCTCATAAGTGGGCATAAATATCAACCTCTATCCTTCTAGTTATATTAACATATATATGTGAATATAAATGTACGTGGATGCACACACATATATGTAGTTTTTACTGATGCATCGCTTTCTTTTATTTTTGAACTATATTATTCATGCCAGAATGTATTATTTTTTACAGAAAAGATTACTTTTTGTTGTGAATTTATATACATGGAATATCTTTTAATAGTTCACATTTAGGGGCCGGCCCCGTAGCCGAGTGGTTAAGTTCGCGTGCTCCGCTATGGCGGCCCGGGGTTTCGCTGGTTCGGATCCTGGGCGCGGACATGGCACTGCTCGTCAGGCCCCGGTGGGGTGGCGTCCCACATGCCACAACTAGAAGGACCTGCAGCTAAGATATACAACTATGTACGGGGGGGATTTGGGGAGAAAAATCAGAAAAAAAAAAGATAAAAAATAGTTCATATTTAATTCAACATTTAAGGAATCATCCTTATTAAAAAGGAGAGACTAAGTTAGACGAAATGGGCATTCCACAGGAGAATGGTGGCACCTGGCAGCTAAGGGTAAATTACAAATATCCGCTATGTAAACAGTAAGTCTGCTGGGCCAGGTGTTACTCAGACACAAGCATTTTTCCTTCGCCTTTATCAATAATAAATGCAGTAGCCCAACAACCGGACCTCAAGACTTTTGCCTACACTGCAAGCAGATCTTGCTAAATGGACAGAAACTGCCAGGCTGAGCAAGCACACTAAGACATTGACATCCTGAAACCCTCAGCAGTTCAGCCATGTGTTTAAGAGCGTTGGCCCCGCGATGGTTCCAGCTGAATCCTTCGTGCTCCTCTCTGGCAAGGAGTGCCACTTTATTGTGCCCAGGATGTTGGATGGGTCTTAAAACGAGCCATCTACAGTCGCTCTGTGGTCAGTTCAGCCTACGACTCTGCTGTCTCAAATCCATTTGCAATGGCTGTAAAAGGCTGTCAGCCGACGCTAGCAGTAAATCTTCCTCTCCCATTCAAAAAGGCTGACAAGGGAGAAGCAGCTTGAGTTTTCACTCCGGCCTTGCAAACTTGCAGTCCTGCTGTGCCGGGCTTGTTTCACACGCTTGAGAACGCGTGCTCCTTTTTCTCTGCCATGGTGGCCCGGTGCAGATTCAGCCATCGAGGCTGCGGTTTCGTGGTGATGGAAGAGAGGGCAGATTGTATCCCTTGCTCCCCAGGCTGATGGCTGTTCAAGTCACACGCCCCCTCTCTTTCTGCGTCTTTGTGAAAAATGGTGAGATTTTGCTGGCAAACAGGTTTTTCTGGCTGATCACCCTTCGGATGGATGCTTCCCTTGACTGAGGCAAGCCAGGGACACTCAGGAATGTTTGCAGGCGAAGGATCAGTGGTGTTTGGAGGAGCCCCGTGACTTGGCTATAGACCCGTTTCTAGACCTGCTCAGGGTAGTCACTGTTCCAGCTGGTCAGTCCTGGAAAAGCAGAGCATCAGCCCGACTTACGGATTGGAATTTCATGACCAGGTTGAACAGACAAGCTGGCAGAAAAACGAGCTAAGGGTTTTGAGCGCAGATAGCTAGCTTCAGACTCATCGATTCCTAATATTGTGAACAAAGTCAGCCAGACAACTTCTCCAACAGAAGCTTCCTGCGCTATCTCCTGGGGCCCCTGGATAAAATCCTTGACAAAGTTGAAAGTACAGAATGTTTGGAAGCTGTTTTAACGATGGCAATTACGACAATAAGGGCTAAACTTCTTGGGAGTGAAATTAATTGACATTTGTAAAACATGCGGAAATCTTCCTGCTCTTCATGCTGGAAAAGTGTGAATCCTTGGGAGCTGGAGAGATGGAGCAATAGGATTGCCATCCCAGCTGATGGACAGATAAGTTACTTTTCGGATATGAGGAAAGATAAATCCCAGGGTGCCGCATCCTCCGCGGATGTGAGTGGGGACACAGAAACACACACACTCACACGCATTCGAACACACACAGAATTGAAAGCTATGGGGCACGTGGAATTTTTATCACTTCTTGTCCAACCTGATCCCCTACGGCAGCCAGATGACTTGAGAAGCCAAATCGAATCGTTATTCACCACCATGCTATTCATTTCCAAGAGCTTCCCATTGCTCTTAAGAGAAAGACCAAAAATTTTAACTAGACCTGTGAGGTCCTGCCTTCTCCTCGGCTCAATGTGTCCCAAGTGCTCAGTTCTGTTTTTTAAGGTGGATTGGATTATTGACCCCAAATCTTCACACTCCTGTATCCATATCTTTTGCCGCGTATCTTGGCCGTTCCCCTCACTTATGATTAAGGTGATTCCCTGGCTGTTGGTTTTGGGGTTGGTCATGTGACCTGTTTGACCCATCAAAAGTGGGCAGAAATGACAGCGGCCAGTTCTGACCCCAGGCCTGAAGAGGCATCCCATGTTTCTATTTGTCCTCTTGTGCCTCTGCTACTGCCAGTCAAAGAGCTTTCCCTTAATCAGTGGTTACCCTTCGGCCTGGGCCCCAGCCAGGAGGAACACACACGGAACAGACTGGAAGCCCACCTGCATCTGGGAGCTAAGGCCTGTCAGACCCACAGCTTGAAGCAGAGAATCCTAGCTGAGCCCGGCCAAGATCAGCCAACCCCAAAACACACGAGAAACCAATGCTTCCTTTTGATGCCACTGAGGTATTGGGGTTGTTTGTTTCACAGCAGTAGCTAACTGATACAAGACATCCTAATTTTCTTTTCATCACCCATTCTTGCCACACTGACTCGGGCACAGGACCCAGGATACTGCCTGGGTTGTCTTCCCCTCCTTATCACCTAAATAACTCCTATTCATCCTTCAGACCTTGGTTCAAAGCTCACCTCTCTTGAGAAGCCTTTCCTGACCCTTCAGGTTGGGTGTAAACCCTCAGTTATACACTCTCAGGACGCTTATTACAGTTGTACCTTTATGGGATCATTCAGTTGTCATCTGTCTTCCTCCCTAAAGCCCCATGAGGTCAGGAACCTTTTGTTTGGTCCACCTTTGCATCCCCAGTCCCTAGAACAGAGCACTTCCAAGCACGTCATAGATCCTCAATACGTTTTGTCGAATGCATCAATGAATGAAGGAGTTGAGCACAGTTTCTCCAGGTTAAAAATATTGTAAGTCTAAGGTGAACAGCTTATATGGTCTAAAGGACCAGTGGAGAAAGAGAGAATGAAGGGTATGAAACAAAGGAGAATTTGTACACAGCAGCACATCAACAGAGATGACTGAATGCAGGTTGAGAAGAATCTAGAGAGGAGATCAAACTAAGATTGGGTTGGTCGCACTCGTCAGTCCTTCCTTCAAGTACATGCCTTAGAGTCGGCCACACAAAGCCAGGGAAGACTTCCAGAGTGGGTGACCCTTGGGCTGAGTCTCGAAGATTCTAATGTAGGGATGGGGACAGTGCTGTGGCCGACTAGAGCTGGGAGACGTGGCGGAGGGATGATGAGCTCTGGGGCACAGAGGGATGCTTGCCAAGGAAGGGGGCTTTTGAACGGGGCCATATAGAAGAGTTTAGTTCACCAGGCGGTGTTGGAGAAGAGAGGAGATATTTAGGAAGGGCTGGGGGAATAGCACACAGAAAGATGGAGGGGCGTGGAAGTGTTTAGAGGATGGTGAGTGGTGATGGTACAAACCAGAGAGGGCAAGGGCAAGGGCGTAAGATTGCCTGGCTGGTTAGCAAATAACGAGGGTTAATATTTATCAAGCACTTATCCTGTGCTGTGTTAAACACTTGACACATTTTATGAGTCTAATCCTACCCTCACCCACCTCCACCACCAAAGAGGTTGGTCCTCTTGTCTCCCCATTTTACACATCAGGAAACCAAAGCACAGAGAGGTCTAGTAACTTACCCAAGGTCACAAGGCGAGGAAGTGACAGCGTCAGGATTCGAACTCAGCCAGTCTGGCTGCAGACCCTGTGTCTTAGCTGTTAGGTGACTCTGCCAGCAGCCCAGGGAATGCTAGGCTTAGCAGTCAGATTGCTGTTCTTGAGTGAAGATAAGTCATGAACGGCTTTGCCTGGTTCGAGGGGAGTGCCATGGCCAGCTGTGGGACTCGTGGGAGCTGGGTTAGGGACAGTAGCTCGGGGCGTGCATTGGCTCAACTGACATGGAGGAAATGGGCTCCCGGGGGTGATGAGTCAACGGAGTTAGAGGTCAGTTTAACAAGCAGCCACAGCTCTATTGAGTTCTCAGAAGCGGGAAAGGAGAGATTGGCAGCCTGTGGGAGAAAATGAGAGAAGCCCAGAGATGCTCAGGAAAAGATAAAGAGGATTTAAGTAAATACTTCGATGCTCGGGGTGGGGTGGGTGGCGAGGGAGCCCAATTATTTTTTATGCTCAGACCTCAGAGCAGGAGCTAATGGGAAAGTGTGTAACCCAGGGTTATGGAGTCTGGGTGGGGAGAAGTCAGATGGAAAAGATAGAGGTATCAGAAGGAAAGGCTAATGGAACCACACGGGAGACATTAAAAGGCAATAAATCTGGCAGCCTGGATGGTGTTTGCCCAGGAATTCTGCAGAGGTTGGTTAACTCAGAACCCTGCTCACCTGGGGCTGGGGCTGGCCTGGAGGGGGTGCCACCCGGGCTTCCAACAATGGGTTGGATTCATCCTGAGATGAATTGGATCCTGGAGGAGATGTGATTCTAGGCTGGGGGCAGCCCAGCGAGGCTTTGGAGACAGAAGGGAGCCCCAAACTGTGGGAGGCGGGGCTGGCAAAGAGGCTCCGTCACCTCAATCATTTGGGAACATTCTCTGGAAGAGTTAATCAGCCCGTGGGGAAGGGAGAACCACAGGATATAATTTATTTACTTACTCCCTGACAAAATCCTTCCCAGAAGGCTGTGGATGGTAATTCTCTGTAATTATATCTCGTGCGAGGCTCTCAAACGTGTTAACTCCTTCATGCTCACCTGGGAGAAATGTTGGGGGGGTGCCGGTGACCAACTTCGTCAGCCAGATGGGGGAAACTGAGGCACCTCGTGGGAGGAGCAGAGTTAGAACTGTGATCTCCCAAAGGGAGGAGAGAAAGAGAGGAGGCATCGGGGCCTGGTTCAGTCTCTCCTTTCTGTGTGATCTGAGGAAAGTCACCCAACGTCTCTGGGCTGTGGTTTCCTGATCTACAAATGGAAAGCTGGGTGCGATGGACTGTATGATTCCTGACTCAATAGCCTGTTGGTCTGGAAGTTTAACTTCCCACGGAGTTGCGGAGAAACACCAAATTTGTTGTGTGATTGTGAGGGTGGATTTGGGTCAGACTGTGGGGTGAACTTTGCCATACTGTCCATAGGAGACACTGAGTTGAATGCCTCGTGACCTTCAGAGGTGGGTAAGTCTAGGATGAGGCTCTCCAGTGAAGGGAAGCCAATAATGAAGGACCAGCAAAGCCAGGACAGCAGCCTCATGCCACACAGCAGTTTGCTTGTGGGAGGACCGGAAGAGGGACTGGTGGATTTCAAGGATGGCTGCAAAAATTCCTCCCACGTTCCTTTGCTCTGTTTCTGCTCCTCCTGCCATCAAGAGGTGGGGTCTGCTTTCCCTCCCCTCGAACCTGGGCTGATCCCAGGACCGACTTTGACCAAGAGGATACAGTGGAAATGATGCTGCGTATCGTGCAGGGTGGGCCTTAAGAGATCTGTGCTTCTGTTCTCACTCTGCTGTGGCCACGGTGCCACGGGAAGAGGCTCCACCTGGGCTCCTGACTGATGGGACACAGGTGAAGAGACAGGTCCCACCCGCAGATGTCAGACGTGTGGGGGAGGCTGTCTGGGGGAATCGCATCCCCGAGACTCTCCAGCACCAGCCCACCCACCAGAGATCATACGCCACGGCTCTTTGAAGCCCTTCCATTTGGGGTGGTTTGTTTCAGAGCAACCAGTCACGGAGAGAGTGGATCACTGAAGTTTTCCGGTTGCTAGGAACGCTGATTTTTCTCGCTTTTTGACCCAAAGGCTGGTGCCTTCCGCTCTTGATCCAGTTGGTTGGAGACACTTCTAAGCTGTGTCCTTTCACCTCTAAGAGTTTCGGCTGGCCTGAAGGAACGAAACAACAGCCAAGAAGGTTTTTTGTGAACCATGAAGCAATCCTAATGTGTTGCTGTGACGATTGTTATAATTTTTTCTAGCCTCCTTACTTATTGGGTTAAGGACAGGAATCTAGGTAAAGGAAGAGTGAAGTTAAAGAGAAGGGGAAGAGAGATGAGGAGGGGGACGAGAATTGACTGATGGGACTAGGAACTACGAGCTCTGCTTTCCATCCACTATCCTGTCCCACTCAACAATCCTATGAGGTGGACATTATTCCCATTGTACAGACGAGCAAACTGAGGCTCAGGAAAGAGAAGTGGTGTGTCCAAGACTGCACAGCCAGGCTGTAAGAGTCAGGATTTGAGCCCAGGTCTGTCTGGATACGATGACCAGACTCAGTCCATTGTTCACCCTGGCCCAAGCTTGTATGAATAGGGCTGGAGAGATGGTGGTGTCTGAGGTCACGGAACGTCTTTGGATTTCTTCTACCTTGCCTTTGCCTGAACCTGGTTTTGGAGAGACAATTAGAAACCAGGATCTTTTCTTTCTAGTTCCACCTCTGACTTTACATCAGGCAAGGTCCTGGTAGGAAACAGAATTCATCCCAGACTATTCAACCAGGAGAAGTTTAACACAAGCGCTATTTACAAGGGGGTGGGCAGGGTTGAGGGGATCAACAAGAGATGCTGAAGCTCTCTGGGGCTAGCCACAGTGGGAGCTGTTACCACCCTCAGGGCTGCCGGGGCCAGGGGTGGGGTGCATGGAGCCAGCGAGGGCTGGAGCCCTGGAGACGGGCTGCCCAGCATGAGCCACAGTCATGGCGGGTCACTTGAGGGAGGCGCAGAGCAAAGATACCCCGACCTGACATCTCAATCCACCCTCCCTCCTGTCTGCAGCCAGTGTATCCCATAAGCTGAGCCTCATCAGAAGCCAGAGGGCAAGGGCCAGGTGATGTATCTGCAGGGGTCGACCCCGGGGCGCAGGGCAGAGCAGGGAAGGAGCATGGATCTGTGGGGGTGGGGAGGCTGGGGCGGGGTGGAGAATAAGCAGCGCAGACTCGGCCCCCTTGCCTGTCCTCTTTGAGCTCCGACTGGGAACACGTCCAGTGACCTTGAGGCTGTTTTCTGCAAAGAAAGGGGACTCTTGGGTGCACGTCAGTAGGTGCACGGGGAATTTCCTGGAACGGCGGCGTGCTCCCCAAGCCCTGCGCCAAACACTCTCCACCTGTCAGCGCCCAGATAGGCTCAAGTGTGTCGCTGTCACGCTTGGAGAGGAATTCAGAGCATATGTGTCTCCCAGCCACTCTCTGGCCCCATTTTATCGGGAGTCTTATTTATAAGGTCATGTTTATTCGCTGAATTAGTTGATTTTATTATTTACGTGCTGTGTGACTTTCGGGATGTTGTGTCCCTTCTCTGGGACTCAGTCTTCTCATCGTTAAATGGAGGATTCTAATGAGAACTGAATAGGCATGTCCATGTACAGCTCTGCGACAGCGCCAGACACCAGGCAAGCACAGTGTTGATAGTTCTTTTTCTTCTCTTCATCTCCTCCTCCTCCTCTTCCTTCTCCTTCTGTCATGGGGGATGGACCCTGCGTATCAGAGAAAGCAAGAGAGGCCCTAAGGTGGGTATTCTTTCACCAAGTTGCATGACCACAAATAACAAACAAGGGGATTCATAATTCCCTGAATACTTCCCACGCGCAGTGCCCGGTGAGGGGCTGTTGGTATATTTGGTTTCTGACTTTCAGACAGCCCTGGGAGTAGGGCTGGGGGGACTGGGGAGGACCGGCAGGTAGTCAATTCCATGACTTCTGTGCTGATCAAGAAACAGAAGCTCAGAGATTTAAGTTGCCCGAGGCCACTCACCAAGGAAACAGTAGGACCAAGATGGAAACCCCAGTCTGGGTGGGCTGGGGGAAAACCTTCACTAATTACCTACGATGTGCTACGTCAAGGAGTGCAAAGCCAAGGGATGTTGGGAGCCCACTCTTTGGATCTGAACATGCCTGTGATGGTGCAGTCGCCACCACCACGCCCTGTACCCTACACTCCGAGTGGCTGAAGATGCGTCCTGGATGTTCTCTCCCTATTTGAGATGGGCCGATACTCCACATCAGTGCTTTGAGCTGTGGAGGAACCAGGTGGTGAGGGGACCACAAGGGCCAGGAGGAGTTAGGAGCGGTGCTTGAGTGAGCCGAGCCAGGGCGCAGAGAAGAGAAGAGGAGGCGTCATCTGAATTACTCCTCGGACCTGTAGCCATCATTTTAGAATAGTTTACTTTTTTTTCTTTAATTGTATTTGTTTGCTTGGGCTGCCGTAACAAAATACCATAAACAGGAGGCTTAAACCTCAGGAAGGCATTTTCTCACAGTTCTGGAGGCTGGAAGTCCAAGATCAAGGTGCTGGTTGGGTCCGATTCCTCTGAGGCCTCTCTCCTTGGCTTGCAGGTGGCCACCTTCTCATTGTCTCTTCTCATGGTCGTCCCTTTGTGCATGCATTTCCTAGTGTCTCTCTGTGCATCCTAATTTCCTCTAAGGACACCAGTCAGACCAGATTAGGGCCCACCCTAAAAACCTCATTTAACTTAATCACCTCTAAAGGCCCCATCTCCAAACACAGTCACATTCTGAAGTCCTGAGGGTTAGGGCTCCAACAGATGAATTTGGGCGGACACAATTCAGTTCATAACAAACTTCTTTAGAATTATTATTTTTGTTTAGTTCCAAAATTATATGAGGTTGAACCTAATACTCAATTGTTTTTGTTTTTCTTTTTTTGCTGAGAAAGATTCGCCCTGAGCTAACACCTGTGCCAGTCCTCCTCTGTTTTGTACGTGGGTCGCTGCCACAGCACGGCCACCAACAAGTGGTGTAGGTCCACGCCCAGGAACCAAACCCAGGCTGCTGAAGGGGAGCGCACTGAACTTAATGAGTAGGTCATGGGGCCGGCCCCTCATTTGTGTTTGACCTACAAAGATGGCCATTTCTTTTGAAGCCTGTCCTGTGTTCCATGCTGTGGAGGACGAGTGTGCACGCACCTCCTGGCAGTTGCAGTATCACGATGTCACTAGGTGGACACCAGTGACAAGTGTGCAAGAAAAATGGCATGCGGGGAAAAACAACAGTGGCAGCTCTCTCAGAACTAGGAACAGGGGCTTTCTTGCGCTCACACATGCTAATTTTTGGGCCACAAATCTTCCTCGTCCTTCACCCACACAGGCAAGTTGTGTGCAGTGTGTGTCCAACCTATGTTTCTTGCCAAATGGAGTTCACTTTCTTGTCACTTCCTCCCTCTCCTCTACCCTGGATGATCTGTGTTCCATAGAGGATCTCGTGATGGGAAAAGCAGGCAAGCTTGTCTACATCTCAGTGGCTGCAAGGATCTAAGCATCTTATATGTGTGAATAACTTCATCCTGAGGTCAATCCTATAAGGAGGCGTGGTCATTGTCTCCATTTTACAAAAGGGGAAAATGAGGCATGGAAAGATTATATAACTTCCCCGGGGCCATACATGCTAGTAAGTGGCAAAGTTGGGCCGTGAACCCAGGCAGACTGTGGTTCTAGATGCTACGCTCTTAACCACTTTGCTCTGGTGCCTTTTGTGGGTCTGATGAATCCAGCTGGGGACGTCAGAGTGAGAACACAATGAACTGCAGCTCAGACAGGTCACTGGGGACAACAGCAGGATTTTCTTTCTCCAGTGTCCATCCAAGGGACAGAATTCTGTATCTTAGGCCAGGACTTCCTCCAGTTCTTGCAGTCTCTTGGGCAACCTGCGTATGTGTCTGTGGCGTTGTTTCTAAGGGACTGGGAGTGACAACTGAGACCCGCTTTGTGACATGACATCATGGGAACTGGAGAGCTCAGGCACTTTGAGGCTGGCGTGGTGATAGTAATTACTGGCCTCCTAGCATGATAGGCAGGATGAATGAGATGGAGCATGGAAGGGTGTTGGCCCAGGGCCGGGCACTTAGAAGACACCCAGTGTGGCCGTGGTGGCTGGCCTTGTCCATTGTTCTGTAGTCTGTTAGTTCCAAGGACTAGAATACAAATTCTATGGTTTGGGGGTACCTGATGGAACTTGTTTTTGCAAGAGGAGACGGGGAGGATGAGCTGAAATTTGCAGAGCACTTACAGTAAGCCAGGCACTGTGGGAAGCACTTGACGTATCATCTCGTAATCTTCACAAACGGCACAAGGGAACATGACATCCATTTTACAGACGAGAAGACTGAGGTTCAGAGATGAACTTGCTCAAGGTCACTCAGCTAGTAAGTGGTGGAACTGGGCTTTCCGTCATCTGTTTTGCTGAACCCTTTCTCTGATGCATCACTGATTTCTCTCTGTCCACTGCATCATTTCTCTCGGCAAGCAAATGGGTCCTGATAACTCCAGAACTTTTTTTATTGAGGGGTAATTTGGGTATGGTGCAATTCAGCTTTTTTAATGCATGGTTCTTTGAGTTTGATAAATACACGCAGTCACGTCACCACCACCATGATCAAGACCTAGAACATTTCCACCAGCCCCCCAAATTCCCTTGTGCCCCTTTCAAGTCAGCCCCTACCCCGCTAGCCAAGGCCTCCCCACCCCAACCTCAGAAAACTCCTGATCAGTTTTCAGAATGTCACGTAATGAACGGAATCCTACACGCTGTAACCTTTATGCCTGGCTTCCGTCACGCAGCAGAATGCATTCAAATCTCTCCAGTCTAAGAAAACAAAACAATTTAAGAGTTAGTTCTTTTTTCCCCATACCCCATCCCCTTCTAGCTAGTGCCCTTGTTTTTGTTCCTCTTGAGATTGATGTTTCTTTATAAAGTTTTTTGGGTATGATGGCTTTACTTCCCCAGTCTCCTTTACTCTTGAATCTAACGTCTATCTGCTCCCACCAAGCCTCTGAGATGGAGACCACAGCCACCATGGTGTGCTTGGAGCCCGGACCAATGGCTGGTCTTCTTCTCCACAGTCACTTCAGTCTGCACTCCTTCACTCTTGGCTCTGCCTGGCTGACCCTCTCCTCCACGCCCCTACATTTCTTCCACCTCTCTCCATCTCTGGGAATCTCCTGGATCTCCCAGCATTGGTGTGTCTCAGTTCTGGTCCCTCTTCTCTTTAGTGTGCCCCTATTAGATGCCCCTACACAGTTCTACGACTTTAAATGCCAGCTATTTGCTAAGCTTAGTCTCCCCTCCTATTCTGAGCGTAGAAATCAACCGCCCCATCTGCTTCGGATGTCCCAAGCAGAACTCTAAACTCTCTCCTTTGGAGACTTTTTTCTCTAGCATGACAATTTTCAGGGAAGGACATCACTTTCCATGTTGAGCACGGGACCCAAATATTGGCTACTCCTTTTCTCTCGCCCTTTTATATTATAGTCCAAACTCTTACCTAATTCTGTCAAGCTTTCCCTCAAACTCTGTCTCCAGTATGTCCAGATCTCTCCGACGTCACAGCCACCCGCATTGCTCACCTGGAGACAGTGGTGGCTTCCTTGTGGTTTCCTGGTCACTTCTGCTCCTCTCCTCTCCTTTCTCAGAATATCAGCCACAGAGATCTGGAGACTGTAAATTTAGGTCACATTATTCCCTTATGAAAAACTCTCTGATAACCTCCCAGTACACTTAACACAAAATCCAAACTCCTTCCTGGGGCTGGCAAGGCTCCCCACCATGTGGTCTTTACTGAGCCCTTGGTCCTTAACTCCTGCTTCTCTGCCCACATGCGTAAGGTTAAGCCACACTGATCTTTTCTCTTAACCTTGAGCATTGGATCAGTCAGCTACTGCAGCACAACAAATGATCCCAAACTTAATGCTTAAAACAACAACAAGCTTTTATTATCCCACATGATTCTGCAGATCAGGAATCTGGGCATAGCTTAGCTGGACAGATCTGGCTCATGAAGTTGCTGTCACAGTGTTGACTGGGGCTGCTGTCATCCGAAGGCTTGACCGGGGCTGCAGGATCCAATTGCAAGATGGCTCATTCACCTAGGTGATAAATTCCCACAGGTGGTGGCTGTTGGCTAGACACCTCAGTTTTCCCCGATATGGGTCTCTCCATGGGCTGCTTGAGTGTCTTTATGACAATGTGCAGGCATCCCCCTGGGGGAGAGAGTCAAGAGGGAGCAAGGTAGAAGCTACAATATCTTTTATGACCTCGCCTTGGAAGCCACACTCCATCATTTCTGCAATGTCCTGGTAGTTATGCCAGTTGGCCCTATCTGATGTGGGAGGGGACGACACATGGCCGGAATACCAGGAGGCAAGAATCACCGGACCCACCCTATCCCCTTCTCTCTGTCTCTCACTCATCCTTTAAACCTTAGCATTGGAGCTCATCTCCTTGAACAGCCCTTCTCCAACTGCCTAATTTATTCATTCCACGTCTGTTCATTGAACACCTACCAGGTGGCAGACTGTTCTAGCTGCCAAGATAGGTGCCGCCTTTTTGTGCTTCTCAGTATGTCCTCCTGGCTGGTTTTCATCTCCTTTCCCAAAGCTTTCCCCCTTCCCACCCAGGGACACCATGTGGCTGCTTCATCATTTATAGTGACAGCTGAATAACTGAATTGCTTTTGGTTTGGAGGAGGTGAGGGAGGGGGAGAAATTTTTGCTAAATGGTTTCTCCTTGGATAAGTTCTTATCCAAGAACTTGGAAATGGTTCATCTTCTGCCCAATCGTGATTGGTTTCTGCTGTTGGCAGTCTTGCTTTCTGGAACTTAATTCTGTAATTAGCATGGAAAGGGAAGTTGATAGTGGCGGGGTGCATGTCATGTGCGGGGTTTCTTTTGGATGTGAGATCTAGATGAAGTGTTAGCTTGAGTTTCTCCGCATATAGCGAGGTGGAATAGACATTCTGGGTGCTGCGAATCTCCGAGTGCCCCGTCTGTGCTTCTGGCCTCTCTCTGGGCTGCACAGCATGTTCTGATCTCTTGAACCCAGTGGGCCTAAGTGTCTGGTCATCTGCTATTTGTAGGAGCACCTTCACTTCCAGGATCACCTTTGGAAGGCGTTCACATCCACATTTTGCAGATGGGAAAACTGAGGCTCAGACTGGTGAAGGTCCTTCTACTGGTTATCTATTTTTCCATCACAAACCACCCCAAACTATTAACTTCCCCATCTCTGCTTCATGATGTCTGAGGCCTCAGCTTGGAAGACCTGAAGGACTGGGAGTGATTTGAACAGCTGGGAGCCTGAAGCCTCTGAAGGCTGGCTCACTCACATGTGTGGCTCCAGGGCTGGATGACTCCAAGGCTGGGCTCTGCTGAGACAGTTGATCAAAACAACAACCTAGGAAGAGGTGTGTAGCTTGACACTCTTCACATCATGGCAACCGGGTTCCAAGTAAGACCATCTTGAGATTGAACACCGGAGAACAAGTGTTCCAAGAGAACCAGATCAGATCTGAATGGTCTTTTCTACCCTAGCCTTAGAGTCAGGCTGTATCACTTGCTAGAGGAGAATCCAGGCCTAAAATCTGACCTGGATACCCAGTGGGGAGATAGAGCTAGGGCATTTCTGGAGGAAAGACACTACCCCTCCCACCAACCCTGCCAATGGATGTTTTTTGAAGAGGTCACCTTAGGGATGTCCCCATCAAGATCATTCTGTGTGATAGAAAAGGTGTATCCATTATATACATATATTGGCAGCAAGGACCAACTCAGTGGCCTCAAGTTATAAAGATAATTTTTTTTTCACATAATAAGAGCTCTAAAAGTAAGGACAGTTAGTTAACTTGATGGCTCAAAAAGTCATTGAGATACAGGTTCTTTCTGTCTTTTCTCTCTGCCATCTCAGCATATCGGCTTTGTTCTTAGGTCACCTCTTCTCATAATCACAAAATGGCTGCTGCAGTTCCAGGCATCACATCCAGATACAACAAGGTTTAGCAGGAAAAAAAGGACAATATCTTTCTCTTTCACTTTTTAACAACAAGGAAATCTCCCACTAGAACTTGTCCCCAACCCCATCCTCTGCCCCACCCAGCATTACTCCTGTCTTTGGCTGATTCCTAAAGACATCAGTGGCAAGAGGAATGGTGTGACCATGCTTGGTTTAGACTAATGAGGATTTACTTGCAAGTCCCATGAGGACAAAGTAGACACCACCCCAAAGTAGGGCCTTTGCTAGCAAAGAAAGTGAGAAGCAGAGTATCAGAGGGATGGCTTTGGGGGAGACAATCCACATTATTTGCTAGAAAAGATCTATGAATGGAGCCCCCCGAAGGTTCTTGGTAAGCTTTTAGCCATTCCAGCCAGAACCCTACATTGTGGGCCCAAGTTCATATTCCTGGCTACGAAATAATAATAGGTAACACTCATTCAGGGCTCACTGTCTGCCACGCACGCACTGTTAGAAGCACTTTGCATGTATTAACTCATTCGATCCCCATAACAATCCTCTGATTGTTATTACCCCCATTTTATAGATGAGCAAACTGATGCCTAGAGAAGTTAAGTAACCAATCCAGCGGAGCCTGGCTAGACAGTGGCAGAGCCAGATTCAAACCAAGGCCATCTGTCTCCAGAGCCCTTGCTTAAAGGCTTCATGCTATGCTTCTCTCATTTGGGAATGAGGGGAACAAGGGGCAGGAAAGAAAAATAACCATACCCCATGAGTGTTAAGTGGCAGCACCAGGATTTATACCCAAGTTCGAATCACGGGGCTTTCCCTGACATGTTCAACCTGTCTATTTGTGTTAGTCATGGTTCTCTAGAGAAACAGAACCAACTAGATATCTTCTATCCTCTTATATATGAGGAGATTTCTTAGGGGAATTGGCTCATGCAATTAGGGAGGCTGGGAAGTCCCGTGATTTGCCATCTGCAAGCGGGAGACGCAAGAGAGCTGGTGGTATAGTTAAGTCTAAGCCTGAAGACCTGAGAATTGGGGACCCATGATGTAAGTCCAAGGTGGAGCCCAAAGGCCCAAGAACAAGGAGCACTGATGTCTGAGGGCTGGAGAAGATGGATGTCCCAGCTCAAGCAAAGAGCGAATTCATCCTTCCTCCACCTTTTTGTTCCATGCAGGCCCTCAGTAGACTGGATGACGCCCATCCACATTGGTGAGGACCATCCTTTTTACCCGTCTACCAATTCATATGCTAATCTCTTCTGGAAACACCCTCACAGACACACCGAGAAACAATGTTTTACCAACTATCTGGGCATCCCTCAGCCCAGTCAAAAAATTAACCATCACACCACTCATCCTAGATCACCATCCCAACTTTTCAACTTTGATTAACTGCCTGAAATGAACAGGGGAAAACCTCTGCTGGGGGAAAGGGGCGCAGAATAAACAGGACTGGGTACCAAATTGCCATTAGGGCCCCAGAGATGAAGCAGGCAGGGTGCACACTCTGAGGTCCAATGGGTTCCTTGGGCCTGATGACAGTGGTTTCATTCCAGGGCTAAGTGTGTTTGCCGATGTGTCCCGGGGGCTGGCCCAGAGAGGGGCAGAGCCAGAGACCTCAGTGATGGGGCCTGAAGAGGTCCTAGCGAGAGATGCAGGTCTCAGGCAGGGTCAGCCTCTCCGGCAGCATACAGAGCTGGACCTTGGGAGAGGAAGATGGACACATGAGGACATCCAACCCCTCCTGTTTCCCCACCCACTGCCCAAATCAGAGAAACAGGCCAATGGGTGGTTTCCTCCCCCGGGCATTCCCCAGGCAGGGACCTCTCTTCCCGGTCCTGGTTGGCCCAGAGGGCCACACACAGACATACAGACAGAGGTTTCTCTGAAATGGACTGTTAATTGTCTCCAGGTCCGGGAGTCCTGCGGAATGAGGGCTTTCCGGACTGGACCAGGTCACATGGGACGGAGAGACCCTGCCCCCACCCCCTGGCAACTCTCATTTCCTTGCCGACTCTCCAGAAATCCAGGTCAGTTTCAAAGCCTCGGGCTGCAGCCTGCCTGAGCATGGGGTCGCTTCCGGGGTCACTGGCTGGACAAGCAGGTCAATTTTAGCAGGAAACCTACATGGAAGTGATGCTGACTGGGTCAGGATTCTGGACAAGGGGGCTCTGGCCTCTGCAATAGCCTGATCTTTCCACTTCATTTTACACCTGGGGAGGCTTGGCCCTCCAGAAACTAACATTTGTCATTTATTAAACAAACATATGCTTAATAAATCTGCTCGTGTATATATATATATGTATATATATATACACGCCAGGTATGATGACAGATACAAATCACTATCGTTTGAAATCCTCACAACCCTGAGGAGACTGTTCTTTTGTCTTTTTTTTACAAATTCCCATTTTAATAGAGTTTTTACACATTCCCATTGAATAGATTCCCATTTGATGGATGAGAATGCTGAGAGTCAGAGTAGCTAGGACGCTTGCTCAGGATCACTCAGCTGGGAGCTGCCAAGCAGGACTAGTACTCTTCTCCTCTGGCCCCCAGCCCTCTTGTCAGTCCCACCTGGAACCTGAACCCAAAGGGCTGCCTGACAGTAGGTCCCCTCTCTCACCTGGCTTCCAGGACAGGAGAGTAGGAGGAAGCACGGGCCTCCCTCTGACCCACCCAGCCACCTACCCCAGGTGCCATTAAAGTTAATTGTTTTTACTGCCAGTTTAACATAGTCTTGTAAATCTTTTTACGACGTGGCCCAGGAACACGGAGCTGCATGCAGAAGTGGGGACTAAATAGACTCGGAAGGCAGAAGGTCGGGCCCCACAACCAACTGGAGGGCGTAAGATGGGGGCACCCTCGGCTCTCCAGGGGCACCCCCTTCCCTCAACCGGTGTCGCTTGGGTGACAGTTTTCTTCCAGGCGAGACTATGATGGCACCAGAAGGCCTAGATCCTCCAGGCCACCCTAGCTAACTGGATAGGTATCCCTCTTGACCGGAATCCAAAAGCCCTAAGGCTGGTGCCAGGTTCTGGAGACTTCGGAAAGGCTGGGGCGTCTCCAGAGCTGAAAGTATGAGGCTGAGGTTCTGGGTCTCTCGCAGCTTCAGGTGTGCGGATGGGCTGGCAGGTGTTAGGGGTGTGAGGCGCATACGTTACAGGGTGCAGGGACCTGGAGGTGTGGGTCTTCCCTTTCTTCCATTGCCTGCTGGGAAAGCCTGACCTTCCCCAACAGCCCTTTTAAGACGGTTTACCCCAAGTTAGTGGAGAGGAAGACAGTGGTTGCCCAGCCTCGGGCAGACCTTGGCTTCCGCTGGAAAGATTTCCTGAGTCTCCTCTCTCCCTTGGTCTCAGTGCAGGGCATCCCCATGCTGAGGCTCCGTTTCAGCCTTGGTAGAATGGGTATGTCATCTTGCCTCCCCAGGTCGTTGCTAATATTAAACAGCCTGCTACTCCTAATGCACCCAGCAAAGTGCCAGGCACACCCTAAACACCTGTAAACGTGACATCTTTAGCATCTTTAGCAATCACAATTAAGCCCAAAGATTTATGCAGAGCCACGTGACAGGTGCTGTGGATGTACAGAGAGGACAGGCGTCCTTGTCCTTAAGGGGCTTTTAGTTTGGGAGGACGCCTTATCCTCAGATGCGAGAGCAGAGGAACTTAGCATCCAGGCAGCATATAAAGCAGTGTTCTCGGAGGCATTCTGGGCCCAGCAGCCTCTGCACCACGGGGAACCTGCAGAGATGCAAATTCTCCGGCCTCACCCAGAGCTACTGAATCCGGAGCCCTGGGGGTGGGCCGGGCAATCTGGTTGTAACCAGCCCTGCAGGTGACTGTGATGCTAGCTAAGGCTGTAGAACCGCTGATAGAAAGAACAGAGGCACAGACTTCGGAGTGTGCCGGCGCAGGTTCGACTTCTGTGCTTGTAATGAGGCTTCAGCCAAGAAATTGTAGGAAGCTCCGAGGAGGGTGGGGTTGGGAGCCGGAGGAGAGGGAGTGGAGTGGGGGTTGGGGAATTGGCCCCAACCCGGAGAGGATGACAAGGGCAATCAGAGGCCTCTCCCCAGCACGGCATCCTGGTCGGAGGCTGAATTTCTCAGGGGGAAGGACCACTGGCCTCGACCCAATTCGGGGAGCTCCCCGAAAGGCTTTCAGAACGTGGCCACCCGGATTTGAAACCTGCCAACCCTGAGTTCAGGCCAACTCCGTCTCTTCCTGGGGCACCCTAAGCTTTCCGAGCCTCAATTTCCCCCATCTTGCGGGATCCCTGAGGCTCGTATAAGGCACCTAGGAGGCTGCAGAGTCCCGCGTCATGACCCATTTCCGCCACTGCTCGGGTCAGTGGTTTACAGAAAGCTCCTCTCTGGAGGGGTCGACGAAGCCTGAGCCAGAGAAGTGGGCTGGGGCGCGCGCCGCGAGGGGCTGGGGGATTCGGGAGCTGGCGCGCTGATCTTCTCCGAGAACACCCACTTATGGGACATCGGGCAGTGCGAGCGGGGCGTGAGGATAACCTCCAGGCTTTTCTCTAAAGCGTCCTGGAATTATCCGGGGAACAAAACGAATACAAAATTAGCTGCGAAGCTAATGAATTGTCTGGGAGGCTGAGGTGGGGACTCTGACCCGGGGAGCCGCCGGTCGTGGACCTAGCGGCGCGCACGGCTGTCCCGGCACAGGAGCGCAGGGCGCACGGCGCGGGCTTGGAAGGCGACCCCAGCCTTCTCCCAGGCGGAGGGAAAGGGCGAGGAAGAGAGGATCCGGGGGCGGAAGGAGGGTTTGGGGGGTGGGGGGTCTGTCTTGATCCTACAATGGGGCGTTCAATAGGCTTTCCAGGTGTTCTTTGAGTAGACCCCAAATAATGCCCTGACCTCCAACGAAGGATCCCATGAGCGAATGATCTAGCCCCTGCCTACCTTTTGGGGCTCAGCTTTTACTACATGCTCCCCGCGGCCTCCCGGCTGGGAACGTCCTCCCCAAGTCCCCCCGGCCTCGCTTCATTTCGACCTGGGACCACTCCGCCAGCGCCTCTGGTTTCCAGCGCGCGAAGCACATGGAGGAGGGGACGAGAGGGACACTGCCATCCCAGGGGAGAGGAGACGGAGGTTGGGCTAATTTCCCCAATCCAGACCCCGTATCGGAACAGACACAGCCTCGCCTCGGCGGCCACGGCCCGCCCCCTCCCCGCGCCCCCCGGCCAGGCTTTGAAGAGCGCGTTTTAGGAACTTTTCCATTTTCCTTCTGGAGGCGTATTTGTTCTTCTCAGTCACCTCGCTTTTTTTTTATGAGCTTCAGAGCTGATCTGTATGTCCTTCGCTCCGTGTAATTTCAATTTGAACTCTCCCCGGAGCGGCCTTTTCCCTCTTGTTGCCTGCCAAGTCGTTTGAAGGCTGTGCAAACATTCTCCTCCTGTCCGCCAGAATCTCGGTCTACACCCGCGAGGGGAGGCGGAGGCGGCTGCCCCGAGAGTTCCGGTGGATGGGAGCCTTTTTCTGCAGACGCCTTCCCCTTTGGAGCGTTTGGGAGGACAAATTGGGGGAGGGGAGGGGAACCATCCCAATAACTGCCCTGTGGTCCCTCTTCTTAAGGATTGTGATGTGTTGTGATGTGTGTGTGTGTGTAAACATTCCTTACCCCATATTCGAAGTCTTAGGAAGAAAGACAGTGGAGACGCTGAAGACGCTCCAGCACTTACTGAGTGTCAGCACTGTTCTTTCCATCGAGGGCCTCCATTACTTCTCAGCCAGCTTCCTGGCAAGGCGGTGTTAGCCCTAATTTACAGATGAGAAAAACTGAGGCTGAGTCACGAGATCAGTTTCTCAGCCACCCTGTTGGGATTCAAATCCCATTTTCCATTGGGATTCAATCCAATTAATAATTATCATTACTTATGGCTTACTATAACATTATTAAATACTTGTAACAACTGCCCTTTAATAAGCACCTATGATCTCCTCGTTTATTTCCTACAAATATTTCTCACAATGTCTGTAGGGATCGTGTACTTTCCACAGGACAAACAGGAAAATCGTGGCCCAGAGAAGTTGTGATCTGCCCAAAGTCACACAGTGAGGAAGAGCTGGAGTCAGGATTTGAACTTGGGTGGAGGTATTCCTACCACCAGTGTTCCTGCTTCTGGGAGAGCCTTTCCCAGCTCTCTCCTGAGTCACAGGAAAGAAATCCCAGGTTTTTGGGCCCCAGGCTGCATTTTCCTCCCTGAGGTCACTCTGGGGACAAACAGGAAGATTGGGGGGGGGGTACATAAGGCCATGACTTCAAAGGCAGCCACCACAGGGGTGTACAGACTTGGCTCTGGGTGGCTGGGCAGGGGCACCAATCTGCCACCCGAGGGCTGTCCACCCCTCATCTCTGACTCCACTTCCTTGTAGTCCAAGGGCCCAGCGGGCGGTGGAGGAGGCTGAGGTGAGAACTGGGTGGGAGGTCTGTAACTGAAGGTGGGGGGAACAGAGATCAGGTGGGATAAGAAGAATAAAGTTAACAACAGCGGCCAGCATTTATTGAGCACTTACTATATGGATGCATGGTGCATGGTTCTTTTCTTATGTTAACAGCCCTATCAGTAGGACTTTCAATCATTCCCTTCAAACACACAGAGAGGTTAAGCCATTTGTTTAGAGTCACAGAGCAGGTAGTGGGTCCAGAACTCCATAGGGCGGAGGCCCTCAATGGGAGCTCACTTCGGGTAAATCTGGCACATTCTGGTAGAAGTGGGTTCTGACTTTCTCTGATACAAGCTGTGAAACAGACTTAGAGGGTCTCGGGACAGTGGGTCCGGCACCCTCCATTTGGGGAAACCAAGGCCTGGTGAGCAGTAGAGCATGACCTACAGTCCCACATCAAGTCAGGAGGGGAAACAAAAGTGGAACTCAAGTGGTCTGGGCTCACTGCCTCCCTCCCAGGCCGGGGTACTTCCCGAAGCTCTGAGGGAAGAAGGAAGGGCGTGGCCTGAGACATACGGCGGTTTTTCTTCTGTCCTCAACTTACTGTGCGACTTTGTGCAAGCCGATCAACCTCTCTGGGCCTCAGTTTTCCCGATTGCAAAATCATGGAGGTACAGGGGGCTAGGTTAATTAACTGCTGAGGCACTTGGTGATCATAATGTTCTGAGAAGCTCATGAGGCCACAGCCAAAAAAGCAGATTCAGAGGCAAGTAGAAGCAGTCCCCAGGCCCGGGGTTCTGTGCAATCAGGCTTCCCAAACTTCTGGAGGGTGGGTGGCAGTGGCAGGCTCACTGGATCGCTGAGGAAGGGCCCTTTCTTTGGCAGGCACCCCAAAGGCCTCTGGATCCCAGCCCAGGCATGGCTTATATGGGCTTCCACATGAGAAGTGGGTCATAACCCCATCACTGGGATTCCTCTGAGGCCCCCAAGGTGGGGGGCTAAAGGGCGAAGGGCTTGGCTGGAGTGATCAGGCTTGGCCTGGGGAGTCACTAGGACCCGGAAGCTTTGCAAGCTAATGCTTGCATAAATATTCAACTGGAGCGGCTTATGTAAGTCCTGGGTTTAGGCCCACAAAGGCACGGCACACCCCCGCTCAGCCCACCCTACTCCTCCTCCGAGTTCTTCTTCATCTCCTTCTCCTTCTCGCTGCTGTAATTTAAGGGCTCTGCTTTCTCTAGCCCCTACTCCAAGCCACTGCGTTGCAATTTTCAGTAATAACATCTGAGAGTCAGAGAGGTGGAGGCACCTGTTGAAGGTGCTCAGCCAGTGAGGGGCCCAGAGACAGAGAACATGGATCAGACTAGTCAGAGGACAGAGCCAGGAGGAAGGGGAGCAGGCAGCACCGCCCATCTCCCTGCCCATATCTGGCCCGGAGCTGGACCATCCTTGACCTGATCACACACACCAAAGCCAGAGTCTCTGGAAGTGGATTGTACCTGCAACTATGGGTAAGTCTGTGACGTGGTCAATGTCTCCAGAAATGTGCCCATGAATGCTCTGGGACTGATTTATGGAGATATTTCCATTTCTGGTGACTCTGTGGGGGAGCAGGCCTTTTCACTACAGAAATCTCAGCTTTCCTTATCTGCTCCAGGAAACGACAGGGATAAAGGATGCCAAGGAGGGAGCTGGAGCGCATGGCGGCAGAGGGAGTCTGCCTGGGGGCCTAGCTGGGAGGAGCCTGGCCAGGACGCTTACTGTGGGCCCCAGTTAATGCTTCAACTACCCTGGGGGCGGGGGCGGACCTGGGTGGATAAACCATTGTCCCTCCAGTTAGAGTCCGACGAGGTCTTGGACTTACTTTACAGATCCAGAGAAGGGCACTGACTCGGCCAAGGCCACTCCAGGGTCAGGGATGGGGTCCGGCCTCCAAAGGTCTCAAACTTGCCCTTAAGCCGCCCTGTGGACTAGCCAGCGGGGCTGTGAGCCGTAGGGGCAGGGATCCTGGGGTGGGGGTGTGGGGGGTGTGTCTCCTTAAGGCCCCAGGGGTCAGGTGGGGGTGGTCCAGCTTTGACTCTCCTCCTGGCCTCCCAGTGCCCAGGCGCTCCCGGGCGGGTGCGCATTTTTCCAGGTTCTGGGAAGGAGGAAGGGAAAGCAGGGCCTGGAAGGCGATGCCGGCGTGGGGGGAGTGTGGAGGAAGGAGCTGCGAACAAAGGGGCCCGCGCTGGATCCGGCAGGGCCGCTGAGTGACGATCCACAGGCCCGGGGGGTGGGGCGGCTGCGGGGGAGGCCTGGGGGCGGGGCGGGGCGCAGGGCCCTCCGGAGAGACAGGCTCACAGAGAAGGGAGACCCAGACAGAGGGCCCAGATAGAGAAAGAGTGAGATCGAGAGAGGCGCACACACAGAAAAGACAGAGGGAGAAACACAGAGACGGAAGGATACTGAGCACAGAGAGACACAGGAGATACAAGGTAGAGACGAGAGACTCAGAAAGGAGAGACAGAGAAAACTAGAGAGACAGACCTAGAGAGCGAAAATAAACACCCAAAACCTGGAGACAGAGTCAGAGAGACATTGTGTCAGGGAGAAACAGATGAACAGCCGGAGAGAGGAGAGAAAGGACAGAGAGAGGAGGAGAGGAGAGAGAGAGGCAGAGGCCCAGAGAGGAACGGAGCAGAGATGGATGTGATCTGTAGCTGATGTGGACAGAAAACCAAATCGATGTAAATTCGCTTTGGTGGCAAGGATCTGAGGTTATCCGTGTTGTGGGTCCTTGTCTGTCCTGGTCTGGGGACATCTGTCCCTCAGGCCCCAGCATAAGGGACTTCGGCCACAATTTGTAACAGGGTTAGTTCCCTTTCCAGATAAAGTGGCTTTTATAAGTGGCCTTTAATGCCGTCCCAACCCCAGCACACCCCATCTTCAGTTCTTAATTTTCATCCTGCCAGCTGTGGCGTGGGCACCTGCGGATGGGCTGTCCCAGGCCATCTGCAGCCAGGCACGGCCTCCAGTGGACACTCAGAGAATCCATGTCCAGCCGCAGGGACCCCCTTGCGTGCGCACACGTGTGTGCACAGGGTCATACAACCTCCCTTAGTTACCAGCATCCTCACCACATGTGTGTGCACACACCGTTATGGAAGTCCACCACACGCACGCACGCTTCGCTCACTGCAGCACGCGTGAACACACATGCATTCAGCATTTGTTGAGCATCTTCCACATGTGGGGCGCTGGACAGGGTGTTGCAGATAGAGAAAGAAGGGGACTCTGTCAGTCTCCCCCTAGAGGTGGGGATGCCAGGGCACCCTGAAGACGGGGTGAGCCAGAGCGAGGCTGCAGGGGCCGCGGGCATGGGGACTGTCCCTCTGTCTTTGTGAGTGTCCAAAGTCAGCGTGTGTGGCAGGGTAGAGAGCTCCAGTCCCCCACTGCGGTCAGGGCCAAGAGCACCCGAACTAGTACAGGTGAGCTTGGGGCGAGTTTGGGGCCTCCCAGGGTATATATTCTGTCTGTTCCTCACCCCCAAGCCCCCCACTGTTATGAGCGATCAGAGGGCTGGGGGTCCCCTCCCTCCGTCAAGTCTCAGAACTGCCCCTCTGTGTCTGTTTCTTTGGGGAGTCGGTCCTGCCTGGCTCCTGGGCCCAAGTTGGGGACCCCGGCCTCTACCCCAAAGGGGATCCTGTGAGGAGTGGGGAGAGACACTGGACTTCCTTTTGTATTTGTCCAGCGTCCTGGGAGGGTGTGCGTTTCCTTCGAGCTGGGCTGAGGGGAATGACAATGCCCAATTGCTGCTCCCAATGCCAGCTGGTGTTTCATGTCAAGCATCCTAATGATTGTAATGACAGCTAACGTTTATGGAGCGCCCACCACACGCTGTGCTAAGCACTTTGCAGCTACTGTCTCACGGAAGGCTCGAAACAGCCCCGTAACACGGGAGGAGTGACTGTGAATCCCATTGTACAGATGAAGAAACTGAGGCCAGGGGCGGGGAAAGCACTGGCCTAAAATCCTATGGCAAGAGTTCACACCCAGGCAGGCCAACTCCAGGAGTCAAGCTTGCAACCTTGTAACTAACACCTAACCTTGTGGCCAATAGTTCTGATCTATTTCGGCAGCTTCTAGAAATTGACAAGATGTGGGGGGTGGGTGTGCATGTGCATGCGTGGGTGTCGTGGGTGGTGTAGATTCCAGGGGTCAGCCAGGAGCCGCCCTGGATTCAAACAGCAGAGGCCCAGGCCGGGAAGAACTTTCCAGGAGAGCAGCCATTTCCTCTGACGGCAAGGGGGCCTTGCCCAAGCCCCCCAGCTCATTTAAGCTCGGCTTTGGTCCTGCTGCAGGATTGCAGAGCGGCCGGCTCTGCGCCCAGCCTGCCTGCCGTGTAACAGGATAGTTTATATTATACCGCGGAGCAGAAATAAAACTACTGAGTCGAACATTGCTAACAGATGCCGCCGCCAGAGCCCGGGGTCCGAGGCCAGAGGCGCTTGCAAGCACCCTGGGAGGGGGGACGCCGGGAGTCTGGTTCCTCCAGACCCTGCAGGTTGGGAGCAGTGGGGGGGTGCTGCTGGAATTGGAGGTTTGGGGTCACAAAGAGGCTTTTGGAAATGGAGAGGGGAAGATAGAAAGGAAGGAAAGGGACCTATCTTTTCTTTCCCTTGCTCTCCCCACGCGTTCGGAACATTCCAAACTTGCGACCTACCGATTTCTCGATTTTAATGGCCCTTCCTTCCGTGAAGAGGGGAAGCCCAGGAAGTGGTGGTTTTTGCATTCCTGAAATCCCCATTAGTTCTCCTAAAATACCCCCAAATAAACACGCTCTAAGTCCCGTAAACTCCCTTCTAATAAGGCTCTGCCTCTAACCTCACAAGAGAGTTCTGGAACTTCCATCTTCACATGGCCTCCTAACTCATCTTTCCACCCACCCCCCCTGCTGCACCACTTCATCTTCTAGACCGCAGCCAGCACGACCTTCCTTAAGACCCGCTCTGGTAAAGTCATGCTCTTGCCCCCACATCTTCAGTGGCTCCCCATTGTCCACAGTAGAGCTTCTGAAAGGGTGGTCTAAGGAGTGTCTGCATCAGAGTCCCCTGGGATGGTTGTTAAACTCCAGATTCCTGGACCACACCCCCGAGCTACTGAATCCATCTCGTTGGGGCCTAGGAATCTGCATTGTAAACAATCTGAGAACCTTTCTGGAAGGAGGCAAGGTAACCATCTTTTAAATGAGCGCATTGTAAAGTCATCAGGGTAATGTCAAGCTGAAAGCTTGTGCAGGCCTCTTCACCAGTGATTCGACAGATGTTCAGAGCACCTACTGTGTGCTCGGCACCTGCTAGGGGCTGGGTGCTGGGGATACAGCATGCACGAGGTAATTAAGATCGCCAGTGTTGTATTCCCGGCGACTTCAGAGGAGGAAGAACGTGATGGTGGCTGGATGGTTCCGGAAGACATCATGGGGTGGCATCTCGGGGCTAGGCTTGATGGAACAGTAGGTTATCCCCAAGGATTCAGGGTCGGTGCTCCAGGCGGAAGGCTGGTGTGAGCAAAGGCTCTGAGGTAGGGAACTGCAAAACAGGGTGGAAGGGCCTGGCAGTTCAGCAGCATCACAGACTTTGGAAGTAGGTGAGAGGGCCGGCCCGGTGGCACAGCGGTTAAGTTCACACATTCTGCCTCGGTGGCCTGGGGTTCGCTGGTTAGGATTCCAGATGCGCACCTCGGTACCACTTGTCGAGCCATGCTGTGGTAGGTGTCCCACATAGAAAACAGTAGAGGAAGATGGGCACAGATGTTAGCTTAAGGCCAGTCTTCCTCAGCAAAAAGGGGAGGATTGGTGGCAGATGTTAGCTCAGGGTTAATCTTCCTCAAAAAAGAAAAAAAAAATGGGGGAAGTAGATGAGAACGATGGGGAAATGGGGAATCCATGATTCTGCTCTCTTTTTCTGCTCATCTTTCCTGGAAAGTCAGAGTGTAGGGACCTTATCTCCCTTTTCCCGGAAGCTCCTGGAGGTGCCTGCGTTGCTCTGGAAATGCTTGTTGAATGAATGAGAGAAAGGTGGTAAGAGAGCAAGGCGGGGGGATAAAGATACACAGAAAGCAAAGAACAAAGAGAATGAATGAGGATGTAGGAGGAGGAGGGAGAGACAGATGAGCCCAGTGTGTAGTTCATAAACTCCAGAAGCTGTTTGGAGTAGGAGTAAACTAACGTGTGTGTGTGTGCATGTGTGTGCAGCTATGGGTAATGCCTTAGAGGATATTTAGGGTCTGTTGTTAGAAACCAAAGCATCACAGACACGCAGAAGTGGCTTCCGCCCTACCTTCCATTCTCTCCTGGGGGAGGAAGGAGGCAGGGGAGGCTGACAGAAAGAGTGGTGGTGGGGCCAGCCCGGTGGTGCAGCGGTTAAGTGCGCATGTTCCACTTCTCAGCGGCCCAGAGTTCGCTGGTTCAGATCCTGGGTGTGGACACGACACCGCTTGGCAAAAGCCATGCTGTGGCAGGCATCCCACATATCAAGTAGAGGCAGATGGGCATGGATGTGAGCTCAGGGCCAGTCTTCCTCAGCAAAAGAAGAGGAGGATTGGCAGTAGTTAGTTCAGGGCTAATCTTCCTCAAAAAAAAAAAAAAATATAAATAAAAGAAAGAAAGTGGTGGTGGTGGGGGGAGTAGGGAGCCGACCTGGCAGGATGTTGGTATCAGTGTAGGCAGTTACAGAGAAAAGGCGGTGGGGTGTGTGTGTGTAACAGAGACTTTCAAAGCAATCAAAATAACTCTGATTAACATTCTCTCCCACCCGCTCCCTCTCAGACCCATTTCCTCCCAGCCAAGGCCCAGGGCAGACACGCCTGATTGTAACCTTAAGAGACAGGGGAAGCTCGAGCAATTATTTTTACACTAAAAAAAAGGGAAGAAAAAGGCCTCAGAGATGTGGCGTGCTCGGGGCCCCTGAAGAAGGGCTTGGAGACGAAGCGGGGCCCTCAGTACCCCATCTCGGAGTGCTCCGTCTCTCCCAGCCCCCATGTGGTCTGGCCTCTATCTTCTGCCCGCCTGTGACAGACAGGCCAGGCCAGGCACCCCGGAGACCACCCCCTCCCCGGCCGGGGGCCTGTCCCCTCTGAAACTGATCCCCGGTCTTTGGATCTAATTTGTTTCTCTGTCTGCCGGGTTTGGGGGGGTCTTGCCTGGAGACGTGGTGGTCACAGGTGACATCAATCATGTCTGCATCTTCCGAGGGCTGGGGATAGGATATCAGAGAGGTGACCAAGGATTTGCCACATGATTCAAATCATCTCAGCATTGATTAATTGGGTTCATCCTGAGTTTCTGAATCATAACAACTGTTTTTCTCCTTCACCTAACGTCAACAGGCCCTTAAAGGGGAAGGATCCGTTTACGCCGCGCATGTGGCGCATTAAGTTGATCAGCTCCGATTAAATGTTAAATGCTGGATGCGTTTGAGACAAACTCGATTTGCTCAAGATACTTTTCAAAGCTTTTGTGATGATTACACATCTCTCTCCCGCCTCGCCCCTTCCTCCCCGGCTTTTTCCTGGGACGTGTTTTGGCTTCAACCTCTGACAGATGGGAAGAAGGAGCGTGTGGGCTGATGGAGAGGGTTCTCTGGAGCGGGGGACGGGGTGGGGGAGAGCCCCCACAGGCTGTTTAAAAGAGATACAGTTTCTGAAAAGTTTAATAAGGCAGAAAACAGTCCTGGATGCCAAATTTGCCTTCTAAAAGCCAAATATGCGGAATGCCTCCTGCCTCGGATGGAGGAGACAACGGCATATCCAGGGCCAAAGAAAGCAGTTTTCTAGAGAAGAGAAATTATGTTTCTGTGTTGGTATGGGTTCTGGAAGCTAAATGACTGAATATTCTTGGCGTGGAGACAAAATCCAGTTCCGATGCAGACCGGTGAGAGGAGGATCAGGAAAAAACAACAAAGTTCAGGCTCGTTTCCTGTTCTGTCTTCCATGTGAAAGGAGATGCTCAGCAGACCTCCCATCATACTGGCTGTGTGACCTTGGACAAGTCCCTGTGTTTCTTTGAATCTCGGTTTTCTGGTTTATAATGCAGTCATAGGATACATAGGATTTGCTGGCCTATTAAGAAGTATAAACTAAAAGAAAGAAGGTGAGGGAAATGGAGCAGCAAATGCGGGGCTGTTGGTAGACGCTCGATGAATGGATGTGTGTGTGTCGGGGGCGGGGTGCAGGCAGACCCTGGTCCTCCATGTGCGTGGACTCCTTTGGTTCATAAAGTTTCAAAATGTAGATGAGCTCCAAGGTTTAGCCAAAGGGACATTTTGGGCTGTGATAACTGGTGGAAAACGTGACACGGTGGAGCCAGTCTGTGAGGGTGGCCTTGGCAGCTCCTAGCAATGTTGAGATAGTGAATTGGAAATTGATTAGCAAGTCTGGAAGGTTGTCAGGAAGAGTGGAGGCTGTTCCACCCCGTGTAGCAAACATCCAGGAATCCCCATCAGCAGAATTCTCTCTCCCAAAAGCACTTTCAGGTATTTGAAACGACCTTGGTCCTCTGTGAGCCCATACTCGTTCTTAGTGATGGAGAGAAGGTGAGCGGGGCCTTGGACAGGTTCCCCCAAACCCTGTGAGCTTGGGTAGGCTCTGGGGTGGGGTGAATCTCATCAACCTGAGCCACATTTCCGTGGCGGCTGCTGTGGCCTCTGCTCAGTTGCTCTGTGGAATGACTGGGCTTTCCTGGTGCCCTGGGGAACAGAGATGGGGACAGGCAGGTGACATGGGGACAAAGAGAGGCGGAGAGGAGGTGGAAGGAGCCCAAAGAGGGACTGAGAGAGACAGAATAGAGAAAGAGAGACAGAGAGAGAGAAAAGCAGGAGAGAATAGGACGGAGAAGAGAGAAAAAAAGCAGAGAGAGACAGAGAATTATCCACATGCACACAAATACGCAGGAAGGGAGCCAGGAGAAGGTCGGAAACACCAGACATTTCCTGCAAAGAGAAACAGAAACACAAGGACACGGTCACACTAGGGGAAAGACCACAGAGGGAGAAACGGAGAACAAATGAGCAGGCAGGTAGGAACCTTGAGACTGAGTGTCCTGGGCGCAGGTGCTGGATTTGGGATACTGACGCTCGTTTTGCCCCCGGAACGTGGAATTCCCTGTCCGCGTCACCAGGCCTTCAAAGTCCCCTGCTAGCCTGGCGCCCTTGGGGACATTGCTGGGATGTCACAAATGAGACATCAGGGCTTCGAGGCAGGATTACATCAGGGGAGAGATGAAGTGCAGGAGGATCAAAGGGAGCCAGCGCCCTGGATTCACTGGCGGGACTCCCAGTGGGGCCCACAGGCCTGAATTCCTGGCAAAACCCCCAGGAAACATTCTGATGGGCAGATAGAGATGCTCCAACCACAGGCTCCCCTCCCTCCTCCTCATCCTGTTCATCTTGTGTGTTCGTTGAAATCAGAATTGTTGAAATCAGAACTGAGGGTTGGCAAATGCAGGGCACGCTGCTCCAAGGGCCCCCAGCTCTTGAGTCTTAGTTGCTGCGTATGGAAAACCCCAGAGGAATGGTGCGAAATGCTCAGGGGGCAGAAGAACGTGCTGGTTTGGAGTGACACACATTTAGGATTAAAGCAAGCCGCATCCCCCTGAAATTTACTCGTCTCAAAATGGGGATGATAGAAATACCTCTGGCTGCATTGCCCTGGGCATAATGTGGTCACCAGCGCTGAGACGGGGCCAGGCCTGCTGCATAGTAAGCGTGGGGCACATGGCGGCTGGACAGTGCCTACAAGACAGAAGCCAGATCGCTAGCCCACGACAGGGGGTAATATATGGCATCTTGCTCCAGCCCAGAATTGAATTCAACCTCAGCTAGAGAATGAGAACATTGTGATTAGAAACAAGAAGAGAGAAGGGACAAAACAGCCTGTCTTCAAGTGCATGATGACAGAGCGCAGACTCTCCTGGCAGCCCTGGGGGCTGGGGAAGGACAGGGCAGATCATATTAATAACCATAAATTATATCTGCACCGTGATTTATGGCTCCCGATGTGCTTCCCATTGTATTATCTTACAGTGTCAGGAAGGAGGTACCGTGCTGACTATCGTTACAGCAGTTTTAATGTAATTGCTGCTATTAGTGATGACGGTGTTATCAATGTGATTATGGATGTTATTTCTCCTTGTTTTTAAATTGGGGAAACCAAGGCTCAGAGAGAGCAAGTGACCTGGCCAAGGAAGCCAGGATTTAAATCCAGGTTTTTTGTCATCCTGAGTCTTTTCTGGCTGCTCCCTAGTTTCATCTCTGAGGGAGATGACCTCCTTTCCATCTGCCATTTTGTCACCTCCATGCACTGGGAGGGTGTTGGTGCCTTCTCTCCCCAGTGGTCTACTCCAGTCTCCTCTTCTTGTCACCCAAGGATGAAGGGGCTCAAGGATCCTTCTTGTCTGACCCAAAGCCCTCCATTTGCGTAACCAATCAGCAATCCATCCGCAGCCCCTGCTGCCACCGTGGGAGCTCCGAGAAAGAAAAGAATTCCCACCAGCAGCTGCCCATTGCGGGGCGGGCAGGGGTGACCTGGATGTGGACTTGTCTGGCCTCATCTCTGTCTTTGACCCCAGCAGCAGCCTGGCTGGCATGTTCACCTCCTGTCTCCCCTTCACCACCTCCTCCTTTCCCTCAGGAAACCCACACCCTGCTCAGGACCGAGTTGATTTGGGGACCAGGTTCATTTACCATTTGCAGAAGGAGCTATTTCAAGAATGTGCAGATTCAGTCCGGGGAATGGCCTAGAAGGAGACTGGCTTGGCTTTTAAGCAGGAGAACAAATGAGCCTGAGCCCCCCCGCCTCCCTGTACCCCGTCCTGCGATTTCCTTTGTCTCAATCCGAAATCCCCCTTTACATGATCCCAGAGGCTTCCTAATAAAATAGAACTGTAACTTTATCTAAGATGAGCGTAGCACATGTAGCATGGATAAGGTGTAATTAATAACAGAAAATAATGTTTCCCCCCTCCTGACCTTTCACCCCCATATAAGTGTCTTAAGTTTTATGATAGCTAAGCACAAAATGTGTGCATCCGTGCGTGCATATGTGTGTGTGTGTGTGTGCGTGTGCGTGCATGCTCCAGTGTGCGCATTTGAGCTGAGCCTACGTGGGGCCAATACGTCTGTCTGGTGAGGGTTCACCTAGCCCTGGCTGGAACTGGTTTACGTTTCTCGGTAGACTGGCCTCTCGCTGAACCCAGGCACTGCCTGAAACTGATCTGATTTCTTGAAGTGAGGATTCTGTCGAGATCTCAAAATACCCTGTGTCTATTTCCGTGCAAAACTTTGGGCCGTGCAGAAGCTGAATATAAGAAAGAGGGAGGGCACGTGTGTGCGCATGTGTGCATGCACACTATCTTTTCAATTACCTATTATATTTCAGAACCCCAGCAAATTCCAAGGAGGGGGTATTGATAGTTATTTGTGTCCCTGGTAACGGGCAGGAAACCAAGATGAACATTTCATTGGTTTTGACACAGTAAGTCCTTGGGCATACAAGCATCTTGTTATGGAAAATGCTCTGTTAAGTAATTGCAGTCCCCCGAACCCCAGTGTGGCATCATTCTTGCTGTTTAAGGAAAGAAGGCAAGAAGTGCGCTTGGCCCAGTGAGGCAGGGGCTGGAGGAAACAGGGGAAGGGGTGAAGGGAGCCCCATCTTCCAGTCTCCGCAGACAGTCGCCTGCAGTCAACATTGAAGGGCATTCAAACCAATACTGTTTATCTTAATGGTTCCACAACTATGTTCGTTTTGAGTAATATTATCTTGCTTTAAAGGTCACTGGGGTGGCCGGAGCTGTTGGTTTCTGGTGATTCATTACGTTTGATGCTCGACTTTTCGAGAAGTCTGCAGCACCAACCTCTGGGTTAATGGAAGCCACACCATCCACGAAGCCAGTAGCTTTGAATCCTCCCCGGATGGGGAAGCCTGGGCAGGGCCGAGGGAGCTGCCTCCTTTTGATCAGCAGCGCTGATGTGAACCAGAGAGGTCACGCATGTTCGGGGCCCGCGCGTTAGCTCTAGTAGACAGCAGCAACTGGGCCCTTGACATTCCCTCCCACCGCAAGCCCGGGGAGTTTTGTTTTCCATGGCTGTCCCTCTCCGGGCTGACTCTTCCAGGACCCCTAGGGCACCACAGGAACTTTTTTTGGAAGATCCGGAGCCCTAAATCATTAGCGAAGGCCCCTTTGTCCACTCCTCTGGCCTTCCTCTTTCCATCCTTGGCTCCTTCTGACGAAGATAAACTAATTCCTGCTCCCCTGGGGCAGGCCTGCTCCCTGCTGTTAGGTGACAGGCTGGGTTTGCAGGGAGATCTCTTTCTCCCCGGGGAGTCATTGGCTTGTGGAGTTCTTTCATGGGCATGCTTGAACTCTGGAGGGCCCCCAAACTGATAGCCACCTCTGCTAAATTGATCATATATTTTTCTGTCATTATGTCATTCCGTCATCCTTCTGCAAAAGCTTTGGCCTGCCATTTTTTTTTTTTATGGCTCTTCTTCCAAGAGGGGTTCCATGGAGGGTGGGTCAGCGTGATTTATCTTTAAGGAGAAGCGAAAGAGAATTTCTTATCGCTGGGTATCAGAAGGTAGGATTTCCATCTTCTCGCCCTCTCTTTTGCTTTGGGGTTTAAAGGCAATGCCACCAGCTGGATTAAGCAGTTTAGGGAGTTCCTTAGGCTGCTAGCTTTGTGAAGTTGACAATGACCAGAAATTGGGGACTCAGCTGTCTCCTAATTTCACATCCTCCTAGATACTTAAAATCGCGGTACGCCACTCCCAGAGTGTGCTGCCGGGACAAGAAGATGTTGATCGGATTAAAATATTTCCCAGTGGAGGTTTTGAGGGTTTGGCAAGGATAATGAGAGGAGAAGCTCTTCAGAAACACGACTTGGAAAATTAAACAAGTAATATATATTACTATAGGAAAAAACAGAAAAAGCAGATACAGAAAAAGAAGAAAATGAAAATCACCTGTAATCCCACCACATGGGACTATTTGTATTTTACCATCTATCTTTCCCGTCTTTTGCATATGGTATATGCATTTTAAATGAAAATAACATCATATTGCATATGCTGTTAATGACTTTTTATTAGCAAAAATTATATATACATACTGTAAAATATTTGAATAATATGGAAAATAACCAGACCAATAACAACAACAAAAATCCAAATTGCAGCTACTGTTTACCTTCAGGTGAACATATTTCTAGATTTCTCTTTCCATGTTGTTTGATCATCTGCTTTTAAAAATCTTCACAACATAGAATAGGCTTCTCCCTGTCAACAGATTTGTCTCTGCATCATTATTTCTTAGGGGCAGAGTTGTGTTCCATTGTAAGGATGTACTGTGGTTTGGCTAATACATCCCCCACGGCTGGACAATTAGGTTGTTTCCAACTGTCCATAAAGACCTCTTCTGATGGTTTAGGTGGTGTGTTACCAATACTTTACTGGGGGGGATCTGTGTCCCACTCACAGCTCACTGAGCAAAGCTGCACCATTCCCGCCAACAACTCTATATATAGCAAGACAGAAATACAAATCTGCTAGGAAGACCGTTAGTAGCAGGAAGTCTAACAGTAGTTTAAACAATGGTGGGTTTATTTTTCTCACATGATGAGTAATCCAGAGGTTGCTGCTGCTGACATTGATCCAGCTTCCCTATGAAGTCATCAGGATCCCGGCTTTCTCGTTGATCATTCCAACATCCTTGGCATTTTGGCTTTTTATTCTTGTACTGTCTTCTTCATGTTCAAAGATGGCTGCCTCAGCTCCAGGCATCACATCTGCATTAAGACAGAAAGGAGAAAGGAGTGGGCACCAGAAGCCTTTTCTCTTCAGCCTTTCTCCTTGAGAAGAAATCAATACTCTCCCCCAAATCCTCCCCAAAGACCTTTGCATACATTCTGTTGGCCTAAACTGTGCCACAGGGTCTGTTCTAGCTGCCAAGGGGCCAGGAAAATGAATCTTTTCTTTTGAAGACCCTATTGTAGGAGACAGGAAGGGAGAAGGATGTTGGGAATGGATTTGGATCAGCTAACCCGACGGCTTAGCCATAGCATCCAAAACATTCGCACCAATAGCCAGGCCTCTTCTGGGGCACTGCCTTCACTTACCCATCCCTGACCCCATCTACTCTGACTTCCTGTGTCTCACCTCTTACCATCTCTCTAATCCCTGCTTCCAACTCTTCTCATTTCCATCTGGCCTCTTGGTTTGGGAGACATTTAGACTCCCTCAGCCTTGACTTGGCTTTTCACTCAACTCTTGCCTCCATTGATAACATGCTTTCTAGTTTGCAAAGTCCTGGGTTATTGGAAGGACTTGTTCAAGTGAGAACGGATTCAGTGCTGGGTTCTGCAGTGTGGGGGCTAGGAATTCTCCTTCTCTGAATTCCCACCCTCCAGCAGAGAGCCTGGCACAATTCATGCCCATTAAACTCCAATAGAGAGAGGGCAGTGGGGCATCTTTTTAAAACCCTAGTTATTTCACAGATCTAATAGCTGCAGGACTGGCAAAGAATGGCCTGAGTCAGATTCTTCCACGGCACATTTCTTCAGTGTCCTGAGGCTAAATCTTGATTTGGGAAATTTTTCCTGAGAGGAGACACCCTGTAGCATCAAGATCCTGCATCCTTGAGAACTCTGCTTTGTGACGACATCGTGGGGTACCTTTGACTTGAACTGTGCTCTATTTTTTTCTTGGGAGGGTTTTCTTTGCCTTGTGGCCCCAAAGACCATGTGTTAAGTGAGCTATAAAGCTGTGTGGGGAGTCAGTGATGAGGTTTGCTATGATTCTTCAGCTTGGAGCCAGATGTGGATCCATTATGATCATCCCATGATTTTGTTTACCAACGTGACTCCATGGCCTAGACAGAATGGAAATAGCTAGAAAAGCCTAGTTTCCCAGTGTTTGTCAAATAAAACTGGAGGGAAAAAAGTCACTGTGGTCATAAAGAAAAAATACATATAAAGTGAAGGAGAAAGATTGATGCTCTCTGAGAGCCTCTTCTGGCGCTGAGGGAGAGCACTGACATATTTTAGCTAACTTAATCCTTACAACTGTCATCTGAGATAGTGTTCTGGTTGCTCTTGCTGTGTAACAAATCTCCCCCACGGTTAGCAGTTTAAAACAACTCATGGATTCTGTGGGTTAGGACTTAAGCCAGAATTCAGCGGGAATAGCTTATCTCTGCTCCATGATGTCTCAGGACTCAGGTGGGGAGACCCTAAGACTGGTGGTGATTTGATGGCTGGCTCTTTTATTTCGTCTGAAGAGTCAAGGCTGGGATGACTTGAAGATTCAGGTTGCCAATCAGGGCACCTAATGGGGCCTCTGCGTGTGGCCTGGGCTTCTTCACAACATGGCTGCCTCGGGGTACTAGACTTCTTCCACGGTGATTCAGGGCTCCAAGGCCCGGTGTTCCAGCAGATAAGGCAGGAGCCGCATCATGCTTTTATGACCCCTCTTGGAAGTGCAAAGCATTCTTTCTGCCATGGTCTATTGGTTGAAGTAGTCACAACCCATCCAGATTCAAGGAGAAGGGACGTAGACCCATATTTGGATGAGAAGAGTGCCAAAGAATTTGGGGATAGGCTTTTAAATTACCAGAGGTAGATATAATTCAACTCTATTTTACAGACAGAAAAGTGAGGCCAGAAAGCTTTGATAATCAGTCCAAGATAACATGCAAAGTATGATGTAGGGCCAGAAATTGAACCCAGGGTTAGGGAATAGAGAACTGAATGTGCAATTAAAATTATGCATTTATTGTATTAGTAAAAAGAAATGATCCATACACCTGGCTAAGTGCAACCTGAGCTGTTTACCGAAGGAGGAACTGGCTCCTTGCTGGGAGGCTGTGAGCTATCGGACTGGACACACAAGTGGTCACGGTGACGTCAACTGGGTGAGTATTGTTGGCCCAGTTTGGCGATTCCTCTCAGGGTGGGGTCATGCTGGCTTTGAGAGGTCAGTCACTCCAGCACCTAGCCTTTTAGCAGGCTCTCTCATAAACCTCGCTGGACTCAGGAATCAATCCAGGGTTTGAAGGCAACAAAGACTAATACGCTCACGGCACTTTACAGTTTACCAAGGACCTTTATGTACAATGTGTCCTTGCCTTGAAGTAGCTATCAGATCGATTCCACCTGCCTGGGATGTGGGGTCCCCTTCCTGCCTCCTCATAGCCGATATGTGTGGAGTGCTGGTGATGTGTTAGGCACAGTGTGGAGTTCTCCACCCGGGTCAGCTTATCGAATCATCACAACACCCCTGTGCGGGCGGAGGTTGATATTCCCATGTAACAGACGAGGAAACTGAGGCTGAGGAACTCGCCAAAGGTCACCTGACTTTAAAAAGGGCAAAGAGCGAATTTGGACTCAAGCAGCGTGATTGCACCCTTATCCAATATAGTGGCTGGGTCGTCACTTAGATGCTCACCACGACTCCATTCAGGGGTGCTGGTCAGGACAACGCGGGCTGGCTGAGTGTGTTCCCAGGACCCCTGAAGACATCCCTGGGCTGCAGCCAGCAATCAGAACACCGAGCCTCCAGCCCAGGGTTCTCAGGCTCAGCTCTGTGGACATTTGGGGCTGATGATTCTTAATTGCTGGGGGTGGGGAGTGCTTCCCTGGGCATTGCAGGATGTTGGGCGCATCCATGGCCTCCACTCTCTAGATGCTGGTAGCTCCCCCATCCTCAGGATAGGACAACCCAGAATGTCTCCAGACATTGCCCAAGGTCCCCTGGGGGCCCAAACTGCCCCTGGCTGAGAACCACTGCTAGCCACTACTTGAGTTTGAAGTTTTAACTCTGCCTCTTAAGTATCATGTCCTCTTGGCCAAGTGACTTTACCTAAGTCAGCCTCAATTTCTCACTTATAATTCGGGAGGAACAATGGGACTTAACTCAGGGGGTTATTTCCATTGAGTGACTATTTATAAAGTGGAAAAAACAGTGCCTGGCACTGAATAAATGCCAAAGGAGCTGTTACTCGTTCTCTTCCTCTTGCTACTTGAAGGCAAGAAGCAGATCGTTTATCTCTGCAAACTCAGTGTCTGGTACCTACTGACATTCGGAGGATGTTTGCTGAATGAATATATGACCTTTAAGTACTGTCTGCCACATGCAAAAAGTAGACATGTGAGCCTATACCTAAGTCTGTCTGAAGTCCCCCTTCCCAGCCTGTCCGCAGACCCAGGTGTCCTTGGGAGGTTTAGAGCATAGAGGAAGCCCCAGTTTGATCGTGTGGAAAATTCCGTAGATGCCCTTTCTGGTCCAGATCGCCCCTCCCCGCCCCCACCAGCTGAAGTTCTGCAGACATGCTGGAGAAAAGAGAAGGGAAAGGTGAAAACGATTCTGAATGCGGCAGTGAAGTCAGCTGGTGTGTGGGAGGCACAATGTTCCAAACACAATTAAAACCCAATCAGGGTCCGGAAAAGTGCATTAGTGTCCCTCCAGGAAACGGCAGAGCACATGTGGCGTGGGCATCTCTCTGGGGGCCACTTCTTCAAAGGCTGTCATGACGGCAGTGATGGCCCCCACCCGGGCAGAGCCGCTCGCTCTGTGGCCCAGGCCTGAGCCTGGGAGCGCAGGATCCCTGCTGCAGGAGGGCGCCCGGGGCCGCCTCGCCTCTGCCTGTCTGTGGTTTTAACTCTTGGTCCACATATGTGGATGCCGAAGGGGAGGGAACCCTCTGAATCTCCGCCAGTGTCCACTTATTTTCAGGAAAGGATGAGAGTGGTTTACTCATTCAATTGACAAATATTTCATCTATGAGCCAGCACTGGGCTGGGGCTGGGGTTCTCAAATGGGGGCGACGTCCCCAGGGGACCTTGGGCGCTGTCTCCAGAAAACTTAGTCACAACATGGGGCGCATCTAATTTGTAGAGGCCAGAGATGCTGCTAAACGTCCTGCAATGCACAGGATAACCGCTACGACAAAGAATCATCCAGTTCGAAATAGCAATAGTGCCGAGATTAGGAAACCTAGCGGAGGCCCAATGATACATATATATGGTGGCAAACAAGATGGATGTGGTCCCTGCCCTGGCTGGGTTTCTGTCCACATAGTCATCTTAACTATTTACTTTTTTTAATTTAAAAAAAAATTTAAAAACTTTTAATTGAGGTATAATTGACATGTAACATGTTAGTTTCAGGTATACAACACAATGATTCAATATTTGTACGTATTGTGACGTGGTCCCCACAATAAGTCCTAACTATGTCTGTAAGTGGCTGGACTTGGAAGGGGTCCCTTTAAGAACAATGCTGGCCTCTGTTTTGTCCTCTGTCCAAGTGTGGCCTGGTAGCTAGTGAGCGTGTGTGCGTGTGTGTGTATGCGTGTGTGTGTGTGTACTCAGGGCCGTGGGAGGTGCGTGTTTGGACTCGTGGGGTCATCTGTTTATGTCTGCGTGCCTCAGTGTGCCTGTGTTCCTAAGAATTTCTCTGTCATTTCCTTCCCCTGCTTGCCAAAGCAGCATGGGTGGCTTGCTCAGACCTTCTAAGGTGGAATTTGTCACCAGACGAGATTAAGAAACCATTAGGGACGACCCTTCTTTCCGTCTTCCTCCTCGCCACTTCCACTCCCTTCCCTACCCTCCCTGCCCCCACCTTAGCGATGAAACGAGAGGTCAGTAAACTTGCCCCTGAGCCGAGCCTTTGAACTTGAAGTTTAGTTTAGGCTAACTCCGCCGTGCCTGCGTGAGTAGCCAGGAAGCTTTAAAAACGGCGCTGCAGGAGAATCAAAGAGCAACCAGGAGGGATTGATCCGGACTTTTCAACCTCGGCATCTCTGAGGTTCTGGGCCAGATGATTCTCGGTCATGGGGGGCTGTCCTGTGTGTGATAGGGTGTTAAGCAGCATCCCTGGCCCGGACCCACTAGATGCACCCCAGTTGTAACAACCAAAGACGTCTCCAGACGTCACCCGACAGGAGGTAAAATTACTCCCTGTTGAAAATCATTGATCTACAAATACACAGAACGACATGGGTGAATCTCACACACTTAATTTTGAATAAAAGAAGCCAGATACTAAAGTGTGATGCCGTGTAGCACCATTTATACAAAGCACAAAAAGAGGCAGAGTGAAGCAGGATAGTGGTGCCCTTTGTTGGGAGGGGAGACCACCACAGGGACTTCCAGAGACGTCTTTTTTTTTTCTAGATGCTGAGTACACTTATGATATATGTGCTTTTCTCTGTGTATTTTACACCTGAATCAAAAGCTGTAAGTGTGTGTGTTGAGGGAGAAACATATATTAAATGAACCCATTTGGAGAACAGGAGAAGGCTGTCTTAAAAAAAAATCCAAATGGCACAGGTTTCTTCTGCTTTCCAAACCCCGTGGAGGACGGTTTATGAGCAGCTTTATTTAAACGATTCTCTAGAATCCTTCCCGCTGTTTCTAAAGCTACAGGAACAATAAGTCTACTAAGCACGGGTCTGACTGAGAACACGTCATCAGCCTCTATACAAACACACATACACACACACACACATGCACACGCACCCCAAACAGAGATGTCACCGGGCTTGTGTTGAATTGAATTTCCTGCCTTGTGGATTCTCCCAGCGGCCCCTTGGAGGGGAGCAAACTGCAAACTGACGTGTGAAATGGACCAATACGTCAGGTTGAGATTTCTGAAAACAAATGGTCCTTTTCATCTTCTGGAGGAGGGGGAAATAATCTACATGGGCAATGGTCAGAGCTGGTGTCTTTTCACTCATTTAGAGGAAAGGCTGGCCTTACACCTCTTTCCTGAACCCTTGTCACGCACACCAGCCCATCTCCATCCAGAGGACCCTAGATTATTATTCTTCTGGCATTTCTGGTCTTTATGAACAGCAGTACAGCCACGTGGATGCCCAAAGCAAAATACAATATAAGCATTCCATATTTTCTTTAACACCTCTTTTTTAGGGAAACCCAAGGAAGGTTCTAGAAGTAAGGAGGCCAAGAGATGTGTCTGAGAGACCCCAATCTCCCTCCCAGAGGCCTCCTTAGGCATCAGCATTTGGGAAAAGCTGTGTGGATGCTGGCTGCAGCCTCCCCAGCTGGTCAGCATTTATAAAGTGGGCCACATCTGTTCTTGACTGTTAGCATGGGGAAGGGGAGGGGGTCGGGTGAGAGGAGAAAACCCCAAATGCTGGGATTGGTCCCACCTAGTGCCAAGAGAAAATTGCTTCTAAGTTGGAGTCATGGAGAAGTGCTTCGTTAGGAGCAGCGGGCTCTTCATCAAAATGCCCCTCTTAGCCATCTCCCGTCCCATTTCTTTCCTTCATTTTAAAGTCTCCAGGTTCCAGCCAGTCTTGAGATTTACGGCGTGCTTTGCTTTGCGAACACCCTAAGATCGTATTCGGGTGATACAGAGCTGAGGGGTTTGCAGATAGCCTGTGGGTTGGGAGAGAGAGTGCAATGTACAATGAACAGAGTACATTTCTCAGTCGCTCTTTCGTGCACATCCATAAAGTTCTAAATGCCCCGGCGCGTGTGGCAAGCACCTTGGAGCCTCTGAAAATCACACAGCAATGATCTCAGAGATGGCACCCCCCCGTCGCATGCACAGAGAGACATCACATGCTTGCAAACACACGCAAAAGACCCACAGGCCTGTGGCAGCATGTTCCAACACAAGCAGACCCATTTCAACATGGAAAACTGCAGACAGACACAAACTTGACGTTCAGCATCAGATCAAGATGGGGAGACGCGCCCTGCTTCTCACGCGCCTCCCTGCGGCCACTCCAAAGATTTTAAATGACTGGGTTTGGAGGGGCCCCTTTTCACCCCCGTTTCTTGCTTCAGTTTTCCTTGTAATACAAATATCTTCTGAAATGCAGCGCTGGGGCCGGCAAATTGCACTTCATCGTGCTTTCTTCATAAGACCTCCAGGCCCGTAACAAGGCAGAAACCCCCGGAAATGGAATGTCACTCAATCCGAAGCGTGGGCCCGGCCCAAGACCGTTTGGATGTTGCTGTTTCTGCCTTCACAGCTGCTGCAATAAACTTTCTGAGGGGGACTTGGCATCGCAAGCGTTCCTGGAGACCCTCGCCGAAGGTGAATGAAAGATGGATGAACCAAGGACTCGTGATGGATAAGCCCCCTGACACCAGGACACAGGAGGACGGGGGGTGGGGGTCTCTTGGAGAGACAAAATAAAAACTGGCCCCCAATCTTCCACCCTTTTCTCTAAGATCTAATTACAGATGTCTTGACATTCTTTCTGCATAGAGTTTCCTTAAAAGATTTGCCAAGAAGAAACATTTGGAAACTGTGTTTTAGGTATAATCCCGTCTGGGAGTCATTCTTGCTCGCTTTGTCGTTAGATGACAGAGCGCTTAATTACAACGAGCACAACGTACGCGGCGTTTGGAAAACCGGATTCTTGACCCACATAATCTGTCCCATGCTGACAATGGCCTTTTGGCAAAACTCACGTCTCTGATCTCATGTTAACTACTACACAAACACACTTATTGTGGGTACCGAGTTTATGTGACTGAGTTTTCTTGACACATGTTCACAATAAAAACACATTTTTCTCCCTTCCCCTGACCCTAACAGAAAAAAAAGATGAACATTTTTCAAGATGCTGTTTTAATGGCATGAAACTGTCCGCTGAGCTTTCACTCAGCTTTTGTTCTTTTTCTTTTCTCTTTTTATTAAAAAGCCTTTGAAACCAAGCATTCCTGGCTTGTAATTCCTCTCTTGAGCTTTTATGCTGGGGGAGAGACAGATTAGATTAGATTAAAGAGCAGGAGACACCTCATGAAATACATTCCATCTAGAGGCAATATGGGCGACAGGGTCCATTTGTATGTGTGCGCGCGCGTGTGCGTGCGCATGCGTGGGAGAGTGTGTGTGTGTGTGTGTGTGTGTGTGTGTGTGTGTGTGTTTCTTCTTGTGGCTTACGGATGGTCTTTGTACAAATACAGGGTTCTGGTTTCTCGGAATGCATTTGCTCCTTTAGGTTTCTCCCCTCCACAAGTCTGCAGTCTTTGATTGTGCCCCGACGTTTAGGGGGTCTGTGGCATTTCCCGGGGGGTAGTAAATCCTCTTATTAACTCTTCCCTTTAGCGTCTCTCAGTTTCTCAAAACTCCTTCCAAAAGCAGCAGCCGTTTCCTCACAAACAGCAGATGAAAGAGGGAGTCTGTTTCAAAGACCTTCTCCTCGCCAGGCCCCCCACCCCACCGCCGTTTGTCTGATGACGTCACAGCAGTAACCAAGGCAACGCACTGTGACATCACAACCCAGAGGCTACTGACCTTGGCCTGGAATTCAAAGGCAAAGGGGCCCATAAACTTCTAAAGCAGGCAGGAGATAAATATCTTTAGTCATAAAAAGAACAAACGAACTTGGAGGGGGGCGGCGGGGTGCTGGGAAAAAAAAAAAAGCAGAACATTTTTTTTTTTAGAAATACAGTAAAATGCTCTGCCAAGTTCTCCAGGAAGTGCCAGGGGCCATTTTGATGATGTGAACTAGGCTTTAAAACAGAAAGAAGAAAAATGAATGTGGCCGAGAAGAGTCGTTTACAATATTAGAAATCATCAGGTGAAGCTTCCCCAAACTGTAATCTGTAAAATGAATCAGAGCCGAGAAAACAACGAGACAACATCCGTTTCTGAGTGTGAGGGGACATGAGCCGCCAAGAAAAAGGGAGAAAGCCGGGGAAGGAATTTACCAAAAACAGAAAGTGCTCAGGGCAACATGGCGCCCTCGGCTGGATCCTGGAACAGAAAAATGGGTGAAATCAGAATGAAATCTGGAGTTGAGTTAATAATAATGTACCAAGGTTGGTTTCTTAGTTTTGAGCAATGTCCCATGGCAACGCAAGCTGATGGCAGAAGGGGGAACTGAACCAAGTGTGTATGGGGATTCTTATATCGTCTTTGCAACTTTTCTGTCAATCTAAAATTATTCCACAATAAATGATTTATTTTGGGGGCCGGCCCAGTGAGTGGCCGAGTGGTTAAGTTCGTGCGCTCTGCTCCAGGTGGCCCGGGATTCGCTGGTTCAGATCCTGGGCACAGACATGGCACCGCTCATCAGGCCATGCTGAGGCAGCGTCCCACATGCCACAACTAGAAGAACCTACAACTAGAATATACAACTATGTACTGGGGGGCTTTGGGGAGAAGAAGAAAGAAAAAAAGCAGACTGTCAACAGATGTTAGCTCAGGTGCCAATCTTTAAAAAAAAAAAAAAGATTTGTTTTTAAAAAAGGGAGAAAGTGGGCCACTGTGCTTCAGGGTGTATCCAGGAAAGCCTTCCATTTTTTGGTCTGGAAATTCTGCTCATCCCAGATGGTCTGCAGTCCACATACTCAGGTGCTGCATTTCCTTGGCGGCAGTGAGCACGTGGCAAGCAGGTGGCTGGTTAGACTCACGGGAAAGAGACAGAGGCTGGAGTTGCCTCTGGACAACTTTTAAAAAGAAAAGTCGGTCCCCGGGGCCATCCTGTTCTTGTTCTCGGAAACTTCCTTGAGTCACCTGGCCCCAGTTTCACAAGAATGCATCTTTCTCTAGATGTCCCCAGGGTAGGTGGACCACACAGCATGAGGAGTTGAGCTCCAGAGGTCAGGAGAACAGCACTGAACTGGGAGAGGAGAGACCCTGTCCGTGCGCCCACGTGAACTTCCCTGTGGTCTCGGGAAAGCCAGTGCTCTCTCTGAGCCTCATTTTCCTTGCCTGCCAAATAGGGATGCTGGATAGCACATCACATGGGCAAATAGACTTCATTGTCAGGTGGTGGTTTGGATCAACTGGTAGGGACTGGCTGGGGCCCTGTGCTGAGCCTGGGATCAGTGAGAAGGAGTGCTGTGATCCATTAATAATGTCTGCCCTGGATGTGGGAGGGGAAAGTGGAGGCATGTTTGCCATACCAGGCCCCTGCACACTTGGGCCTAGCCTCTCTGGGGCCTGTTGGTCCGGATAGATTCTTGTGCTTCCGCTGACCCCCATGTGGGATAGTAGACAAAACACAGTCCCTGGAGTCAGCCAGTAGTGGCTTCTAATCCTGGCTTTCCTCTGTGCACTGGAGGTTGTGTGGCCCATGACATTTGAGGAATATGAACCACCATGTGCTAGCCCCCTTGTATATCCCCTGCCATCTGGAGCAGATGGACAAGTTAATGGGCAACAGGATGCACTGTGCTGAGCACCATCATGACAGTTAGGAAGCGTGTTCTTGGAGTACTGAGTAGGACAACCTGCCTCCCACCTGAGGGACAGGCAAAGAAGACTTCCTGGAGGAAGGGGCATCTAAGCTGGATTCTGAAGAATGAGTAGGTGTTATCCTGGGAAGGGAGCAGAGAGAGATGTGGATGGAGTTTGGCTGGGCTCAGATCATCCAGGGTCTGGTTAGCCTCTTTGGGGAACTTAGGCCTTATTCCGAGGGTCATAGGGAGCCACTGAGGAATTTTATGCAAGGGAGTTTCATTAGCAAAAAAAATGTCTTTCTGGCTTCAGAGATAGATTTGGGGTGGATGTAAGACCAGAGGCCATTTTTAGAATCCAAGTCAGAATTGATGCCAGTGGAGCAGAGGGAGGCAGACCATTGACAGATGTTCAGGGGTTGAGTGGACGGGGGAAACTCAAGTTACTTAGTTCCCTGAGCCTCAGTTTCCTCGTTTGTGTGACGTCGGTTTCCCCTACAGCCATTGCGAGGTTCGAATGGGATGAAATGTGTGCAGTGCTTAGCATGGGTCCCGGTATACTGTAGGTGCCCCATAAATGCTGCCATATCCATTACTTCCCAAGAGCCCCACGATGCAGCCAGGGATCAACAGATCCATTTTAAAAATGGTGAAACTGAGTCCCAAAATGAAGTCACGGACTGACCAGCATCACACAGCAAGTTAGTGGCCGACCCGAGATCTGAACCCAGTATCTGCACGATTCCCAGTCCACGGTTCTTTCCTCTCTTCTCCAACCAGCTGCCCTGCCCTGAGGGAGTTTCCTTTTGAACTGAGTTATCTGATGTCACAGGAAAATAAGGTCTCTGTACTGGGTTGAATTGTGTCCCTCAAAAAGATATGTTCAAGTCCTAACCAGGATACCCGTGAATGTGACCCTATTTGGAAGTAGGGTCTTTGCAGACATAACCGAGTTAAGGGAAGATGATACTGGATTAGGGTGAGCCCTAATCCGATGACTGGTGTCCTTATAAGGCGACCCTGCTGACACCTTGATTTCAGACTTCTGGTCTCCGGGACTGTGAGAGAATCAATTTCTGTTGTTTCCAGCCCCCCAGTCCGTGGTACTCTGTTAGGGCGGTCCCAGGAAACTAATGCAGCTCCCTTAGAGACGGGTCTCAGTGCCCTGGAACGAGCTCCAGGAGGTTTGGAAAGGAGGGGAGGGGCCTGGGAGGCTGGGGGCGGCTCACAGGTGCTCTCAGAGTTTCCTTGGCCAGTGATGCGGTTTCCTGAGTGTGTGCCTCAGCTGTCTGGATGTCAGTGGGAAGTCAAAGCTTTGTTCCCCACGGTAACCTTGAGGGATGACTCAGCAGAGAAGAGGGCAGGCCTCGGGGAGGGCAAAGTGGTCCATTCATCTACAGAAGAGAGCCCGCCCCTGGCCCAGACGAGGACAAGGCGGAAAAGCAACAACAACATGGTAATAACCACAACAGCAAAAACTACTGCCTGCTTCGGGGACCACCCTGGACCAAGTCACCTGCATCTCCCACCTGGATGACTCCTGGTGGCCTCACTCTCCTCCCTGTCCCCACCCTGGGCCCATTCTGCATCAGCATCTGTTTTGCTCCTTTTTTTTTTTTTTTCAAAAGTCTACTTTCTTGAGGTGTGATTTACACAAAATAAAATGCACCCATTTCAAGTATGCAGTTCAATGAGTTTTGACAAATGTCTGCATCCTTGTAACCAGCAACACAATCAAGATATACAACATTCTTCTTCACCCCCAAAGTTCCCTTCTGCCCCTTCCCAGTCACCTGTGTATCTCCACCTGTACACTCTGGCCCCAGGGACCACTGATCTGTCCCTTTCTGTCCCCAGTGACCACTTTCTGTCACTATAGGTGAGCTTGATCGTTTCTAGAGTTTCATATTAATGGAAGCATCCAGTGCGAACTCTTTTGTGTCTGGCTTCTTTTGCTCAGCGTTGTAGTCTTGAGAGCTATCCTCATTGTTGCATGGATCAGTGGTTCCTTTTTCTTGGCCAGTAACATTCTATTATATGGGAGTATGGCAGTATATCCATTCGCCTATAGATGGACATTGGGTTTTTCCAGTTTTTGTCTATTGTGAATAATGCTGATACGAACATTCAAGTGTAAGTGTTTTTGTGGACATGCGCCTTTTTTCTTGGGCAGATATCTAAGAGCGGAGTTGCTGAGATATATGGTAAGTGCATGTCTAACGTTTTAATATAAATGACATAAAGGTAAACCTAAACTTAAAACTGTATAACTTCTAGAAGAAAACATACCAGAAAACCTTTGTGACCTTGGAGTAGGCAACGATTTCTTAGTTAGGACACAAAAAGCATAAAGCGTAGAATAAAAATAAATGACAAATCGGACTTTATCAAGATTTAAAACTTCTGGTCTTTGAAGGACCTTGTTAAGAAAATGAAAAGAAAAGCCAAAGTCTGGGAGAACGTATCTGTAAATCATTTATCTGACAAACGACATGTATCCAGAATCTTAAAAAAAGTCCTCTAACTCACTAATAAGAAGACAAATGACTCAATTTAAAAATGGGCAGAAGATTTTAACAGACACTTCCCAGAAGCAGCTGTGGGAATAGTCAAGAAGCACATAAAAAGGTACTCAACACCATTCATCAGGAAAATAAAAAGACCATAATGAGACAGCACTACACACCCAACACAATGGCAAAAATGAAAAAAGACTGACCATTTCAAGTGTTGGCAAAGATGAGGAGCAACTGGAACACCCATACTCTGCTGGAGGGAATGCAAAATGGTACAGCCACTTGGGAAGAATTGGAGAGTTTCTTCAAAGTGTGCTTTTGTGAAAAAGTGAAACCGGTTTCTTTTACCGTTCTCCAGTGGCTTCCCATGGCTCTAAAATAAAATCCAAACTCTGTACTATGACCTCCAAAGTCCTCTGTGATCTGGCTCCTGCATGCCCCTAGTTCACTCCTTTCAGCCACACTGACCTTTCTTCTGACCTTGAAGCCCAGCAAGCACCTTTGTTCCCTCTGCCTGGATGCTTTCTCTAGCCCTTCATATGGTGCTCTCCACGATCAAGACTCCCCTCAACTATCCTCTCCTTACACAGACCTTTGCTGATCAGCCCATCAAAAGCTGGTCCCCCACTATTTCCCATATTTTTGCCTTGTGTTATTTACCTCTGAAAATCTTATGCGTATTTGCTCACTGCCTACCTCTCCTGCGTGCTCTACTCTTCCAACTAGAAAGCTCCAAGATGGCGGAGACCTTGTTTCTCTGTTCAACACTGTGCCCTGTAGCACAGATCCAGACACACAGTAGGATCTTTATGAGTGCTGAATCCATAACTGTCTGTCACAGGGACAAGGAAAATGCAGCTAGTTTGTGGCAGTACTGGGATTTGAACCCAGCTCGCTCTGGCTCTAAAGACTTGGATCTACATCTTTTCAAGGCTCACAGTCAAGATGGCGCCGACTTCCTGGAGATTATGACTCCGATTGCAACCTCAGTGTCTGGACTCTCATGCCAGTCAAATGAGGGAAAATTTCAGGCAGGAAAAAGCCAAGGTAGGCTCCCAGAATGGGAAGAGCCCGAGAGGGAGCCCAGGGTGTGTGCGGTGGGGCCAAAAGGAGCCCAGCTGTGACTTCAGACCTTCTCCCCTCACTCTTGGAAGTCAGCAAGAGAAACAGGGTGAATTTGTAGAAGTCTTCACCCGTCTTCCCTACGAAGAGAGAAATGTTCTGAGGAGGATGCAGGACTGGGATGGGGTTGGAGACAAGGGGGCTGCTGCTCCTGTATGGAGTTCTAGTTGTCCAGACTTGAGCTGGACCTACGGGCTCATCTAGTCCAGTTCCCTATTCCACAGGTGGGGAAACTGAGGCCTGGGGACAGAGATGGAGGGGGACCTGCAAGCCTGGATTGGGCCTCAGGGTTTGGCTGGGTGGGATTTTACTGGATTTTGGTACAGTCTTTTTGAGCAGAGACCTTTGTCAAAGTGTGGAGGCAGAAAAGCAGGCAATGTGTGGGGGCTGAAAGCCTGGGGTCAGCCAGAGTGAATTTCAGATTTGGCTCTGCCATTTACTAGCTTGCGTCTTTGGGTGAAGATTTTCCCCTCTCTGAGCCTTAGTTTTCTCGTCTGTGAAATGGCCATGATGATACAATAGCCATTTTGTAAAATTCTTAAATTCATCACAGGAAGAAATAAATGCATAACTCTTGGCTCAATGCCTAGCACTTAGCAAGTGCTTAATAAATAGAGCCAATTGTGGTGATTATGATGGTGATCATACTTTCTAGAACTATAGTGAGCTTCACAGAAGAATCGAGATTGGAAGAAGACCAGTTATGGAAGGACTAGACAGAAGGTGTCGGTTAACTGCCAGGAGCCTGGGAGTCTCCAGAAACCCAAATTCAGCCATCAAAGCAGAGACCCCCACTTGGAGGCCCCCATTGACCTGACCAGTCCTAGAGTGATTCCCTGGGTCCCAGGTAATTGCATCCGGGGGGTGGAGGGAGGAGAGTCCTAAATAGCCATCAGGACACCATTGAAGAGTAAAGAACAGTGAGTGTTCAGAATCAGGAGTTCTGTTCTTGCATTTCATAACCGAGGCTGTGGGCAAGTTGCTGAACTTCCCTGTGGATCAAATCTGTAAAAATGGGAACCCCAGGGCCAATCCCTGTCCCCCAGGTTGCGGGGACGATGAAATGGAGAGGGGTGTCTGAAAGGAGAGAGCGTGGCGCCAGCACTCAAGAGGTCTCGGAGCAGAGGACGCACATGGGCTGCCCCGCCAGTGCTTTCCCTCCGCCTGAGCAGTTGGAGTTTCTGAAGCTGCCCACTTGGCTCCAGAAGAGAGAGATTCCCAGACGTATTAAGCGCTCTGGACATGTCCGAACTTGCAGGTGCCATTTTGAATCTGAGAGGCCCTCAACTTAAAGGAGCGAGTTCAGGGAAAATGCATTTGTGCAACTTGTAACCCTATTTAGATCAAGGCAGTGTCTCCTCCTCCCCCAGCCTGGGCTTTATGGAGCCTCTGAAGACCTCACCCATGCTTTATCTCATCTGCTTGTCACAATAGTCTGGGAGATAGGCCAGGCGGATGCTAATGTCCCCAAGATCCTGCGGAGAGATCAGTTGCTGGCTTCAAAGAGACCATCTGAAGGGAGGGATGGAGGATGAGTGACTACCACAACCTTGCAAGCAGTGAGGTCCCCTGGCCAGGAGGACTGTCACCAGGGGACTGTCAAGTCTTGGGCATTCATTCAAATGAGGGATCGATCTGAGATGGTGATGGGGTTTTTCCACTTCATTCAAGTCTCCCAAGATGCTAAGTGAAACGAGGAAAGTCGAACTCATTAAAGATAATTGGAAAGGAACAAGGAAGCTAACATTTATTGAGTTCCACCTGGGTACCGCAGACCCTGGGAGGTAGAACTGATGATACCCATTTGACAGATGAGGGAATGGAGGCTTATAGCAGTGAAATTTCTTGCCCAAGGACCACTCAGCTGTTAAGAAAGCAGAGGGGCTGGCCCCGTGGCCGAGTGGTTAAGTTTGCACACTCTGCTTCGGTGGCCCAGGGTTTCGTTGGTTCGAATCCTGGGTGTGGACATGGCACCGCTCATCAGGCCGTGCTGAGGCGGCATCCCACATGCCACAACTAGAGGGACCCACAACTAAAAATACACAACTATGTACCGGGGGGATTTGGGGAGAAAAAGCAGAAAAAAAAAGAAAGAAGATTGGCAACAGTTGTTAGCTCAGGTGCCAATCTTAAAAAAACAAAAAGCAAGCAGAGACTATTGTAAACGATGCTTCCTCCTTTCACTCCTATTTTCACTAACTTGTATTTAGCACCCACTATCTGCTTATTGGGGAGGGCTCCCCCAGCCTCCCCGACCTCCTGTTACATTTCTAGCTACTTGTTCCCTGGCTTCCAGCCGCCCCACCTTCTTTCCCTTTGAATAAACCGTGCCTCACTGCCTTTGCTTGGAAGACTTCTTCCTCCCCAGCTTCTGCTTATCTTTCAGATTTGCACATGCAAGGAAGTCCTCCCTGACCCCAAGAGAAACTCAGATTCCTACTCGAGTGCCCAGGATACGCCCTGTACCTCTCCATCGCGAAACTTATCACCGCTTGGAAACTTACCTGAGAGGTTCTTTGGATAACGTCCGGACCACGCTGGAAGACTAAGCCCCATGAAAGCGGAGAGCCCACATGTCTTGTCCATGGCTGGATTGAAACACCGGTGGAAGGGTAGGGAAGTTCCCAACAAGACCCCAGCCAAGGGAAAAAGCTCAAGGAACACGCAGGCAAAGAGGAAGACAGAAGGACCCCAGAGGTCAGTAGCTTCCAAGATGCCCTAGAAAGGGCGCTTTTCATGCCTCCTGTCCCAGCTATTCAGATTCCAGGCAAACGTGAAGGACCAGACATTCTCCAGGGCTCCCCTCATGAAGCCAATATGTATTTTGTATGCCATGTGTTTACGTTTTTCCCTTTGAAGACTGCCTGGGAAAGGCTAACAGTCGTGGAAGTAACAAACACTTGGTCTTCTCTTCTCTTGCCAAAAGCAATCTTTAATCACCCCACCGAGTAATGGGCTCAGAATAGCATAATGGAAACAAAGTACTTAAAATACTTTCTTGGGTGGATAAACACAGCCGAGGGAAAAAAAAAAATCTTACACGCCCAGCTTCGTCCTTTTCACCGTAGAGACGGCTAGGAGACGAGGAAGGAAGAGAAGAAATCCTTCCCAAACAAACAGGTAATTCTAAATAACCAGAATGCACATATTTTAGATGGAAGCGTGGTGGGTCATCCATCCTGAGGATGAAGTCTTAATATTTGCTGGATTCCTCCCCCCACTCCTTTTTAAACCTTGTCACCAAATGACAAAAAGTAGGTCTGACATGACCAACCAGTGGGAGGCAGTTCTCAAAGGGTTTTAGAGCAGAGTGTTTCTTTCTCAAATCTCTTTAGATGTGGGGCCATTGGGGGAGGGGCAGGCATGGCGTTGGGTGGAGATCCTGGTGATTCTGAATGTTTGCCTTGTGTTCAGAGGAGGGGACTCTTTGCTGATGCCCGCTGTGGCAAAAGCCAAAGCCGGAAAGAAAGTGGCAGAGCTCTGGGTTGTGGAATCCAGGATGCAGCCTCCTAGGGGGATGCCAAGTTTGGTATTAGAGAAAACAGATATTCACACTGCGAAGACAGACTCTTGAAATTGCTATCTCCTCCGAGCAGACTTCCTGGATTTCCTCAGTTGGAGTCCATCTCTCTCGACCATAAAACAAACAAAACAAGAACTAGGAGGTTTCTAAAACTTCAAAACTGTATTATCTTGGACAAGTTACTTATTCTTTCTGAATTTTAGTTTTTGCATCTGTAACATTGAGACAAACATACCTCCTTTGTGAGTATCCCTAGGCATAGAATTAAATACCCTTGGTCAGTTTCTTGCTCAGAGCACTTCACCCCGTCTGCCTAGAAGTCAGAATTACCCAAGTATGTCTCAGGGGCTCCTTGAAGTGTGAGGGAGCGGGGAAGGGAGACGTGGGCATGGAACTAGCATCCTTTTCCTGGGCTCTTGCGTCCTGGCCATGGTGCTAGACCCTTTTACGCATATTGTCTCTTGTGTTCCTGACAAGAATAGCGATTTCAAGGAGGTATCATTATATCTACTTTTCAGACGGGGCGACTATGGTTCAGAATGTTCAAGTAACTTGGCCAAGGTCACACAGTAAGTGGCCAGCTCTGCAGGGAACATGCTACACTCCTCACCCCCTTGTCCCCTAGTGCCGGTACAATGTCTGGCACATGGCAGATGCTCGCTGCACATGTGTGGCAGCAGTCGAAGTGCCCCTGACTTCCTGAATGCCCATTCACTGACTGATCATCTATGAATAACTGCAGAAGTTTTTGACTTTTTTTTTTTTCGCATATTGAACCTGATGTCAGATGGGGACTAGTTAATCCTGGAGAAAACGAACATTTTGGAGCACTTGTAAAAATATTGCACAATGGACATTCATGCTCCTGGATGAGAAGTGTGATATGTTTCCTAAAAATGTGCTCTGTGTTAGGGTCAATAGATACAGCCCATGTGTAAGGAGAAACGCACAAGAGTTACATTTGATAAGGAGGTTAAGGTCATCTTTGCAACTGAAAGGAGATTTATTAACACGGGCCTTGTTGTAGGAGACCTGATCAAGTTGGAAGCTTGGTAATGCTGGTCAGCCCGTTTGACCCTTAAAACTGGGGACAGGGGACACCAGGTGTCATTGGAAGTTTGATGATTGACAGTCTGATGTCCCCACATCTACTGGCCCCTGGTCTTTCTGTCTACCGTTAGGGCAGCCCTGGTGACAGCTGACACATTCTTTCCCATTTGTCGTCCTTTTCTAGACCCTCCCTGCCCTGTGGCAAGGTGAACCGATTGCTGGCTTTGGGAACCAAAAGAACTGGGTTGGACTCTCCCAGCCCTGACATTTGTCTTTGGATAAATCACCGAATCTTTCTAAACTATGATTTTTCTCAATTGTAAAAGCAGCAGTAGACTTGTTGTGAGGATTAAAAGAGACAACAGAAGTAAATGGTTTAGTACAGCACAATTACCAAGTATAGTCTTGTGTCGCCTAACGAAGGAGATGCATTCTGAGCAATGCGTTGTTAAGCAATTTTGTTATTGCACTAACCTCATAGTGTGTACCTACACAAACCTAGATGGGACAGCCTACTACACACCTAGGCTGTATGGTACTAATCTTACGGGACCACCATTGTATATGTGGCCCGTTGTTGACTGAAAGGTCGTTATGCAGCATGACAGTACTCGGTTAAGATTACTACTGGTGGTGTCAGCATCACACTCATTTATACAAGTGCTTATTGAGCGCTGTATCTTCCACGTGCCATTGTAGGTGCTGGCGCAACACAAGGAGCAAAGCAAAGTGCCCACGTTGCCGTGAGGGGAGATAGACAATAAAATTACTATTGCATCCGTGGGCGATGAAGCACACATGTACAAAAGGCAGAAGGATAGAGTGATGGGAGGAAGGAAGTGCTATTTTATTTAGAGTAGTCAGGAGGTGACATTGGGGCAGAGACCTGAAGAAGTCAGGGAATCAAGCTTGTGAAATTTGGAGGAACGGCAAGTGCAAAGGCTCTGAGGCCAGACCAGGTTGGCATGTCTGAGGAAGAGGCAGGAGGCCACAGTGGCTGGAAGTAAAGTAGTTGAGAGGCTGCAATCGCCATTGAAAGGGACACCATTCAAATGGTGGCAGGAGATGAGTCCGGAGTGCTGGGAGCAGGGAGGGGACCAGATCCTGTAGATGTCGCAAGGGCTTTGGTAGTGCATCAATTAAAGGGGAAGCTATGTAAAAAAGGAGTGACATATCTCTCTTCCCACTACCCTCCCCCCCAAATTCTATTCTGAAAAATTTCAAGCATATAGAAAAGTTGAAAAATTGTATATGGAGCACGCATACACCAACCAACTGGATCCTACACTTAACATTTTGTTTATTTGCTTTATCACACTCTCCTCATTTATTCATCCCTCTGTCCTCATCAATTCACCTTATTGTGTTGTTGCATTTCAGAGTAAGTCCCAGATACCGGTTACCTCATCCCCGAACACTTCCGTGTGCAAATCACTAACTAGACTTCAAGATTTGTTGATGGATTTCCTTAGAAGGAAATTTACATACAGTGAAATGCCCGAATCTTATCTTCTTTGGATTTTTTTCTTTGAATTTTGACAAATTTTTGACATACCTGTGCAACTCAAACCCATATCAAGATAGAGGATATCATCATCGCCTCCGTCCCCACCCCCAGCCCCTGCCGCCCTGCCCCCAGGAAACTACTATTCTGATTTTTCCCACCGTGTTAGTTTGCCTATTCCAGAACTTTATATAAATGGGATCATACAGTGTATGGTCCTGTGGAAGGCTTCCTTCACTCAGCTATACTTTGTATCAGTAATTTCTTTTTTCTTGCGGGGTAGTATTTCTTTGTATGGATATGGATATATCATAGTTTATCCTTTCTCCTGTGAATGGACACCTGGGCAGTTTCCAGATTTGAGGCGCCTTATGTTTTCAAAAAATCCCTCTGGCTGCAGGGTGGAGAATAAATTCTTGGGTGAAAAAGCAGAAGCGTGGAGCAGATGGGAGGCTGCTGTAATTGTTCAGGCAGAGATGATATGGTAGTAGCATTGTTTTGACCAAAGCGTTGAGCTTTTTATATGCATTATCTCAGTTAACAAACATCTTCAGGGCTTAGAAAACTCCCTACCCCGGGAGATAACCCATTCCTTCTGAAGGAAAGACACGACTGCTATGCTTTTCTTTCATATTCAATCATGTCAGTCAGTTTGGTCAAAGGTTTTCTAAATCTTCTCAGTTACAAATTTGCAAAGAGGAACTTTGTAAGTGGACTCTGTCAGTTAAGGCCCCCTGTAATGGGATGAATTGCAGAAGCTCCTCAAAGCCTGTGTCAAATGGGAAATGCCAAGAGAAAGATTAAAGGCTCTAAGTGGCTTGTGATCCAGAGGATTGGGGTTGGGGTGGAGTTAGATGGAAAGTTCTAATAATAACAGCTCGGGGTTTTGAATACTTACTACAAGCCAGACATGGTGTTCAGCACTTTCCATACATTTTCTTACATATGAGGCATGAATTAGGAGCGCTCCCATTTTATGGAGGAAATCGAGAATTTGAACCCATTGTAGCTGACTTCCGAGCGGGCCCTCTTAACCACTGTGGCTATACCAATTTCCTTTCCCTTGGAAAAGATGGATAGAATGGATGTAAATGAACAAATTGATTTTCTTTTCTTCACAATAAAATTGACCCCAATTTGGTTAATATGTTTTCTGAGATTGCCATTGAAAACAATATACTATTCAAAATGGAGGCATGAGTTCAGAGTGGGACTCATGGGTAGGGTGACCAACTCATCCTAATTTGCCTGGGACTGTCCCCATTTTAGCACTGAAAGTCCCAGGCAGACTGGGATGGTGGGTCATCCTACTTGTGGAGGATGGTCAATGTCCGTGTGGAATGTTTCAATTTGTCAACTGGATTGAGTTGCGAGCTCTTAATTGACTCCAGCATGATGAACTTACCCACCACGCACTCCTTTAGCTCCTGCTCTGCTCAGCCTTAGGCTATCTGTTAGATAAGACCCACTGGAGGAACAACCTTAGCAACTTGTACCATCCATCAGTTGGCGTTTGAAGACACACAGGCAAATGAGCGTGCTTTTCCCTAGAGGGCAGGGGACTAGTCAGTGGTTCTTCAATATTAACTATAAGCTTTGAGATCCGGAAAGTATTTTTTCTCTCTCTGCATAGAACAGTGTCTCTCCATCAGAGCTTTGCCGTCTTGACTTCACTGCCGTGGGCTGCATTTAGATCACGTCCTTTCTTATTTGGATCAGGACATTAGCTTGCTAAACACTCTGGAGCCTTCCAAATCTCATCCCTTAATTCTTCCCACCTCCTAAGTAGATCGCCAAAGAGAACCATTAAATGCATCCAGTCTCTACTTGCTTCTAATGAAGACCCTACAGGATATGATCACACCCAGGCTGTCTGATTTCAGGGCCTGCCACATCAAGCACTATGCACAAGGACAGGGACACATAGAAACAATAGGTCCGTGAACTCAGTTAAAAAAAAAAAAAGATTTCATGAGGCCCTCGTGTTAGATAAGCTAAGGGTAGGTGGAATAGTTTAGACTAGCTCTCTGTAGAGTGGAGCCTTTTCAGGTGCTCACCCCTTGTCTCCCTTGCCTGGAACTCTCAACCTTTCTAATCCTATTGCTTGAAGAGTTCTTGGAACTGTTGACTCGTCTCCATTTTCTACCCAATGTCTTGGCTCAAACCACCTCCCTCTCTTACCTTAATTTCCACAGGAGCCGTCTAACTGGTCGACCGCTTCCACTCTTTCCCCCTCCATCCATTCTTCACCTCCAAACCCGAGTGATCTCCTGAAATTCAAATCCGATCATCACTGTCCTGCTCTAAACCCTTCCGTGGCTCCCACGTGTGCACGGGATAATGTCCAAAGCCTTCCAGATCTGGCCCACGTCTCCCTGTCCACACTCATCTCTTGCCACTGGCTTGGAAAGTATTTTAAAGAGTTCGTCTGCTATCTCTTTCTTGAGTCTAGTTGATCCCAAGTTCCTCTGACTTAGTTTCAGATTTTCCATTCTTGAATGCCCCATCCATTCAGGGATGTGAGATTTCAGTGTGTTAATTCCGTCTCCAGGCTTCACTCTCTCTTGTCTCTCTGGGGCTGCTGCCCTAGCCTTGCCCTGGAAGGCAGAAAGGAGATCCACACCTTGAGGTATGTGGGTGAGGGCGAAGTGGGCACCAGCATGGTGGGGTTCCATCAATAAGTCCAGCCAAGAACCCCCTTGTGATGCTGATTAGTGGGGCTCCCCTGATGTCAGCAGAAATTCCAAGAACCAGCTTCAAACTAAAAATCATCATAGATTGGGCTTCCAAGTTAGGCTCTTGAGGCCCAAGGAAGAGCCCAAATGTATTCCTGAGGTTGTGCCGTTCTCACACCCATTGGCCGTAGATTTCGCCAGCCCCCATTGGCCAATGTCAGTTCCACCACATACCACTTAGGACGCCAAATCACAGCGTTCCTCTGCCTAACCAGTCCTTTTTTTTTTTTATTTTAAAGATTGGCACCTAGGCTAACAACTGTTGCCAATCTTCCTTTTTTTTTTTTAAGGATTGGCACCTGGGCTAACAACTGTTGCCAATTTTTTTTTTTTCTGCTTTATTTCCCAAACCCCCCCTGTACACAGTTGTATATCTTAGTTGCAGGTCCTTCTAGTTGTGGGATGTGGGACGCCACCTCAACGTGGCCTGACGAGCGGTGCCACGTCCGCGCCCAGGATCTGAATCCTGGGCCGCCGCAGCGGAGCGCGCGAACTTAACCACTCGGCCACGGAGCCGGCCCCTGCCTAACCAATCTTGGCCTCTAGCATGGACCACTTGAAAAAGGACTAGAAATGAGCTCTACGGGGGACGTCACCATCCAGGTGGACCCACAGGGGCTGATTAATTGACTTTATACTGTATCCTGGGGCCCATGCGGGGCCACTGGAAGCTTTATGGTAGACTTTTCTGGTACAGGCAGACTGAGCTCCTAGCCAACTCTCGTGGAACGCGGAAGAATGAGAAAGATAAAACACGAGCAAATCCCAAAGATTGTAACAAACACAAAACACCTCGAAGAGAAAAAGAAAAGGAAAAAAATTGGAACAAAGCTGACAGCAACCTCAGCCTCCACTGTCACTGAGCAGAAACTCAATTTATTTGGTGCTGGCTTGGAGATGTGGCACAGCTTTTGAGAGATGTACTGTGCATCCTGTCATTCGGGCAGGTAGAGATGTCTCGATATGATTGGGAAAATTACAATTTTAATATCCTCTTTCCTCCTTCAAGCCTCCTTGCCTATTTTCCACTACACGAGTCTCTGGCTGCACACAGTTAAATATAAATGAGTTCCACAGATCTTTGCGTCCTTCTCTATTTTATCCGAATGCCATTATTTGAGTTGGACTTTGTGTGTGTGTGTTTATTTAATCTATGCAAGGAAAAAAAGGCAAAGCCACATATAAATGAGGAAGAAATAGGACAGAGAAAGACAAGAGAATCTCCTCTGGAAGCCGGGAGTTAGGATATTTATGGGTGTTGAGAACCGATATTTTTCAAAGTAACCATATCGACTGTATTTATCACCTTCTCTGTCACAGATCTGTTATATTTGCATTCTTTCTAATCTTTATAAATCTGTGAGCTATGCTAGTTTTCTATTTCCTTTACAGATGAGAAAACTGACCTGTATTTAGTGAGATCGCCATTTGCCCAAGGTCTGGAAAGTGGTGGAGCCAGGTTTTGAATGCAGGTACGTAGGACCCAGATCATAAATGTGCATTTAACCAGGCTGCTGAGCACGTGTGAACCAGCAGCACATACATAGTGGGCGTCTACAGTTTTTCCCGCTCAGGGTCCTCCTTTTGTGTAGCTCACCCCAATTTCCCCTTTGGAAACCGCTCTTCCTCTGCTCTGTGTCTTCTGATTATAGGGGGAGGCTGACCCTCCCTCCCCAAGGTCTAGGGCACAAGGTCTGCAAGTTCACCAAGCCAAAGTGATTGGATGGCCATGTGACATAAGCCAGGACAATGAGATTCATTCCTGGGACTTTTAAAAGGATGCTTAAGAAATGGGAGCACCTTTTCGGCTGAGGTTGCTAAATTGGTAGGACGGGGATATTGTCGTTTATAAGAAGTCTGTATTCGGTCTTCATCTCTGTTTGTGGCGCAGAGCTCCTAAAACCCTTGGAATTTCCTAAGTGATGAGAGTGATAAAGGTGTCTTTTGTTATGTGAAGGAGGTGACTTTTGGGAGCATCTAAGAATGGGGGCTGGTTGTTGGGAGAACCAGCCACGTGATTAGAGGGTTGGAACTTTCAGTCCTACCCCTATGACCTCCAGGGAGGGGAGAAGGGCTGGAGATAGAGATCCATCGCCAAGGGCTAATGATTTAATCAATTCTGTCCATGTAATGAGGCCCCCATAAAAACTCAGCGGGAGGGGGTTCAGGGAGCTTCCAGGTTGGTGAAAGCGCGGGGATTGGGGGAGAGCGGTGCTCAGAGAGCATGGAAGTCCACGCCTTTTCCTACATACGCTCGCCTATGCATCTCTTCTCTCTGGTTGTCCCTGCCTTATGTTCTTTTATAATAAAATGATCATCTAGCGAGTGAGCAGGTTTTCTGAGTTCTGTGAGCCTCTCTAGCAAATTAATTGAACCCAAGGAGGCGGCCACAGAACCTCTGGTTTATAGCCAGTCCGTCCAAGCACCGGTAACAACCTGGGCTTCAGCTGGCATCTGAAGGGGTCGGGGGCAGGCAGTGGTGTGAGATATGTGGGATTTGATGCTGTCTCCGGGTAGATAGAGTCAGAATTGAATTAAATTGTAGGACGCCCAGCTGCTGTCTGAAGAATTGCTTGTTGGTGTGGGAAAACCTACCTCCCACAAATTGGAATTGGAATCTGGACACCTTTAATATGATATTGCCAATATAGTTGTTCATTTTTGAATTATTTTACTTTTTTGTGAGGAAGATTGTCACTGAACTAATATCTGTGCCAATCATCCTCTACTTTATGTGGGATGCTGCCACAGCATGGCTTGATGAGCAGTGCTAGGTCCGTGCCTGGGCTCTGAACCTGCACACCCCGGGCTGATGAAGCGGAGCATGTGAACTTAACCACTGTGCCACTGGGTCAGCCCCTAGTTGTTCATTTTTTGACCTATAAAACTTGCGATTTCATAGTGTTTGACGTAATATCACCATTTGTCAGGTATGGAAATGAGGCTCAGAGGTATTAAGTGATACAGAGGATGAAAGAAAGAAGCCTTCCAGGCCCCAGAGGAAGTAACAGAGTGGGAATCAGAAGTGGGTTCTAGTCTCTACTCTGCCTCTCCTTTGCTGGGTGAGCTTAGCTGGATGCCTTCCTGTATCGCTTAGAATTCCCTGATTGCAAGCAGCAGAGAGTGACTTTCATTAACTTAATGCAAAGAAGGAATTTACTGGAAGGATAGAAGAACAAGGTCTCTGAATGAATAGGAGCAAGGGAAGCTGGGTAGCAGGAATTCAGGGACTCGGCTGAAGACGCGAATGAGCGTCTTTAGTCCTTGCTAAGGATGTAAATTCCTGGGAGGACGCATATGATTGGCAGAGCTTGGGTCATAAGCCCGCCCTATGGTTGTGACGTCATGATTGGCAGCTCCACTTTGATGATGCCCAGTAAAAGAAAGTTTGCTTTTCCAAAGCAACCTTGAGATGCTCTTACCTGGATAAAGAATATGGATGCAGGCGAGGTAAAAATTTCACAGCTTCTCCACGCTCCCCCTTGATGAGTTTGCTTTTAATCTCTAACATGAGAGATTGGGTCACGAGGGTCTGTATGAGCCCTTTCAGATGCAATGCTTAGAAATTTTGATTCAGCCAGGCCTGAAAGAAGCTAGAAAAAACACATTTCTGAAACCAGGATTTTGCATCATTCTGTGGAAAAAGCAAAAGGATGCAACACAATTTTCCCCAGTCCACCACCTTGCTGCCTGCCTGGCGGGAAGAGTGGGGAGGGATATACTGGCTCTGGCATTTATGGCTTGTGTGTAGGTGGTTGTCTCCAAACCCCTCTGAGCTTCATTTTCCTCATTTCCAAAATGAGGATATCCACTGCACAGCGTTACCATGGGGGTCACAAGAGAGAAACATATTTGCATGATATTCAGTGCTTGCTATGTCCCAGGCACTGTGCTAAGGGCAGGGCCCACAGCCTTCCAAAGACATCTCCCAGCACAGGGAGGAAGTGAGTACCCAGCACACAGCAGGGGCTCCATACATACTCCTTTCCTTCCCTTTGCCTCCGGGCAATGGCATGACTCCCTGAACTATCTCCTCGCCTTCCTGCCCCGTCTCCCCATTCTTGCCGGCCAGGCTGTTCTGATGAAAGTCTGAAGCCTACAGGTGCTAAAGGCAGAAAGTAGCAGGTCTGTGGATGTCCCTCTCCTGCTGTCTTCCTGCAGCCAGTCTGGACAACTGCTGAAGGGATCAGGTGTGAGTTCAAGGGGAGAGAAGGAAATTCAAACTCTTTTATTAAAGATTGGTCCTGAGCTAACATCTGTTGATAATCTTCTTCTTCTTCATCTCCCCAAAGCCCCCCCAGTATGTAGTTGTATATTCTAGTTGTAGGTCCTTCTAGTTCTGCTGTGTGGGATGCCGCCTCAGCATGGCCTGATGAGTGGTGCTAGGTCTGTGACCAGGATCCCAACCAGTGAAACCCTGGGCTGCTGAAGCCAAGTGCGTGAACTTAACCACTTGGCCAAGGGGCCGGCCCTGGAAATTCAAACTTTTGGTATATGGAAGGTTCTGGAATCTCTCAGATAATATGTTGGGAGGGTAGATCCCCTCCTTTCCTTTTTCAAAGTGCTGAGATAACTGGCTTACAATGGACGGGTTTGAAACCGGCCAGCTGTGAGCTGCTCAGCTGACAGAGGCCACAGCTGGAGCAAGAGCTGGGGCTGAGTCTCTTCCAGCTGCAAACGAAGGGGTCAACACCTTGCAAAAAAAACAAAAAGTCCAGGCATCGGCTGGTGGAAATGGTCCCTGGGTTCATAACAACTGAAAGGAAGGCAAGGAGTTGTGATTGTTTTAATTGGCAGCTGTCTCTGGATTCTTGTTCAAGAGGGTTTGGAAATTGTAAGCCAGGCAGGTGTGAGTGTGCGGGTGTGTGAGTGCGTGTGAACGCACGTGTGTGGAAGGGAAGGTGGGAGAAAGCTGTACGTCTGTGAATGTGAGAATGGACAAGTCCGGGAGGAGAGGAGGCAGCTGTGTGTGTTGGCAGTGGGGGTGAGAAGGCCGGCAGCCCTCCTCTGTCTGTCCAGAGCAGGAATGGAAATGTTTCAGGCGCGAGAAGAACAATCTTTATGGTGTGTGCGCGCACATGTAGGTAGGAAAATGGAAAGTGATGGATGAAAGAACAGGAAAAAACCCAAACGTGAGACCAGAGCAAACCATGTGTGGTGCAGGAGAGGGCAGGAGACAGACCCTGAGCCAACCTGGAATGAGCCAGGCTCCATTAGCTCCCTCCTGCCCAGCCAGAAATAGTTTCCGGGAACTGTGGTGCTTTCCCCGCCCGGCTCTTGGGCCAGTGGGGAGATAAAGCTGCCCGCTCCGCTTGTCTTGGCTGCCTCTCAGCTGACACTGCTGACAGCCCGCTTTGATCTCGGGTTATCAGGGCCTGACCCTGTGCCCCGGGCCTGCTCTGCCAGCTCCCACCCGCCGCTCACCTCTGCCGAAAGGGCGTTCCATAAGGTCACTGCTGGGAGGGGCAGGCCAGCCCTTGTGCCCGCTTGGCCTTGGGCAAGCCTGGGTGCTTGATGCAATGAGGGCACCATCCTCTAGTCTCAGAGCAGTGGTGAAAATGGGGCCCAACGGGGGCAAAAAAGCTTTTGAAGTGGAGCCATGCAAAATGGCGCCCACCATGAACACATGGAACTTCCTGTGTCCTAACCTCACGCTGGCTGGGCCTTCACCGCAGATGAGTGGTGAAAGGAAAGAAAACAAAATGGCAGCCAGAAAACTTGTGCTGTTGTCTCAGACTGCTGCTGAGTCATTGGGTGACTTTGGGCAAGTCCTACACCTCTGTGGACCTCAGTTTCTATCCCCAGCTCGTAAAATGAAAGTGCTTTTGTCACTCTGGGCATGTCTTTTCAAATAAAATCATGTGCAGAAATCCTGTATGTAAAGCAGATTAAAGCTGAGAGGGATGGGTTGAGGGGATGTGACGACCTGGTACCCCAATACTCAACTTAGCCTCTGACCTCTGTCTTAGTTGGTGTGTTAGATTGCTGTGGCCAGCATAACAAAGTACACAAAATGAGTGGCTTAGAACAACAGAGCTTTCTTGTCTCACAGGTCTGGAAGCCAGAAGTCCAAGGTCGAGGTGTTGGCAGGGCCATGCTCCCTCTGAGATCTGTAGGGGGGATCTTTCCTTGTCTCTTCCTCGCTTCCGGTGGTTTGCCTGGAATGTTCGGCATTCCTTGGCTTGTGGATGAGTCATGCCAATTTTCCATCTTCCCGTGGCCTTCTTGCTGTGTCTCTTCGCATCGTCTTTCCCCTGTGTGTGTGTGTGTGTGTGTGTGTATGTGTGTGTGTCTCCATGACCAAATTTCCTCTTTTTATAAGGACACCCATCATATTGGATTAGGTGTCCCAAAGGACCTCATTTTTCTTTTATTGAGGTCATAATACTTTAGTACATTGTGAAATTTCAGTTGTACATTAGTATTTGTCAGTCACCATAGAAGTGCCCCTTTGCCGCTAGTGCCCACCCCCAACCCCCTTCCTCCTGGTAACCACTAAACTGTTCTCTTTGTCCTGAGGACCTCATTTTAACCTGATTACCTCTGTAAAGACCCTACTTCCAAATCAGGTCACGTTCTAAGATACTGGCGGTGAAGACGTCAACGTCTCTTTCTTGGGGGACGCAATTCAACTCATAGTACCCACTATACCTTTTCTAAGTTTCCGACTCATGGACTCTGAGAGCATAGTACAAAGCTTGTATTGTTGCTTTGCATCACAAGTTTTGGGGTGATTTGTTACACAGCTATAGTAACTGCAACAGATGGTTCAATTGCGAGAACGTAGATGCTGGCGTTACACCTATCTGGGTTCAAGCCCAGCTATTCCGCTTAGCGTCTTAATTCATTCTATTGGCTTCTCTGGGCCTCATCTCCTCATCAGAAGAATGGGGTTTGATCGAAAGCACATCCGTAAAGACATTAGCATCATAGTAGGTTCTTGATAAAGGTCTTTTCTCTCTATTTTCTTCCTAAATTACTCCTTGCCTCACTATTCTTGAGATTTTGCGGAATAAGTCTGAGGTTCTGAATTCTGTGGGATGCCCTTGGGTCCCGGGAACCAGATCCTTATTTCATGCCTCCTTGGGTGAGGGAATGCATTCAGAGCCCCTTCTCTGCTCAGACTTTCAAGACAATTTAGTCTGAGCTAACCTTGGTTTCTTGTTACCAAAGAGAACCAAGGCTTATGCAAAGGCCTTGCAGAACGCCTCCGACATCGACATCAAACAGCAACTACCCTAGTGTGTTCTGAGGAGCTGAGTGTAAATAAATTAAAACCATACCGGCTCCCTTTCCCTGTGAGCACACACATGTAATTTCATTACAGCCGGAATGAAGTGCTGCAGGCGAGACGTGTTTGGGGCTTGGCTGAACCCGGAGTGCTCTTGGAAGACATGCATCTGTTGGGCCAACTAAAGAGGAAGCCCTGTTTGGCTCTGTCCCTCCACTCTGCACGTTGGGTGATCCGTAGGCGTGGGGCTGGCAGGAGGGCATTTGGTCTTAGAAGTTCACGGGACCACAGATGTTTGAGTTTTTTCTCTTTCACTTTTTAAAATTGTGATAAAATATGCATAACATAAAGTTTACCATTTCAATGATTTTTAACTGTACAATTCAGTGGCATCAGGTACATTTGCCTTGTCGTGCAACCGTCACCAACATCCATCTCCAGAACTTTTTCATCACCCCAGACTGAAACTTGGTACCCAGTAAACACTAAGTCCCTACTCCCCCTCCCCCCAGCTCCTGACAACCACCATTCTATTTGTCTCTATAAGTTGGACTATTCTGGGTCCCTTTTATAAGCGGAATCATACAGGATTTGTCCTTTTGTGACTGGCTTATTTCATTTAGCATAATGTCATCGATGTTGTAGCAGGTGTCAGAATTTCCTTCCTTTTTAAAGCTGAAGAGTGTTCCATTGTAGGTATACCCCACATTTTGTGTATCCGTCCATCTTTTGATGGACATTTGGATTGTTTCCATAGTCTGGCAATTGTGAGGAATTCTGCTATGAATATTTATGTGCAAATATCTGAGTTCCCACTTTGAGTTCACTTGGGCGTATACTCAGAAGTGCAGTTGCTGGATCAGATACAGATGTATGTTTTGAGTCACTAGTCGCCTTGAAGATCTTTCAGATTTTGGATGCCCTTCGAGAAATGGACAACAGCTCTGTGAGATTCTCTCCCTCTCAGTAGCTCCATATGCACAAGCTCTCCAAATTTCATGTGATATTGGTGTCCCAAAGTCCCCCTGGAGCTCAAGTTAAGATCTTGTGAACTGAAAGAACCAGAATATTTTTTAAATGACTTAAAGAATAATCATCTAGTAATAGTAATCATAATAAGATCTAAGGATCACCTTGTGTAAGGCACCATCCAAAGTACTTTGCATGTATCATATAATTTTATTTTCACAATAATCTTATGGGATACTGTTAATATCCCCATTTTACAGATGACGGAAGTGAGGCTCTGAGAGGCTACCTAACTTATTCAAGACCTAGAAGCTGGAATTCAAATCCACATTTGTCTCATTCAAGGGCACCCTCTCTGAAACACTCTGGAAATAATCCTTAATGTCTTAATCAAGGTTTCTTGTTTGGAAGAAACAAACCCCTCTATAGACTGACTCATGCAAGATGAGGCCATAAGGCCGTCATTGGAAGGGATCAGAATGGGAAACTGGAAGGTCGGGATTAGATGTTACTTTCTTGGTCTCCCTAGCCCATATGGCTTCTTACCTTTGTTCCTCTCTGTCCATCTGTTTCATTCTTTCTCTTTCTTTGAAGAACAGTTTGCTCTGGTTTGGCACCTGATGGATGGCAATGGCCACTCCAGCCCCAACTGTACACGATTGCTTTCAGTTCCAGCATCTGATACTGATTGACCAGAGCTTCTGTGTTTCAATTCTTGTGAGAAATTTCTGGTTTCTGGGAGAAAGAATGGATTGATCCAGTTAGGGTCAAAGATCTATTCTCATTCTGAATAGCTAGAGGCTGATAAAGTGGGGTTACATGGTACTAGCTAACTAACTAACAAATGCACCTCTTCCACAGGGTTGTCAGCAATGAGGGTGTGGACAGGTTGGGACTCCCAAAAGACGTACATACATGTGATAAAAGTAGCAATAGACACATCTGTAAGATATAGAATACAGAAGGAGGAGAGAGTAACTTTTTCTGGAGGATGAAAAAAACCCATTTCTCAGAGGAGACAACTTCTGGGTTAGGGTTTGAAGGTTGACGAAGAGGTTTTCCAAGGTATGCGTGTAAATCAGGACAGGCCAGGTTATGGTGTGGTAATGAACAGACCTCAACATCTTAGCAGCTTGACCCAGCAAAGGTTAGCTTCTGGCTAACCTTGCATGTCTATCCCAGGTTGGTGAACACGCTGCTCCACACAGCTACCGAGGGGCTGAGAAAATGGCAGCGCCGCCATTTTGTTGACTTACCAAATGGAGCGCTTGGCCTCCTTGGTCACCATGACAGGAGAAGAGAGAGACTGGGGAATCTTGCGTGGGCTTTTATTATTTCAACTTGGAAGTGAAGCGTATAGCTTCTACCTATAGTTCATTGGCTAGAACTTGTCACATGGCCCCAACCAACTGCAAGGGACTGGGAACGGAGGGGAGCAACGGAGTATTGGGGAGCATGACTGTGTCTGCTATGAATGTGAGATCATTCTTGGTCAAGGCAGTGGTTCTCAGCTACGGGAGGTTTGGCGATGTCCAGAGACATTTTGGGTTGTCACAATGGGGGATCCATTGGCAACTAGTGGGCAGAGGCCAGGGATGCTGTTCCTCCCGCACCAAGGAATGATCTTGCCTCAAATGTCAGTAGTGCTGAGGTTGAGAAACCTTGGGTCAAAGGAATACCTTGAATGAAGGGACAATCGTGAAAGAACCTGGTGGACTGGGAGAAATAATATGGCATAGTAGTTAGAAATTGGGACTCTGGAATCTGTCAGTCATGGATTCAACTCCAACCTCCTTTCCTTACTAGCTACACGACCTCTGGTGAATTGCCTAACATCTCTGAGACTCAGTGACTGAAAATAATAGTAGAATCCATTTAGCACCTAGCCGGACATTTAGAAAGTGTCAGCAATGGCAGCCGTGTTATGGTCATTTACGTTTGTAGCTTAGCGTGGCCGGAGCATGAAGAATACGAGCGGTAATCATGGTAGATGTGACTGGAGATGTTGGCAAAGGCCAGAACTTGGGCCCGGGATGGGGGAAGCTCTTGAATACTATGTATGTGAGCTGACTATTTTTTGAAATTGAAGTGAAATTCACATAATATACAATTAACGATTTGAAAGTATGTAATTCAGTGGCATTCATTCACAGTGTTGGGCCACCATTGCCTCCCTCTAGTCTCAAAATGTTTCCATTATCCCAGAAGAACACCCCATACCCGTTAAGTATTCATTCCCCATTTTCCCCTCCCTCCAGCCTTAGGCAACCACTGATCTGCTTTCTGTCTCTGGAGATTCACCTATTTTGAACATTGGATGTAGATGGACTCATACGATATGTGACCTTTCATGCCTGGGTTCTTTCACTTAGCGTAATGCGTTCGAGGTTCATCCATGTTGTAGCATGTGTCAGCACTTCATTCCTTTTTATGGGTGAGTAATATTCCATTGTGTAGGTCAACCATGTTTTGTTTATCCATTCATCTGTGGTTGGATATTTGAGTTGTTTCCATCTTTTGGCTCTTGTGACTAATGCTGCTATGAATATTCATGTACATGCGTGGACAAATGTTTTCATTACTTTTGGGTATTTACCTAAGAGTGGAATTGCTGGGTCATATGATAATTCTATGTTTGACTTTTTGAGGAGCTATCAAACTATTTTCCACAGTTTTTGAGCGCTTACTCTGTACCACACACTGCACTAAATGTTTTTACATGTCTCAACTCACCTCGTCCTCACAACAATCCCATGAGGTTGGTTACTATTATTATCCTCCTATCCTAGTTAAGGAAACTGAGGCACAGAGAGGTTAAGCAACTAGGCCAAGGCCACACAGATCGTAAGAGACAAAGCCAGGAAAATGGGACCTCCCTGAAGAGTTTTGAGCAGAGAAACAAGTCAGATTTAATTTCTTCCTTGTCATCCTCATTTTCCCCTGCAGCATTTTCAAGCACCAACGCTGGAGTGGGGGACAGTGGAATTAGCTTGGTAGGAATTTGAGGGCAAGAAAAAAAAAATCACGTGACCACTCCTGGAAGAGTTTCATTTCCCCTCACGCGCTTGGGTGTGGACACACAGGAGGCACGTGGATAAACGTGGCGAGAACATGCTTTCTTGCTAAATCACTGGGCTGTTTGACAAGGCTGAGAAAGAACTTGGGGCAGGCATAGAGCAGCCTGGTCCAGGCATGCTCGCTCGGGGCCAGAGTGACGTGACAAACACCCAATTTTCCTCTGCAGTTTGGGCAGTTGGGACTCTCCTCAGCTGTGTGGGTTTTCCAGTGTGGGTGTGTGTGCAGGTGTGGGAGGTGGGGGCACCCGGACGTCTGGATTCCTTCTCTTCCCCCGGGGACTGGCGGGTGCTAGAGGGTGGGGCTGAGGAGTAGGTTTTTCCACTTAATGTTCCTGTGTTGACCACCCCCATCAAGACAGAGCCATCAGTCAGGGCCTCTGCCCTTGTGGTCCCCACGGTCCAGTGAGGAAGGCAGGCTGGACAGTCCTTGATGACACCAATCACTGTTCATTATCAATCCTTTATTGAGCACCTTCTGTATGCCTGCATGGTTCTAAGCACTGAGGGTCAGCAATGAGAGAGACAAGGTCTGGCCTCGTGGATTCTCTCCTCTTGAGGGAGATTGACAAAGAGCTACAGGAAGTGTCCGATGGTGGCAGGTGCTCCGGGGGATAAAGGACTGAAGGACAACAGAGAGCGGAGGAGGATGCTGGTTTGGATCAGATGCAGGAAGCTTCTGGTAGGCAAAATGATGGCCCTGCAGAAATGCTCACGTCCTATCCCTGGAAGCTGTGAGTATGTTACGTGGTGAAAGGGACTCTGCAGAGGTGGTTAAGGAGCTTCTGATGGGGGATAATCCTGGATTATCCAGGTGGGCCTGATGCAATCACAAGATCCTTATAAGAAGGGGGCAGGAGAGTCCAGAGAAGATGTGACAACAGAAGCAGAGGTTGGAGTGATGCAGGCCCATGAGCCAAGGAATGTGGGCAGCCTCTAGAAGCTGGAAAAGTCAAGGAAACAAATTGTCCCCTAGAGCCTATAGAAGAAATGCAGCCTGACCAACCCATTTCACACTTCCGACTGCCAGAACAGTAAGATAATAAATTTGTGTTGTTTTAAGCCACTAGGCTTGTGGTATTTGTTACAGCAGCAGTAGGTAACTCATCCAGACCAGAATGAGGTGAAGACCTAAGACTCACTGGGGAAGAGCATTCCAGGTGGAAGGAACAGCTAGTGCAAAGGCCCTGGGGTACGAAGTGAGATAGTGCAGCAAGTGTTCTGATAGAGTTTACCTAGAGCATGCTTTGGGAACACACAGGAGTGCCCGGGTATTTGAGACTCGGTAATCATGGAAGAACTCCCAGAGGAGAGAATATGTAGACGGAGCCCACAGGGCTGTAATAAAAGCACAGGCTCTTGAGAACAACTGACCTGGGTTCAAATCCTGGCTGTGCCACGTGTGAAGTGGCTTTAGGCAAGCCACTTTCCCTCTCTAGGGCTCTGCTTCCTGATCTGTTACAAAGGCTAGCAATAATACCTAGTGACATAGTTGTGAGCTAATCGTGTAAAACCCTTAGTCTGTGGCATGTTCCAGGAGCTGAGTTCATGCTTGGTGTGAGGAGGAGGAGGATGAAGAAAGGGGAATGCATCTTGGGTGCAGGGAACTGTGCACCGCCCACTTGATGCATTCCTTATTCCACAATTTAATGCAGTTGGGGTGCCTCTCTAGACCCGCTTCTCTGCTGGCTCATCTGTGTCACTCACAGGGTCTGAGGCCGCCCTCAGGCGCCTTGCCCGGGAGACAGTTTCTGGCCAGTGGTGTGATCGTAAGACTAGCTCTGGGCTGCCTGTCCTCCTTGCAGTCTTGCCCTGGAAAAGGGGCAGGAGTGTGGGATGATTCTGTGCAGTCTGGCCCCAGCAGCAGCAGAGCGCATGGAAGGAGGAAAGAGGCTGAGTCGAACAGGCCGGGCCTTCACAGGGTGGCCACCTGCCCTGTGCCGGGCTCTGCCAACCTGCAGGCGAGTTATAACTGTGGCTCTGCTTCCCTGGAGGGCAGCCCGGGTCCTGGCAAAGGCTTGCCAACTGTATGCAAACAGAGTGGCCTGGATCCGCCTTTCAGCCTTTTCACAGCCTTCGGGTTTCTCTAGGCAAATGCTGTGCTGTGACATTCATTTTCTTTCCAGGCTGCGTACGTGCCTGTTTGGAGATGCCCCCACGTGGTGGGCAGGTGAGTCAGAAGGCGCTTGTTCTTGTCTCGGGGCTTTTGGACGAGGGCAAAGGATAAAGGTGGATAGGCATATGGGCATCCGAGGGGCCGAAGGGGCAGCAAGGGGGGTTTGCAGGCTGCCTACTCAAAGTGTGGTCCTTAGACCAGCAGGACTGGCCACCCGCGAATCAGAATCTGCATTTTTTTTTTTTTTTTAAGATTTTTTTTATTTTTTCCTTTTTCTCCCCAAAGCCCCCCGGTACATAGTTGTGTATTCTTCGTTGTGGGTTCCTCTAGTTGTGGCATGTGGGACGCTGCCTCAGCGTGGTCTGACGAGCAGTGCCATGTCCGCGCCCAGGATTCGAACCGACGAAACACTGGGACGCCTGCAGCAGAGCGCGCGAACTTAACCACTCGGCCACGGGGCCAGCCCCCAGAATCTGCATTTTAACAAGCTCCCAAGGTGTGTGGGCACATACGAAAGCTTGAGAAGCACTGATTTTGGCCGGTGGATCTCAAACTTCACTGTCCTTTGGAAATCCCCAAGAAGCTTTAAAAAATATTCACAGGTCCCACCCCGGAGATTCTGACTTCTCGTCTGAGATGATCTGAGATGGGGCCCTAACATTTGTATGTTTCGAAATCTCCCATGATAATTCTAACGGGGAATCACTGAGTTTTTACTTAGAGTGTTGGTTCTGAGATATTTCATACTTCGGAGTCACTAGGAGAGCATCTTAAAGCATAAGCTGCTGGGCCCCACCCACGGTGGGCTGGTAAAGGTTTAACCCCAGGCTCTGTGGGGTGGGCATGGGGGTCGAGGGGGAAGCCTGATCTGTAGCCCATTTCCATGCTCTAGATCTTCCCACTGTGGCTCGTGTGATCCGGTGCAGGCTGGCCCCACCGGCCACACCCTGGGGTTTCTGATTTAGAAGGTCTGGGGTGGAACCTGAGAATCTGCATTTCTAACACAGTCCCAGGTGGTGCTCATGCTCCTGCCCACTTTGAGGACCACTAGGTTAGCTGAGAAGTTGGAAACGTGGCATCTTGAGGGCCAACTCGAATCAATTTGTGGTAGGTCCTTGGAGGGCTGGGTTGAGTAGGATCCTGAGGCTGTGTGAAGCTCAGTGAGAAAAAGGGCCACACTCAATTAGCCAGGTCTCCCACAGGCATAAGATGGAGGCAGTGGCTGGCCCTGGATTCTGACTGCTACTTTATGATGCCTTTATAAAAATAGGAGTGAGGGGTTGGATGGAGTTCCATTTCCTAAGGACATAGAGGAATTAAGAAGAAAAGCTTCATGTGTGCAGGCCATCTCAACTATTTATTTTTTTGTTTGTTTTTTGAGGAAGGTTAGCTCTGAGCTAACATCTGCTGCCAATCCTCCACTTTTTTTTTTTTTTGCTGAGGAAGACTGGCCCTGAGCTAACATCCATGCCCATCTTCCTCTACTTTATATGTGGGACGCCTGCCACAGCATGGCTTGCCAAGCAGTGCCATGTCCACACCTGGGATCCAAACCGGGAACCCTAGGCTGCCAAAGCAGGGTGTTCGAACTTAACCGATGCACCACCGGGCCCGCCCCCCCCATCTGAACTATTAAGAGTAGCACCCATAAATACCAGAGCAGGTGAACATGGAAGATTAAAGTTGGAAGAGTCCCCAGAGATCAATTTTGGTGCAACTCCCTCATTTTAGAGAAACGGAGTCTTACAGAAGAGACGGGCTCCACCCAAACACAAACATCCTGTTTGTTCGGATTCACTTGGCCTAAAGCTCTCAGATCTTGAAAACAATCGGAAAAGACATTTACCAAGAAAATTACTCAGGCCTTCCCATGCCCAGCTCCGGGAGAGGGCCCATCAGGCAGCAACTGTGGAGGAAGTTTTTCCAACCCCAATGGCGGGCCAATCCGTGCCCTCCGGAGGCATTCCAGGAGCAGAGAGCTGGAAAACCAGAAGGGAGGGACCCCGAAAGCGGGGGTGATGGGAGATAAGAAATTCCGATTTCAATCTCCTTATTTCCTGTTTCCTTGGACCCCGGCTGTATATAAACTGTATGCAAATGGGTTTACTTTACATTTTATTTCAATCGGAGTCACTCAGCTGTCAGGAGCTGTATCAACATGCCAGTCGGGCTGAAGAAACCAGCGTTTTGAGTGGAAATATTTCAGATAAACAGACACAATGTTATGACATATCCAAACGACCCTAACACGGGAAGGCGGAGTGGAGATGGCGGAGGAGGGGAGGGAGGTAGAGCCGCAGAAAGTGGATCCATTTACCCTGGCACATGCGCTGGATGGTCAGCTGAAGACGGAATAGGTTATTTATTACTTGCGTTGCGCGGCGGGAGGGGGGCGTTTCCCTCCTCTGTGGCGCTAATGCATTTTGTCAGCTGAGGAGCAGGCTGCTTGGCGGGTTACCACGCACATTTCTCGCTGGTGTCCCTGCTGATTCCGCAGGAGGAAATCAGGCAAGAAAAGAAAAGACAAACCCACCGGATTAACTTAATTAGCGATGGGGAGACCAGTTGCTGGGCTAAATCTAACAGCCCGTTTGAAAGTTGTCCTCCTTTTCGATTCTCACTTGGGCTCTTAACAGACTCAATTCAGGGGAGCCCAAAGAGATGCCCTCGTTTGTGGTCGGGGCTGGGGTGGGGATGTGCAGGGAGGAGAAGTGACGGGGCCATTAGGGTGTCCCCACCCTACCCATCCCACGGGATGTCTAGTTTTTAATTTAATTTTTGGGGTAAGTAATACCATTGCCTGGTTCAATAACCAAAAATGCAAAAACGTGTTTAGAGAGCTGTCTTCTCTTTCCCAATCCACCGATTTTTCCGTCTCTCACTTCCCCAAACACACACAAACAGATTGTGTGTTGTTGGGCTAGGTCTGTTTTTAGTTCCCGAGCCATGGGTTTGATAGGATCTGTCTAAAAGAGAGTTCACATTTTCCTTAAAATAATAGTTACTGCTTTTCCGGCACCTACTGTGTGTCAACTGTGATGGATTTACATTCATGGCCGTTCCCAACCCTGCAAGGCTGGAGTTATTCATTCACCCCACGTTGGAGGTGAAAAGCTTGAGGCTCAGCAAGATGAAGGGCACACTCATGGCCATACAGCTGGCAAGGGAAAGAGCTCAAACTCAAACTCAGCGCCGTCTGGCTCCAAAGTCTGTGGGTTTTTTTTTTGTGAGGAAGATTGGCCCTGAGCTAACATCTGTTCCAGTCTTCCTCTTTCTTGCATGAGGAAGATTTTCACTGAGCTAACATCTGTGCCGGTCTTCCTCTATTTTATGTGGGATGTTTCCACAGCATGACTTGACGGACGGTGTCAGGTCTGTACCCAGGATCTGAACCCATGAACCGCTGGGCCGCCGAAGCAGAACACACAAACCCAACCACTACGCCACCAGGCCAGGCCCTCCAAAGTCTGTGTTCTTTCAACGACACCAAGAGCTTGGTCGAAGTTGGGAGGGAAAGGCTGTGCGGCAAGGTAACTCTGGGAGGTATTGGGAGCCGTCAGCCAGGCTGAGCTTGTCCCCCTCCCCGGAGATGAATTTGCCCAGGAAAAGAACCATGTGCTTGTTCCAATGTGGGACATGCTGGCAGCTGCCTCGGGGGTGTGCTTAGAAGATGTTGGCAAGTCCCCCACCGCTCAAAAATGTCTCCCCCTGCCACCTGTCACACGGCCTCAAATTCCACCATCAGAGAGGTATGCTCCTGGGCTTCAATTAAAGACTTTTTTTGGTCACGATTTAAGTGTAGACACTAACCCCAGGGAGGTTATACCTACGCCCTCCACCGAAAGCCCCCTCTTGGCGGGGCAGCTGGGCCAGGACATTGCCTGGGAGGTAGCTTTGTGGTAGGGGCATCCTGGGGGACAAGGGGAACCAGGAGAGGGGAGGTCCGTGGGGAGGTGAGCAGACCCGTGGCAGATCCCAAAGTGGGCACTCAACCACAGTGTGGACTGTGGGGCTGTTTTCCCAAAGAGACAGCCCCTCAAGGCCCCACCTGTCTCACTGCCAAGCCCCACTGCTGTGTTTTCGGCTGGAACCCTAAATAGCCATGCTCGGCGCAGGGGAAGCCCAGAAGCTTGTCATGGGGTCGCAGAATGTCACAGCTGCCGTTCAGCCAGTCTTGAATGCCAGTTAGTCACGTTCCTTCTTAGCCCTTTTTTCCATGATTACACCACCTGTAGGATTATTCTCTTAATATTTTCCTCCAAACGGACTCCCTTGGAAAAAAGAGAAACATCTATTTTAAGCCCAGCAGGCATGAGTTTCCTCCCCAATAAGGGATACAGACAAATTCAAACCCTCTAGCTTCTGGGTGGCGAGAATTTTTTTTTTTAAGAGGAAAATCGGCGTGAATGAAGAATTAAGAAGAAGTACATTTCCTTGCATCTCTATTGCTTAAAGTTTGATTGGCTAATTATATTTTTTCTAGTTTATGTTGAAATAACCATTAGGGTAAAAATTGATGCTCATCCATATGCTAGCATAAATCATACGATAGAAGTATCATATCTTGCTCAAACCTCCCATTTTGTATATGGAGAAGCTGAGGTTCAGAGAGAGAAAGTGTGTGCAGAGGGACAGTCGGCTGGGAGCAGGGCTAGGCCAGAGAAGCATCCTGGAGAGACAGGAAAAGAAGCTGCACGGGGAGTCAGGGGACCCCGGCTCCAGCTCAGAAGGAGGAGCAGAAACAACTTCTCTTTCCTTCCTGGGCCTTAATTTCCCCGACTATGAACGAAAAGAAGGATGCTATTTTGGGTTCTTCCTCTGCGAGTCTAGGAAGAGGGGGACCAAGAGATGGTCTTGAAGTCTCTGGAATTTTTAAACATTTTTTATCGAGGTGAGATTCACATAATGTAAAATTAGCCTTTTTAAAGCAAACAATCCCGGGGCGTTTGGTCCATTCACCATGTCGTGCACCCACCATCTCTATCTAGTTCCAGATCATTCCTGTCACCCCAAAAGGAAACCCTGAACCCCTTAAGCAGTTGGTCCTCATTCCTCGCTCCTTCCACCCCCTGGCAAGCACCAATCTGCTTGTCTCTAGGGGTTTATCTTTTCCGCTCGTTTCATATAAATGGAATTGTACGATCTGTGGTCTTTTGTGGCTGGCTTCTTTCCCTTAGCATCACGTTTTTGAGGTTTATCCACGTTACAGCACATATTAGTACTTTATTTCTTTATCTGGCTGAATAACATTCCATTGTGGGGAGAGACCACGTTTCGTTCATCCATTCCTCCGTCCATGGGCGTTGTGGCTGTTTCCACCGTTTGGCTCTTGTGAATAATGCTCTATGAACATTCACACATGAGTGTCGTGTGGATGTATTTTTTCATTCCTCTTGGGTACACAGCTTGGAGTGGACTTGCTGGATCCTTTGGTAATTCTGTGTTTAACTTTGTGAGGCCAGTCCTTGAAAATCTGCGGCATGTCCTTGAGCGTGTGCAATCAAGGAGGTGGTCCTGAGCTTTTTCATCAGATTCTCAAGAAAGGATAAGCTGCCTAGAAAATGCTGGCTCCCTCGGTCCCTCTAAGATCTCTTCCGACTTTGATGACTCCCAGCTCAGCGGCACCACCCTGAGAAGGCCTTGTCTTCCTTATTCTGTTGGCTTGCTTTAACCTGCCTACTGTATGCCAGGCAGTGCGCGGGGCGCGGCGGATACAACTGGACGGGCTTCTGTTGGCTGTGGGGGCAGAGGTGGGAGGACTGGGGTCAGGAGGCTCCCGGGAGAAGGAGGCCCTAGCTGAGTCTTGAAGGTTGCCTGAAAGACAGGTGGGCAGAGGTGGGAAGGGTTTTTCTGAGCGAGGGAGGAGACGGTGCACCCTCGTCCCCTTGGCAGGGACGGAGCTGGCTGGAGCTGCCTTTCCTTCCCCTGGCGACTCAGAGATGCTGGAAGCACCAGGGCTTGGAAACGCGGCCTCCTCACCCCACTGGCTCATCAGTGTGGCAGATGCGGGCCATTATTCTGATTGCTGCTGAAAGTGGTGGCGGGGGCCCAGGGCACGTCTGAGGATCACACTTTCCCCGGCCCACGCAGAGGATCTGCCCCCACACACCCCAGAGGCAGGTGTTCCGCCAGCTTCCCACACAGGCCTGCCAAAATTGTCCTCTCGCTATGCAGCACGCACGCAGGCGTGCTATTTCATCCCTGGGCTGCTCTCCGGGAGCAGCTGGCAGGGCCACCCGGGGCGTCTGCGGGTGGCACAGGGGATGGGGTCTGGAGCCCCAGGCTGACCCGCAGCCCTTGGGCCCCAAGCTTCTCCTTCTGCTTGTGTGCCCGGGTTGTAGGTTTCTGGGCACCTTCGTGAGAGAGGACAGGCTAGATCTGGTTTCACAGAGAATTTAGAGGGACAAAGCCACGCAGCGCTTTGCTGGAAGGCTGGCCCCGTGAAGAGTAGTGTCGTTAACGTTTTATTTATGGTGCCCTCCTGACTGGTCTCGCAATAGGCCTCTGGGTGGGGCACCAGTCAATCACCCCACCAACCCTCTGGGCTGACTAACCAGCATTAACCAGCTAGTTTTTCTTTCTCTTACAGGGGACCAAGCATTATTCTAGAAGCTGCAGGAAATGGGCCGTCCCATATCTTTTTGTGTACTCTGTGTGTGTGTTGCTTTGTTAATGTAACTTGTCATGCGGTATATTGGTTTGTTACTGTGGATCCTTCTTTTTAAAAAAATTTGACTTGTGATAAAAAACATGGGACAAAAATTTACCATCTTAACCATTTTTAAGTGTCCCGTTCAGTTGCGTTGCGTATATTCACCTTGTTGTGCAACAGATCTCCAAAATTCTTCTCGTCTTTCAAAACTGAAACTCTGTACCCATTAAACAACAACGACTCCCCATTTCTTCCTCCCAGCCAGCCCCGGGTAACCCCCGTTCTACTTCCCGTCCCTATGGATTGGACTACTCTAGGGACCTCCTCTAAGTGGATTCATACAAGATTTTTTCTTGTGACTGGCTTATTTCACTCGGCATAATGTCCTAAAGATTCGTCCACGTTGTAGCACGTGACAGGATTTCCTTCTTTTTAAAGGCTGAATAATGTTCCGTTGTGTGTATATTCCACATTTTGTTTATCCATCAGTGGACGTCTGGGTTGCTTCCACCTCTTGACTGTTGCCTGTAGTGTTGCTATGAACATGGGTATGGAAATAGTGGAGCCTTTCTTTGTTTAAATTAAAAGTGAACTACACAATTAACAAAATTAATAACACTTCTTATTTATTGATTGAGTATTGAGGTACAATTGGCATACATTATGTTAGTTTCAGGTATACCACATAAGGATTCGATATTTGTATATATTATGAAATTTAATAACACTTCTTGTAAAAAAATCACATCTATGCAGACAAGACTAAAGCCCCTTTAGCCAGCTCCTCCAACCCCCCATTGATAAATTAACTGCTATCATTTATCAGTTTTGCTCTATCTGTCCACATACACGCACATACATGCACATATATGTGTACGTATGTATGTATATCTTTAGAAAAAATTATGTGTGTACGGTCAATTCTGCTATAACTTGACATACGCATTCCCCAAATCACTGACTATGCAAAATTGCTCAATAAAAACCAAGGAGTTATGAGAAAAATAGGGCAATACTCAAAAACGTCATCAGTAACACATAAAACAATAGGGTCCTAATCAAAACGATAGTGCCATTTTACACACGTTAAATGGTGAAGAAGCTCATAAATACTGCAATGAAAATGGCATTTTACTTTGGAAAAGTCCTGAACTTTTCTTGTGGAAGTGGCGTCAGAAGGGTGGCAGCTTGTGAATTGCTGTGAATTGGTGGGAAGAGGTGGTCTGAAATCAGAGTTGTAAACCAGGGGGGGTGGGCGTGGCTCCCGGCGCGCACGCCGCACGGGGGGCAGCTGGTGGATGTTTGAAGGGGGGTTCTTGTGTGCTCAGTTCAGCTGGGCGCAATGTTCTACCCTGATCCAGTGTTGCTTGCGGATGAGATCATGCATGAACAAACACAAAATTTGGTTATGCTCAGATTGTCTCCAAACATATCAATCACGCTGGAACAAATTTATGTTTTCAAAACAAGCAGAACTGATGACACGCACACACACAAACAGAAATACATGGTACTTTTTTGGGGTGTGTGTTAGTATGTTTACATAAATGGAGTCATACTGGATGTATCAGTCTGCAACCTATTTTTTTTTTTTTTTTTTTTTTGCTCAACGCTATTCCTAAGAGACTTTTCTGTATTAGTCATGTAGACCCATCATATTTTCGCTGCCGTATAATGTTCCATTGAATGAATGCGCCCCATTTAGCTCTTCCTCTGTGGATGGTCATGTATGCTGTTTCCACTGGGTTATCGTCACATCTAAAAGTGGATTCACTGGGTCCCCATGGGACGTACACTTGATGTATTTTTTTCCCTTTAAGAATATCTTTCATTAATTAATTATATTGTGGTCAAATGTACAGAACAAAATCGACCATTTGCTTATTTTCAAGTGTCCAGTTCGGTGGCGTTAAGTACGCTTGCGCAACCACCCGTCTCTAGAACTTTTTCATCACCTCAAACTGAAACTCTGGACCCATCAAACAATAACTTCTGGCGTTCAAACCCTGGCCCACCACCTATTGCTGGGTGACTTTGAGCAATTTCTGTTCCTCTCTGAGCCTTGGTTTCTTCATCTGTAATTTGAAAGGAAGAACATATAGCTCCTGGATTTGGGCTGATGACTGCATGAGGTGACACAAGTGATGAGCCCACTCTTTCCTTGGTCCACTGTAGGTTCTAGTAAACAGCTTTTATTGTCATGTGAAATTGACCATATGTCCCATTATGCTCTGCTCTGATTTATCTGACATACAGTTCCTGTGATTGGGGGTGGTACATGGCATGGCTTGCTGGGGGACAGAGCTGAGGGATGGTGGAGTCTGGAAAGCTTCCTAGTGACGAGACCTTCACCCACGCTACTTTTACAGTTATTATTTTAGATGGAAGTTTCCAGGCCCCTCCCTGCTCACCCCCTGCCCCTGTCCAGGGCCCAGGCCAGCCCTCGGGGCTTTTGGGAGTGACCCATTTTCAGCCTCGGTCAGTGCCAGCCTGCCCACTGGGGCTGCCAGTTGCTATGTGCACAGTAGCAAATGGATTGAGGTCACGGAGCAGATGGCAGTAACTTTCAGTTGGGATCTGCCAGGCTGCGTCGGAACCAGTGACCCGGACGTAAACGGGTATGCGTCGCCCTCTCTCCCACTTGGGTCCGTAACTCTGAGACCTTGCCCCTTTCCAATGCCTGGTCAGGCTTCGCCCCAGGGCACCAGAGTGTCCTTTCAGGCTTCTTGGGCTCTTGTGAGTAGGGAGGAAAACCACATTCTCACAGGCAGCAGCCACATCTCAGCCCCTGGAGCTGCTGGCCTCACACTTTTTCAGGGAACTCAAAGCACCTTGGTCTCTTCATCTCATTATTCTGGTACATACTTGGGGGTTATCATTACCCCATTTTATAGATGGAGAAATAGAGGCGGGAGGAGGCTGACCCGGGGATCCCTTAATGCCTGTGGGTCAGAAAGAATTTATGTGGCCATATCTAAACACTTTGGTGAGTGGCTGGGAACACAGGAACTATTGGCTGGATTAGATCAGTGAAAAAAAAAAAAGCTACTGTTAAAACATTCCCAGTTGTAGAAGTATTTTTCCACCTTGTAATATCCTAACACTGCAGGCTTTTGGTTCACGGCTCTCGGAGAATTTGCAGGAAGCTGGGGATCCTCTGCACACAGATGCACAGATGTGTCTTACTCTTGGCTTTATCTACAGAGCCTAAAGCAGCACTGGGCACATGGTAGGTGCTCAAAAAAATATTTATGGAATGAATCAATGACTTGCTAAAGCTGTGGCTAGATGCCACTACAAAGGGAACAGTAAAAGAGAAAGAGAGAGAAGCCTTTTCCCATGCTCTTGATCCTAAGAAATTTAGCTACTCCTGTTCTACAGATGGGAAAGCTGAGTTACGGTTCTCAAGATGTGGGAGGTCTTACATAAATTCCCAGGTAGCTTGACTGTTAACGCAGAACGTTCCCATCGACTTGGCAGCCTTGGGACCAGCGATAGATGGGTTTGTAGTTGAGGACAATCCAAGCTGGAAGAAAATTCTCAATATTTTCTGAATCTATACAAAGACTCACTATAAAATGCTGTCTCTCTGAGGGTTGGTAAGATGCTGCCCTACTGTGTCCTCAAGAAAAGCGTGCCATGTCTTTCCAACTGATAGAAGCTGGAAACTTCTGGGGAAACGAAGGAGATGGATCCATCAGAGTGAGCAGGAGGGAAGGAAAGAACATCCGAGGCAAGATGCCCTTGTAGTGACTTTTCTCCTCTTTCTTGACCTCAGCTGCTGCACCAGCGTCTCCACTGGTCAGGAGATGGTGTGTGAGGAAGGGCCCGGAAGGTGTGGAACACGGTAGAAGGAGCTCCGGACTTGACATCTGAATTCTGGCTCGGTCCTACCCCAACCATCCCCTCACTGCCCTGGGCCTCGGTTTCTCGACTTATAGGTCAAGGATGGGGCAATAACACTGAAACTTCGGGGTTGTTACTGCAGTAGTTTATTGGATACCGTGTGGGGGAAATGCGTGGCACGTAGTAGGTACACAGCTCCTGCTAGTCCAGAGGAATCTGATTGGTGGACAAGAACTGGGGCCTTTTGGGGTTATGACCCTGAGATTTTCCTCAGAGTGCAGTGGAGGGAGCTTTACGAGCCATCCTCATAAGGACAGCTAATGACAGTGCTGCTTAATCACAGCTCTGCAGCAACACTTTCATGTAGAGGGATCGCTAGTCCTTCTCCAGCCACTGGCTAAAGCAGGGACCTGACCCACTCCGCCCTAATAGCACCACTCCTTTTATAGACTGCCTTTCATCCTGGCATCAGGCAGAGCTTAATAAGCATGATCTGTGGCCCCAACTCCACCCCAGCTTGCGGTTGAGCGGCCACATTATTAACCTTGATATTTTCTGCCCTAGGGGAGGAACTGTGGCACCAGAGAAGTGAAGGGACTTGCCCCAGGCTCTGCCATGAGCCAAACCAAATTCCGATGCCCAGTGTGCTCCTCTATCCTGTAGGTGCCCTCTTGGGAGGTGCAGAAGTGGCATAGAGTGACAGCTGGATTGTGCTTTTAGACATGCAGCATGACGGCTGAGATCCTTTTGTAGAGATTGAAAGAGATGATTTAATTGTTTACCTGTTAACTGGTCGTCTTCTCTCTACTAGATTAAAAATTCTGTGAGATCAGAGAGTTTGTTTCTCCTCTTCACTTCTATATCCCCAACACCTGGAACAATGACCAGCACACAGCAGGTACTGCATGAGCCTCTGGACTCATGAACAGATAAGTATAATATAGACTCTACTATGGGCCAACCCATTGACCATGGGGCGACTTCGAAGAGGAGAAACCATCTGAGCTGGGCTTGGAAGGAAGAGGAGCTCTCCAAGTGAAGACAGAAGCACATTCTGGGCAGATCATAAAGCAGAGCCAACGTCACGAAGGGAGATCCGAAAGTGATGGAGTTTAGGAGACGTGAGAAGGTCCAAGTGTCGGGCGAGAGGGGGTGAGTGATGGGAGGTGTGGCTTGAAGTCTTCGTTAGGCCCATATTCTTCAGTGAGGAACTTGGTGTTTGCTTTGGAGGTGACATGGAATGACAGCCAGCTTTGAACTTGAGCAAGACCCGCTGGGCAGTGATGACATCAATGGCTCGGGGCCTGTAGCCCATGGTCCTTGTCCCAGGGGAGAGAGGCTGAGGCTCTGAGCTAAAGGCGGTGGCCTTGAGAATGGAGTTGGTGGGCAGGGGATAGAGGCGGACTTGTTAAAAAAAGACTAACTGGTTGTCTCCACCCTTCATAAAGCTTCAATCATTCCATCCAGTGGGGTCCACACTTCCCTAACCTCAATAGTCGCTTGCTCACAACCATTGCTTCTCTGCCTTCTAAGCTGGATTTAAACAATGGTTGGCAACTTTTCCAAATTCCGTAATCTTTCAAAAAAAGATATTTTTTTGTGCACTTGTCAGACACTTAATCCGTAAGCACTTAATGAAAACCAAAAAATATCTTCTTCACCTTTCATTTCTTGGAGCTAAGCTCCAAGGCCATTGGACCGTCGCCTCCCTACCGTGCAGTACGGTGGGAAGAGATGGGACTCCTGAATTCTACCCTTGTCTGCCGGATGTGTGGCCTTAGGCAGGTTCATGTTCCCTCCCTGGGTCTCAGTTTGTCCATCCGTAAAATGAGAGGATTGGGTCATCATTAGTTTTTTGAAGTGTTTTCTATAGAATGCCTATTGTGATAGCTACTCCACTGAAAAAGGCAGGTGTTGTTGGTGTAATATATTGAGGAAACAGCGTGTTTTCTCTTCCCTGGCTGAAGATTGACGAAGATCATCTGTGTATTAAAGGCTCTGAGAAGTCCTATAGTCAAGGAACCATGTTTAATTTTGTTCATGTCATTATGTCTCCAGCAGTGGGACAGATAGAACTCGGTGATGACAGAACTCTGAAATCCTACAGGACTCTGGTTTTGTGATACTCTGGATTTGTCCAGAATGTTCTTTCAGTTTGAGCAGGCTGAGATTCCATGAGCAACTGCCCTGAATCCCGTTGGTTGAGTCTTTTGCTTGTGTTTTCCACACGGAGTAGACTGGCCTTGGGGATCTCAGTATCTCTTCCATCCCCAAGAACTCACCAGCAACTGTGATGAATGCCTGGGGCCAAGAGGAAGGGTGAGCGCTACACTGTGTGTCCCCATTCCAGACCCTCCCGGTCTCTCTCTTTGTATCTCAGATTTGACTGTCCTTAACCCACATCTTCGCAGGAGATGGTTCTTCCACCCCTGGTCCCTGCATCACAGTGAAAGATCATGTTCCAACGTGATCCATATTATTCCCACATTCTCCCAACATCTGATGACAGCTTTCCTTTCACAAACCACTATGGCTGGGGGCTGTTATATGAAAAAGGATTCTGTGGTGAATAGGTTTAGAATTAAAGAAAATCCAACAAATATTTTTTTTTTGCCCACAGGGCTTTTCAGAGCCTTTACGTGCTAATGTTTAATATGAATCTCTAAGGCGGGGAGTGTCAAGAATGCAATATTGATCACGGAGCATTTTTCCCTCTCACAGAGTATCTCAAGGCACTGGTTTGGTGGATGTCCATTTTTGGAAAGTCTGCCTTCCCAGGTTTGTTTAGGTCTCGAATGCCTATTTCTTGTGTATTTAATATTTCTCATCTATCAGTAAGAAAGCTTGCTGAGGGCAGAGTCCAGCCTTATAATCCTGTTGCATCTTCTTCCAACGGTTGTTTGTTCACAAAACCACTTATTTAGTGTACTTTGGTGGGCCACATTTGGGACTATGTCTTTCTTTCTTTCTTTTTTTGGTGAGGAAGATTGGCCCTGAGCTAACATCTGTTGCCAGTCTTCCTCTATTTTGTATGTGGGATGCTGCCACAGCATGGCTTGATGAGTGGTGTGGAGGTCTGTTCCCAGGATCTGAACCCACAAACCCTGGGCCACCAAAGCTGAGCACATGAACTTAATCGCTACACCAATGAGCTGGCCCCACGACTATTTATTTCTTTACAATGCTGTATATTTGTTGTTTTTTGCTATTCAACATCTACATATCTTTCCTATTTGGGAGAAATTCCAAAATAGGAGAGAGGTGGTCTCTATCTCCCTCTACACAAGCCAAGGAGGGGCAAATTCCCTCTCCCCCTTCCCTAGAAGCTAGGATATATCAAGTGATTACTGCTGGGCCAATTGGACATTCTTGCCTAGGACAGAAATCTTGGCGTGACATTGAAACTATGTAGCATTTATTCAGGAGCAGTGGACAGTGGTGGTGATGGTGAGAGCTGGGGCATCCTAATTTGCCTACTGCTGTGCTACGACATTGTTTGGGGTTTCAGCCTCCTAGCCTCCCTTGTTTCTTGCACACAATCCTTCTTGAAGATTCTGTCCTGCATCCCATGATCCAGTATCCTGAGCATTTATTTTCTGCCTCAGTTGGAGTTAGTTGTTTGGAACCAAGAATCCTGACTGCTGTGTCAAACCCATCCATGCCCACACCCATGTATCCATCCATTCAAAATATCTATCCATCCAAACATCCATCCATCTATCCATCCATCATTTACCCATCCATTCCTCTAACATAACAGACACTGAGCCAGGCACTTGGCACATTCCTAAGGTAAATAAATCAACAGGATCAGGAAACAGCAACAAACAGATGCCATATTCAAATCTGGGACTTTGTGGAGAGTTTCATGAAGGAGCAATTAACAAAAATGTGGGCTGTGTTTAGGAAAAGGGATGGTATAGAACTCCAGAACTGGAAATATTACCACCCTCAGACCTGAATGCGTGGAGAAAGGAAGCAGTTTTCAGAATCCAGAGATGGTATATGGAGAGGTCTGATAGCAGCTGTGGCCTTGGGTAGAGGGACACAGTCAAACTGTGGTGACCTGGCAGGGAGGGGATGGGAAGAAAAATGCCTTGTCACCACACTCCTCCCTCCCTCTGATCTCCTGCCAGTGCAAGAGAAAACATTGAATTAGGCCATAAAGGTCAGCCTCCCATGCAGAGAGCAGGATGGAGAAAGGTGGAGAGTCTATCTGGAGGATCAAATAGAAGACACCTGGCACCACAGTGTAAGGGGAGTCATGACACTTCTCCGCTCAAATCTTTCTTGTAGATTCTGAGTTGTCCAGCATCCAATCTAAAACCTTTATTTTCTGCCTCAATTAGGGTCAGTTGTTTGCAACCAAGAATCTTGACTGCTATGACAAATGCATTCATCCATCCATCCACCCATCCATCCATCCATCCATCCATCCACCCATCCATCCATCTATCCACCCATCCATCCATCCACCCATCCATCCATCCATCCATCCATCCCTCCCTCCCTCCCTCTCCCTTTCCCTCCCTCCCTCCCTCCCTCCATCCATCCATCCATCCATCCATGTATCTAGCCATCCAAACAGCCATCTGAACATCCCTCCCTCCATCCATTCCTCTATCCATCCATCCCTCCATCTATCCATCCATCCATTCATCCAAGCATCCATTCATCCAAACATCCATCCATCCAAACATCCATCCATCCATCCATCCACCCATCCACCCATCCATCCCTCCACCCATCCACCCATCCATCCACCCAAACATCCATCTAGTGGGTTTACACTACACATAGATAAAAGCCAAGGTATTAATGACCTACCAGACCTTCTATAACTTGTATCCCCTCCATTTCCCACCTGTCTTCATCTCCCCCAACTCTTCCCCTTGTTTCCTCACTTGAGCCACACTGACCTCCATGCTCCACTCTAGAAAAGCTCCTGCCCCAGCACCTTTTCACACGATGTTTCCTTTTCCTGGAACACTTTACCCTTACATATCCCCCTGGCTCCCTCACTCTCCTGCTGTCTCCCCAGCCTCTCCAAGTTTTTACTCAAATGTTATCTTCTCTGTTCACCTTTCATCCAATGGCAACTCCTCCCTACCACTCTCACTTATTTTCCTTAGCACTTTTCACCATCTCACATACTGTATATATTATTGGTCTTTGTTATTTATTGTGTGTCCCCACTCTCTGCCCCGACCTCCTGGTGGAATATAAATTCGAGGATGAAGGGATTTGTCTTGTTCTGTTTATTGCTATATTCCTAGTGCCCTGGCATAGAAGGTGTTTGGTAAATATTTATTGAATAAATGAATGCAGATATGGAAGCAGCTCTGTGAAATTTTCTGACCTGCTATTGGAGGGGATTCAGCTAAGCTGTGAGAGTTTCTGCAAACTCATGTCATCTCTAGTGCTGCACAGGCTGAAACTCAAATCAGAGTTAATGTGCTACTTGTGCCCTTAGGGGATGTCCTGAACTTTCCATGCAAGCCATGGAATTGGCTCTTAGTGACTTCTTGTCCTGCTTAGGAAAACCTGAGGGCAAGGAAGGGAAAAAGTGAGCACTTCACACATTTCATCTTCAAAGAGCTTAAGAAATGCTCAAGCAGTTAATTCCCCGGGCCCTCTGGGAAGTGGATTCTATTGTTTCTGTTCTGGCAATAGGGAAATGAGTGTGCTCAGGAGTTCTGTCATTTTCCCAGGACCACAGAGTGAGCTGTGAGTGGTGTCCAAATTGCATGGCATCCTCTGAGTTTCTGGCTGAGAGGCCTTCTATTTCCCTGTTGGTGGGCAGAGGAGTGGATGGGAAATGGTATAGACAGTCTTAGATGGTACCTTTCTCCCATTGTCAGAGGACCTTGGGATCTAAAAACTTAGGAGTTCACAAAGAAATGGAATCCACCAGAACTCATCTATCTTCTAGTGTTTCAGGTCTAAGTTGAGGCTTAAGTGTAAACTTGATAAATTCAGAGGAAATGAGCTTTTTCCCAATGCAGGTCATGGCAAAATAGGAAATAGATGCTGTGCTTGGCTAATCAGAGTCCCACCACAGTCCCAACACCTATGCTGTAGACTTTTCCTTTATCTCTTTGCCCCCAATGTTTACCTGATTTCCCATACCATCAGCAGTCTACTCTCTTGGAGAAAGGCCATCAAGAAGGTTAGCTACTTTGTATTAATAATATTGATGGGTGCTCCAGGGAATTTGTGTTCTTACAGGTATTATCTCCATGCCAATATTTTTCTATATGCTTTGGACTGAAAGTTGGGAGACCTGTTTTAGATTCTGTCACTAACTTGCTACGTATCAAGTTGGGTTTTGGTTTCCCATCTAATGAATAAATAATAACAATAAAAACACTTACATAAATATTTACCATGTATTAGACAATGCTCTGTGTGCTTTAAACATATTGTCCTACTTAACCCTCACAATTCTATGAGATAGGAGCTGTTTTTCTTCCACTTTTACAAATGAGGAAACTGAGGCATAGAGAGATTAAGTGATTAATCTCAGACTCAGAGCTGGAAGATATCAGAAGAGGGATTTGAATCCAGGCAGCCTGGTTCCAGAGTCTGGACTCTTAACCGCTACAGTATAAGGATTGGTTTGAACCACACATAGGAAGAGACTTCAATGAACAAGTCATTTCCAGCATAGCTTGTATTAAAATAACCCTTCCTCCAAAAACAATGATAAAAGCTGGACAAAAATACATGAAACAACTATTTATAAGAAAAGAATGCACCAACACAGAATTTGTGGGAATACGAGAGAGAAGGGAAGCATACTGAGATCTTCAAATTTATCCCAGCGTTTTCTTTAAAGACTTTGGTAAATTCACGGTGCAGGGGGATAGAAGATGAGCATAAAGTAGCCATCTTCCTGGGCTGAGGAGATAGAGGTTGAACTTTGGGGCTTCTAAAGTGGCTGGGACTTGAGAGGCATTTTCTGGAGAGGAGGGAACCACAGAGATATGAACCCAAAAATGTGTGTGCACTTTTTCCTTGAGGTATTTGCTGATTCCAAAGCTACTTACACATGGATCAAGACTTCCAGAAACCCAGAAAATAGTAGCATCTGGGAGGCTGAAGAACTGAGCATAGAGAGAACAGAAGCCCTTGTCTTCTGGGGAGACAGACGTTCAAGTTCAGTGTCCACCAAGGTGAAGGAGACCTCGTGAACACACCTGGTTTTCAGGAGTCATGAAATAAGAGTAAGTGCCACCCCTTAAGACTGAGAGCAAAACTGAATTGGAAAAGCCCAGAAAAGCCTAAAACAGAATCAAGGTCACATGCTTGTGGTCAATCTGCCTTCTGCACTCTCTGAAGGAAGTTAATTTCAGATGAATGGTTGAGTCAGACCTCAACCATTTTTCATGCATGATGTCCAACGTACAACGAAAAATTATGAAACGTACTAAAAACGGACCAAATGACCAAGATCAAGAGGAAAAAAACCCCCATACAATCAACACAAACCCACAGATAATTAAGGTAATGAAGTTATCAGACAGGGAAACAAACATGTATGGTTAAAATGGGGGAATTATCTGACAGAGACTTTAATAGTTAATATGTTTTAAAAATTAACAAAAAGATGTTGAATTTCAAAAGAGATCTGAAATCAATTTTTTAAAAACAAGAATCAAAGCAAAATTCTAGACCTAAAAAAAAAAATCTGAAATAATAAATCCCTAGATTGTTCTAATAGCTGATTAGACACAGAAGAAGAGAGAGTTAGTAAATTAAGAGAGAAATCAGTAAAAAATAAATATGCAGGATTGGGGCATAGAAAAATGATGATGAGTAATACAGAAAAGAGTGTGAGAGACATAGGGACTAAGTGAAAAGGTGTAAGAGACGTATAATTGGAATCCCAGAAAAAACAAGAGAAACAATGGGACAGAAGCAACATTTGAAGAAAAACTGGATGAGGATTTTGATTTTCCAAAAGTGAGAGGGACATTAAGCCACCCATTTGAGAAGTTCTGTAAAGCCAAAGCAAGTTCAATATAAGAAACCACACTTAGGCACATTATAGTGAAACTTCTGAAAACTAAAGACAAAGAGAAAATCTTAAAAGTGCCCAGGAAATAAGAGACATTCCCTTCAGTGAAACAGTAATGAGGCTGATGGTTGATTTTATTGAGGACCCTTGTAATATTCCAAGTGATACAAGGCTCAGATTGAACTCAGCTGAAAAGCACATGGTGATAGATTAGTAATGTCTGCCATGTACATGAAAGGGAGGAGTGACAATATCAATGCCACCTGTTTATTCTCTTTGATGTTCGTCGAGATTTCTTTCCCCTTTGTAAACATGGAGTGTCTGCTCATTACGAACCACTTTTCTGGATCCAGGCAGGAATACAGAGATTTAAATAAGATTCCAATCACTTAGTTGTAAACTCGAATGGCAGAGGTTTGGGCTATAGACAGCTTTGAGTTTAGATCTTAGTACGTTCTGCACTTACTAGCTGTGTGACCTTGAGCATGTCACTTAACCTGCTGGATCATTAGTTTATTCTGTTTTAAAGTAGATTCAGTAATAGTATCTCCTTTCAGTATTATTGGAGTCTTAAATGAACTAATGCATGCAAAGCATGCAAGATGATAGGTCCTCAAAACTAGGTTGGTATTATTTTTACTGTACATAGGAGCTGTCAGTCTCCAGCTGGCTGCTAAGTTCTGCTCATGCAGTGAACTTTTTTTTTCGCTCAATTTATTAATCACCCACTCTGTTGAAGGCAACATGTAGGATGGTTGGGTCCACAAAACAGATATAGTTCCTGAAATTCCTGGATCTTACCATCTAATGAACTTTGAGAACAAATGAATGGGCATCAGAATGAGTATTTTTCTTTGACTCTCCTGGAGTTTCTAAAGAGTTTCTATGGTGTATCCCCAAGAGGAGACATCCACAGGGACTACAGCCATCATTCATGAACTTCAGGTAGCTTGTCTGTAGGATGTTCCGCCTCTAAGGACATGTTGGGTCAGGCCAGCGGTAGCCACATGTGTCCCAACCTTCTTCCATCAAGGCTGCAGTATTGACTGTTTCAGGATCCAGAAGAGGATACTTCATGCCCTGAAATCCTTTGAGTTACTGCCCAAGATAGTTTCAGTCCATCCTTATCTCCATCTATGCCATAGCAATTTCAGCTGCTGGTGCTGTGGCCAATCATCTCAATTTCACCCTCCATCTTCCAGGTGAAGCATTGGCCAAAGAGATTGAATAAGGAGGACATCATAGTTTCCCAAAGGTTCTGACCAGTCTGTTGGCAAACAGAGAGTTTGGGGGGTGTCCTCGAGAAGGCTGAGAAAATGCCTATGATGCCTGGTTCCTAAGAGTCTTAGTATAGAGGAGCAAGATGTGGCTTGGGGTCAAAACCCTGGCTCTGCTAATGGCCAGGTGACATGTCTTTTTAAGTCAATTTACTGGTCTTTGTCAGTTTCCCCTCTCTATGAAATTGGTTTAACGATGCAGCCTTATCGTGAGAACTATCAAAGATGCGCATTGAGTCTCAGCACAGTGTAGCGCCATATTTTTGCTATTAGTCTATTTCGCATGTTCAGGGGATCTGGAAATTCCTGCCTCTGGAAAGACTCCCCACAAGTATTCTCATCAAAACACGAATTCATTCCCAGCCTTGTAAGGACTCGACGTGAACCCATTCACCTTCCTGTGAACAGAAAATGCTAACACAATGTTTTGGCCCCGAGAGCTGGTTCTGTCAAGAGTAGTAAAATGTTGTGGTTAAGCCCCTAGAGTTGTTTGGGAGAAGTGAGAGGTCTTGGGGGGAGCTAACAGGAAGTGTCTGGGCAGACCTCAGAATGTAGCATTGGGAAAGCTATGCTAGCAATTTGCAGCATCCAGCTGAATCTGGGTGAGTTCAGCTTCGTGGGCATCAGGAAGTCAAGAAGAGTGGTTGTCCCTCGGTCCTCCTGGGGCTGGGGTCAGCATCTGTGCTTGCAACTGTTCCACAAGCCTGGGTGTGGCAGAGATAGCTAGGTGTTCAACAAAAATTTGTGACCTCTCACCATTTCCTTAGTGAGGAGTTGTCACTTGGAGGTGATTGCACAGGCAGGGACTGTAGTTCCTGTCCCCACCCCGTCTCAAGCAAGTAGGGACACATGACTGGCTCTTACCCATGCAATATGAGTGTGTCATTCCTGGGCTAGAGACTTTAAAAAGCAATGGGGCTTCTTCATGCTCTCTTCTTCTGTGTGGTGATTGACTGCAGAGGACTCCGAGGTCCCAAGGGGTGGTGGACCCACAGGATGTCACGTGCCCTTGTGTCTGAGTCATTGTGTGGAGGAATCCCTACCCTAGACCTTTATGTGGGCACAAAAAATAAATTTCCATTGTGTTAAGCCACTACCATTTTTTGGTTTATTTGTTACAGCAGCTAATGTTGCCCTGATACCCCGAGTTAGGTATCCCCAAATTCAACAGATCCTTAGCCCTCCTGCTGTCTGTGACGCTGGGCCTCTGGGAGGCAGTTCTCGCTCCCCACCGCCCTCACTCCACCAGCTGTATCTTGACTCTTTACATTTGAATGAGTAAAAAATATTAACCATACCAAGCGTTGGTGAGGATGAGGAGGAACTGGAACTCTCATATGCTGCCGGGGGAGTGTAAAATGGTACAACCACTACAACAGGTTGGAAGTTTCTTAAAGAGTTAAACATACGCCTACCTTACGATCCAGTCATTTTGCTCCTAGGTATTTACCCAAGACAGATGAAAGCATATGTTCAAAAAAGACTTGTACACACATGTTCTTAGCAGCTTTATTTTACTCGCTGAAAACTGGACACTGAGTCCCCAGTATTCCCTAAGTGCCTGCTAAATGTCCTGCCCGTAGTTTCCACGAAATGTCCTAGAAAACTCCCCACTTTGGGCCTCACTCTACATAGAGCCCCTTAGAAAATCTTGAATCCCATGACTTCTTTTCATCTCCACCACTGCTGTAGTCCAAGCCACCATTTCCCAAAGACAATGACCACAGTATCCTATCTGGTCCTTCCATCTTTCCTCCTTTTCAATCTTTTCTCAGCATAGTGGCCAGGGAAGTCTCTAAAAACGTGGATCTGACTACAGTCATGCGCCACATAATGTTTCTGTCAACCATGGACCGCATATACGATGGTCGTCCCATGTGTAGTACCGTATAGCCTAGGTGTGTAGTAGGCTATATCATCTAGGTGTGTGTCAGTATACTCTATGATGTTTGCACAATGACAAAATCGCCTAACGACACGTTTCTCAGAATGTATCCCCATCATTAAATGACTCATGACTATATCCTTCCAATTGCTTCCCAATATACTTAGCATAAAATCCAGCATCCTTACTGTGCCCCACAAGGCACTAGATAACCTGACCACTGACTCTGTGGTTACTATCACTCTTTCCTTGACCACTGGCTCCAGCTACATTTGTCCCCTTGCTGCTTCTCAAATACCAACTCCTCTCTTCCTTAATGAAACCATGTGCTTTCCATTCTCTTTCCTTCTAAGACTATTCCCTCAGATCTGCCACATAGCTTCTTAATGGTCTCTGCTCAAATGTCACCTCATCAGAGAGGTGATCTCTGGACACCTCAGTAAAGGAACCCTCCACCTTACTTTACCTTACTTTATTTTTCTTCACGGTACTTGTTACTATCTATAATTATTCTGTTAACTTTCTATTGCCGTTTAAAAAAGTGACCACTAACTTAGTGCTTTAGAGCAATGCACATTTATCAGCTCACAGTTTCTTTGAGTCTGGAGTCTGGGTACCCCTTAGTGGAGTGCTCTGCTTTGGGTCTTCTCAAAAGGCTGCAATCAAAGTCTTGGCTGGGCTGCATTCTCATCTGGTGGCTTGACTGGGTAAGGATCCACTTTCAAGCTCACTGAAGTTTTGGAATAATTAATTTCCTTATAGTCACAAAAGTGAGGGTCCTGGCTTCTTGCTTGATGTCAGTTAGAGGCCACCTTCCGCTCTTAGAGGCGACCTGCAGTTGCCTAACGTGGCTGCTTACTTCATCGAGCCAGAAAGGAGGGTCTTCAGAGTGAGTCAACTAGCAAGACAGTCTTACATAAGGTCAGAGAAATGACACTTGCCATATTTGATTGGTTAGAAACAAGTCATAGGTCCCACTCATACTAAAGAGAAGGGGATGACAAAGCCATGAACACCGAGATGCAGGAATCATGGAAGGCGTAACTTAGAGTCTTTATATCACAATTCTATTCTATTTTTTTCATTTATTTCACTTTTCATCTATAACCTTCCTCATTAGCTCACAACCTTCAAGGCTACAGGACCTTATGTGTCTTGTCTGTGACTATATCCCCAGCACCTGGAACAATTACCGGCATATAGCAGGTATTCAAAATATATTTCTTGAATGAAAAAAATTAAGCTTATTTTAATTGAGCTAGCTTGAGTGAATTTTTGTTCCTTTAAAAAACAACAAAATTGGGGGCTGGCCCCGTGGCCGAGTGGTTAAGTTCGCGCGCTCCACTGCAGGCGGCCCAGTGTTTCGTTGGTTCGAATCCTGGGCGCGGACATGGCACTGCTCATCAAACCACGCTGAGGCAGCGTCCCACATGCCACAACTAGAAGGACCCACAACGAAGAATATACAACTATGTACCGGGGGGCTTTGGGGAGAAACAGGAAAAAAATAAAATCTTAAAAAAAACAAACAAACAAAAAAAAAACACAAAAAAACAACAAAATTGCCATTTGAAATATTGCTTTGAGGTTTAAAATGTGGTATCAATGAAAGAGCTTTGTAAACTGTAAAACATTCTGTAAATGCTAGGCGCTATGCTTATTATGGTCTCACCAGCTCATCTTCTTGGAAAATCATTGTGGTTTTTTTTTTTTAAATTAGTGTTGTACACTAGTTACTTCTCATTCTCCTTCTGCTTGGGAACATTATGGGATGCATTCCCGGTCCCTTAAAGTGGCCATAGGACTTGCACTGGCCATTGAACAGCAAGTGGTTGTGATGTATGTCACTTCTGGATGGAAGCTTTAAGAGCTGGCATGTATGATGACACTATTTCCCTTTGCTGTAGTGACCCACAATGCTTTTGGTTGTGGCTTCTTACTTCTTACTTCCTATCTCAGCCTCGGTCCCTAAATGCAGATGATGCTGAGCAGAATTCTCAGCTGATTTCAAAAGACATCACAGGGAAAGCAAGAAACAAACTTTTTTTGATTTAATCCACAGACATTTGGGGATTGCTTATTACTGCAGCATAACCTGGCCCATCTCGACTGATACAGCAACCAACCTTTCTTAGATAAATAGCTCTTTTATCTTGTGGCTCTTTATCCTGGAACAAACCAAATAAAGTTGCTCATGTGAGCAGCAGCTCGATTAAACAAAACCTCCTATCTGTCTCTGTGACTATGAGTTTGCCTTGTTCACAGTATCTTAACATGTGTGGGAGGTTACATAGCCACTCCACGTACATTGGATGTATTATTCTGAAGAATGACTGCCTATTGCTTTAAGGTCTGTACCTCTTTGCCCCTACCAGCCTCCCAAAGTAAATTTCAGGCATCCTCACCATGGCCATATTAACCCTCTTGCTTCCAACCCAAGACCCTGCTACTGGAGATCTGCACATGCCAAGTTGCTCCACTGAATTTCAATGCTTAACGCAGTTCCCCAGGACGCCCTGCATCCACCTAACTGAATTTCTCAGACGTCGCCCAGCATTTTGAGACCATCCCAGACATCTCACCATTTTTCAGATGAAGCTCCAGCTGTCCAACAAATGGAATGCAATGTTATTTAATCAGAGTCATAGGCTGAGGAACCAGACTCTGCGGACCTAAGTTAACTACCATTACGGCTTACCCTAGATCGGCAGAATCTGTAGAAGACTCATAGCAATGATTTTATTTTACTTGCCACTTCACAGCCCAACCCTTTTGTCCTACCACTCTCTCCTCATGTTAATTCCCGTCTTAATGAAGCCGTGTATACCAACCAGCTCTGTTGCAAAAGGCAGTTTTCCATGAAACCTGGATTTCAGTCAAGTAAGAGCTTTCATTGGAAGGAGCTGGAATCAGCCGACCCCACCAGCATGTATTTTTCAGATGTATCTACTCTATGACACCAGAGAAAACTGGTCCGTGTTTAGCCTAGTCGGGTTTTGAAGGCACAGCTGGTGGGGAAGAGGGTGTGTGTCTGAGATTCCTTCGCCCCGCGTTTGGCCTCCGTTAGGATAAGTCATCCCCAAAGTTATCCAAAAGCTCATCATGAGGGCTGGCTTTGGGATAAGAATGGCCCTTTCTCACTGTGGCTTTTATGATTAATACACCAGATTCATAAATACACATATGCATTATCCACACATCCATTTTTATATCAATAGCAAATGCTTTCCAGATGTGTGTTTGAGGTGACAGGCTCTGTGCTGCTGACTTTTTATTTTCTGTTAGGTCGCAGACCGGCCTGGCACACAGCCTATTGTTTTTATATCAAAAAGACGGGTCATACCTGCTTAATAAGCCTGAGGAATTCGCAGCAACCTGGGGGAAGTGAAGGAATGTGGCTTTCAGATCCGATTAGAGAGATGTGGCCAGGTCTCCAGGGTTCTCAGATTCAGCTCCCTCAGCCTACAATGTCATCCATTGTCTTCCTGGGCCGTGTGCTAAATGATTCAGGCTTCTGTACCCCCTCTTCCGTAGCCTGTGTGTGGAGCCCCCGAGCCGTGTACGCCCACAGGGAAGGTAACCACTGAGCTCTCTCTGCTGGCTTTCTGGTCTTCTGTTGTCTCTGCAAATGCTCTCTGTGGTGGCCTTTGTAGGGGCACAGAGAAGGAGGCCACAGGTGTGGATGTCTCTTAGGGAAGTCCAACTCCTCCCCAAGTTTGAAGAATCTTTGCTCTTTGACTTTTGGGTGACAGAGATCTCCAGAGCATGAGCTTTACAGTTAGAATCTTGGTCTGGCTGTTTACCAGCTGTGTAACCTTGGGCAAGCCCCTTAACCTCTCTGAGCCTCGGGTGGCTCGTCCGTATAGTGTAGATCTTAACACTTCATATCTCTTGGGTTATAGTGAAGATTAAATGATATGATGCATGGAAAGCTCTTAGCACAGAGTCTGGCATGTAGTAAACCCTGAATAACGAGGACCTATTGTCATTATCGTGATTACTACTCCTATTATTATGTTAACTTACAATTTAACAATATAACACTGATTTTCCCATGGTGGTCCCTTGGTTGAGAATTGAGTGGGAACAAACACTTTCTGGAAGTCCTCCCTGGCCCTACCTTAAAGTTTCTCTTGAAACATCCCCGTTCGGGAACTATTTCCCAGAGCCCTGGAAACCAACACCATGTCCTGATGGTCTGGAGCCACATCAGTGACTTTGAACTCTAGGCAAATTTTTTGTTGTTTTTAATTTTTTTCTTCTCTTTTTGGAAGGGCCCGAGCTGATTTAGGCCAGATCAGAGGTGCGACGTGAAGCCCGGGCCCCGGAGCCAAAGCTGGGTCTATTTCCCCTCTGATGGAGGCCTTCCTCCTCGCCAGGGTGGACCCCAGCGGGGCACATACGAGGCACTCAATGAGCGTGTGTCGAGTGAGTGGATGGGGAGGGGGCTTAGTGAAGAGTCATGCCAGAGGGAGTAATAGTATGACAATGATAATGAGAATGAGATCGTACCACTCATTTTCCGAGCGCTTAGGTACTCCACGGCAGGCAGCCGGCAGGCGTCTACCGATTTTCTCATTTACTCCTCATGAGGGGGACACGATGAAGCTCTTTCAAGAGATAAGGACACTGAGGTTTAGCCTGAGAGCCCATGATGGTCAAGGGTAGAGCCTTGGTTTGGGCCCAGGGAGTCTGATTAAAGGGCTCTTGCATCCGTCCACCGCGTCATAGGCCTGCCTGACTCAGTTGTCCAAGTGTTCAAGCTTTGAACTGAAGTCCCCACGGAGTGACCCTGCTCCCTTTCAGTTTGGGGTGACACAGGTGGAAGCATGAAACCGGAACAGCAACATTTCAATCCTCTCCTTTAAAGAAAGGGACCAGATGAAATAAATTATGTCTGTCAATAGATTAAACAGATCACGCTCTGAAGGAATTCTATGAAATCTTCAAAAAGGATGAAATAGATCTTTACAATATCCTCCAATGATTTCACTGTTGTTGAACAATTATATACATTACATATCTATGTTTCTATATACGAAGAGAAAAAAGTCTTCAAGGAACAACTACATATTTAAGAGCGGGTTAAATTTTATGTATATTATTCCAGTTTTAAAAATTAGATTTATATTTATAATTTTTATTTAAAGTTTATTTATACTTTTTGAATTAAAAATAAATCATAAGCCATAAAAGGATATACAGTGAAGAATTCCCCCTTCTGCTGACCAGGGGCGCCCAGTTCTCTTCCCAAAGAGCAATTCAATTTCTCATGTGTCGTTTTAGGAAGAGTCAGTTATCAGGGGTTTCAATTAGAGGGAGAGAATTTTCCTTCTAATGTATATCCAGTTTGTATCTATCGTTTGAATTTTTGACAACAAGCTTAGTGTAAAGAAAATTAAAAGTGGGGCTGGCCCGGTGACATAGCGGTTAAGGGCGCATGTTCCACTTCGGCAGCCTGGGGTTCACTGGTTCGGATCCTGGGTGCGGACATGGCACCGCTTGGCGAGCCATGCTGTGGCAGGCGTCCCACATATAAAGTAGAGGAAGATGGACACGGATGTTAGCTCAGGGCCAGTCTTCCTCAGCAAAAAGAGGAGGATTGGCAGTAGTTAGCTCAGGGCTAATCTTCCTCAAAAAAAAAAAAAAAAAAGAAAATTAAAGTTAATTACAAATAATCATTAAAGGACACGAATACCCCACCTTGACCATCTTCTATGTCTCAGCTTCAGAAGCAGATGCTAAGAAACTGTCCCAGAGAGTGGGACGACTAGCTGTGTTCCCTGCTTCTTCGGTAGCTACAACAGTTGATCCTTCAACTCCAACTAAGGAGAAAATCGTGGGGAGGCCTTTGATCTCTGGCCTCATCACCTTGACGCATCTCCCTGGCAACCACCAGGCCCCACGAGGTGGAGAATGCCTCTCATTGTTCCATCCTCCCCACCTTCACTCCACCTTAATTCCTGTGCGGGTTCCATCCCAGCCTTCTGTGGGCTTTGATGAGCCACGAAGACATTTGTGTAGATAAAATGACCCACTTCCCTCCTCAGCCTCCTCACTCCTTTCTTTGCTTGCCCCTCTGTCTACAAGGTGCCCCCATTGCCCTCATGGGCCCGGGTTCAAATCTCAGTTATCTGTGTGACTGAGTCCTATGAACCCTGTGTGGGGAGTCACTTTGCACCTCAGAGCCTCAGTTTTCTCATCTGCACAATGAGGATAATAGTGGTACCCATGTCTTAGGGCTGAAAACCAAACACCTTCAAAGCACAGTGGCTGGCACACAGCAAGTAATTAACAAAGGTGTTGTGTCTTTATTGAGAGAAAGCCTGGGGGCCTGGGTGACTTCTCTAGATTTGGTTATTAGGGTTGACCTCTCCATAGTGATTGAACTTTTATTGGCAATCTTGGTCTATCTATCTATCATCTATCTATCTATCTATCTATCTATCTATCTATCTATCTTCCTTTATTTTCCGTGTTCTGGTTTGATGGATGACCTTTCTCTTTGACACAAGCACCTGTTGGCTGTCTGTCTCCAGTGATCCCATCCTCTCATGCTTCTTCTCACCTCCAAGGCTTTGCATGTGCTGTTCCCACTGCTCTGAATGTCCATTCCTGTCCTCTCGTCCCCTGGTTACTCTGGTTTGCCCTTCAGATCTCAGCTGAGATGTCACTCTCTCCAGGGTTCTTCATTCACCAAGATGTTCACCTTAGCAGCTCCCAATCTTAGTATTTATCACATTGTATCACGATTTTCCCTTTGCTTACTTGTAACCCACTCCCTCAGTCTGTGAACACAGGAAAGCTGGATCTGTGCTCTGTCCAGTCTTTATCCCCAGCCAAGCATCTGACCTAGAAGGTTTTCAGTAGATATTTTGGTATGTTCATTTAACAAATATTTTTTGAGCTGCTACTAAGTATCAGGCACAGTGGTCATGAACAAAAGAAGAGGATGCTTACTCTCAGGGAGTTTATGTTCTAATGTGGGTGGATGTGTGGATGCTGGACTCTAGAACGCCTGATCGTCAGCAATATGGAACTTCTTGTAGTTATCTGGGCACGCTTGGCATTCCCATCTCTGTGCATTTGCACGTGCTGGTCTCACGGTCTGTAGCTCCCTTTCTCCAACGTCTGCTTCACCCCGCACCAGAGCTGGGGGAACAAATCACCAGGGAGAATCACCCCTGTGATTCTCATGCACTTGAAAATTCCATCAAAGCAGGGTCTTGAGTGTGTGGGCGCCAACTGGAGCACAGGCCCCAGAGGAGGCTCTCTCCTCCCCTCTGAAGCTCCAGGACCCAGGTCAGCTTGGCACTGAGAAGGCCCTTCGCGAACATGTGCTAAAGAATGAGTGAAATCATATTTTCGCTCTTTCTGCTTTTGGCTGAGAAAGGATTTCGTTTCCAAGGGGCCTTTTGCACAATTCTGATCTCATCCAGTGCTCGCCGATGTGATTAATTTAACACTGAGAGGCTGGTGGGTGAGGCCTGGCCAGGGGCGCTGGAATTATCCAGAAACATGTTGCTATAGAAATGCCAAGTGACCTGGTGGAACTTGCACGGCCCACTGATGTTAAATAACATGTACATTGTTTATTAACAATATTGATTGATTTTTATGTTAAAAGAGGCATTCCTTTCCCATGTAGAAAATGTTTAAATTAAGTTTTGTTGAGAAACAAACATTTATGCCATAGATGCACAATGGCAAATTTTTTGGGGGAAAGGGGAATTTATCCAAGGCTTAAGGGGAGGTAGGGATGGGGGTCGAACAGGGAAACAAAATAGAAAGAGAAAAATATGGGCAGGCTGCCTTCTACCCCAGGCAGGGCCTGGAAAAACCCTATCTGTGGCCAAGTTATTTTGCACGATTGTGTTTGATGAAGGCCCAGCTGGCTGCTTGGCTTTCTCTCTGCTTCTGAAGAGGGATTATGCTTCCGAAAGGGGGCATTCTACGTGGAATCCAGGATTCCTGACTCCTTTTCTAGAATTCTTTTCCTTACTCCACAGTCTTTCAAACCCAGGGCATGATTCCAGATATTGCTCTCTTTTTGAGTGAAAGGCGATCTTACCAGTTCCAGTGGTAGGAAATTCATTTCTGAGAGCAACAGATGAACTTATTGGACTCCTCTCATGCTCTCTATAAAATGCAAGTGTAGCTCAGGGTAGGAGATTCAAATATCTTCGAGGGCTGGGCAAGTAGGGCAAATGAGTGAAGCTGATCAAAGATGTATTTGTTAGGCGGGATTCTGGCAGGGACCAGATGGTACTCCCCAACTGGGCCATTGGATAAGCGGTTACTCAAGCGACTGTTTTCAAATGTCTGGGAAGGACGTAGGGGACTCACAGGGTAGGGGGAAACCAAGCAGAAAAGTACGGTACCCTGAGGCTAGGTGGGAGCGCTTACCTCCCCTAGGCTGAAGGAGAAGTTACTAGAGATGGCAACGCTATGGAGTGGCCCTGGACAGGAGACCTGACCTTGGATAGAAGGACTCAGCCAACCTGCTGAGACTGAGTGCCCCCACAGGGAGGGAGCTGGGGAGTATAGACTCCAGTGTCACTTCCACTCGCATTTCTTCCCCATGTCTCCTGTTGGCCAAGTCCAACTTGAAGTCAAAGAAGGGACTCATACAGATCCCCAAGGATCAATCTCCAGGGGCAGAGAGGAGGGCGGATAAGAGTGGACAGTGGGTCTGCAAGGACACAGGGAAGATGGTTAACATGGTACATAAGGCAGGTTTCATTTCTACAAAGAAATACATCCCATGTTCCTTGAAAAACATGGCTTTCTTTGCTACATTAATTTCCCTATGTCTTGGTTTCCCATTATCTAAAATGGGAATAATAATAATAATAATAAAAGTATCCACTTACCAACCCCCAGAGAGGAGTTATATTAAACGAATGGATTCCTGTAATGAACTTAGCATATTATTTTATTACACCATCGTGATCCTTTGTTTCTCTACTTTTCAAAGTGACATGGGTACAAGACCTATTTTACTGTCCCTTTAATTCTTCCGTAAGTAAAACAACAGTGAGAGCTCACTAATAGAGAGCAAATGACTCTGAGACACAGTGTAAGGAGACAATTGGGAGTGGTGGGGACTGTGGCAAAATGCAGGGTCCTGTCTCAAGGCACCACCCACCACTCACCTCTAGCTGATTACGACCTGGTAGGAATGTAGGCTGAGTGTTGCCAGAACTTTCAAGTTTTCAAGAAAACTGAAAAACTGGAATTTTTATGTGAAAGCTTCTGACTTTTTAAATGTTGGCAAATGGTTCAAATTTTTAAAAAAGTATATCGTCTGAGCCAACATTCGGTGAGCCAAACAAAACAGGTCTGGGGGCTGGATCCAGCTCACATGTAGCTGGTTGTCTCTTTGGTTAAGCTTACGCCCGTGGACCAGAGAAAGCTGTTGGCTTCTCCAGGAGGAAAGAGCATGACCTTGGCCCCCGGCAGAGGCCTCATTACTGAAGGCCTGAGCTGAAAGAGCAGAGATAAGATAAAGCATCCTTGACCTAAACTGTTAAGAGCTGGAAGAATGCATAGGAAGCAGAGACATTTAGCTGGCAGGAAAGGCAGAGTGAGTGACACTGGCCTTTCTCACTAAAAGGAGACATGGGGTGCATTTCACAGGATGCCAGTTCCGCTATCACATTCAGGACCCCAAAGTAGCCAGAATCCTGGTTTCATCTGGACGTCCCCATGAAGTGATTTTCCCTTCGGCCAGAGTTTTTTTTTTTTAACGTTCTTTGTAGGGGGGCAAGGAGAAATAAAACCCAACTCTGTGATAGTGTATCGATTCAAGGAATTAACATCAGCACACATGCAATATGCTTCTCGGGAGAAAGCGGGCTGCAGGCACTGCTCCCACGTGCTTCAGGGCTGTCCAACTTAATACACCCCTGGAGCGGCTTCAAGCTCTCCTCCCGCGGCCTTCCCTCACAAAAAATAAAAATGCCGGTTTGAATTCCCCATCTTCGGAGACAGACCGAGTGCACAGTCATGTATAGAAATCCTCTCCCCGCGCCCACATCTGTTAGACACATTGCCACGGTGTACTCCGGTTGTTCAACAATGAACAGAATTATTTCCTCTCATTACTCCCCATGTCGCTTGAAAACCGCACTCGGAAAAAGAAAACCACGAAGGGGGCTCCGCCAATCAAACAGCCTGGCCCGCTCGACTTTCCGAACATGGGAGCTGGGGGGCGGCGGGGAGGGGGGCGCTCGGGGCGGACGTGGGCTGCGTGGAGGGGAACAGAGCCACACTTGTGATGGATTTCTGTTGCTTCCCGTGTGTGTGTCTTTTTGTGTGTCTCAGCATGTGTGGGTCCGCGCACGTGTCTGCACAAATGTCTGTGCGTCTCTCTGGGTGTGTGTCTTTTTGTCTCTATCTGCCTGATGGTCTGTAAGTGTCAATCTGAGTGCTGTGTGTCAATTTCATTTCATTTCACTTTATCCTGCCATTGTTTTCCAGCTTTATTGAGATATTAACATATATGTAAGTTTAAGGTTTACAATGTGATGATTTGATACACGTATATATTGCCAAATGATTACACAATAAGGTTAGTTAGCACCTCCATCCTCTCATGTAATTACCGTTGTGTGCATGCGTGTGTGTGTGGTGAGAACATTTAAAATCTACTCCCTTAGCAACTTTCAAGTATACAATACAGTACCGTTAACTAGAGTCACCAGGCTGTGCACTGGACCCCCAGTAGTCATCTTATAGCTAGAAGTTTGTGCCCTGGGACCAGCGTCTCCCCATTTCCCCCACCCCCCCAGCCTGGCAACCACCATTCTACTCTCTGCTTCCATGAGTTTGGCTTGTTTAGATTCCGCATAGTAGTGAGAACATACAGTATTTGTCTTTCTCTGCCTGACTTATTTACTCAGCACGATGCTCTCCATGTTGTGCCAAAGGCAGATTTCCTGCTTTTTTATGGCTGAATAATATTCCATTGTATGTATATACCACATTTTCTTTATGCATTCATCCGTTGATGAGTGTGTGTCTCTTTTAAATAGCACCTATTTACCGAATGCTTACAATATGCCTGCCTCTGTACTAAACACCTTCTGAATGCGCGGGCGTTCCTACTCAGTCTTTACAGCCACCGTGCCTCAGAGATTGAGATCTTAACTATAGATGACTAAGCTGAGGCTTGCTCGTCCATTCATCCATTCACTCAAATATCTGTTCAGTACCTCCTGTGCACAGGCACTGTCGCGGACACGGGGGGAATGGCAATGAAGCAGACACACAAAGTCCCCAATGGCGGGGCTCTCGCATCTGAGTTGGGAAAGGCATGTTATAGACCAGTAAACAAATATTGTGTTTTCAGAGCTGGTGAGTGGTGGAGCTGCAATGTGTTCACAGAACTTGTTGACCGTGAGTGTTGTCAGTTCGAGCCCTGAGCTAGAAGTCCAGCAGGTGCCATGGTTGGCTTAACCCCTTTGCAAAGAGCACACCTATACCAGGTGCCAAGAGGGCCCAGTATTGAATGCTCCGTTTGGAGGTCGCCTGAGTCATTTGCCTGTAGGAATGATGCAACCTTCTGAGTCTGGGGTCTTGAAAATATTACAGCGCTCCAAATGGGGGATAAACTAGGCGAGACCCACTTTGTGCCTCTTTCTGCAGGTGCAGTGGCTGTGTGTGTGGAGACACAGATCTTGCTCTTTCTGTCCCGGATTCAATCGGACGCTGCTAAATGAAGGCAGGCTGCGGGCATCACCCAGATGTGAGCTGGAGCATTGGCGCAGCCACTTATGGGAGGTGTGACCTCAGGTGAAAGAACCACAAATTGGGCTCGAGGAGGATACAGATGCTTGGCTTCTGTAGATCTGGGGATTGTGGAGCTGAGAGTGGACTATGGGGTCCTGAGCTGACAGGGAGCCTCAATGAGTTCTGGTATCATTTCTTCTCTCCAGGAAACAAACCGAACAGAGTGTTCACTTAGGCAGCTGGATCTGTATTTTTTTTTTTTTTAAAGATTTTATTTTTTTCCTTTTTCTCCCCAAAGCCCTCCGGTACATAGTTGTGTATTCTTCGTTGTGGGTCCTTCTAGTTGTGGCATGTGGGATGCTGCCTCAGCGTGGTTTGATGAGCAGTGCCATGTCCGCGCCCAGGATTCGAACCAACAAAACACTGGGCCGCCTCCAGCGGAGCGTGCGAACTTAACCACTCGGCCACGGGGCCAGCCCCGGATCTGTTTTTCTTGGGAAGCACCAGGAATTAGGCACCAATTTCTTGTTTTAGGTCTAAAGGTGAGGAAAGGGCAATCTGGCCCTCTAGAACCACTTAAGGTATTTCAGGTGGTGAGCCTCCTATCCCTGGAGGCATGTAAGCAGAAGCTGCAGTATTCCATGGAAAGGAGTCTTTTATTGGGTAAGAGGTTGAACTAAATAATCTCTGGAGCTCTTTTCAATGCCCAATTCCAAGTTTCTGTGACATTTTGGAGTTTATTATATTCAGGGCAAACTGACTGAGATATATGCAGCATCCACCCCTTCCTCGGAGACTTAACCACTCAAGAATCACTTGGCAAGTTTTTTTTTTTCCCCTTGAATCTCAAGAATCCCTTTCTTTTGGTCTAAACTCAGGCACAAAGGTTGATGAGGCATTTAACCTACAGACATAGTACAGTGGAGTGGTTCTGAGCTGGAGTTAAAATCCTGCACTACCACTGACTAGCTGAGTGACCTTGAGCAAGTGACTAAATCTCTCTGAACCTCTGTTTTCCCATCTGTAAAATGGGGCTCAGGATAGAACCTGCCTCATAGTGTTGATATGGTGGTTGAATGAGAGGCTTCTTGTAAAAGATTATCAGAGTGCTTGACACAGAGTCAGCCCTTCATAAACATTAGTTATTACTATTATTTATTCAGCAGATATTAACTGAAGGCCAGTTAGTTATCAAACCTGAGGAATCGCGGATGCTGTTCGGAAAACCCTTATCGTCTTACTCTCAGGGGCATCGAAATGGACAGAGGAAATGCAAAGCAACACACCCCCCCCCCGCCTCTCGAGTTTCAAGATGTCTTTCCACGAGGTCACCTTTGGATCAAATGCAAGGCTTGGGTGCTGCTTGGGTCTTGCTTTTTTCAGAATCGGCTTTTCCCAACCAGACTGCACGTGCTATTGATATGTAAGATAGCGTTATTTATTACTTGTTGAATGCCCACAGTCTGTTCAGCCCTGTACAAGAGATAAAGGAGATAAGCCCCAGCCCCCGGGGCTTTGCGATTTAAGTTGCACAGACTCCAAGCGCGCCAGCTGAGACAGAGTTTGGATGCCCACGGCACGTCAACTCTCAGCTCACTCATTCCTCCCACAAAGACGACGATTAAGTGAGAAGCTGAGCTCAGGTCTTTGCAGAGTTTTTCTCGATATAGAAAAACAGTAACAGCAGATGCTATTAAAAATTAATTTAAAAAGAACTCTTTCTAAGCTGGAAACCACAGAGCAGTAAGTCTCCACAAACCATGAAACTGAGCGGATTTTGATTTCCTGTGCTTTACAAGTCTCTGACTTTAAAAATCTACCCTCTAAATTATTTACCCTATGCGGGTGGGGAAGGGAGAATGATGACTTTTCTTTTTTTTTCTTTTTTTTTTTTTCGGTGAGGAAGATTGTCCCTGAGCTAACATCTGTGTCAATCTTCCTGGATTTTGTATGTGGGATGCTGCCACAGCATGGCTTGATGAGCAGTGTGTGGGTCGGCATCCAAGATCTGAACCCATGAACCCCCAGGCTGCTGAAGCAGAGTGCTCGAACTTAACCACTATGCCACCGGGCCGGCCCCTCTGTAATGATGACTGTTTTAAGGTGGATAAAGAAGTACAAACGTGTGCCATTTTGCTTGGAAGTTTGGTGTGTTTAGGATCTCAGGCTTCTCCTGTGTTCTGGCAACCATGATGCTCTCACTGTGGTCCGTGCTCAGTGACATCATGAAGATGCTCCACAAGAGAACATTCCTTCAGTGCCATTCTGTTTCCAAAAAGAAGACAGACCCCAAACACCCAGTGGAAGAAGTATCTGGGTGTTGTTAGCAATGCAGTGGGCTTGGTCCTGGCTGGTCAATTCTGTCCAAAATTGCAGGGAGATTGGCCAGGGATGAAACACTGAGAGGTTCATCTGAAATGGGAGCTTCCCTTCTGTGGTCAGTCTGATCCTTCACTCCAGAGGGAAACTTGGGACTTACCCTGGACCCTTCACTGCTGCATTCTAGGCAGCTCTTCAATCCACTCTGCTCACACCCTGGTCCAGGCCACCATTCTCTCTCGTCTAGAAGACAGACCGACTTCCTAACTAGTTTTCTTTTCTTGCTGCTCTGTTAGGTTCTGTTTTGAACATCCATCCATTCATGCATAGTAAATGTCTTACTGTAGTTTGGCAGATGCATAGCAAAGTGCACGTATGGTGAAGGGCGCAGCTCCATAATGTTTTCCCCAGATGGAGCCAGCACCCAGGCACACAATGTTCCCAGCTCCCCGGGAGCCTCCTCATTGCCCTTCTCAGTCACCTCACCCCACCCAAGGGTAACTGCTATCCTGACTTACATAGAGAGGGCTTGACCTGGTTTTGAAGCTTCTATAAAATGGAATCATCCAATGTGCAGTCAGTTCTGCTATCACACTTGTTTTGAAAATGCAATTTTGTTCCAGTGTGATTAATCTATTAGGGAACAATGTGAACGTCAGGCAGATTTGGCATTGGCTGATGTGTGATTTTGTTGCAAGAAACACTAAATAAATGTAGAGAACAGCACCCAGCTGGCCTGAACCCTGGGGAAATACACAAAATGCGGACACCTCAAACATCTGCTGTCGACCTCAGTTCACTGTGTCTGTGATAAGACACACTCATCCATACCTGGAGTACAGTTTCCCATTTCAGACCACCCCTCCCACTGCTCCACAAGAACTCACACGCTGCAACCCTCTGATGTCACTTCCACAAGCAACTTCAGGGCTTTTCCAAAGTGCCATATTTATTGTAGCATTTATGCACTTTTTTTTTTAAAGCATTTAACATATGTAAAACTGTGATACCATTTTTATTAGTTTCCTATTTTTTTAATGCATCACTAACAAAGTTTTTAGTGTTGTCCCCCTCACCCCATGTCCCCTGCAAGCCCTGTGGTTTTTATTGAGTGATTTTGTGTAGAGCAGTGATTTTTAGGTACGCAGATGTCATGTCATGGCAGAACGGGCTGTATTTTTTTTGTCTCTGGCTTCTTGCTTTCACTACAGCTCATGTTTGTGAAATTCATCTATGTTACTGCACATACTTGTGGATTGGTCATTCTCAAGGTTGCATTTTATGACATTTGATAAGGATAACACAATTTATTTATCCATCCTACTATGGCTGGGCATTTGGGTTATTTCCAGTTTTGGGCTATTTCAAATAGGGTGACTATGGACGTTCGTGTCTGTGTATTTTAGCATTTCTCTTGAGTAGGAGTAGGAGTGTTGACTCTCAGGGTGGGAGCACATTCAGCTTTACTAGAAATTTCCCAACAGTCTTCTGAATTGGTCGTACCAATTTACCCTCCCAGCAGAAGCTAACGAAATGTCCCAGGTTGTCCATTCATTTGCCTACTGTGATAAAGTATAAATATCTGGTCTTTATCCTTGGTTCCTGGCACACAGCTCCTAAAACTCTTGGCCTTTCTGGAGAGGAGATTGTCCCTTGTATGATAAGGAGATGCCTGGTAGCTGGGGGCCACTGGGTAGCTTCAGAATAGGGGCTGGTTACCAGGAAGACCAGGGCATGACCGGAAGGTTGGAAACTTCAGCCCTGCAGTCCCACTTCTGCGGAGGGGAGAGGGGCTGGTGATCGAGTCGGTCACCAATGGCCAATGATCTCATCCCTCATGCCTTCATAACGAACCTCCATGAAAACCCCTCAACAATAGGGGGTGCAAAGCCTTTGGGTTGGTGAACACGTCAAGGTGCTGGGAGGGTGGTGTGCCCCAAGATGGCATGGAAGCTCCCCGAACCCCAACCCCACCCCAAACCCTGCCCTATGCATCTCTTCCATTTGCTTGCTCCTGAGTGGTATCCTTTATAATAAGTCAGTAAACACAAGTGAACTGTCTTCCCGAGTTCTCTGAGCCATTCTGGGAAACTGTTGAACCTAGGGGAGGGGTTTGTGGGAACTCCTGATCTGTAGCCAAGTCAGACAGAAGCGTGAGGACCCTGGGACCCAATGTTTGTGACTGAAGTGAGGGCCATCTGGGGGGACTGAGTTCTTAAACGTGGGGACTATGGCACTGACTCTAGGTAGGTAGTGTCAGAATTGAAATGAATTGTAAAACCCCTAGTTAGTGCCCGGAGAGCTGGAGAATTACTTGGTGTGAGGAAAAACCCCACACATTTGGTGCCGGAAGTGTTGTGAGTAAAAAAAGTTCACTAACATTTGTTGTTATTGGATTTTATTTTTCCTTTTAGCCATTCTGATGGATGTCTGTCCTCTATTCTTAACCCCTCCAGTAACTTCACCCATCCAACAGCCAGAATGAACTTAAAACTCTAGTCATGTCCCTTCCTTATTAAAAACCCTCAGTCACTCGATAGCGCCCTTAGGATAAAGTACAGACTTACTTGTGGAAGCCCTGACTTCAGCCTCCTACCAACTCATCTTTCATTTCTCTTCTTCTTGCTGATTACACTCCATTCTATTTGGATGCCTTTAAAATCCTTGAACATGCTTTGTTCTTTCTTGTAGCTCCATCTTTGAAACAATGTACCTTTTGACTCTTTGCCTGGAAAGCTCCATGTCAGCCCCACTCCTTTCTTCATAATGAACTTCTGAGCATCTTTCACGCCTCATCACGTCAGGATCTAACTGAGCTCTCACATTAGCTTAGATCAGGAGTCACCAAACAATGACCTGTGGGCCAAATTCGGCCTACCGTCTGCTTTTGTTAATAAAGTTTTATTGGAACACAACTATGCCCATGCATCTACACGTTCCCTGTGCCTGTTTTTGTGTATAATGACAGAGTAGAGTGTTGACACGGAGACCATATGGTACACAAAGTGTAAAAAATTTGCCATCTGGCCCTTTGAAGACAAAGTTTGTCACCCCCCTGGGACAGATCACCCAGTTTATATGATCCAATAGTACTTTAGAATGTTTCACTACACATAGTTCCGTTTAATGCCTCTGGTCTCTCCTGGAACTTGATTTTCACGAGAACAGGGGCTTCCCTTGTTCTCTGACGTAGCCCTGTCTGGCAGGCATGGTAATCACATAATAAATATTTATGGATCAATGAATTAATAAACCACGATTAGTTAAGGCAGATATGGCTAGTTGCTTTTACAATACTCTCTCTCTTCTATTTCCTTAGAAATAGAACCCCAATTTTCTGTGGGCAGCAATGCTCCCATCAAAAAGCTGTGTTTCTGAGCTTCCCTTGCAGCCAATATGTTCATATGACTAAATTTTGACCATTGATAGGTAAGCGGAAATGTGCACAATGCCTTGGGAAGACTGATTAGGAGAGTTGACTCAGCTGATAAGTGCACCCTTTGTCCTAAAATTCCTCATTTCTGTACTTGCAATCCGGAATGTTTATGTAATGGCAGGAGCTCTAGCAGCTGCCCTAAATTATGAGGTAACTTGGAGAAGGAAAAAAAAGAAGATCCTGCCTCTACCTTTCTGAAAACTTGATGGAATTGCCATATTGTCCCTGCTTGTCTATTTCAGGGATTCTTTTATGAGAGAAAAAGTGAAATCTTAAGTGTTTAAGTCACTGTAGTAGGGCTTAAATACCTAACCAATATAATTTGGGATCTTATTTCCCTTGATTTAGCTCTCTTTCTCTCCCCACACTTGGACTTCTCCTTTGGTAAGGCCAATCCAGACAGGTCCTTCCTTTTGTGATACCTTTCAGACTTTCATCTTGGTCTGCTGCTGCGTTTGAGCTCTGATGTTGCAATGCTCCTCTGTCTGACAAACTCCTGGCAATTCACCTTCATTATGTAGATCTCACCTAACAGTTTTTGACACCTGGCATCTACCTAACACTCATAGCTTGGAGAAAGGGAGTGTTGCTAATGGTTTGAGAATGGGAACCAAACTTCCCCTCCTTTGATCTTTATATGTTCATTTATCTGAGAGAAATTTTCAAACCTATACTGTGTGCCCGGCACTATGCTAAGCACAGCCCTCAGGGGGCTTACATTCTAATATCCCAAAGGGACAAAGACCATTTCTTTTGCTTAAAAAGAATCCTATTTATCTATCTATTATCTGTCAACCATCAATGTTCTACCTATCTATCCATCTATCTACCTGTTAAGACATTTCGTGTCATAAGAGGGAGGTTTCAAAATAAAAAGATGTTTGTAACAAAAAAGCATAAATGACAAGAAGATTTAATGCAGATGTTGGCAAACGAGGTCCTGTGAGCCAAATCCAGTCCACCTCCTCTTTTGTAAGGCTCGAGGATAAGAATGTTTTTTTTTTTTTTTTTACCTTTTTCGAAGGTTGAAGAAAACAAAAACAAAACAAAAACAAAGGGAGATTAATATTTTGTGAAACATGAAATTTATATGAAATTCAAGTTTGGGCATCATTAATAAAGTTTTATGGGAACACAGTCACACCCATTCACTTATGGCTGCTTTTGCACTAAAATGGCAGAATCGAGTAGTTGTGACAGAGACCACAAGGCCCACAAAGCCTAAAATATTCACCATCTGACCCTTTACAGGAAAATTTTGCTGGCCCCCAATTTAACAGAATCCCTCTTCATCTCAGTCCCAAATTAAGTGGGAAAATACTGTAATTACTAGGTCGGGCAAAGACACTAAGATGTCTAATGGTTGCTTGTAAGGGACTTTCAAAGTGAGTAGGTATTTCTGTAATCATTTGATTTTCTACTTCTCGCTTAAAGTCTGCTAAGAAATAATTCAACGAGATCATCATTTCTGGAACTTTCACCTGGAAAAATTCGAGAGATCTCTAAAATGACATATAATTCTCTCACGGGGGGGAGAAATGGCCCCAGAGAATGACTGTAGCTCAAAGACTTACCTACATCCTCCTTTCCAATGACTCCGATAGCTCAAGCAAATCTCTGGTTTTCCCCAGGCTGATGAATCCACCAGCAAAGGGGATATCTGATTGCTCAACGCCAGGAGTGGAGACGCGGAGGAAACCCGGGAACTTGGTCGGCCCAAGCTGCGCATGCTCCCAGGGCGGCCTTGGAGGCCACGTGTTGCAAGCGCACCAGGTATTTGCAAAGTCAAAGTCCCTGATCGTAGCCTTGGTCCAAAGGAACTCGGTGTTTTTCACTGTCATTGAAGTTGATTTGTTTTATATTTACCCTCTGGGGTCAGGGAAGTCTGGATCTAACGTCAACCCCTCTGCTCTTCCCTGAAGCATTTCTAGTCCCTTCTCCGCAGTGTAAATGGTCCACAGTTCCTCCATTCTCCTCTCACCCTTATTTTGCTCCTGTCATTGGGCCAACTCGGAGAAAACCTTCACTAAGCATATGAAATTCTTGATCACTGGGTCTGCACCTAAGCGGAGTCAGTCAATTTCTTTTACTTTTATGACCCTCGATATTGCTGTCATTATTTTGGTAACATCACGCGCTGGTAGCACCTAGCATTATTTTCTTGTAAAGAATTTCTTTGTCTCAAATCTGCTAAGCTAAATGAATGTTTGGCACCCATCTCAACGAAATATTTTTTTTGAAACAATAAGTGCATTTGTCAAATAAGAGAGAGCAGAGAAGGGGACTCTTGAAGGAGTGAGAAGCATTTTAACTTATTAAAATGGAAATTCTGGCCCCAGGGTTAAAAAAAATATTACACATGGTATGAATTCATTCTCTGCATAAAATATTTTAAACAATACAGAAGAATATTGAGTAAAATGTTCAGAGGTCCCTTTTCAGTCCCCACTCGTGCCTCCTTTTCTCCTCCCTGATGATCTAAGGATGTCAACAGTTTGGTATATATCTTTGAGCTCCTATTTCTGTGATAAGTTTTTTTTCCCACGGATTGCTTACATTTGGCCATGATAAACAACACTGCTATGGACGTATTCGCAAATGTGCAAGTAGTTTGGCAAGATTCCTAGAGGTGAGAATGCTGGGTCAAAAGATGGGTATATTTTACATTTTGATAGAGAAGTACCAATTTGCTTTCCAGAAAGACTGTCCTCATTTAAACACCCAACAGGATTGCATGGAAGTAATCATTTCCCTGCATCTTCACCAATGTTGGATGTTATTAATTTTGACAATTTTTGCCCCTTAGGCAAAGAAGGATAGCTCATTATTATTTTTTTAAATATATGAAATATTATATGTTTATAAATACAAATATTTATATGAAATAAATTAATATACAGTAAAGTTTACCCATTTTAAGATACAGTTTGATGAATCTGACATGTATCCATCACTGTAATCAAGAAATAGAACATTTCTATCACCCAAATGTTCCCTGATGCCCCTTTGTAATCAATTGCCTTCTTCTGCTTCCAGCCCCTGGAAACCACTGATCTGTTTTCTGTTCATTTAGATTTATCTTTTCCAAGATGTCATTAAATGGAAATTATTACGTAGTCTTTGGTGTCTTACTTTTTTCACTTGAGAGAATGAATGCTTTTGAGATTTGTCCACATTTTTGTATGTGCCCGTAATTTGATCCCTTTTCTTGGTGTATAATATTCCATTGGATGGGATATACCATGATTTGTTTATGCACGCATCAGTTGATAAACATTTGGGTTGTTTCAACAGTTCGGGCTATTGTAAATAATTATGTTATACATATTCATTTTGAGGTCTTTGTGTGAACATGTTTTCATTTCTCTCGGGTGAATACCCAGGAATGGAATTTCTGGGTTATATTGCTAGTATATGGTTTACTTCATAAAAAGGGGCAACCTGTTTTCTAAAGCGGCCACACCATTTTGCATCCCCATTGTATTGGTTTGCTAGGGTTGCTGTAACAAAGCACCGCAGACTGAACAACAGAAATTTGCTGTTTCACAATTCTGGAGGCTGGAAGTCCAAGATCGAGGGTCGGCAGGGTTGGTTTCTTCTGAGGCCTCTCTCCATGGCTTGTAGATGGTCATCTCCCTGTGGCTGTACGTGATCATCCTTCTGTACATGTTCGTGTCCTAATCTCTCATTACAAGGACACCAGTCAGATTGGATCAGGGCTCCCCCACCCCACACCGCCCCAGTGACCTCATTTCAACTCAATCACCATCTTAAAGACCAGTCTCCAAATACAGTCATATTCTGAGTTGCTAGAGTTAGAACTTCAACATCTGAAGGTTGGGAGGGACACAACGTGGTCTATCACACCCATCAACAAGGTGTGAGGGCTTCAGTCATCGAACATATTCACCTGCACTTGGTATTATCAGCCTTTTTAATTTTCGTCATTCTGCTGGTGTATAAAACTCATTATTGTTTTAATGTGCCTGCTTTTTTCTTTTTAAGCAAAGAAGAGCACTGCTTTCCGTGAGTTTGCTCAATCCTGTTCCTAAGAAGGTCAGGGTCATCATTGTATCCCCATAGTGACCACTGTGCCAGCCCTTCCAAAAGGCTGTGTCACTGTCATTAGAATCCAAGAAGGTATGGATGGTTCGGTGCAAAACTTTTACTGCTCCTCGCAAAATGACCTTTGTCTAACTGATGCTGTGAGGTCTTCACGCACTCTTGGAATTAATGAGAAATTGTGAAAGCACTTGACGTCAGGCGCAGCCAACACTTGGTGAAGGCTGATGGTTTCAACTTTTTCAAGATAACACTAAAGAGGGCAGTCTGGCCAATGGGAGAGTCTAGAAAAATAGAATTAAATAAAATGAGGCAAAGATTTGTGACATGAATGAGAGATGCCCTTTTTGGGGCGGGGGAGCAGGGTAACTCATCAACATATTGACTAGATTATGATCAAGCTTGCTTAATGCGACACAAGTGTCATTCAAGATAAAATTGGGCATTATCCTGGGACACTGGGCTTCAACCAAGAAGAAGGAACTGACAAGTGACATGCCTCCTAAAATTATCCTCTCAAGTAGTAGGATATATAGATACCGATACAGACACAGATTATTGCATTACTGTCTCTATATCTACCTATGTGTCTATCATCTATCTACAGCCGTTCCTTTCTGTTTGCATGGATGCTTCCATTTCAGATTCAGTGTACAAGAATTTTCATCCAGTCCATCCTCCCATTTCCCTCTGCCCGACCCACTCCCAAACCCAAGCCCACAAAAGCGACTGTGATAGATGTAGAGTGATATTACGATTGATTGGCCTGCCACTGATGGCGCATACGTGTTTTGTCGTTAGTGGGGAGGCTGAAAGGGGGCCGGGTAATAGAATGATTTGGCCTACAAGCCAGCTCCTCCTTGATGAACAATCAGACACAAATGTCAATAACAATTAGATTGTCTGTAAGCTACAGTCACTTAGGGCTCCCGGAGCCTGTCCACAGGGCCTGGATTGAAACCCTCAGCCTTGTGAACTCCAAATCAGGTTTGGCATCGGGAATGAAAAGCCATCAGCAGTAATACTATTACAAGGCTGTCGGTCAAAGAAGTGCAAAGGGCTTTGAATCGTGCTCAGGCTCTCGTGTGTTGCAGGGCAAAGAATGACTGCACAGCACCAGGAGATGAGAGGGAAAGCAAGATAGGGGCTGGGCAGCACCAAGGAGCACAGGAAAATGGGCAAGGAGTGATATTGCTTACAACCATGGAATTCGGAGTTATGGAGTCCTGGGTTGGAGTCCTGGCTCCACCATTTATAAGTTGTGCGACCTTGGACAAATGCTGCCAGTGCCTCAGTTTCCTCATCTTGAAATAGAGATGTAATAGGACCTAAAAGGATTAGGTATTATTTTATAGGGCCAATGTGCTAAGTTATCATCATAATGAATTATTGTTATCGGCAGAGCAGCAGGAGGTCAACAAAGTTAGCTTCTGAGTGTCTGGCATGTGGAAGTGCCAAAAAGCTTTTAAGTGCCAAAGCTCATGTCATCTCTACCACGGCCCATTTTGCAGTGGAGCAGATATAATCGTGTATGTCCAGCACCTAACTCGATGCCTGGCATTTAATAAATCATGATTATCTTCACAAAACATCTCCCCAGGATGGCGATGCAGGGGGCACTAGAAAAAAGTGAAAACCAGAAAGTGGTATCGCCCAGATCGTTGAAAACTCTCATTTTCTCAGTCCCTAACCTGCTGAAGAGCTCCATCTTTCAGGCAAGAGGGAGAGAGAAATGGAGTGTAGTGGGAAGGAAGATGGCCTGTGCTGGGACCTGCTTGCTGGGCGTCTCATCTGTGTGAATCAGACTTTGCGTGTTGGAAGGAGAAAACCTGGGGGTGGGCAAGGGCAGGAGGAATCAGGATTTCAAAGACAAGATCCTTCCCTGTTGAAGGAAGAGGTGTGAAGGTGAAGACAGCGTTCTATGCCCTCTGATCTGGGTGTTGGACAGCCGAGCAATGGATTCCTCTCCGGCGTTTGCATAGCAGGGACCGTCCCTAGCTGTGCCAGGTAGAGTGTGGCCTTGACTGATCTTAATTCCAATGGCAAATCTGCTTATTTCTTCTGGCTACTCTTGCTTTTTCTCTAAGCTCAGCCCTTGGCCATCTTTTCCACTATTTTCCACCATTCTTTCCAAACTCAAACGCTCTACACCCTCTAGATTGACCCGCTGATCTTCCCATCAACAAAGAATGTGGACTTGAGGTTGGACAGACTTTGGGTCAAATTCTGGCTATATGGCTTGTTCTCTGTGTGATGTGGGACAAGTGGCTTTGCCTCACTAAGCCTGAGTTTCTTCATCTGTAAAAAGGGGGAAAATGGTACATTTCTTGTACAGTCGTGGAGTGTCCATGGGCTCATCTTATGGTTATCTATTGCTGCATAACAAACCTGAATATTAGTGGGTTAAAACGAGCTACAATTTATTTTGCTCATAAATCTGCAACTTGGGTAGGGCTCCGTGGGGACAACCTCTATGCTCTACTTGGTGACAGCCGGAGCAGTCACCCAGCTGGAAGGCTGGGCGCTGGAATCATCTGGAAGCCTGCCCACTCATGTGTCTGGTGGTCGGGGACGCCTCAGTCAGGTCAGACAGCCAGAACACCTACAAGTGTCATCTCCATGTGGCTTCCTTATAAGATGGTGGCTGGGTTCCAAGGACGAGCATCCCAAGAGAGAGAAAGGCAGGTGGAAGGAATATTTATTGCCTTTTATGACCTCACCTGGAGGTCACAGAGGGTCACTGCTGCTGCTTTCTGCTCGTCATGAAAGTCACAACATTCTGCCCAGTTTCAAGGGGAGCAGAAAGACTCTCCATTGGTTAATGGGGGAAAGTTCTGGAAGGCCATACGGGACTGGCAAAATGCAGTGGCTGTTTTTTGGAAAATCCAGGGTGCCACAGTTGATACCCATACAACTCTTTGAACAGTAGCTGGCGCACAGGAAGTTGATGTTATCTCACGTTCGAGTTCTTTCTGCAACAGGAAATTGCAGGATCCCGGAGCGCAGAGATTCTATAGTTCTCTGTTACTCTGCGCCGTGCAAAATGCGCAGGCGATACTTGGCAAGTGTTTGTTGAGTGATTAATGAGCGATTTTCAATACTTCAACCCAGTGGTTCTCAGAACTGGCTGCTGATCAGAATCACTGAGGAGGTTGGTAAAAATATCCTCAGGTTCTACCCTCGACCTACTGAATCAGCATTCCCAAGGCCGGAGTCTGGGGACAAGCACATTTTATGACCTCCTCCAGTGGTTCCCATGTAGCTGGTGGGAGGACCAGCATTTCCAAACCATTGATTGAACTCAGGAGAATCCAAGATTCTAGGAGGAAAGAGCTAGCCCATTTTGCAGATGGACAAACTGAGGCTCAAGGGATGAAGGGACTTGCCCAAAGGCATACAGCGAATTAGAGTTCCTTCTGAGAAACAGTGGGTGCGGGAACTCCAGATACCGCGGCTGGTTGGGAGGGAAATATTTTTGGATCACGGGTTTGGCGGTGGCGGGGAGAAAGCATTGGCGGTTCTTTAAGTTGGCAATTCCCAAATTTGATCAATCCATTTGCTTCCCTTCCTTTTATTCTTTTGCCACATTTGAGTAGCATCTGCAGTTAATTCACCTCCTATTTTTCTTTAAACGGACTCACTTTTTTCCCACAAGTAAATCTGACCCCCTCCTAAGTAATAATAGCCAGCAAATCAGGGGCACGTTGACCTAGTTCCATGCTGGTTCTAACACAGACAGAAATGCGTCTGTGACTACTTAAACTGAGACAAGGTTACACGCACAGCGCCTAAAATCGTGTTGTGTACAGTGAGCGGTATGAGTCTCAGGCGGGATCAGCTACGTAATTTGTGGGCTCAGTGCAAAATGGAATGTGAACTGTGCAAAATGAAAATGCAGGGCCTCTCGTTCAAAAATTATTTAGAAATTCAAGGCAGGGATAGCAGAGCATTACACCAAGCTCGGGGCCCTTCTGCGTGCAGGGCAGCCGTACGCCGGTGAAGCCAGCCCTGCTGTAGGCTTTGAGAAATGCTGTTTTAAATAGGGCCAATGGGCCAGCTTGGCCCAGGTTCCTGGAGCAAAGGACATTGGGATCGGCCACCTACCCACATTCAAGGGGCACCCAGGAATCGAAAGGCTGGATGTGAAGTGTGGGGTCTTTATGCAGCTGGAAGAACACCTGGCCTTGCCAAGCCTCTAGCCTGGGGATTCTGAACCCAGCAGAGCCAGGAGACGTGTTCCAGAGACAATTCTCTTAGCCGGACCAGGAGAGATATAAGACAGGGATGTTCTCCAAAGACGAACTCAGAGTAACGCCTTTCTCTGTCTGCTTGGTGGGGAGGTCTGTGTGGTTAATACTTATGTGCGGGGATAAATATTTTCCTTCCATTGTCATGGAAGAGGGAAGGATAACGGAGCAGAAGGGGGTGGGGGAGGCAGGAGAGAAGGGATGGATCCAAAAAAAAACAGGGAAAAAATTTTAATGTGGATTTATAGAACCTGCAAAATAGTTTCAACATCCTTTTTGGCCTGGCTGTTGCTCTCTTACCTTCACGTGGCTGCCAATATCTCTGAAAAACTCGGGTTCCTGGCTTCATGGGTCGAAATATTGGGCGTATGCGTTGCTCAGAGCAAAGCGTCAGGGGACCCCTTCCGTTCTGTGGGTTTCGTGTTCTAGGACATCGGCAACAATTTTAGAAGCGTTGCTGTTTCAACAGGGTTGGTATTTCACACACGTTTTTAAATAGAGACAGCCGAGCCCAGAGCACCAAAATACCCCTTGCAGGGCCAGCTCTCCCTCCGAAAAGCCGTGAGGTTGGCAGCAATGGTTTCTGCGGCTGCTTAGAAGGAAACCAGTTCAAGCCGTTTTCAATTCACCAGGAGATTCTGTAGGAAAATCATGTTTTGTTGTAACGGATACTAGCTCTTACAAAAATCTTTGTCTTGATTTTTTTTTTCTTGCTCTCTAAAAGTTGAGCCAAAACAAGGAAATAAGTAAAACTGCTATTGAATGGAAATTCAAGCTATCGAGCCCCATAGCAAGGCAGTAGGACATTTTTATAAAAACTGTCATCTATCCTCTGCCGCACACGGGACAGTCATGGCGTCCCAACACAATCCTGGTGCTTTGGAGAGGTTGTTTATTCCATTCTCAACCGTAGGAGGCAGGGATGTTATTTCCCATTCCTAGAGGCCGAAACGGAGGTTTCAACGGATGAGGGGACTTCTGCAAACTGCACAATCTGTAGGCGCTGAAATCAATATTTGAATCCATGCTGGTCTGACTCTCGAGCCCCGTAGCGAAGCAGGGGCACGTTCATACCCTTAGGCAGACACATTGCTGTCATTCACTAACTTACGCCTTCAACAGATATTACTATGTGCCGGGCATTGTCTCAGGCACTGTTGGTACAACGATGAGCAAAACTAAATGCAGTCTGACTTTCATTGCTCTGTAAGATGCGCCCCCTCAGTTTTCTTCTGCCCCTTCAGGTGGATGCCACTCTGCAAAGTTCACTTGGAAAGCCATCCGCCTTTTGCTTTCCTCCGTGTAGCAGCTACGCACTGGGCTTTAGTTGTGGGTGGCTTGTCTTTCTTCTCCAGCAAACGATGAACCCCAGAACCAGGGGCTGTACCTCGAACTTAGCCCAGGACCTACAGCATGAACAACGGGTGTTTTGCTCTGCTCAGCACCCCCTCTTCTAGAAACATCTCTGTGCGCTTCCTTTTGAAACTCCTCCTCCCTAACTCCAAACATGGGGCTCCGGCAGGAGCAGCCAGGCTCAGCCGTCCACCCCTGGCTCCAGTGATTGGTCCAGGCGTGAGCATGTGACTCAGCCTTGGCCAATCAAATTGCTTCCCCAGGGTTTTTCTCAGGGAGCTGGACGCGCAAAATTTGTCATCGTTGTTCATTCAAGTGCAGCTACGATTCCTGCTTCCTGGTGGGAGCTGGCCTTGAAAGAAGTAGATTGAGGACTGCCAGGTCTGAGTCCTTGATTCTGAGCATCTCTAGGCCAGTTTCACCTTTGCTCTTTCTGTGGTTTGACAGGAGAATTACTGTCCTTCGACTTCTCCCCTTGGATTAATTTCAGTTTGAGTTGGCTTTCTCTCGTTGACACCCAAGGAGAGCTGACTGACACATCCTACGTAACCGTCATGTCATACACGTTGAAAAGAGCTGGAGTAGCGTGCCAAAGCCATTTATATCAGCTCGTGTGAGGCATCAGGCCACAGACTTAGGGGGTGGGTGGGTGTGTATGGGTGACAAGAGTGGGCAGGGGTGGTGGTGCAGGCACTGCTGGGAGAGTGAATATCACAGTAGTTGAAAGTCTGGGCTTTTAGAGACTAAAGGTCTTGGATTCAAATCCCAGCTGCTATCCAAGACTAGCTGTTTCACATTGGGAAAGTTGCTTAACCTCTCTGAGCCCATTATCATTAATACTAAGGGAAATGGGAAGGGCCCTGCAAGATGGTGTGTATCTGGGCCAAAATTCCTGGAGCTGAAAAGTGTCTAAAAGATCCCCACATCGTCTTTTGTGCTGGTAGCTTGCCTCATCACCTTTCACTTAACATGCATTCAGCACTGATCGAAAGTATTCTCTGTTTACGAGACATCGGGGGTACACCATCAAATAAAATAGACGTCGTCCCTGCTCTTTGGGAGTTTACACTCTCGTGGGTGGACCTGTAAATAAGCGGTTACAAACCTGTCCTGAGACAGGAGATGTTCAGGCTGCTGTGGGTGCATTTGTGAGGGAAATTGGATCCACAAACCATAGTTCAAGGAAGGCTGCCAGGGGAAAGTGATGTGTAAGCGCAGGCGTGAACAATGGGTAGAAATAGACCAGGTACAAGGGTGTTGAGGTAAAGACGGGGCTCCTGGTAGAGAACCCAGCACAGACAAAGGCTTGGAAGTGAGACTGAGCAGGGCTCCTTTTAGGAAAGTGACAGTAAACTTAGCATGGCTAAAGGGTGAAGTAGGAATGATCAGAAATGGGACTGGAAAAGCAAGTGGGGGTTATGCTGAGTCTGGGGTCTCATGTTAAGATGGTAAGACTTTTATCTTTTGAGCCATGGGGTCTCTTTGAAGAGTTTATGCAAGACCATTCCAGGTGTCCTATGGAGGTTGGAGCAGAGAAGAAATCAGACTAGAATCCTGGATCCAAGATGGAAAATTCTTGGAGATCCCAACCTTCCGTTTTCCAGATGGAAAAACTGAGCTCCCGAGAAGAAAAGTGACTTGGCCCAATGTCACAAAGCTGGTGAGCAAAGGGCTGGAACCAGAGCTCGGGTCTCTGGATCTCAAACCAGTGCTTTTTCTTGCGCCTGGAGTTCACCCACTCCAAGCCCCAACCTGGGCCATTCTGGCCCCTTGCAGCTCTTCTGAACTTGGGAAAATCTCCGATTCCTCACGTACACACAGCCATGCTGTCTCAGGAAGCTCTCAATAAATTCTTTTTCAGGCAACGCCTTGCTCCCATCTCTGCAAAACAATGTATTTATTATTGCTAAGCCTTTTCCATCTTTGAGAAGAAAATGCATACCACATGACTCCCCAAAGCCGAGTGGTCCCGGTTTACAAATACAGTACGTTAATAGCTTTGTAAACATTTATTCAGGATGACAGCTGAGGGAAACATGTGGCATTAATTAGAAGGCTCAGCAACGCGGCCTATTAAGAGGGAGGTTAAATCTGAATTAGTTAGTTTTGCAGAGGCAAGAGGCTCTGGGGAGCAAAACTTCGCTGTAATATGTTGTGACTCTGTTGATGCAGGGTGTGTTGGGGCGCACGGGGGTCTTGGCTCTTAGTGAGGAAGCTGTGTCTGGGTAAAATGGTCGCTGAGTCCTTGGGCTGCAGAATTGTCGGGGTCAGCCTCTCCTAAGGTCTCTGCCCTGGGTGCTGGCACACATTGTGGCTTCTGATGGTGGGACCGTCAAGCCACAGGGCGCTGAGAGCTTGCAGCCCATCAAGAGAGCAGAATCTGCTTCCCCAAGGCTGCTGGGTTGCGGGCAGAATGGCTTTCCGGGCTGGGAGTTGCCTCTTCCTCTGGTTTGCTGTTGTCTCTCCTCTTGCCCAGCAGAGTTCCCCCATCACAGCGCTGAGCATGCCGGATCATCTCTGCCCGGTGGTACCCAGGAGACTGCGTGCTCTGCGAGTCCAGCGGCCCTCCCGGTGCCATCTCCTCTTTGTCCTGTAAGGCTTGGCTTCAAGTAGATTCCTGAGGGGCTGTTTCATCTCAGCCTCATGTTCATGACAGGTTGCAAATTTAAATGTTTGTATCCCCAAACGGTTGAACATCTGCACACAGAAATGTCCTACCAGCATTGGAAGGAGGTGACATTTGTCACACGACTCTAAACTTATGTCCTATACTTGGAACACATCCCTTGTCCAGAGCTATACATGAACATCCTTTTAATTTTCATAAATCTTTTAATTACCTTGTGACTAGCACAGCGACATTGCTCTGTTTCCCTTGCGGTGGTGCTCAATGTGTTAGTATGTTACATGTAAATGTTACATTGCACCCAGGTTTACACGTGATTCTATTTAGACCTTTCTTCATCTGTGAATACTCTCGAGAGCTTCTAAATATGGAAGGGACCCAGGTCTCCTGTAACCTCCAAGAATCTGGCTGGTGCCCTGTGAATATGTGTTGAGTGGATACATGAAAAAAGGAGTGACTTTGGGAAGACGTGTCTTCTCTGGGGCTCAATTTTACCTTCTGTATAATGGGACGATGGGCAAGGAAGCGGGGCTGGCTAAGCGAGGGCTGGGGATGCAGTGAGCTGACTCACAGATATCTGGTTTCTGCTCTGTTGGCTCTGCCCACAGGACCCTCTGGTCCCTCTGTCCCGACACCCCTATCTTTGTCTCCCCCCTCACCAGCTCCTGGTTGAGCCATGCTCCCATCTTCCCACTGCTCTGAACAAGGGCTCACTTGGTGTCAGACTTGGATGGATGACCCAGAAACAAATCTGAGCCTCCTCCCTTTTGGCACCGTCTCCAAACCACCACCTTCCCCCTCTCTTCTCCACTCACTGAGCAGGCACCGGAAGCTTGAAGATATGTTCTTTCTTAGTGGTTTTCAAACATTGTTTTTTCCTATAAGCAAACAAGATCAGTAATGCAATATTTACACTAAGCCAACCAGTAGTGGCCCTGGATAAAGTAGGGGTAGGAGGCTTCCTCTCCCATTCTGGATTCTAGGATGTTGCAAAGCCCTGATGTTAGCAATACCCCCATTTAATGGATGGAGAACCTGTGGCCAGGAGGGGAAGTGCCTTGTCTGGCTGGGAAGTGCTGGGGCTAGAAGCCAGCTCTTTCCACTACATCTTGTCTAAGAGGGCAAGAGTTGAAAAGAGCCTCAGCAGTAACTCTGGTAGGGATCGTTGGAGGGGTAGGTAACATAGAGGTGACAAGGGGGTGGCCAGGAGCTAGAACCCCTGGGTTCCAATCCTGCTTTCACCTCTTAGGGACTGTGTGACCCTGGGCAAGTTGCCTTGTCTCTCTGTGCCTCAGTTTCTTCATCCTCAAAATGGGGGCAATAATAGATACCTCACTGGGTTGTTATGAGGGTCAAATGAGATGGGACACGTATAAAATACACAGCACTGGAGCCCAGCACCTAGTGGGGGCTCAATAAATGTCAGCTGTCATTGTGAACGGGGCCCATTTGGGGGCTGCCTCCAAGGAGGGAGGGTGCTGTGGAGATTAGACCAACGAGAAGGTGAGCTTTACAGCTAAACACTTGGGTTCCAATCCCAGTTCCCCACTGCCAGCTGTGTGACCCGGGGCGGGTGTCTTAACCTCTCAGAGCCTCCTTCCCCTCCTCTGGGATGGTAAGAGAATCTACTTCTCAGAATTCTCATGAGGACTAAGAGAAATCAGGCATGAAAAGCCCCATCCCAGGGCCTGGCATCGAATGTGTCCCCAAACCATGGTGGCTATTATTCTTAGTGCTGTATTTCTATTCTTCTTGATGATGGACATGGAGCGGAAAAGTCTTCTCTTTCCAGTTCACCAGGTCTCTCTCTGTGATAATAATGGTTTTTATCATTCTTATAATTATTACCAACCTAAAAACTGCCCAGGTTCAATCATAGCTCTGCCACTTGAAAGCTTAATCTCTTCGAGCCTCACTTTCCTATGGGTTGATACCAGTACCTTCTTCATGGTGTGGTGAAGATTGAAATGGGCTACATATGAAAGGCGCTTAGAACAGTGCCTGGCACGTAATAACCCTTCGAGGAGCATTAGTTTCACATTATTATTATTTATGATTGAAGAAAGCCTTTCACACCATCAGCATTGTCAGTGTTTGGCTCAACCTGGTGAAGTAGTTGGGGAAAGTTATAATCTGTGCCATTTGGCAAAAGAGGAAACTGAGTCTTCGAGAGATTAAGACACTTGTCCCAGCTCACAAGACCTATAGGAAGATGAGCAGGGACTTCAGCTCTGTAGCACGTCGCATAGAGCGTGGTGTCTCTGTCCCGTGCTCCTGACCTGGCAGTCCTCAGCTGGCCCTGGGAGTGATGGAAGACTCAGGAATTAAGGGATGGCAGCCTGCGGCTGGGAGAGGAGGCCAAGCCGGGTGGGACTGCAGCCCGTGGCCACTGCCCTGACTTCTTCCTGACTCTCTTCCTGGCATGGAGAGCAGCCTCTCATGGGGTTTGAATGCAGCAGTGGGAGCTTGGATTAGAACCAAGAAGCACATCTTGGTTACAACGTGATGTCACAGGTGACAAGAGAGGCTGCGGGGACGCCTCTTCCCAGGACTTCTAAACACCTCTCCCTCTAAAGGCTAGGAGTCAGGCCACCATGTTGGCGAGCTGGGCCTGCACCAGGGAGCTTGGGCTGTGTCCACTCTGCCACGGAAATGCTGTATAACCGTCGTGAGTTACTTAGCAACTCAGGCCTTCCATTTCCCCTTTGATATAATGACCAATCGTCTCAGAACCAACTTGCTTAAAAAGTCTCATCTAACTTTTCTTAATAGCCGCCATTTATTGAGGATCTCATATATGCCAGACACTGTAATACCGCTTTGTCAGGTACTCCCATAATCCTCTTGACGATCCTACTCTGCTTTGGCAGGTCTGGGTGGAGCCGGAGCGCTTGCGTTTCTCAAAAGTTTCCAGGTGATGCCAATGCTGCTGGTGCATGGACCACTCTGTGGGTAACAAGAGTCCAGATCAGCACTGTCCGATAGAAATATGTGAGCCATATAGGCAATTTTAAATTTTCTAGTAGCCACAGCAAAAAGGAAAAAGAAACAGGTGACTTTCATTTTGATATATTTTGTTTTGCCCAATGTAACAAAAATACCATTTCAACTCAATATAGATATATAAAACCAGTATAAAAAGGATAAAATACAAAGATAAAAAATGAAATAAAAGTATTTTACATTATTTTTTAGTGTACTAAGGCTTGGAAATCCAATGTGTGTTTTATACTTACAATATATCTCAGTTCAGACCAGCCTCATTCCAACTGTCAGTCGCCACACATGGCTGGTGGCTGCCATATTGGATCACGTGGTCTTTGGGACTGCCTGGCTTGCAAGTCTGGCTCTGCCACTTGTTTGCTGTGAAATTTGGGTAAGTTACTGAATTTCCCTAAACTTCAGTTTCTTCATGTGTAAAATGAGACTAAAATCGAGGTCACAGCCCCTGGCCAGATCATACTTCCTATAGCTATCAGGTTCCCCAGATCTGAGACACAGCATCCCACAGATATCTTAAGGAAGACTGAATACTTCCAAGACTCCTCAGACATTTTCTGACAATTTCATTGGACATTCACCCACTCCTTGGGTCTGGGTAAAGAGGGGCGCACCTGGGTTCTTCTCCGCTGGTTCTTCATTGTGTGGACGAGTTTTGCTTGTTTCCTGGAGGGCGCAGTTCCTATTGGCTGGCTGGCTGCTGGAGGAGGAGGCAAGGGATGGGAGGTAGGGAAGGGAAGACCTGGGCAGAAAGGCGGCCCAGCCTCTTGAGCATGCACAGTTTGTTGCAGTTACATTGAATAGCAGAGGTCCAGGTTCTGCGCTGCTCCTGGCCTTTCAGGTGTAGAGAATAAAAATTAGGTAAATGCGCAGGCGGATGAGCCGATTAATGGAGGTCAAGGCCAACCGACCGCAGGGAAAGAACCGAGACTAATGGGCCGTAGGTCTGCCAGGCTGCCTTTATAAACCTGCCCGGGGAAGCTTCTTTCTTTTCTTTCCTTTTTTTCTAATGCAGAAGGGGGAGGTGGCTTTCATTTATCCTGAGTATTTAGGCATTTCCATGGGTCCTCTGGACCCCTGGGCCCTGGGACTGCGTCCCCCTACCTCTGCTCCCCTCCAGCATGCCAAGGAACCCTGCAGATGGGGCTTAAGATTGAGAAGTCCCCATCCCTTCCCCAGAGAAACGGGGATGCTCCCCTTCCATGCCAGACCTCTGAGGGCTGCCAGACTCACGATGCAGCTGGAATCCCAGAGCAGTGCTGAGGGTGGGAAACGTGGAGACATCTTCTGGAGCTGGAATGGACCATGTCCCGCTCCATCACACGTTCCTGTCTGCTGGGTCTGTGGCAGACATGGGATAGTGATCTTAAACACACACACACGCACACGCTTCAAAAGACAAAGGAAGTGTGTCGCCTTTGGATGGCTCATTGGGTCGGTGAAATGGCAGAAGAGAGTTTTCTCCCATTTTCTCCACCCAGGTCCAGCTTTCCAAGCACGTTGCTGGCAAATTCACGTGTTGGCTTTCTGCTTTTCTAACTCTCCGTGCTAAAGAGAAAGGGTCATGTTTAAGAGAACATTTGAAGCACAGGCTTATGGGAGAGCAGACTTTTTCGTAGGATATGGACCAGACATCAGAAGTCCTGAGTCCAGTTCCGATTCTGCTGACCACAGAGTGGCCAGGACCAAAGACGTCACTCCACTCTGGGCCACTGTTTCCTCATCGTTAAACTGGGAATCATAGTATTTCTCCTGCATGGAAAGATTTGAAAGGAAATCTTTCTTGGAAAGACAACCAAGTCCACGTCTTTATTAGCGTTATCAACCCCTCGTGTATTTGTAGACGGGGCATGCTCATCTTCAATTTTTCTTTCGTCTATAATTTGGGAATCTTGAGATTTTCCTTGTAGAAGGATGGAGAGACAGAAGTAATGGCCATGGAAAGGGATTGTGGTTAAAAGGTGGTGGGGATGTGTGAAGTGTTAATAACCACAGCTCAGGCCAGGTTCATAGCTGGGTTCATGGCCAGGTTCATGGCCCAGTTCACGGCCACGTTCTGAAGTTGGCCTCCAAATCCTGTGCTTTAAGAAAAAGAAATCATTATTGGAGCTGCCAAACCAATATTAAAACCAGTGGCTTATGAAAGGCCTGGCAGGCGGTTCTGGGGATCTTTTTGCACCTCTTAATTTTGCAGCGAGAAGGAAGCGTCTCATCTGGGGCAGGTCTTACAGCGACACCACAACCAGAAATGGAAAAGATTTTCTCCAGTCGATTGTCTCATTTCTGGAAGTCTGAGATGGTTCACTTTGGAAATGTCCCAAGAAGCAAGTCAGAAGGGTGAGTTCCCCAGCTTCCACATAGGAAGAGATGCCCTCGTGACTGAGTGAAATAAGGTGACCTTTTAGAAACCCAGCGATGCTCGTAAATGGATCCCGGATGCCTCTGTTATGTGTTTTTTTTTCTAAGCAACATTTTACTCACATCAGTGAGGGAAGCCCAGCATCCTTGAACGCTGTCAGTGGGAGGGAAAATGGATAAATCCTTCTGGAAGGCAAGTTCCTTAAAAATGCACAAATTCCAATTCTGAGAGTTTATCGTGAGGATGTAATTGGAGGAGTTCACCGAGGTGTGAGGACAAAGACGGGCACTACAGCATTGGGGGCGGCAGTAAAAGCTGCGAACAGCCTGTATGTCAGCAACGGGAGGTTGGCCATGAAATGAGGCCGAAGTCAGGCACTGGAAGATTAAGCGCCTGTTAAAAATTACTCTCTCCTCTTTCCCTTCCACCTTCCTTCTTCATCTCCTTTACTCTTTCCTTATACAAATGCTTGTTGAATGCCTCCTACATCCCAGACACTTTGTATATCTAAGTGGACTGACACAGAAAGATGTTTATGATGTATTAAGTAATAAATACGTAATAAAATAAGTTAAAAAGCTAGTTTCATGGCTGTATTATATGATCCAGTCTTGTAAATGTATATTATATATTTATATAACGGGATATGAAATAAAATGTTTGAGAAGGCATGCATGGAAATATCACTGGTCAGTTTTCACAGGATGTTGAGATTATGGGTGACTATTATCTCTTTAAATCTTTTGCTTTATCGGCATTGTCTAAGTTGTTTATGGTGAGATTCTGTTCCTCACATAATTCAAGGTCAGAGAGGCTCTGCGTGATTTGGTCTGAGCCTCCCCTTCACTGCCTTCGTCTCCCATTACTGTCTCCCTGGCCTGCTCCAATCTAGCCACACAGCGTCTGTGTTCCTTAAGTGTGTCAGACGTGTCCCCACCTCAGGGCCTTTGCATGTGCTGTACATTCTGCCTACAGTATTCTTTTCCCAGGTCTCTGCCAGCTCCTTCTGGTCATTCCAGTCTCAACTCAAGTATCCCCTCCTCGGAGAGACCCTTCCTGCCCACTGAATTAAAATGAGCATGCCCAGCACATTTTATTGCATTCCTGTGTTATTGTCTTCACAGTACTTATAATCCTGAAATTCTCCTGGTTTTGCTCTAACTTGTTAATTTTTGTCTTTTCCACTTGAATGTAAGCTCTATGTGCACAGGGACCTTGTGTTCTTAGCTTCTGGAACAGAACCTGGCACATAACACGAAATCAATAAATATTTGCTGAATGAACAAATTCTGGGAAATATATATTCAAAAAAGAGGATTATTAAAAAAAAAACTCCTTCTTTTCTTGCTTGCCAGAGACTTGTAGGAAACCGGTGACCTTCAGCTGGAAGATTCTCTTTCTTCTGTCAGTGCACGATTTCTGATCTTGCAAGTGACCTTGTGTAGGCCCATATCCCAGAACCTGCAGTGCCCAGGGTCATGCAGGAGTTGGCATCTGCCCAGCTGGAATGAGGCACCAGACTTCTCATCCATGGATTGCGTAGTGAACAGTTTAGGAGCTTCAGACACGCAAGGTGTAATTCTTGCTTTCTGGTTGATTTGCTGGGTAACATCTGTCAAGTTGCTGAACCTCTCTGGGCTGCAGTTTTCCCATGTGTGTTGTGAGGGGGGAGATCCTATCCATTTCCAGACCATCAGGAAGCTAACACCACACCTTATGTGCCTGTCCACGTCTGTCTTCTTTCCTGTTGGGCATCATCTCCATTGTAAACCTCCCAGACCAGGCCTGGATAGTGGGAAAGGAAAAAGAATAATATTTGAGCAACTCCTTTGTGAACGCTGTGTCAACCTCATGACAACATCCCGAGGTGTGCTTATCCCTGTCTTACAGATGAGGAAACTGAGGTAATGACTTGCCCTGGGGATCAGAGGGGGTAAGGGGCAAAGAAAGATGTGACTCTCTATTTATGACTATAGCATTGAGGCAGGTCACCTCCAAGTCATACAGACACAGTTCTCTGTGGATGCAGATTTCCTTGTCAATCAAGCCAGGTTGCTCAGCAACCGAGACTGACAAAGGTCTGAATGGCCAACTCCCTTTAGATGTGTCAGAATTATTTTTCTGGAGGATAACAGGGTAAAGATTTAAGGGAAGAAGCTTGTGAAAATCCAGGTCTGCTGCAGCCATGTCCTATTCATACCCTTCCAAGAAGCAAGCCGGTTTGGTTATTCACCATCGGGGCCCATCCAGCTTAGTTTCAAGAGAGGAATTAAAGATCGTGGGAGGCCAGCTCTAGGAAAACACAGCTCTTGGCATTGAGCTGGAGGCCAGAATCTTCTAATGTAAAGTCATGTGTTCATGGTCCTTAGCCAATGGAGGGCAGGAAGTGGGCTCCAGCCTTTCTTTTAATTAAAATTTTTTTTATAGAGGTGAAATTCATATAACATAAAATTAACCATTTTAAAGTGTACCATTAAATGGCATTTAATGTATTCACAATGTTGTGCAACCATTCCCCCATCTCGTTCTAAATCAACGTCATCACTCCAAGGGAGACCCCAGTCCCATTACGCAGTTTCTCCCCATTGTCCCTCATCCCACCCCATTCCCCACCTCCAGCCCTTGGCCATCACTAATTTGTTTTTTGTCTCTATGCATTTGCCTCTTTTGGATACTTCATATAAATGGAATACTACAATATGCAACCTTTTGTGTCTGGCTCCTTTCACCGTATAATATTTTTGAGGTTTATCCATTTGGCAGCATGTGTCAGTACTCCATTCCTTTTTACGGCCGAGTAATATTCCACTGTATGCATAGACTGCATTTTGTTTATCCATTCATCTGTTGATGGAAACTTGGGTGATTTCCACCTTCTGGCTACTGTGAATCTTGCTGCCGTGAACATTTGTGTACAAATGTTTGTTCGAAGACCTGTTTTCAGTTCTCTTGGGTGTATATCTAGGTGCAGAATTGCTGTATCGTATGGTGGCTCTATGTTTAACATTTGGAGGAATGGCCAGACTGTTTTCCAGAGTCACTACACCCCTTTACGCCCCCACCAGCGACACACAAGGAACCCAATTTCTCCACATCCTCACCAACACTCGTTATTTTTCATTTTATTTTCTGTTTCTTTTTTCTTTTTGTATATTTTTTAATTGCAGTAACATTGGATTATATCATTGTATAGCTTTCAGATGTACATTGCAATATATTTCGAATTCTGTGTAGATTACATAATGTTCACCGCCCAAAAACTAATTATAGTCCATGCCTTCACATGTGAGCCTAGTCACCCCTCTTGCCCTCCCCCCGCCCCCCTTCCCCTATGGTAACCACCAATCCAATCTCCATTGCTATGTGTTTGTTTGTCGTTGTTTTTATCTTCTGCTTATGAGTGAGATCATATGGTATTTGACTTTCTCCCTCTGACTAATTTCACTCAGCATAATATCCTCAAGGACCGTCCATGTTGTCACAAATGGCCGGATTTCGTCATTTCTTATGGCTGAGTAGTATTCCATTGTGTATAAATACCGCATCTTCTTTATCCATTCGTCCCTTGATGGGCACCTAGGTTGCTTCCAAGTCTTGGCTATTGTGTACAATGCTTTGATGAATGTAGGGGTGCATGTATCTTTATGCATTTGTGTTTTCAAGTTCTTTGGATAAATACCCAGCAGTGGAAGAGCTGGATCATATGGTAGATCTATTCTTAATTTTCTGAGGATACTCCAAACTGCTTTCCATAGTGGCTGCACCAGTCTGCACTCCCACCAGCAGTGTACGAGAGTTCCCTTCTCTCCACACCCTCTCCAACATTTGTTGTTTCCTGTCTTGTTAATTATAGCCATTCTGACCAGAGTGAGGTGATACCTCATTGTAGTTTTGATTTGCATTTCCCTGATAGCTAATGATGTTGAGCATCTTTTCATATGCCTGTTGGCCATCTGTATATCTTCTGTGGAGAAATCTCTGTTCAGATCTTTTGCCCATTTTTTAATTGGGTTGTTGGTTTTTTTTTTGTTGAGCTGTATGAGCTCTTTGTATATTTTGGATATTAACCCCTTATCCGCTATATGGTTTGCAAATATCTTCTCCCAATTGTTAGATTGTCTTTTCCTTTTGTTGATGGTTTCCTTTGCTGTGCAGAAGCTTTTTAGTTTGATGCAGTGTCATTTATTCATTTTTTCTTTTGTTTCCCTTCCCTGGTCAGACATGGTACTTGAAAATATGCTGCTAAGACCAATGTCAGAGACAGTACTGCCTATGTTTTCTTCTAGAAGTTTCATGGTTTCGGGTCTCACATTCAAGTCTTTAATCCATTTTGAGTTGATTTTTGTGCATGGTGTAAGGGAATGGTCTACTTTCATTGTTTTGCATGTGGCTGTCCAGTTTTCCCAGCACCATTTATTGAAGAGACTCTCCTTTCTCCATCGTATGTTCTTGGCTCCCTTGTCGAATATTAGCTGTCCATAATCATTTTCTTGATCATAACCATCCTAGTGGGTGTGAAGTGGTGTCTCATTGTGGTTTTGATTTCCATTTCCCTGATGATTAATGATGTTGAACATCTTTTCATGTGCTTATTAGCCATTTGTATATCTTTTTTGAGAAACATCTATTCAAGCTTCCTGCCCAGTTCTTAATTGGGTCATTTGTCTATTTGTTGCTGGGCTCCGGGCTTTCTAGACCTCATCTGCTGTTTTGCTGTGAGGCCCACTGGTGAAGGAGCCAGAAGCAAAGACCTGCCCAGATAATCCTTGGACAAAACAGACTCAGGAAATGAAGGGAGGCTGTTCAAGTGACTCTAACTTTTTGAGTTTGGCCAAATTCGCAAAGAAGCTTAGAAGCTTTCCTTCTATATAGTACTAAAAAGACTTCTTCAATTCTTGCTCAAAAACACTCCAAATCTGAGACACGAACAGTTCTTCTCCTTATGAGAACACTCCACACCCTTAAGTCCCTTTAATCACTTATAACACTGTCTCTTTATCTCTCATATGGAAACAATATGTACTATTTTCCATATGCTGTAATTATCCCCTTTGATAAAACCATGTGCAAAAACATGCACAACACGCCAAGTATTATCCACCTGGCCCATTTACATATACTTATTTTTTTTTTTCTGCTTTAGATCTCGCTTCACGTATTTTTACAGCCACATTACACAGCACCCGTCAGAGAGACAGTAAATGGAAAATGTACCGTGATTCCAAATTTCCGTCTCTCCTTTCATCTTCGGCTTCTTCCCTGTAATTCCATTAACCCGTCACACCAAGAAAACAAAACCTGGAGCCAGGGATATCTCTCAACACCTCTGATGGAGGATGTGGGGCTAGTTGTGTCTTGGCATCGGTAAGGCCTTGGAAGTCCTGGAGGAGGGCCTGTCTTAGCTCACCTCCAGCCACCGGCCTGGGGCTGGAGCGAGGCCCCCAGCACCAACCTTACTGGAAAACTCATTGTAGGTCTCTGGCGTTTGATCGGTTCCGCTACACTCATGAGTCTTCGGGGAAAGTAGCGGAGTGTAGCGACAAGACCCTTGGCTCTGGAATCATGAGACTTTAAGTCAAAATCATGAGTCCTGCTCTAATGGATGTGGGACCTGGGGTGAGCCTCTGAAGCATTCTTGGACTCAGTTTCTTTGACTTTAAAAAGGGGGCAACAGTAGTGCCCACTCACAGGGTTTGTGTATGATAAGGATGGCCAATCTCGACCATCTTGTTACATGCCAAGCCCTGGAGACGTTTTACAACTTTAAAATTTAACCCTTTCCAAAATTCTACCTAAAGGCTCTTTTTGGCTCCATTTGCAGAAGGGGAACCTGAGGCCTAGGGACATGACTTTAACTTGGCCAGCTTCACAAAGCCGGCTCTTGGGGGAGCTGGGATGGGAACTTCTCTCCTTGGCGCCGCCGTCCTCTGTACTCTCCTGTTTCTCGGATGACGCCAAGTGGTCACTCTCCTGGAGGGGCTCAGCAAGTGGTAGCAGAGGTCCCACCGCATAGTAAATGTGCTGTGTTTATCCCTTTCCTGCCCTTTATGGCTCAGAATGGATCCTCCAGCGGGGGCCTTTCTCAGAGACTGGAGTTCAGGAGGGCAAAACGGAGTTCGGTGAGGGATTCGCCTAACGTTGCCAACGGCTTTCAAAGGTTTTGGGGTCTACAAAGCCCCTGAAGAATTTGGCTTTGAGCGGTTTTCCCCTTCGTTTCTAAATCCACAGGCAGATTAGGCGAAATGGAATCCGTATGTTTCTGATTCATTTACACTTAACTCATCAAAATGTTCCTTTTTATGAGCTATTTGATGTCCAGAAAGCCTTTTGAGTAGATTTTATAAGCCTTTTAAAGACTTTTCTCTTAGAAACAGGCGGTTGCATTTTGCCAAGAATAAACAAACTTGAACCTCAGAAGTGCAGAGCTTGCCAAGGATCTTGATGCCAGAGGGCAAGTTTTCGAAGTCACCCCTTCCTCGATCCCGACACCTTCTTCCATTTCTCCTCCCCGCCCCCCAATCTTGGCCCCTCTGGCTTCCTTGCAGAACTCTTTGCCCCAGTTCCAAACGTTTGCTCTTCCCCTCCAACATACTTCTTTCACAGCCGCTCACCTTAGCGGCAGCAGCCCCCAGCATTCCATCTCTCGCTGCCCCATTTCCTGCCTGGGAGCAACTGAGAATGCACGAAAAGGGGCAGTTAATCCCCCAGAGCTCTGAAATCAACACTAATGCGTATATCCTTCATTTACATTTACAAAGAACTCTCATCATTCCATGTGATTTTTTTTTTTTTTTTGAGGAAGATTAGCCCTGAGCTAACTACTGCCAGTCCTCCTCTTTTTTGCTGAGGAAGCCTGGCCCTGAGCTAACATCCGTGCCCGTCTTCTTCTACTTTATATGTGGGACACCTACCACAGCATGGCTTGCCAAGCGGTGCCATGTCCGCACCCGGGATCTGAACCGGCGGACCCCGGGCCGCTGAAGCAGAATGTGTGAACTTAACCGCTGCGCCACCGGGTTGGGCCCCATGTGATTTTTATAACAAGGGCGGACAGGATAGCCTCTCTGATTCCCATTTTATACTCGGGGAAACTGAGGCTCTGGGGCCTAAGTGATTGGCTAAGGTCCTCTAGGTCAAAGGTGGTGAACTCTTAGTCTGTTCATGCTGCTATAGCAGAATGCCATAGGCTGGGGCCTTATAAACAGCAGAAATTTATTTCTCACAGTTCTGGAGCCTGGGAAGTCCAAGATCAAGGCCCTGGCTGATTTGGTGTCTGGTGAGGGCCTGCTTCCTAGTTCGTAGGTAGTCAGGGTCCTCACATGGTGGAAAGGTCAGGGTGGATCTGTGAGGTCTCTTTCGTAAGGGCTCTAATCCCATGCATGAGGGGTCCACCCTCACGATCTAATCACCTCCCAAAGGCCCCATCTCCTAACACCGTCCTATGTGCGTTCTGGGGGGTACGCAAACACTCAGTCTATAGCAACTCCAAAGACTTTTTGTTTTGTTATGCTCTGCCACCTCCTAAGGATGGCTCAAAGACTATCTACAAAGGCTATCAAGGGGCTGTTCTTTCTAGGATGTTAGATCTAACGAAGAACCTTGGAAATCAAAACAAGGTTTAATGTATTATTAACTGCTCCCAACAACTCTGAGGGTCAGTGACGGCGTTTCCATGCTACAGATGAGAAAACTGAGGTTCGGAGTAATTAAGTTATTTCCATGAGGCCACACAGGTAGGCCAATGAGATAAGGTATTAAAAACCAGACTCACCCAGCTGGTCGTCTGTTTCCTAACAGGTGTGGATGATTCCAGATCATCCAAGGACTGAAAATCACTGATTTTGAATCACACGGGGAGAGTTTTTCCCCCTTGCAAGCCTCTTTCACGTCTCGCTGGCACAGAGAAAGTCTCACTTTCATCCCAATGTGTCCTTAACGCCTCTCTAATGCTTTCTGTTCTCCAGTTTGTAACATGGAGAGAACAGGCCTCGTGCTTAGAACCTCCCACAGACAACACCGTCTAGATAAAATTTAATAGCTTTGATTTGCTTTCACTATTTTTCTTTTTTAAGGTTACCTTTTATTTATGGAAGTGACACTGGATTTATCTATATGTAATTTTCTTGTGAGATTAAGTAAATGAAAGGAATAGACTTAAGAAAAAATATAGTAAGCGAATGATCCTGCAGAGGGTGAAGATGGCAAAAAATGCTGAAAGTGGCACCCAAATGACTGATGTTTAGGAAACACACATCAAATCCATTTTACAGGGCGTGAAACTGAGTCCTAGAGAGAAGCGACTGGCTCAAGAAATAGTGGGAGGGTCAAGGTAAGAGCTCAAGCGCCCTGGTCAGCTTTGGTAGTTCGGATCACGTCCTGGATGGTGTTTGCTTGGACATCTTTAAAATACTCAGGGGTTTGTCCCAGGGGATACTTGAGTATTGCCGCTACCATCATCAGTATACGCAGCATGAGGGAGTGAGGAGGCGAATGAGTGAATGAATGAAACGCTTGATGACTTTCATCCTAGTCCCTGACTTCAAGAAAGAAAAGGTATCTTAGAAGGGATCAGGCCAGGCTGGACTGGATCTCAAGTTGATCTTAACTCCTCCAAAATGTAGAGGTGCCTTTAGTCTTAGACCAATGGTTCCCAGCTGGGAGTGACTTTGTCTCTGGCCGGCACCCCCCGCCCCGCCCCCGTCCCGCCCCGCCCGGGGACATTAGGCAATGTCTGGAGATATTACTGGTTGTCATAGTTGGGGGGGGGGGGAGTGGTGTGCTACTGGTGTCTAGTGGATACAGGTCATGGATGCTTCTAAACATTCTTCAATGCTCAGGACAGCCCCACAACAAAGGATGATCTGGCCCAGAATGTCAATAGCGCTCAGGTTGAGAAACTCTCTTTTAAGCACCCGGTAGGATCATGGAGATTTGACAGTAGACAGGGTCTGAGGATGTCTTTGAGAGCACAATCTTCCTGAGTAATAAAAATATTGTCTTCTTACTGGCTGGCACCATTTAGTGAGCTTTCCCACATTTCCGTTTTGTTGATTGGTGCATAGACATGCAGGTATGTATTTATAAAACAAGATATTGATCAGCAGGAGTAGTAATTTGTTGACAGGTAATCTTTGATCACTGTGATAGTGCAAAAGTGTATTTGATTCCTGGATCCTCAATTTATACCTTAAATTGCCCAGCAGAAGCCCTCCGGATTTCTACAATAAATCCAAAATTTTTTGTTTGTTTCAGAGGAGAGCTTTTATGAAATATTTCTAGATAACTCTGAAATTATTTTGCCTGTCATTGCTCCAGGCGCTGGTCAGAATCTTAAGGACTACAATACAATACTAACATCAAAGAACCATCCATGGTCAATTGTATTGGTCTCTTTGCGTGTTTCTCTCCTGCACCAGACCATATGCTCCGTGAGGATAGGGGCTGTCATTTCATTGCAGTTTCCTCAGTACCTAGCATCTTGCCGGCCGCCTAAGAAGGGGTTAGTGAATATTATTTAAATGAATGAATCATATTTCTTAAGCTCATATTCTGTGCCAGTATTAAGCTATATTTCCCTTTTATAGATAAGAAAACTCATGTTCAGGTGGGTTAAGTTACTTATTCGAGGGCACACAGCTAAACTCATGGAAGAAGACATCAAGAAGTATTATGGACGGAAGTTAACTGGCCTTTCCATCCTGCCTAAAAAGAGCATGCGCCTGGCTAAAGGCTCCAGAAGATCAAAGCCTGTGCTACCATCCATCTGCTATTTATCCATCATAAGCAGGGAGAGCCTCAATCGTGAGAAAAAGGACAGGAAAGGAAAAGAGTGTTGTCTGGAGCATTGACTTTGAGGGACCTGAGTCCTGGATCATACTCAGTGTCTTTGGGGTACTTACTCTCAGAATCTCAGCCTCTTCATCTGCCAAATGGGCAGTCAAGAGTACCTGCCTCATCAGCCTGTCATGAAGGGAATTGAAGGACCATGTCCAGAGCCCAGGTCCTGGGTAGGTACTAAGAATTCTGAAAAACGTGAGCTCTTAGTAATGTGGGCGTGTGTGGGTGGCATTTCCCTTTAAAGAAAAAGAACCGCGTTTTGCTTTTGTGAGGTCTGACAGAATAATAGCAGTTGAGTGGTGGAAAGACAGAAAGCCAACTTCCTTTCTCCTCGAACGCTGAAAAATTAGCTCTTTTGCTTGAGAGCACATAGACCCTTGAGAAAAGTAAGACATAAAACACGAACAGACAGCAGATGCTGGGAGAATGCCATCTTTTTATTGGCACTATTAGGAGGAAATACATGAACTGTATAATACCATCATAAATACAGTTATTTGTAATGTCAAAGTAACAATGCCAGCTACAGTGTTCGTCTCTTTCATTCCCTCCTCTTGAAATGCTCCATAACCAAGCAAAAAATCACAGGAAAATGTGAATAATATTTTCATTCATTAGGGGTTTATAATGTTATATTAGCAATGTTAACCAGCATCCTTCGGGATGAAGTTCTTTACCTTCTTGCGAGAATATTAGTTCCTCTTTTTGTCTAAGCAGCAACGTTTTTTCTTTGAAAAGCGTTTGTAAAAGAATGAGGTGCTAGAGTGGATATCTTGACAAACCATCGAATGGCCCTCACACCCGTCCCCACCCCCATCCCAGTTGGCATGGGAACCTATTCTTCAGGTTGGGAGGAAATCATAATTTACTGGAGCAGAGAGTTATTAAAGTTGTTTTGAAAAGAAAAGAAAGAGTATTTTGCCCTTTTATTTTCTCTGTTTCTCTTCCAGGTATACACACACACACACACGTAAGCACATGCACGATGTTCGGACATCTGGTCAACCCAGCATCTTGGGGACAAAGACTAAGATCATGCGTCTCAGAACATCTAGTTGACGTGAGAGAAAGAGATACACACACACACACACACACACACACACACTACATCCCACCACTGTCACCAAACAACACAGTAAGGGGTATCTTGGCTCCCGAAAGATGCGGTATATTGACCGTTGCCATTTTCTAAGAATAGGGGCGGCATTCCCCAAATCCTGGGATTAAAGTTACTTGTTTGTCTCCATTTTTCTAAATTTAACATGCGATTGTCCCCTACAACTGAATCTATTTTGGATATGATTCTAAAATGGAACAGATTGTAATTTTTTGTTCCATTTTCAAGATTTTTTTTTTTTTTATCTGAAGACAGGAGCCTAGTTTAGCCTATGGAGGGGAATTGGTTTTTCTTTAAGTTTTCAGTTCAATGGTTTAAGACCAGAAGTGAAAATATTGTTTCTATAGGCAGAAGAGAAGGCGGAAATGGTGGCAATTGTATGCGTGTGGGTTGGGGCTGGAGAGTCAGTGTGGATAAAATTAACTTTTAATACCAGAACGTTTAAATCTGAAACAAAAAAGGAGGCAAGTTTCTCTCTCTCCATTGTGTCTCCTCCTAGTTTCCCACTCCCCGCTTCTCCATTATGAAAAGCATACATGCTGACTCTCTAAAATTTGGAAAATAGGTAAAGTATAAAGAAAAAAATCACCTAGAATCTGAAAACACAGAGGAAGCCACCATTAAACATTTTCATTTATTTTCTCCAGGTTGAGATAATCCTGTAAGTACAATTTTGAGTTGCTTTTCATGCACTGTACTGTCATGACCATTTTCTCCTGTCATTAAATGTTCACGAGTCATCATTTACAATGACTGCGAAATACTTCATTGGACCATGATTTTACTTAACCATTTTTAGTTGATGGATACTTAACTTTAAAAACAATTTATTCTGATAAACATCAGTGTAGTGACCATCTTTATGCATAAATCATTGCCCCGACGTTGAATTCAAAGACCAAAGAAGCTCAGCATGGCTGGTGCATAGAACGTAAGGGGTGAGACAACAGATAAGTTTGGTGGATAGGCAAGAAGTAGGTCTTGCCAGCCACTGTATTCCATGCTAAGCGTTCTGGACTTTATTCAAGTAATAACGATACTAATGATGATGATGAAGATGATAAAATAGGTAATACTAATTGAGTCTTTCCTATTCACTAGATACCTTTCCAAGTAGTTTTTATTGACTCGTTTAATCTTTGTAACAACCTGAGCAGCATTGAAGCGCAGAGAAGTTGAGCCATCTGGCCAAGGTTATAAGGCTGGTAGGATCCCAGAGTGAAGAAGGGACTTAGCTGACCACTTTGGCCCATTACCTTATAGCAATTGGGAGCGACTGGAGGATTTTGGATGGGGGCTGAGGGGCACAATGAATGGATTTGCTTATTGAGAAGGCCTACTCTGTCTGTTATGAGGAGAAGGGATGGAGGGAGCAGGAGTGGAAGCAGTAAGACCAAGCCAAGAGAGGGATGGAGGTAGTGAAAGCTGGTGGCAGTGGGGATGGAGGCAAGTGAATGGATTTAAGGAATGTTTGGGAGGGTGGATCGACGTGACTTCGGTCGGGCCACAGAGGGGCAGGGAAACTGTAAGACTGCCTTTCAGACTCGGGCAGTGAGGTAGAGGGTGCAGTCATGTGTTGAGCTGAAGGGACAGTTGCATGATCTGCCCAAGGTCACCCAGCTACTAAGTGGAGGAGGTGGGATTCTGAGCACTAAAGCCTGGAGTCTATGGAACTGGAGACAGTTTGGGAGAAGCAAGCCGTCCCGAATGAGAGTCCTTTCAGTAAGTGGAGGAAAGGAGCACAGAACCAGATTTGAGGGGGGAGACCAAAGAGCACATCCTGGAGCATCATCATGTCAAGAATGTCGTCCTTTATCTAGAGGGACTAGAATACAGAGCCTAGGTGCAGCCAGGGGCACCCCACATCAGTGATGCCCCGCACCACACATGCACATCCTCTTTGCGTGAGGAAGAGCCAGGAGACAGGAGGAGATGGAGGATCAGGAAGGGGTCACGTCACTCATTGCCTTAACTCCAGGAAGCTGCTCAGACAGAGGCGACGAACTCCATCCTGGGGCTTCTGTACGTGGTGTGACGGAGGGTTGGGTGCCTGTTTATTTTGAGGAGACGGGTACCAAAGATGGGTTAGGCCTTTCAGTATAAATCCAGTTGAGTAGCTTCTCTTTTAAGAATTTTTTTTGGCAAAGGAGGTAGCAAAGTGGGGAAAAAAAATATGAGTTTTGGAGAGTAGCCATTCTAAATTTGAATCCCAGCGTTTCCATGTTTTGTCTGGTGATGATGGAAACGCTGGTTTACCTCCTTGAACGTTTATTTATTTAACCATAAAATGGCAATAATATAGTTATCCCAAATGAAATTATATATATATATATATATATATATATATATATATATGCACATACATACACACGCAACCACAGAGCTTGAGATATATAAAATATATCAACATGAGCTCTATTTTCTTTCCCCTACAATCTAGACTTGAACTTCTTCTCCACTTGGAAGACTCTGCTCCTCCTCTCAGTGTTCATGGGCTTGTAATTTTGTAGTTCCTAAGATGAGAGTTGGCCCCTGCTGGGCTGGTGGACTATCTAATACTTGTGTAGCTCTTTATAATGTGTAAAGCACTTTCCATAAGCATTCTCACTGTACACGTCTTATCACAGCGCTGTCACTTCAGTGTTAAGAAAATTCCCATTGACTTGATGAAGAAACTGAGTCTCAGAGAGGTAAAATGACCAGCCCCGGCTCCAGAAAAGGTGCAACAAGGACTTGGAGCTTGGTCTCTTAAGTTTGGATTCCTTGCTCTTTATATAACCCTTCTTTCTCTTCTGTGGTTCCAGGAGGAAGCGAAGCCCTGAGCTCCTGTGCAAACTGTCCTTAGTTTAAAAATAAAGCACTGCGTTTCCATTACAACAGCCCTGTGTGGCCTGGGAATGGATTGTGCCAGCCAGGATTTCATCCTTGTTCCTTTTCGCATGCTGGCAATGACCCTGAGAGCTCAGAGATGCTAGCTATAACCCAACCAGCACTGAACCTTCATCCTTTCCTCCCCATCAGCTCTCTCTCTCTGGACTCAGAACCCGACCCCTCCATGAAAGTACGTGAGCCTACAGAGGTTGTCTATTGTGTTATTTGTGTTTGTATCTGATAGACGATGACCAAGCAGGAAGCATCCATGACAGAGGAGCTGATATTAAAAACAAAAACAAAACCTAGAAAACCAGAGAAGGTCAGTGCATCCTGAAAGGACAAATGAGTGCCTTTTATAAAGGCAGGACGTGTAATTGGTACAATTGTGACTTTGGAGTCAGGTGACTCTGGGGCTGAGTTGGCACTTTGCTGTGCGCAGCTTTGAGACTCAGTTTCCCCATCCACTAGATTGGAATCTGCAGGCTAGCAGAGGTTTTCCTCTGCTTCGATGGCTGCTGCATGGCCAATGCCAAGAACTGTGCCTGGAATGTAGCACTGTTCTGAAAATATTTGTTGAACGAATTGTTGAATGAATCTGTCAAACAAAGCTAATAATACTTCTCTCCCCAAGGTGTGGTGAGGCTGTAATGCGAAGAGGCCTGTGCACTCCTAGTTCTGTGGCTGGCCCTTTGTGAACGTTCTGATTATTGCTATCCTCTTTGGTGGTAGAATAGCTTAGTTCCATTATAAAACCCACGTAGGGGTGTTCGGTTCCCCCAGAATAAGGTGCTTTGCTGATCGCCACTTTGGGCAAGGGAGGAAACAGTGTCCACTGATATGCAGAGAGCAATGTTCTTGTGAAAGAAGGGAGAGGTCACGTTCTGTTGCCTCCAGCTCTCGTGGCCGGGCCACCTCCACCCCAAGTCTTTGCGAGTTTAGCAAACGTTTCTGAAGTGCTTAAGGGAAGAGGCAAGACTTGAGATTTGGCTCGCAGTTTCGTGTAGTTCGAGGGGAGGCTATTGCAATGAGCAAAACCAGAGAATCTGGTAATTAAAGACCCTCTTGCACTTTGCAGAAGGGACCTGGGGATTTGGACCTGGTGTTCAGCCAATTGTCAGTTTGGGTAATTGCGCTTTGATGACCCTGAGGTTTCCCTTGGGATTTCAGGAGACGTAGTTCTGTCTCATAGCTCCTGAGAGCCCTCAGCTTCTGTGCAGCAGGGCCACGTGGCAACAGTGGGAGGACAGGTTGGGTTTTGTTACCGGGAGAGTCAGTTCCATTGGTGAAGAAAACCAATACTTGATGGCTTCACTACAAGGCTGTCCCAACACAACACCACACTCCAATGCTACGTCAGAGTCCAACTCAACAACACCCTGAAACGAACACGGCATGGACCCCAACATGCCATCTGAAATCATATCACAACTCAACATGGCACCAGGGATCAAAATAATACTATGGAAACACAAGATTATGCACCAGTATTCCACTCTAATAGTACACACAAATCCAACGTCTTCAACACAGCACACCTCAACACGAAGTCTTGTTCAAACGCAGCGTAACTAATAAATCACTCTTCAACCCAGCATGGCTCTCCAAGACAGCCTTGGTCCAACAAACCCCCAAGCCATCCAGTGCCGATTCAGCAATACGTAATTGGCCCAATGAAATGGAAAGAAAATACCAAATAGAGTTATTGCTTTGGAAAACCCAGTCTTTCTCCTAACCAAATTTTGTGGCCATGTAGGACTGGGGTTTTCCCAGCCTTGGGGAATGAAGAAACCAAAATCTACTTCCTTGGATTTGCCAACATGCAATATTTCCTCTGACCTTGACTGCTGTCTCCCCTTTTTCTTGTTCCCTTGGCCACCATTAGGTTTGACTGACCACGATCGGGATGTTGGTGCCAACTTAGGCCTTGGAGACAGCTCCAAGAGAGAGTTGGGAGGAAGGTGCCAGCCTGGGGCACGCTGTGGATGGGAATTCTCAGCCTCGCTGGAAAGGGGGCTGTCCATTGGCAGCTCTGTGTGGTCTGCTTGTCCATCCAAGACAAACCTCAAACCCAACACTTGATTTGGCAGGCAGGGGAAAAAAATAGAACAAGGTTTGCTCCCTTTTTCAAGAAGTGGACCCAGGGATCCCAGGCTAGGCTCCGCTCTTGGTCTTTTTCCTTTTTAAACAAACCGCCTGGCTTTTAAGATCTTCAAAATCCCATTAAAGGCTTTTACCCCTTCATATATTGGAGGCGTTTGATGAAAGAGGGTAAAGTGAAGGGAAAAGATAATGGGGCCTCAGAGAACAGAGACCAGAGGCCTTAATTTTGCCTGTCTCCCCTGCCGGTAATGGTGTTGGATGTAAACACTGCCCTGGTGAATGCTGGAGCATGATTACAGGATGGCTGGGGAAAGAGGAAGTGTTTGCAAACCGCGAGGAGGAATGTCGCCCTTTGAAGGAGTTTGGCATTTATTTTTTACCCCCTCCGCTGTCCCCCCACAATCCCAACCCTACTACTTTTCTCCACTGCTTTCTTCTCTGGGTTCCTTGTACTGTAAACACAGTGACAGAAATTAGATGTGGGCAAATCTGTTAAACATTTTAAGTCGAAGTGGGGTTGGCAGTTGTCTCACTCCGCGGGATATGCGAGACGAAGCTAATAACTCCGTAATGGGTCTTTTGTTTTTGTCTGGGGCCTGGTGGGAGGGAAGTGGAGGACAGGGGCCAGCCACGGCTGAGGAGGGGGATGCAGGATGGAAAGCGGGGCCAGGCTGCTGTTATGGAACCAACCCAAGCTTCCAACGTTGTGGGGCCAAGCAAGTTCTGGACCCTCAGTGCGTTCAAAGGGCAGCCAGTGACCACCACCCGTCAGCCTGCTCCTCGCCCCTCATGATTTGGGGAACACTCTCTGGTTTCCCAGTCACAAAACACCTCCTCTTGACAGCTTCATGCTGCAGGCTTCTGCTGCCACCTCTTCATTTGTTCCATCCATGAAATTCCCGGTGACGTCAATGGGGTTCCATATGCAAAACACGTGCAACCCGTGGGACCGCTCAGCGACACCAGGGAGTAAAGCATTGGCTCTGTGGATTTTATGCCTACATGTTTGGCTGTCTGGAAACCTCCACGTGGGATCAAGTTCATGTTCTTAATTCTGGTCAGATGGTTGGAGTGGGAGCCTGGAAACCCACAGCTGGAAGCTCCATCAGGTGATCATTTAATTAATTCAACTGATACATATTGAGAGCATGCTATGTAGTGAGTGGGGCATGGTGCGAAATAAGACAAGTTTGGCCTTTGCCTTCATGGGGAGCTTAGAGTCTAAGGTGTTGTACATTAAATCAATAATTTCACAAATCCTTATTTAATCACAGCATCTTAGGAGCTACAAAGAAAGAGGAAGCTGTATGCTATAAAAGGGTCTGGGCAAGGAGGTAGGGTCGGTGGTGCATTCCTTACATTTAATAGGATGACTGTTTAATCCAGGGGTTTGTAACCTGGGGTTTGAGGACACTTAGTTTTCAAGAGTCCCGTGAATTCCAATGCATCCACTGTCCTCTGAGCTATCCAGAGTAGATGTTTCTTCTCTTTTCCTGGAACTTTCCAAGAATGGAAACATCACACTCTTTCATCAAAGCCCATTAGGTGTTTTGATCCTCCTGGCTATGTACCAAACGTCATTTTGGTGCTTTGTTAATTGTAACTACAATTGACAATGGTAGAGGCAGCTATATGATGTCTACTTTAGAGAAGGTACTGTGCTAAGTAGGTATGTTGCCATACATAATTGATTTCATTTTCACTGAAAGCTTTAACAGAGAAACGACAGCTCAGAGAGGTTAAGTCAATTCCCCAAGGTTACACAGCCACTAAATGATGGAACCAAGATTCCAACCCAGGACTTTACATTCTTAGTCCATTACTCTTCCCCAGGAATATCCTGCCTTTCATAGCCTTTCTAGTTTATTGATAACTGCCTTTTACAATGGATTATAAACCTACCAAAGGCGAGGAATATACTCGTTAACTGCTTTGTAATCAACATCCTCAGCAATAAATGGAGAATTTACATGTGTTTTCATATGTGGTTGGTTCTGTGCTATCACTGGGGATACTTAGCACTTGTGTCCAATTATAATCCCTTTTCTATTTCTGTTTATTGAAATTCCATTTGTTGTCGGTGGCACAGTTTAATCTGTGAGTTCCAGCCCTCTCTTTCTCAGATTTAATGCCCACGCTCCCTTTCATCTGTTCTCATGACCGTCACCTCACTGACCATTGCCGCTACTCTAGTACATTCTAGTACCTTTGGATGCTCTGGTTACTGCTTGCACAAAACGGAACAAGGTTACTCAGAAGGAGCCGTTGTAGAACTTCCCAGATGGACTGATATCAAAAGGAAGTATTTCCAAGTCTTAGCAGAGCGGGGATGAAAGCTGTTCCTGGGCTACAAGAATTCATGAGGCCCCTGGCTTTGTCAAGTCACCTGGAGAAGATGTGGCTACATTAATGATTGCCACAAATTCTTTATTATTCCAACTTTGAGAGGTGGAGTCTAATTCCCCTCTTCTTGAACTGGCTGGACTTTAGCGACTTGCTTGGCCGATAGAAAGTGGAGGGGTGCCCTTCCAGGACTTCCAGGCCTGGGGCATAAGAGCCCTGCAGCTTCGCCCTGGGCCTGTTGGCACACTTGCTCTTGGAACCAACAGCCAGGCTGTGAGGAAGCTCAGGCAGCCCACGAAGAGGTTTGTGTGGACAGGGACCAAGGTCCCAGGCTGACATGACAGCCTTGCCATGTGATGAGTCATCTTGGAAGGGAATCCTCCATCCTCAATTGAACCGTTCCATCTGACGGATGCTCCGTGGCACAGAGATGAGCCATCTCTGCAGAGTCCTGAGTTGTAGGCTTGTGAGCGAAATGAATGATTATTCTTATTGTAAGTTATTAAGTTTTGAGGTAGTTTGTTACACAGCAGTAGGTAACTGGAACAGACTGGTTGTCTGCCTTCCTGAAGCAGAGTAGGGGCTGATAAGCAATGGGAAGGCTTGGGCTAGCATAAGTAATTTTCAAAATCCCCTCACTGAGCCTTGCTTTTCAAGCAATGCTTTATCCTTAGGAGCTTTTCTGGGAATTGATGCAGAAGATGATTGGGTAGAGCTTCAGGTCCCCTTTCTTCTTCTGCTTTAACTCTTTTACATACTGGGATCCTAAGAAGAGCTAATGGTTAGCCATTTACAAAGTGATACTTCTATGAAATAATTAGCCTACGCACACTCCATGGATTAACTCATTTATCCCTCATAACAACCCTTGAGGTAGGTACTGTTACTGTCCCCATTTTACAGGTGAAGAGATTGAGGCACAAAGAGATTAAATAACTTTCCCAAAGCCACGTAACTGGTAAATGACGGACCAAGAATCAAATTTAGGCAATCTGGTTCCAGAACTGATGCTCTCAAAACCATTCTCTGTACTATTTTTACACAAGTTTTAATTTGAACCAAAAGATTTTCTGCTAAAACAAATGCCAAAAATCATTGCACTTAAGCATTAAAATTTAATATTTATTAAGTATTTATTAGTATTTATTTAAGTATTAAGCATTTGTTTAATATTTATTAAGTATTTTCTATGACCTATCACAGTGCTAGACGTGGGATTTGGAGATAAAATTGATAATAATTACAGCTAGGCATTGTGCTAAACGCTTTGCTAAAATGTGTTATCTCATTTGATTTTAACAACAATCGTGTAAGGTAACACTATCATTATCCCCATTGTATAGATGAGGAAATCAAGACTCAGAGAAATTCAGGAACCTGCTTGTGGCCACATAGGTGGTCTCACCATAGAGTCTGTGCTCTTAACTGCATTGTTCTTCGTTGTGGCCCTCTGATTTTTTGATCTAGTTGGGGAGACAGACTAACGAACAGATGCAACATGATGACATAGGTACTCTAAATTGGGGATCTTATAAGGTGCTGGGTTGGGAGGGCATAGAGGAGAAAGTACCCTACTTTGCCCAGGGAGATGGGGAAGGATTTTAGAGGTGGTGACAACTCGGAGACTCCTTGAATAATTAGACTTGGCCAGTCACACAAAGAGAGGTCCTTCCAGGTGGAGGTGGAGGCAAGGTGGGGAGAGGGTACAGCAAGTGAAAAAACTAAAAAGAAATGGTAAATGAGAGGGCCTAGCAGCAGCTCCGCACTGCCGGAGGACAAGGATGCTGGAGAAATAGGCAGGGCAGACTGAGAAGAGAGTTTAATGCCATACTAACTATTTTGGGCTCATCTCTGCCAATGACAATGCTTTCCAGGGGTGGACACTGACTCAAAAATAAGCGGACATCAACACGAGCCTGTTTCTTATCCAGCCATTTTGGTTTCAGCCCCTAGCCACTGTTTAAAAGCAGCATTTGCAGAAAGCAGAGGTCTCTGCAATTCATATAAGCCTGTCTCGTGCCCCAAGAACACATCATTTATTTCCTGTAAGTGCCTGTCTCACTCTTCCTCAAATATGCTCAGGGTTACAACTTTCTCTGCTTCCTGGGGGAGTTGCCCACTCCACACAGTAATTACTCACTCCATAAAGGCTGTCTCCAAACCCACTTTCGCAACCCTTTTTTCCTGACCCTTTGCAATGACCAGTTAAAGGGTAAGCCTGCTGTCTCTCTACTTGTGAAAAACAGCCGCCATTTTGGATCTTGTCTGGAAATGGATGCTCCTGGGGGAAAGCATCTTTTTCTGCTCCTTCCTTTTCTTAGTTTGAAGTCAGCGTAATTTATTTTGCGCCTCGCCACTTCTTTCCTACACATCCAACCGGGAAAATGGAGATTTATTTCCTTATAACTTAATTATAAAATTGATCTCAAGCCCAAGTCTTCTGATGTTGAGATAGATCAGAGGGGATGAATACACGCGTCTAAGTCATGCATATGACTGTGAATACAACTTCATTTGTCTTCTTTGGGTGTTCTTCTCATTGGTGAGGTGAAGACATGATTCCTGCTTAATTCATCTCTATCACACCCAGTGAGGTAGAAGGGACGAATATGCAAAAACATCTCACACATTATAAGGCAAGCTGCAAATAGAAAGTATCAAATAGTCATGATGTCGGGAGTAACAAAACCAGTGATGATGGCAGCTGGAAATGAGAAAGAATCGTTAGATAAGAGCCAGATCGCATGGGTTTGAATTCCACCTCCTCTATTTAATAGCTGTGTGATCTTGGGCAAGTGGTTTAGCCTGTCTGTGCCTCAGTTTCCTCAACTGTAAAAACATGATTAGCATCTTTCTCAAAAGGTTATCCTAAGAATGAAATCAATTCATGAAGACATGCTTAGAGTAGTGCTTGGCACATCATAAGCACTATACAAATATTTGTTACTGTTATTATTATTGTGTCATTAGTATTCTTTACAACTTGTTTCAACATTTGTCTCCGGAAATCTTGACTTCTTTGATGATAAAAATGTCTCTCCAGTTTTAGAAGCTTGCATTCTATACTATATCCTGGATAATGGTAAAAGCTAGTAATATCAAGAACTTGGTAGTAATGGACCCCTGAATCCTCAGGAAAGACTGTTATTTACAAAAAGGGATTTTTGCCATCAAGAGCCTAACCATCCCAGGCTCCTTCTAGACTCTTTGTTGCACAACTTTTAAGGGCTTAAGGCAGTGGGAGTTGAAGCAATTCTTTCTGATACACTTCAATGATTCACTCTTAGTAGGTCGTTGATAAAAACTGCTCATACATTTATGGCAAGAAGCCACTTTTGTGGTTTTCATAAGTGTGTATTTTTATTCATTAGAACCTTGTTAGTAATAACTCTGATGAAACGATCTGATAAGGTTCAGACTTGGCCTCATGATGAACCAAAACGAACACTTTGAGACCTCTGGCTCTTTTTTGTTGGCCATGCTATGCTTAGTTCTTGCCTAATACTCACCCGAGGGATGGTAAAACTTAAAAGAAAATAAAAAGAGGGAAAAATGTATGAAAGAGATTAAGGCCCGGTATGAAAACTATTTTTATAGGCAGTTTGGCCTTGGCTTTGAAGTTCAATGGGGAGTGATGTATTGCTATCAGGTTGGATTTCACACCTATTCAGTGCTGTAGCCAGGTAATGATGAACAACCTCCTTCGGGTATAGAGGCATGAAACAAAATTAAGGCAAGCTGTGAAACGGCCCCCTTGCTGCAATTTCATCTCCAGGAGACATTTGGATTTGCCAGAGTGTGTTTAAACATTTTTTTCCTTTCAATTAGAAAGATGGTGTGACAATATTTAAAAAATATATATTTGCAAAAAGGAAAAAGCAATAGCCACTCATAATCCTAACACCCAAAGACAGAAACATTTTCATTTCTGCCCGTTAGTCCTTAGTCTTGGTCCACGAGCAGATGTACGATTACAACGTTGCATGCAGAATTCACTTTGAAATGAGTTTCCGTTCTTAACTAGGCATTTTGTCATCCTTTCCACCATGCTTTTCCCAGCATCGTTAAAAATCCCAACATCATTATCTTGCTTGGAAAGTGAGAATTGCTGCATCGTGTTAGATACAAGGTGTCCTGTCTCAAATGGTACCCAGCTTTACGTTTGTGTCATTAACAGTTTTAAAATGGAGCTATCGGCATGTTGCATTTCTGCAACAAGCAGCATTAACTTAGACCCTTTGTCCGATGGAAAGTCTTTGTGTCCAATATTGGAAACAGAGTTATTCATGGGACTTCAGGTTGTCACAGTGAGACACCATCCACCCTCCCAGATGCCCCCATTGTGGACTGCAGCTCTTCTGTCCCAGAGCCTGCCGTTGGGCTGGGAACGGAGCCACCAACTCATTGCTCAACTAGCATCGCTTCATGTTTATTTCTTCATCTGCAAAATGGGCTTAATAATAGTAGGGGTGTTGTGGGCCAGATTAATTAACGTTTGGACAAGTTCTTTGAGATTCCCTGGATGAAAGGTGCGAGGGAAGCGCCGAGTTATTAACACAGAGGCATTTGCTGTGACTAATTTAGGACTCCCCGTGTTTCCCACTTGGCAGCCTCCACGGTCATCTCTGACTCAGGAAATACTTATCGGGGCAGGAGATCCCCCCAGCATCAGGTCTGGTGTGTGATGGCAGAGGGAACGGGTCGCGATGACTTTGAGTGGGAATGTTGCCTCACTCCTTGTTGGTGGTCTGTCCTTCCATGTTGGGAGCTATAATTCCGCCAATGCATGGCCCTTGGCTGGGCTTAATGATGTAAATGGAGAGGAATAACAGGATGGGTGAGGATCCACGGAATGGCTTCACTCCAACACAACCTTTCCCTCTGTGGGAAACATGATGACAGCCAGCTCCTTAGGTATCCCAAGAGCCTGGAAATCAAGCAAATGTGAAACAGGAACATTCAGCAGCTACCTATGAATGGAACAGATGGGTGATGAATAGATCTTACACAATGATGCCCACCTGGTCTCCGAAAGGCACAACCTGTATGGGATTGTTACTAAAAGAGCTGAAAAGAAATGCCCCCTCATTATTCTGCTTCTCTTTTCATTACACTGTTCAATTACACAGATGATTATTTTTTAAATAAACTTTTAATTTTAGAATAGTTTAGATTAACAGAAAAATTGTGAAGATAGTGCAGAGATTTACCATATACCTCACACCCAATTTTCCCTATTATTAACATTCTATGTTAGCATGATACGTTGTTGCAATTAACCAATACTGATATATTTTATTATTAAGGTCCCTACGTTATTCAAATTTACCGAGTTTTTACCTAATTTCATTTTTCTGTCCCTGGGATCCCATCCAAGACACCATATTACCTTTAGTCATCATATCTTCTTAAGCTCCTCTTGGCAGAGACCGTTTCCCAGACTTTCCTTGTTTTTGATGACCTTGACAGTTTGGAGGGATGCTGTTCTGGTATTTTGTAGAAGGTCCCTCAGTTGGGGTCAGTTTGATGTTTTTTTCATGATTAGACTGAGGTTGTTGGATTTGGGGAGACATGCCACACATTCCCATCACAGCGTCTCAAGGGTACATACCTGTCACTGTTGAGGCTTTTATCACGTGACTTCATTAGTGGTTGTCAGGAGCTGATGCCTGTTAAAATTTATTTTTATACCATGAACCGTGTCAAACCCATAGAAAAGAATATAGTGTAATTACTCCATCAATGTGTGTTTTAAACTCCATGAGGACTTGCTTTGGATGTTTCTAGCCCATAGCTTTGTGCTTGCTGAGCACCTAAATGAAAGCAGGAAATGAGCCTTGGCTTAAAAAAAAAAAGGCTGAAAGAAGATAGATGGTCCACACTGAACTTAGAAAAAGTGGAATCAGAACAAGCCTGTATCCGTGTTTGATGGGTGAATGAATGAATGAATATTGTCTCCAGCAGGTCCCGAAGATAAGCCGATTGGCTGGGGTGTTCTGGTCCTCATAGAATATTTCTCTCCGTAGTGGCGGGAGTTGACAAGAGCCATTGCCTATCGCCCAACGTGCACCCTCTGCTTTGATCGTGTATGTACCAAGCCCCTCCTGGTAACATCTCTTAAAGGAAGGGAATATGTTGATTGGTTAGCATAAACATGCTGGTTCTCTTAGACACCCTACTCACTTAAATCAATGAAGTCATTGACATGTAGCTTCATTCCTCTCCTTCTAGAGAATTTGGACTTTGCCTGCATGACTCTGCTGTCATTGATTCATTCCACAAACGTTGGTGGAGTGCCTCCTGTATGACAGGCACTGTATTAGACCCCCGAAGCAAGACAGACTTGGCTCCATCCCCAAGGACCTCACAATCTAGCAGAGAAGAACACGGTCCTCTTTGGATACATGGTTGGCTGGACAGTTACGGTCTCACTGAGGGATGCGCTCACTGCTTTAAAATGGCACACAGTGCTGGACAGAGCAGGAAGCCTCTTGTCTCACTTATTATCCTGGTGTTCTCTAACTGCAACAGAGGAAAACAGGTCCACCTATGAAAGGTGGTGGGTACCTGTAGAAGAGGGGACCGTCATCACCGACCCGTATCAGAGCAGAAACAAAGCTGATTGCCGAATCAGCTGCTGACTTCATCTGTCCTCCAGCCTCACTTGAAGGTTTAACTCACAAATCTGAATGCCCTGATCATTTTCATCAGACTTGCTCTTTTTCTGGTATAACTGAAGTTTTATTTTCATGCTCCCATGAAAATCTACTCCAGTATCTTCATCAGTTTAGCTATTTCATTAGTCAACCCAGAAGTTACTGGTAAGATGCCCTTCTGCTGGATAAGGATTTGCAAAGCTCTTCACCGAATCAGGCGTTATGGGGGTTTTCCCAGCTGCAGGATGCGGAAGGGCTCCAGGCACACTGGGTCCAGATTTTAGCTCTGCTCAGTGGCCTGGACTGCTAACTCTTAGTTTCTTCAGCTACAAAAAGGAATGAAAAGCCCTATTTCCCAGAATCTGTAAAAGATACGATATTGGTAAACTCCAAAGTCCTGTAGTAATGGGAAAAAAATATTTGGAGAATCACTAGATGGTAGCAGGGACTTTGTGTTGCTCATGGTTTTAATCCTCAGCACTTAGCACAGGGCCTGGCACGGAGCGTGATGTCAATGACTGCTTGCTAACTGAATGAATGGATGGATGGATGGAAGGAAGGAATGATGGATAGATGCATAAATGAATGAACGGATGGATGGGTAGAGGGATGGATGGATAGATGAATGAATGAATGATGAATAACTGAATGTCTAAGAGTGGTAATCAGGGTCCCTCCTACAAATGAATCTTTTCTCTCCAGTTCCTTGTGATCAGAGGAAGGCAATCATCCCAAATTTGGCTTCAGCTTTACAACTGTTTTGTGGCTTGGAGCCAGCCGACTAACCTCTCAGTTGCCCGACTTGTAAAAAACCGATAATGACACCTTCTATGGGGGCTGGTGGTGTAGTGGGTGTTGAGAAAATTAATTGGGTGGTGGTAAACGGCTTTGAGATCCCAAGATGAAAGGTGCCGCAGAGGTGAGCTGTTATTATCCTTGTTCCCTTGAGTTTCCTTTCACCACTTCTGCCTCCCTCGAGGTGGCTCCTCTCAGCCGCCTGGGGGCTCCTGGTGCCCCAGAAGTGAGCTTTACTTGGAGAGGGCAACTGTCTTTCATTGGACTGACTCTTCCCTGGGGTCATTTGGCAGAAGGCTTCCAGGTGAGAGGCATATAATCCTAGGAACTTGCTCGTTTCCTTCCAGAAGGATTGATTTTCCCAGATACCAACCAGGCCCTGAGGTGCTCAGCAGCCTGAAAACAGACTCTCGTTTCCCCTTTCCCGGCATGATGAAAGAAGGGATCCCTCTAGATCCTACGTTTGAAGGTCCCACCTGTTGGCAAGACCTGGCCTGAGAACTAGAGACCAGGTGTCTACCATCTGGTATCCAAAGAGACCTGGGATTTACATCCACTGCCAGTTCACAGCCTCCCTCCTTTCCATATGTGGCACCACGTGTTGAAGGCATGGGATACATGTATCTTTCAGTTTGTGCATTTCTGCTAGAGGGAAAAGGCCATAGGCTTTGGAGCTAGGAAGATGGTCTGGATCCAGCACTGTGTGCCTTGGACAAACTGCTTAGTCTCCTTGATGTTCTCTTTTTTTACATCTGTAAAATGGGGATATAATGTCGACCACACAGGATTGACGGAAGGGTTGATTGGGATGGTGCATCTTAAGGTGCCCTGCAATCTGGTTTCTTTTTCCTCCTCCTCTTGCATTCTTTTACTTCCAAGGCTGCTCCTGGGATTTCTTTTACTCTTAATGAGACTTGCTTTGTTTCTTGGGTTCCCACCCCAGGAAACGTCAAGTTCCTGGATCCAGAAACATGGGCCCAAGACTGATCTCACTTTCGACTCCCAATAGACCATCACTGTCCAAGGTCAGACTTTCTCCATTCTGTCCCCTTTCTTCTTTCTCTACCTGCCCCACTCTAGGCTAACCCACCACCTTTCTCTCCAGACACTGGCAACAGCCTCCTTGATGCTGTCACTTTGCTACCTTCCGCCTTCTCTCTGTAGAAGGCCTCGAGATCTTACAATATGCATTGGATCACACCATTCTCCCATTTTAAGCCCTCCAACACCTTCCCATTGGAACAGATGTCTCTGGTACCGCCTCATCGCACCTCCTCCGTCCACCTCTGGTTTTTCTGTCTCTTCCTCTTCCTACTCTCCCGTCCTCTCTCTTTGCCTATTTTTTCTCTTCTCCTCAAACTCCTCCTCTGCCTATTGGTCTTCCTGTCTCCTTATCTCCCTCTTTTTACCCGTCACTCATCTTTCTCATGAAGGCCTCTTCCCTGAACTGGCATGACAGAGAATCCCATATCTGTCATCACCACCTCTTGGTGTGGGGTGGAAGGGCATCAGGAAAGGCTCAAATAATGCATCCTTCACTGCAGACATAGCCATGCTTTGGGGAAGCCATTGAAGCTACCAAAAGCTGTTTGCCCACGTAGTTCTGATTGGAGAGTGACCTGGTACCACCCCTGCTTTCCTCTGTCCACCCCTACTCTCTTTGCCATGAACATGACACCTCAAAGGGTGTCTTCTCTCTTGGGAAATTTTAATAACTACCTTGTCTCTATTATTGTAGCACCTTATTTCCTGAGAATGAAAAGCAATCATATTGTTTCTTGGCTGTGAATTTCTTTTGGAGAGTGACCATATTTTATACATTTTTACATCTTCAACAGGGCCAGCACAGTGGCTGGGACATAGCTGGGGCTCAATCAATATTTGTTGAATTGGATGGAGTGAAGCAATGATGTCCTCCTGATTGGGGTCTTTCAGACTAAATCCTTTCTAGTTCTCACCCCTCCCTAAATGGATCAGATCATTCTATAGCCATAGGAAGCTTGGAAACTCCCTAGCTTTGGGCAGGGAAATTCCCACCCCAGTGTGGTTGATTCCAGATTAATCACATTGGTGATTTTCCTGCTCAAGGTGTCCAGAGACAGACTTTTTCACAGATGGACTCAATTGTCCTTTCAAATGTTTTATCTTTGGCCCTGTGTGCATTCTTCTGAATGTCCATTCAAACCCCCATTTCTGTTTAACTTGAAACCTGCTGCTTCTTGTTTAGATGTAGAGAGTACCTTCTTAGGGTGTTTGCCTTCAAATTACTCCCAGGGTTGAAGATAGCAGCTGAGATTTTCTCTCCTCTTTTGTTTCTGTAGACTACCAGTCTCTCAACATAGAAAGGAGAACTGGCTTCTGGTTCTGGCTCTGCTGCTAATTACTTTGAGCAAATCTCTTCTTTCTCTGGATTGCTTTCCTCACGTTAAGTGAAAGCCTAGATTAGATTAGAGATCCACAAGCTATGGCCCACAGTTTGTTTGTGTCAATAAAGTTTTATTGGCACACAGTCACTCCCACTGGTTTAACTTTGTCTATGGCTGCTTTTGCATTAGAAGGGTAGTGTTGAGAATTGCCACAGGGGCAGTACAGTTCGAAAAGACTAAAACATTTACAATCCAGTCCTTTCCAGAAAAAGTTTGCCAACTCTTGGAATAGATGGTTTCTTAAGGCCCTTTTAGTTTTAACATTCATGCCATGATGTTTAGCTGGCACTACTGAACATTCCTTATAAACAGGCATTGCCCCGTTGTGGGCGATAAGTGCCACTAGGATTCCTGGACATGACTGAGAGGGTCCCTGTCTGACATCAAGCCACAGGAAAATCCATCCTGAGCAAGTTCTTGTCTTCTTGTTTCTCTTCCAGTGCTTCCCACTGCAACTGGGAGAGAGGCTAGGTTGGTGCAGGAATGTTGAAGCAGGCTCCTCTCTGGCTCATTTCTTTAGGCATGCCACATAGTCAGCTGGAATTCAGTCATACTGTTTTGCCCCTCTGTATGGGTTCATAATCTCTTATGTGAAATTCCTAAATCCAAAATTCGCTGAAAATAGATTTTTTCCACAAATCATGTGATAGCCATACTTAACCCAAGAAGGTATGAGATCGTTGTTGGCCTTCTTAAAATCCGACTTAATGTGAATGTTGATAGGTTGTACTGCAGAAGTAGAAATGTATTTAATCCTGGGTGCAGTCCTGGGGGGTGTGTGCGCCATGTTCCCTTTCTAAAGTCTGGAAATTTCTGAATTCTGAATCACATCTGTCCCTGAGGTTTTGGGTTAGGGGTTGTGGACCCCTATTTCTTTTTATGATTAACTTTTATTTATGGCAAGCATTCAAAAGTGTATAAAATGAGTTAATTTAAGCAAAAAATACACAAAGTAAATAATAAGAAGAAGGGTGCTCAGATCTGGCTTAAATTGTAGTGTGGTACAGAAATGACTAAAGTTTAGGAAAACCTGTGCTGAGGGGTATTTTCCATCCCTTTAATGACCTCTCAACTCTTTTTTTCTCCTTCTTTTCCTTACTCTACTCCGTAATCACCAAGCCGCTCTCTTACTGCCTCCAAACCCAGAGCATCTCTGTGTGATGGTTAGTTAATGAACAATCCCGTCTTACCCATAAAACCATATGTGGCGCCAAGAGCTCATTTGACATTCCCAACACTTTCAGAGACCAACTTCGAGGTCGCCGAGGACCCTTGCAGGAAGGAGCTCCCCCGGAGATCCAGGGTCGGGGGGAGGAATTGCGTATCTCAGAGTCAGGGTCCTGGGGAATGGTTTGGGGTGAAGGTGGTGAGGTGGCTTCGAGGTCATACTTGAAGAGCATGGGTTCTGAAAGGGGCCGGTTCAACCCTTTTGAAGGGCAATATCCCTGGCTTTAAGTAGTTCTTAAAACGCCAAACATTAGCTCCCACAAATGAGGGAGGTTTGAACCTAAACCCGATTACAGCCCAGAGTGGCGAGGCGTCCAAGGTGCTATAAAGAAATGATGTTATAATGTCCAAGGGATGCCATTAAAACTCTGTTTACAAACCAAATGTGCCAGAGAATGGGTCAGGGAAAGAATTATTAGCAACAAAGCTATTTGATCTCTTTTATGATCCAGTGAGTCATATCGCTCCGTGCTCTAGAAGGTGCATAATGAAAACCTCAAGCCTGTTGATTTATAAACAGGCCCAGAATTCCCTGTTCTTTAACCTCAGATGCTCTCTTAAGTGTGACTTACCCTAAATCAAATGTGACATCAGATGCCACTGGGCCTCTCCCTCCTCCCGAGAGGTAATTGGAGAGGTGATTGGCGTGTAGTGTGCATAAAATCCCCATTCAAGATGACGGATGGCTGTGGGAAGGGTCAATGGCCAGGACTTAGAGACATGGCTTTGTTTCTGTGTGCCCCTTATCTGCAGGGCTCGGAGATCCAAAGCTGTCTTTGTTCAGGCTCCTGCATTCTCAGTAGACCCAGGAAAGGGAGACTCAGGGGTGGACATAACACTCTGTCCAACAACCACAACTTTGGCCCCTTCTCCCTCTTAAAGAGGTTACGAGGAGCAAGACCAATCTGGGTTTCCATCTGAACTCTACCCATTACTGAATGTAACCTCAGGGAAGTTACTTAAGGCCTCTGAGCTTCACTTTCCACACCTATAAAATGACACAGCCATGGTTAAAGGGGTTACTTTGCACCCGCACCACGCTAAGCTGCTTTCTACATGCCACATGCCAGCTCTTTCAATCCTCACAACCACCATGCTGACGTGATCATGACCTGACCGTGTGGTAGACACTCTTCTAATAACTTTTTTTTTTTCAAGGTTTTATTTTTCCTTTTTCTCCCCAAAGCCCCCTGGTACATAGTTGTGTATTTTTAGTTGTGGATCCTTCTGGTTGTGGCATGTGGGACGCCACCTCAGCATGGCCTGATGAGCAGTGCCATGTCCGCGCCCAGGATCTGAACCAGCAAAGCCCTGGGCCCCTGCAGCAGAGTGCAGGAACTTAACCACTGGGCCATGGGGCCCGCCCCTGTTCGAAGAACTTTGCATCTGTTTGCTTATTTGATCCTCACAATAACTCTATGAGGTGGTGCTAAGATCAGGATCCCACAGAAGATGCTGAGACGGGATTTGAGTGTAAGTGGTTAAGTTGGGAAATCTCAGGATGCACCATAAGGAAGTAAGAATATTAGATTGTAATGGGAAGAAGCTAGTCAAGCCCCAGCCTTTGCCCCATAATGTCAGCCTCCCTACTGTGAGCAACTGGGGATCTTTAGGAAGAGAGAATAGAACGTACCCAGAGATGTCTCACCAGAGGGTGAGGAAGTTGGGGTAGTTATGTGCCAACTCTAGTCCACCATGGCGGGGGCTCCTTCAGGAGTCGTAACCCCCGGCGCTCCCAGCTTGCCCCACATGCAGGCCAAGTGGGTCCTGGGGGGACAGAGAAATCCTTCAGGCAAAGACTTTTAAGTGCTTGCAGTTGGAAGCCATTGCGTTGGCCCAAATGGGAATGGTGTAGAGAGGGTATGGGGGTGTCCCCACAGTATCCACTACAGGTCCATGCTAATGACAAGAAGACTGAGCCACAGAGAATTTAGAGTCTTCCTAAAGGCTCCCCAGCTGGTAAGTGGGGGAGCCAGGATCTGAATCCACTGGTCTTCTGACTTCAGGGTCCCCAGTGAATGCTCTGGGCTTCGCGTCATAACCTTTCACAGAAGGTACTGCTGTCCCATTTCACAAATGGTGACTTGGAAGTTCGGAGGGGTGAATTGACTTTGTCCCATAGCAAATTAGCCACTGGTCCAGGACTGAAACTTAGCCCCCATTGACTTCAAAGTCAGAGTCAGCTTCAGCACGCTGCATCCCTTTTGTCTGCCAAGGGATCCCGAGTTGTCCTGAGTGGGAGCAATGCCCCAGTGTCTTGAACCAGAGGCTCAGGCTACAAGGATAGGAAGAAGGTTCAGGCTGTCTCATTTCCTTAAGGTCATCATCATGGCTGGAGGTGAGGGGAGGCCATGGGCAGAGCTTGGCCTGTGTGCCCAAACTCACTCAAAGCTCTAGTCCCATTCAATCTGATTCCAGTCCCTAGATCTGGCATGACTCAGCTCTTTATTGCTTCCGTCTCCTCTTGTCACCCAGGTCATCCTTCATGCTATTTGGGCATGTCAAAAATTATGCATCTTTGAAGCAGCACTGGCAGGAAAGTCTATAATTATGTGTCCTAAAATGGGATCTTTGAGGCCTTTAAGCAGAAACTCTACCTCCTTCGCTCCTTCCTCTTTGCCTCCCCTTCAAGGAGTGACACACAGAAAAAAAAGAAAGTCCCACCGGGCTCACAGCACCCTGGCAGACAGGGCAGAGAGCTGCATTAAGAAACCGCACGGCGCTTGTAGATGCTCTTGACATGCTGTGGTTTTCTGGTCCGCTTTGCTAGACCGGGCCCAGCAGTCCCGGAGCAGTTTGTCATTGTACTTAAAACTCACATCACATCCCGAATCAGCCTGTTACCCTGCGGAGCCAACTGCCTGGCCATTTTCATGCAAAACCAGCAAAAACAGACTGTCTGGTGAAGTCAGAAAATACACAGACGCCTGAGCATCTTCTTTTTTGCAGAAATAATAAATGACAACAGCACTGAGACTGACTGGGGCCGGGTGATGACAAGAAAAAGCCCCAGTATCTTCTAAGCCCTGGTGGGAGATTAGGCCTGGCCCTTGATGATCTTGGGCACGTGCCTTCCTCTCTCTGGGGCTCCTCTGTTTTCTCATCAGTAAAATGAAAATGTTGGGCTAGAAATGAATCTGAAGTTTCTTTCCAGAATTTGGGTATTGTATGAGGTTACTGGGGCTGCCGTAACCAAGGACCATAAACTTAGTGGCTTACAACAACTGAAGATTACTCTCTCACAGTTCTGGAGGCTGATGTCTGAAATCAAGGTGTGGGCAAGGCTGGGCTCCCTCTGAAGACTCCTGGGCAGAATCCTTCCCTGCCTCTCCAGCTTCTGGTGGTGGCCTGCAACCCTTGGCTTTCCTTGGCTTGCAGCTGCATCACTCGAATCTCTGCCTCCGTCTTCACAGAGCCTTCTCCCCTGTGTGTACCTCTGTTGGTGTTCATGGTTCCCTCTTCTTATAGGGACACCAGTCATATTGCATTAGAACTCACCCTGCTCACATCTGCAAAGACCTTATTTCTAAATAAGGTCACATCACAGGTACCAGGGGCGAGGACTTCAACATACTTTCTGGAGAACATACTTCAACCCAAAGCAGGATTACTGAGTGCTTTCCTAGTAAATTGACTTAGGGAGGTTCATTTCTGAAATGTGAACTACGAGACGTCAATGGCTTGGGCTTGATGGAGAAGAAACTGGCGAAACAAGAGCAGGGACCAGGATTAACTGCAACCAGGGCTGACATTAAGCTGGGATGCAGTGGTACCACTTTACAGGTTGTTAAAATAGCAGGGGACCTACCCTCTGGCCCTGAGATGTCTCTGTCCGTGCGCTCCCCTGTCCCCTGGCTGCCGTGGTGACAGGATGATTTGTTCAGAATTTTTCCATTACTAGAGTTTCTGATTGGTTTTGGTGACTATGCTGGGCAATACAGGGGACCCATTGTGATGTCAGGACACCTTCAGTGGAAGCCGAGGCTAGGGTGGATGAGTGCCACCTTCTCCCACATGCTGGCCATCCACTATAAACTCCATGAGAGCAGGGATGTTTGTCTTGTTCACTGATGTATGACCAGTGCCTGGTTCAGGCAATTAGGGGCTGGAACCTATAATAGATGCTCAATTAACGTTTGTTGAACGAACACACAAAGTCTTGGACAAAGCCGATGACAAACCAAAGGAAGCCTCAAGAAGGAATTTGCCCGCACCAAAATACTCTCTTAAAATGTTCAGAGTTCTAAAATTTTGAGTCTATGCATTCAAAAAACAGCCATTTCATAACTTGGGGTGCATCCAACCCTTTTACATCTTTGTAGCCACTGAGACATTGTCCCCATTTTCCAGCTAAGGCTGCTGAGACTGAGAGAGGCTGAAGGCTGGAAGGCTTCAAAAGAAGTGGCAGCAACTAGAACCCTGGCCACACCCTTCCAGCATGGCTGGGCCTTTTCTGTATTCCACACTCTAAGGGAATCACGTGATTTGTCTCCCACCTCCACCCCATGCATAATCACATATTTCCTCGTGTGATTACATAAGTAAAGCCTGTCACCCCGACAGACTGGGAACTCTGTATTGTTCAGATGCTTGAAATTGTTCGTGGCATTGAGTAGGTGCTTGTTGTAGGCAGTTTCCAAGATGGCCCTCAATGAGCCTTGCCTTCTGGTGTTCTTGCCCTTGTGGAGTCCCCTCACTTGTTGAATAGGGCTGACCTGTGTATCCAAGGACGTATTGTGAAAATAATGGTATGCAACATAAAAGACATTGCAGCTTCCACCTTGCTGTCTCTTAGGTCACTTCAGGTAGCACATAGCTGGCACTCAAGAAAGATGTGTTGTTCTGTCCTCTCTGCGTCTGTCTCTCTGCACTATTTTTGGAGGTCTCGCGCTGTTTTACGGGTTCTGTCCTTGTGTTGTGTGCCTTCGCTGCTACACCTGTGGTTCCTGGCTTTCCCTCCCCCGAGCAGATGAAGTGAACTCACCCTCCAAGAGACTTGGAGCTGCCAGGACTCAGACCCCCCCCCCCCCACCCCACCATCAGCATGAGCCTCCTCTGTTTGGAGAGATGAGAATAGCATTGGTGACTTGCTTTCCTTCCGCTCATAATTGCTAAGCCTGTGTTTCACGGGGTAAAGAAACCTCCTGGAGAACCCATTCTTTGCTCCTTGGTCAGCAAAGAAACCTGCTTTCACCCCAATTTTGGAACTAAAAAAGTCAGTTCTGAACCAAACTAAAACTCATTTCCACCACTCCCCTGCATGGGGACCTTGGGCATGTCACTTAGCCTCCCTGAGCCTCAGTTTCCCCATCTGTAAAAAGGGAACGACTGTAGTTCTTACCTTCTAGTAAGGACTTCAACAAGACAGTGCTTGGTACTATGTTTGACACTAGTAAGTGCTTCATAAATATCGGGTGGGTTACCATTGTTAGTGTTTTTATCGTGTGAGGTGCTAAATTATGCCTCTCTTTCCTAAAAGATTTCGTTCTCATGGAAAACATGGCTCCAGGCGAGATGAATCTCAGTTCTCCTTCCCACACATACCATACAGAGCACTCCCTTGAACTTCAAAGAGAAGCCCCTGCCGGGAAGCTGGGCTTGTTATAAGTGCGTGCAGCGGGAGAAAGATGGGAGCTGCCACAAGGACCTCTGAGCAGCTGTTTGGTATCACACCGGGGTGGCCAAGCCTCCAGGGACAGGCTTGTTTACTCCTCGCAGATAACATCTCAAATGGACCGTAGGGAAGGATGAGAAGTATGCTCAGGGTCAACCTTCACCTTTGTAGTTGTTTAAATATCGATTATAATGCATCTGAGGCTGATTTGGGCGAGGGTGAGGAGCGAGCGATGTGTTTGAAGATATTCCATCTATCCACTTGGAAACTTCATTTAGAGAGTCTTAAATCTCTTAACAAAATGGGCAATTCTCAACAGTCGTTTTTCTGGTTAAGAAAGTGTTAAGCAGCTCCTCGTTAACAATGCTGATTGTTGCAAACTCTTTTTAAGGTACTAAAGGCCTTCTCCATCTTAATTAAATTTGCCAGGGAATATTAATAGAAGATTGAGCTTTCTCACTGGTTGGAATGGGAGCAGGATGCTAATTGGATTTCAGGAAATCAGGATTCCACAGACAGAGATGGTTGGGAAAACAGCTTGTGTAAAAAATGCGGTCGTTGTCTCAACAGCAGGACTTCGCAGGGTCATCATCTACTCATAGGCATTTTGATTTTTTCTCCCTGAGAAGGATCGAGTAGGCCACATTTCTGCCAACACCTTTGGACCATGGAATCTTTAATTTATGAAGCACGTTGTAAGATTAGCATTCTGGGGAACATTTTGGTCAAGGCTATCACATGAAATAAAATAAATAAAGTACTTAGAACAGTGCATACAGCACATATAAATGCTTGGTAAGCAGCAAATATCGTTACTGTTCTTACAGAGGGGGGTTGAACTTCAAAGTCACCTCCAGGTCTCAAAATATCTATGATTCTAGATACAGTGTCCTCACTGAAAGTGATGTGGGCTTGTTGGCTTGGAAGAATTGAAAAAAAGAATTGGAATCTAATAACTAATCAGGCAAGTCAAATAATCTCCCAGATAAACTTCAGGACAGCCATTGCAGCATTTGGACGAAATGAGTTGTCTTGCAAAGGTGGTAAATTCTAGTGGACCCTGGGTTGAAGCCGTGTCCTACTTGGACGTGCATTAGCTAGGAACATATGGAAACCACCTCACTGCCTGGGCCCTGGGCTTCTTAACCACCCAACATAAACAAGAGATGAAAATATCGTCTTGCCGTTCGAAGTGTGGTCCACAGACCAGCAGCGTTGGCGTCGCCCGGGCGTTCTTCTCTCTCTTGCCGAGAATTAGGTTCTTTCCCATATCCTTCCCGCTTTCAGGTTTTGTTTGGCGCCTTGGTGAAGTGGCCGCTTACTTGGCCAGATGTACCTAAACAATTTGGAGCTCCAGGTCAAGAGGGCAGTTCCTGTTTTAGGGAGAAAGCTGGTGCTGATTCTAATTTTCATCTCTGGTTCTGCTCTGTATGAAAAAACCTCATCAACCTGGAAGACGAATGTTCCTGCTTTCAACTCGGAGTCCCCTGTCACCTCCCTGACCCCTGGTTCTCTCTCTCTCTCCTTCTCTCTTCTTTTCCATAATAAAACAGCAACATGATCAGACCCTGGAATGTGCTTTGGCACGAGGAGTAAACTCAGGCAACTTGGTTTACTAACTGTTTCCATGGGAGAGAACTTTTAGGGCCAAACAGATATTTACAAATATTGAAAGCACTGTGCGGATCCCCAGCAGTGCCATGGCTGTCTGGAGATAAATAGCTTCTCAGAGAAGTTGTGCTTTTCTCCACACCCTCTCATCTTCCATCCGGATCATCTATCCTGCTCTCAGCTGGATCATCTTATAATGAGAATGTCTCCAGACGAAATTCTTCACTGCCTTTGGGAGTTCAGGACCTGAGAACATAGGATTTACTACTTTGGGGGCTGAGACTAGAAATGGGGTTTTGAAAGATGAACATTTTGGTGTATTCTGTGATTTAGCCAGCTGAGAGTCTTTGTGAGTAGAGATGAGCGTCCCTTAAGGGGTGTTCCCAGCTTCACAGTTCCTCAGAGTGGTCAGAGGGCTGAGTTCAGAGTGATTATAGTCGCATCTTCTTGCTCCATGTATTCATTCATTTGACAAATGTGCAATGAATCCCCTGCACATGCAAGGCAATGCACTCAGACCCGGAGTTACCACATTATATCTGTCGGGATTCTGACAGAAAGTAAACATCATTGAAAGTCCTTCAAGCAGAGATAATTTAATGCAGGGGACTGATTCCATAAGTGATGGAAGAGCAGAGGAGGCAAACAGGGAAAGTGAGGCAACTCACAGAATACCAATAGGAGGAAATCACTGCTACCTTTATGGAAAAGGGGCAAAAAGAGGAACTTGTATTATCAGAGCCCAGGTGCCAGGACCTCCAAATGGAATCAAGGCCATGGAGTAGCTATAGCTGCTACCAAAGCAGGATGGGTGAGTGGAGTAGGAAATAGTTCGGCAGCTTCCTCTTGCCTCCCTCCAACTCTTCCACTGGTGCCTCTCATTGGCTGAGCCTGCCAGGAAGCGAGAAGGCGAAGGAGCTTGGGAAATGTAGTTCCCTGTGATTTGGAGCAGGCACAGGGCTGGCACAAGTGGTGAAAATGGGTTCTCTTGGAAAGATGTGGGTGCCAACTATTGTCTGGCCCTGCCCATACACTTGACATCCATCTCCCAAATCAAAAGTGAATGTAAAGGGTGAGAGACGACGATCTTCCAATTTTTGTTTTTCATCTGAAAATTTGGGAACTTGCCAAAGAGAAAGCAAGCTCACACCTCAGATGAAAACCCACTTAGTAGATGAGCAAAAACTTGGACGAATGAGTGCCCCCCAAACTGAACGTAACACTGTGGCTTCCTCCAGCCATGAAAACACCTGTCCTTGTACTAATAAGAAGTAATATTTATTGAATGCTTGGCATGTCATTGTGCTAAGTGCTTTCCATGCATTATCTCATTAAGCCTTACATCATTAGCCCTTGCATCAGTCCCATGAGGTAGGTACTCTTATTGTACCCAATTTAAGATTAGCAATCCAAGATCCAGCTAGGTTAAATCGCTTTCACTTATCACATTGCCAGGAACGGGTAGAACTGGATTTGGAGAAAGTTAATCTGACTTCAGAACCCCTATTTAACCACTCCTCTATACTGCCTCTAATTTCTTTGTTTTGTACATGGGAAATGCAAAATGAAGGTGTTTTTAATTGTGCAGCCAATAAAAGGAAAACGACACTATCTTGGGTAGGATATAGTTCTGCTGCTAGAGGAGCGACCCCAAATGACCATAGCTTAAATGAGGTTGACACTTATTCCTCTTGCACAGGAGAGACTGTGCCAGCTGGTATGGCAGCTCTGAACCTTGGAGTTTTCAGGGGCTCAGCCTTCTTCCATCTCTTTTCTTCATCATCCTTGGGTATTTTCTTTGTTGACACTTTTCTAGGTATTTTACACCAAGTCTGTAGTCTAGCCAGTGGAAAGAGGAAAATGAAGGCAGGGGAGAAATGCCCCTTCAGTCTTGGACATGATGGGAAATAGCACACATTTTTCTTGGTCCCATTGACCAGAACATAATCATGTATTCCCATCTAGCTGCAAGGGAGGCTGGAAATGGGCAGCCTGGCTAAAATCCAATTATTCTATCCATAGAATAGAAAAGGAAAGCTGATATGGAGGGACAACTCTGATTCCGCTTGCAGACACCTGTCTTTTTACTTCAATTTCCTGGTTGGGAAGCTTTTCCATGTTTCATCTCAACTAATGTGCAAATCTTCAATTGGGGCTTGTTTTGTCCACAATTTACACAGGAGGTGCCTGAGACCAAGAGAGGTGAAAAGATTTGCTTCAGGTCACCAAATGAGTCAATTATGTGGGGAATGAGGTCTGAAGGAGAATTAATTTTATAATTGGTCATTCACTTCTGAATTCTCTTTTATAGTATAGATGGCTTTTTGCTTCCAGATATAACCTCATTACTGTGTTAGAGTTAGATAATAAATTCTCATGTGATGAAGACCCCAGGCCTATAAACACCCTTTGTTTCATGCTCATTGCTGTTCAACTATTAGAAATTATGACTGAGAATATTACAAACCCCAGTCTTTTGATATTTGCACAATTCCAGCAAGTCTGAACTAAATAATTCATATGAAACAATAAAAAAGTAAGTGGGAGAGCTTGAGTGTCTGCAGGGTTTAGTGAAGAAATATGTGGTTTTGTGGACAGAAACTCACCCAGTCTAGCTCAAGCCAAGAGGATTAACCGTAACATGCATCACATGACATCCTGTGCACTCTAGGGTTGGAAACGAAGTTTAGGAGGTCCCATTAGTTGGGAATTCATTGTCTGAGCCCATGTTGCAGAGAGTTGTATAATGAAGCAAACATCATCATGATATGAAAAAAATTACCAATAAACTCATCACTTATACACATATTCCCTCCCAACACATCCCCTCCCCCAACTTTATACAAACGTAGCTACCCACCAGTGCATCGACACCTTTGCTGGACACTCCCTCATAGATCGCCAGCTGCTGTAGGTGTCTGACAGTACTATGCAAATACGATGCAAACGGATTGCAAAGTGGAATTGCAAATCTTGCAAAGGATTCAGGATTTCATAAAGTGGATGAAAATTTTGCTGGAGAGCATCTCTAATTACAAGCAAAGCATTTGATGGATGAGAATGTGGTAGCATCAGGCCAGTTGACACGACAGGTGCTTCAAATGAGAATGATTTGTGTATCAAAGGATTAAGAGAGGATTTAGGAAAATTTATGAAGCCCTCCAGTATTCCTGAAAAATTACCCTCTTTATGATCCTGCTGCAAAAAGTCAAATGTGAAGGGAATGTGTCATCTTATGATATTGTGTTATCTATCCATCTACCTCTCTATCTATCTATCTAGTCTCAGAAACTTGCCAAAACTTGATTCAAGCTTTGTTCATCCTAAGAATTAGAAAATGATTGACATGGCTCGACTGTTGTTAGATATGATAAAATAACTTTTTAAAATGATTTTCAGTTTGAAGAGTTTTCAAACTCCTGGGTCCCTTGAATGGTTTATTAGATTGTGAAGTTCGTTGAACATTCCTTCCTCCAAGGTGGGGATGGAGATCTTGACTTGCCTGTCGGCCATGTAGCTTTAGCCGGCCGGAAGGGATCGCTGTGCAAAGGAAATGTGGGAGAGCATCAATTCTTGGCAGCCTTTCTGGGCACTCGAGTAATAAGGATGCTGCTGCTGCTGCTAACAAAAGCATCAACAAACATTAATTAGGCTGTTCGTATATTCCAGGCGCTATGTCATGTCATTCAGTCCTCACCTAACTCTACATGGTGACTACTGTTTTAGCCCCATTTAATTGTTGAAGGTATTAAGGTTTAACAAAGCTAAATATTTTGCCACTAAGGTTCAACATTTGGTCCTTTGGGAGACTAAATTCCCTCTTTTTTAAATTGTAGTAAAAACACAACAAATTTTTAAGTGTACAGTATGGTATTGTACACAGATCTCTAGAACTTATCCATCTTGCATCACTGAAACATGGTATTCTTTGAACAACACCTCCTCATATCCCCTCCCCCCAGCCCATGGCAACCACCATTCTACACTCCAATTCTATGAGTTTGGCTGTTTTAGATTCCTCACGTACGTGGACTCATACAATGTTTGTCTTTCTCTGACTGGTTTATTTCACTTAGCACGATGTCCTCTAGGTTCCTCCATGTTGTCGCCTGTGGCAGGATTTCCTTCTTTTGTTAAGGCTAATACTCCATTGTATGTATATACCACATTTTCTTTGCGCTAAATTCCCTTTTGATTCTTGCAAGTTGATCAAACCTAGAAAGATAATTGGGAGACACTGTAGCATGGATCTGAGAACCAAATCAATCAAGAGTCACCCCTTACTAGTTAAAAAACGTTGGGCCAGCCCGGTGGCTCAGGGGTTAAGTGCGCACGTTCCACTTCAGCAGCCTGGGGTTTGCCAGTTTGGATCCTGGGTGCGGACATGGCACCGCTTGGCAAAGCCATGCTGTGGTAGGCGTCCCACATATAAAGTAGAGGAAGATGGGCACGAATGTTAGCTCAGAGCCAGTCTTCCTCAGCAAAAAGAGGAGGATTGGCAGCAGATGTTAGCTCAGGGCTAATCTTCCTCAAAAAAAAACCCTTGTGAAAGTGACTTAACCTGTGTCACATTATTACCACTATTTCTTTGTGTTGAGAGCATTTAAGATCTACTCTGTTAGCAACTGTAGAGTATATAGCACAGTATTATTAACTGTAATCGCCATGCCGTTCGTGAGATCCCCAGAACTTACTCATCTTGTAACTGGAAGTTTGTACTCTTGGTTAGAATGATATTGATGTCGTTTTTCTTCTTACAGTCTCAAAGCCAAATCTAGCCAAATCTCCCTATCTCTCATCACCTCTCCCGAGTTTTGCTCACAAGAATAACTCACATATGCACTTCAGGTTACAAAATACAAAGAATGTTACATTTATTCTCCTACTTTAGACCCACAGTGGCTCTGGGATGTAGGAAGGAATGACTAACCCCATTTGCAGATATAGAAAGTGAGGCTCAGAGAGGTTAAGTGACTGGCCTAAGATTACACAGCTAGTAAGCATTCTTTCTCATAGTGCTAGCATTATTCCTGACCCCAAACTTCTATTCTACTTTCCCAGCCTGGTCTCACCATCCACTACTCACTGTAAGCCTGCCGATGCCTGTCTTACAGCCTTCTTGGTGGAGGCAATTGCTTATTTATTCTTGCCTATTTCCCTACCAACTTAAAATTTAGCAGTGTGAATTAAGTGAACACTAAGTTGGTCTTTTCAGTGAGGGCACCCTTAGGTCACTTAGATACCAGGCTGTCAGGAAGGGCTAGCCATGTCTCTGCAAACTCAGCAATCACACTGTTGATGCTTTCCTTATGTATCATCCAAGCATGGCAAATGCAGTTACCCGGTGACATCCGTGCCCAAAGTTGAACTTATTTACAGTAACTACACCTGCTTCTCTAGCCAGGAGCTCCTGTGTAATTGAGTGGACCGGGCAGGAATTAGATCTGGGCCCCTGATCTATACAGCCTGCCCATAGCTTAATCTATGTCAATTATTTCCGCTGATCGCTGTTCTGGAGCAAAATGTAACCATGTGGCTTTTGAAAGGCCAAAAGAAGGGGCAGCAGCTGATGCATTCAGAAGAGGGTCATCAGGATGACATGACTTGTCAGTCCTGCAACTAGAATAGCTTTGGGGTGGGCTTGGTTATTTTTCACATAAACTCCATGTGACCTCCTCCCCTTTCCTGACATCCTGGGCACTTTCTTCTCCAAGAAGCTTTCCGTTCCCCCCCAACAGTATCCACCCTGTATTGGCATATCTTTATTTGTCCATCTCTCTGACTAGAGTTTCCTGGACACAAGGATTGTGTCTTGTTTATTTCTGTATCACTGGCATGTCATTCAGGGCTTGGCACACAGCAGACGCAGAGGGATTGCTAAATTGTTGAACTGGAAGTAACTGGAAGGAAAGGGGCGCCACCCTAATGCTCCATGCCCTCCCCCACACAGTTTCCTTCTTCTTTCTCACTAATGTCAGCATAGGGTGCGACATAATTGGTCGTCAGTAATGAACTTGGTGTGCCAGCATTGAGATGGGATGTGAAAGGTCACCTGAACTGGCCTGGAAACAAGTCCTTGATCAAGGGGTCCAAAGCTTTCTTTTTTCTAACTGGGACCCTGAATACTGTAGTTTTCTTTTGGAGTGTCCAATTGTATAATTACCAAATTGAAGGCTCTGAGAAGTCCTGTCCTAATAAAGAAACTAGAATCATTTCTTTAACTTAACATTCTACTAATTATTTTGACCATGGGACCATTTTTTCATGTCACCTCCTTTAGCAAAGTCCCTTTGAAAATGTCATGGTGGAGGGGTGTGTGACAGGGTGGGTGGGGGCGGGCTTGGTCTCTTTTGGAGAACTTTATTGTTCTCTTCGTAAGAATGTAGTTTGCCATGCATCCCTGGGTTCTGTCATCCAGGTGCTCTCAGACTCACCCTCTATTAGCCATTACTGTGTTGCTTGCAAGTGGCAGAAATTTAACTAAGGAAAAACAAAAAAGAACCAAAAAGTAATTTATTGGCTCATCTAACTGTAAACTTCAGAAATAGACCTGGTTTCAGGACTATAAAGACTCCAACAGTAGCACTCTCTCTCTCTCTCTCTTCCTCTTTTGCTCTCTCTCTCCATCTTTAACTCTGTTTCTCTTTCTATATTGGTATTGTTTTCTTCTACAACAAATGAGCTTATTCCTTCACTGAGCATGGGAAGGAAAGGGTCATGGTCACAGGCAGTTTCGAACTTACATTATCCCACCATAGGAACTCCAGAGGAAAAAACTCCTTTTCTCTAGCATTTTTGTAAAAATTCCCCAGGCAAAGAATATGATTGGCCAGTTTGTGTTAACCCCTCCCCCTTCCCTATGTCACTCATTCTGGCCTTTGGGATAGGATTCTATAATATGCAGTTTGGGTGACACCCCTGCACCAATGGACAGGGGGCTGGGAGAATTTGTGATTTTCAGCCCCTAAAACCTCAGGGAATGGGTTTCCCAAAGAAAGAGGGAATGCTCTTTCAAGAAGACAGGTTGGGCATGGAATGCCAGGCAGGCAAAAATAACAGATGCCATTATACCTTCTTATGCTATCCTCTTGTAACTTTTGACTTTTGTGTTGTGGCCCTTCAGGAATTTACATTATGCAAGATGACAGAAGTAGTCATTTGCTCTCTAGCTGGGCCATGCTCAGTTAGCGAGTCCCAGAGAATTTCTTTTGGGACGTGAAATGAATCAATATTCCTTGGATCTGAGGCTCAGTCATCTCGTAGAATAGAGCTCTCCTTGAGGGAGAACAAAATATGTCACAGCCTAAAGACGTCAGCATACCCCAGGACCTCATTTTACCAGGCATCTCAGATCCTACTGAGTGAAGTAGGTTATTTTTTTTCTCTATGGAAAGGCTACTCAGGTTAGTCCACCAGTATAACCACCTTGAGAAAGCCTAACGTGACTCTCTCAGCCAGTTATCATTCCCACAATCCCCTTCTGTGAAGACTGAGTGATTTTCTTTTGAGGCGGTGCTCACATCGGCGACTACTTGAATCAAGGCTCTTTGGCGTTTGAGGATATATGGCTCCTCAAACAAGTTCAAGTTAAAAGGAGTTTTATTGTAAGATTATTCTCAATACAGTCATGCGCCACTTAACAATGGGGATATATTTTGAGAAATGCATCATTAGGTGATTTCGTCATTGTGCGAACATCACAGACTGCACTCGCACAAACCTAGATGATATAGCCTACTACACATCTAGGCTCTATGGTACTCATCTTATGGGACCACTGCTGGATATTTGGTCTGGCATTGACTGAAACGCCATTATGTGCTACACGACTGTACTAGAAAATAATATTAATTATTATTATTAAGGGGTATAAATTATCTCAGAGCACAAAGGTAAGTGGGAGAAGGACACCTTGAGAGATCTGGAATTGAGAACCGGACAGCAAAAGCCACCATTTCTCCCTCTCCGGGGCCCTCTGGCCTCTTTCATCTTTGCTCTCCTCTGGAGTCCACTCAGTTCTTCTTGCACCTGGCCCTTCACTGCTCTGGGTGGCTGGGCTTATGGCCTCATCACTCCCCATCACGACCTCTCTACGTCCAGTGACCCATATCAACCAGCAGCTTGGTTTACCAATTCTAAATTCTTTGAACAGGATTTATGGCCTGGATCATGTCTTGGTGGACAGAGCCCTATATGACACACGGGTGACTGGCTAGCATATGGATGGTCTCCAGTGGGTCAGGTTTCCTCCCCCGGACCAGCCTGGGGCAGGGAGCATGTGACCTGCAGCCTGCTCATTGAAGGCTGTGGACAGGCATTCGCCCAGGAACTGTGGGCAGCCAGTTGACTTCTTTCTTACTCCACACTATTAGGGTAAGACACTGGGCTAGCATGACCCACAATTTTAATAAAATAAAGAGAAAGCACATCTCCAGTTCAGCTGGCAAAGCATGAATGCTCACTCAGTTCAATAAATGTGTCTGGAGGGGCAATTATGTGCCCAGCACCCGGTCCAGCAGCAAGACTAATCAAAGGTAAATTCTTTCCCCTTAAAACCTCAAAGGTCTATCACCCCTCTGTACAACACACCCCAGAGGAGAGTTTTCATCCATTTGTACAGGAAGGAAGTACTCAGAAGAGTAGTACCTCCTGAGACTCTTGCAATGACCAGGTCCGTGCAACAGCAATTTGGGACAAAGCATGCTAATGAACACCAGCTCATATTTGCATAGTGATTTATCCAGGGGGATCTAACATTTGACAAAGCTCACGCACATGCTGCAGTGTTCACGGTTACCTTGCAAGGCAATTGCCATTATTGTTACTGTAGATGAGGAGACAAGGACCAGAGAAGTTGTCCAACCTTCCCGAGGACCCCAGCCTGAGAACTCAGCTTAGTCTTCTGCCTCCATGGCTTGTCCTAGCCTTCGCCACAATAGCAGTGATGAAGGCTGGGTGGCGAATGCTGGACCCATCCTGTATCTATATATTATTTTTCTTCTAATGAGTCACTTAAAATTCTACATGTTAGTTAATATAAGATGTTCCTGCCATGACATGAGTTCTATTCTTCTTAATTCATCTTAGTGTAATAAGCGTTAAAATGGGACTTTCTGAGGTTTGGCTAGGGGTCAAAAGCAATCAGTCTGAACATTCCCAGCTTCCAAAGGGAGGTGTTAAAACTTCAACCACTTGGATGAGCGGTCCAAAAGAGTGGGTGGAAATAAGATTTCCAACACTTTGCCCTTGAGGGTACCCGAAGGTTCCAGGCTGACGCTTCCTGCCACATGGTCCGCTTGGCCCACATCTGCTCCATGGGCAACGTTCACACTAGCTTTGTCCCCTGACTGCTGGAAGTGCAGGGCTCTATCCACAGTGGTTATGTCTCCTGGCTCCATCTCAGTCATAGCCTCTCCTGGTGAGGGGACTTCAAGGAAACCATTCGATGAGCTTATCTACTGGTCTTTATTTCCTCGGGACCTCAGCCGAAACTAAGACAAGAAGAGAGTCCTATTTTAGCATCTTGGTACCCTTGAGCTTTCTTTCCAAATGCAAAGAACCCCTTTGGTTAATAAAGGAGAAATATCTGAAATCCAGGTTCAAACCCAAAGTTGATGATGATGCTAATATTAATAACTGATGCAATTTATTGAATGTTTCCCATTTGACCAGATTTCAGGCCATGCATTGGCCGCTACTCATGTAATCCTATTTAATTATTGTCACAACTATAGGAGGTAGACATTATTACGCACTTCATAGATGTGGAGCTGAGACTCAGACAGAATAAGGAACTTGCCAAAGACTAAGCAAGAAGTCAGTGTTACAGGCGGAACTTGAAGAGATGCTCTCATCATGAATTCCTGGTTGGGATGAGCAGGTGAGGCCCACACTTAGGACAGGTCTGAGCTTCTGGGTCTTTATAAGGAACTGTCTAAATTTCATTTTTCTAGTGATTTATCCCTGTGAAGACTTTGCTAGCAGAAATGATGCTCAGTCTTTCTTTTTCTTCCTTCTTTGCAGAATGAATTCAATATGTCTATATCCACATCTATGTCCATGTCCATTTCCATATCCATACCCGTTCTTGTACCTATATCTATACCTACATCTACGTCTATACCTATTCCTATATTTTAACTTATCCTAAACCAGGGTTTCTCAGTTCTGCTACTACTCACATTTTTGGCTGGATAATTTTTTGTTGTTAAGGGCTGTTCTGGGCATTATAGGATGTTTAGCAGCATCCCTGGGCTGTACCCACTAGATGCCAAATAGCATCCCCGCCCCAGTTGTGACAGTGGAAAATGTCTCTAGACATTCTCAAATATCCCTTGGAGAGCAAAATTATCTCCCTTGATTGAGAACCACTATCATAGAGTAAAGAGATGACAAAACAAGTGCTGACTTACTTTTGGCTAAGGTCCTAAGATCATAGATTTCAAAGGACCACCACATTTCAAAGCAAGGGGCTAAGTCACCTAGGCAAGATTTTCAAAGGAAGTGACTAAAAACCAGAGAGTGGTCCCAATGGCCTTAACCAGAGGCAACTCAATGAACATATCCTCCAAGTCATGCCACAGGGTAAACCTCCTTCACCCCCACTTATAGCCCAAGTCATGACTTCTTCCCTGGTTTCTTCTCTCCATTTATTCTTGGCCTGTTCAGGAAGGGGATGGCAGCACTCGTAGTCTACTCATTTATCATTTTAGTTGTTTTGTTTTTCAGTCCACAAGCTGCCCTGTCCCTATCTAATCAGGGGGCTGCTTCCTGTTTTTGTTCACTGCCATTCGTCCTGCTGGAGCGATTTTTATCATCAAACAGTATGAAAATAGAATGTTAGGAATTGGCACCCTTCTCCCGTTGAAAGGCCATGGGACTGACCAGTTGGCTTGGGCAGAAGATACGGAAACAGCATGAGATCCAGCCACATATTGTCTGCAAGACAAATACCAAAGTAGCCCTCTCGTTCCCTTCACATGGACTCCCCTCAAAAAATAAAAATAATGATGCAATTTGTTTAAACCTAAAGACATGTATTTACAAGCACTTCATGGTCCTTCTTCCTGGAGAGCGGGGGGAATTCTCATAGTTTGATGAATGGGTTCCTTCTGCCATCTGGAATGTGCACGAAGATGGGCATTCCCATTCAAGGGTGGCTCTTGACTTCCTCCCTGGTCAACGTCTGCAGCCCGGAAGGAGCCATGGTTCTCAGTATTGAAGGAGAATGGCGGTTTGTGGATGAGGACGTTGAGTTCAGATCTCTTGGTGAGCAGGAAAACTCAATGACGTAAAGGCCTGAAAAAGACTTTTTCTATAGGTTCAGCCATTTGCAGGTGCGTGACCTTAGGTTACTTACTATCTGCCTGGTGGGAGAAAGGGTGGCAATGGTTAAAATGTGTTTTGATGCCATCAGTCCTCCTCGGTGACTTCTAATTCAAAGTGTTGGGTGGGTGCTCATGTGTCAAGCACCTACTGGGTGGCTGGCATCAGGGGAGCTGCTGTGAGGGAAGGGCAAGAAACAGGAGACCAAGAAGGAGAAAGCATAGTCTCTATGTAGTGAACAGTTCCACATTTTTCAAGACTCAGCCGTATTTGCATTTCTTTTACATCGTCATTGACAAACCCAGCTTCTCCATCTCTTATTCCTCATTAAACAAAAAAATGACCCCAAGTTCAACACCCCAATGAGCCCATTTCTTACACATCATTACAAATCTGACCTATGGCTGTAAATATGTGGCTCACATGTCTTCATTCTCCATCCCAGACCCAAGGCAGACATTGCTAATCAATCATGACATTCTTTCCCCCAATTTTTGCTGTGGCTTTAGGATCCTTCTCAGAACAACACTCCAAAGTCAGAGGTGTTGTCCTCTTGTCCCCATTGGAAGCTCCCATTCCTTCAGAAACTGTCAGCTTCATGCTAAGCAAAGAGGAAACCAGTTGAATTAATTCACACCAATGTGCAAACTGCTCTTTACCTTTTCCTTACTTTAGACTTGCCAGATAAAATACAGAGTGCCCAGTTACATTAGAGTTTCAGATAAATAATTAAGAATTTTTAGTATAAGTATGCCCCCAAGTATTGTATGGGACATACTTGTACTAAAAGATTATTCATTGTTCATCTGCAATTCAAATTTTACTGGGAGTCTTGTATTTTTATTTGTGAACTCTGGCACCACTACCTAATGTCCACTTTTAAAAGCTGAGTTGGGAGGCTGTAAACTATATAAATCTGTAACATTGCCATTTCAGGCCTGGGCCACGAAGAGCTGAGACTTTTCTTGTAGATGTTGGGAGGGGAAATAATTTGGGGTCTGCTGTTGGTTGGGAAGGAGAGTCTTTCTTCGTTTTGAAATTACACTCCATCTTCCCACTCAGCCTATAAGCCAAGTAGTGGGGACTGAGACACGTCAGGCTCATAAAAGCTCAATAACTTTTTTTTTTTTTAATTAATGTTATGATAGATTACAACCTTGTGAGATTTCAGTTGTACATTTTTGTTAGTCATGTTGTGGGATAGCTTTTGGGTAAAAGTCTCCTTCAGCATTGCTTTGGGAATGGGAGCTGGCAAGACAAGTTGTTTCTAGCCAACCAAGTCACCTGCTCTGTCTTTGAGGATGTGGATTTTGTGCTCAAGAGCACAGTGGTAAGATCAGGGAGGAGGAAGAGAGGCAGAGCCCCGGGGATCTTAAAATATCTGTGCACGATTTAAGATGCCGAATGCCAACATTAAAACACTCCTCCACACCTACCTTGGCTGTGTCCACATCGCCTTCTCAGACAGAGCTGGTCTTTACATGGCACATACAGGTATGGCCTGTCTGGTTGTTTCCAGCAGGCACATTTTCTGATGGATGGCACCACACCCCGCAAGATATGAAGTGTGTTGTTACTATCCCTAATTTTAAAGCGTGCAAAGGTGACAGGTGGGCATGGATATTTGATAGCAAGTTCTCTTCCTTGAACAGTGGTTCTCAAACTTTTCTGCACATTTGAGTCACGTGGAGAGATTTTACAAATCGCGATGCTTGGATTACTCCCCAGACCAATCAAATCAGAATGCCTGGGGGTAAGGGCCAGGCATAGGTGTCTTTTGAAGTTATCTAGATGACCAATGTGTGGCCAAATTTGAGGACCACTGGTTTCTGCTAGATGTGTTTCTTCTGCTCCAGCAAACGCGTTCTCAGCTAGACATCCAGGGATGTGACTGGGGGAAAAGTCGCCCTTCCTTGTCCAGCCAGGGGGAGGACGAGGGAGGGGGGTCCCCTCAGGATAGAGTGGCATTGTTTTGTATCAGTTTCTGGCTTTCTAGCTTGGCTGGGCTGGCAGAACAAAGAAGGCTTCATGCAGGACAAAAGCCCACTGTTTCACCTAATGAGGAACAGTTGAGAGGTCTGGAGACAGCACCCCATCAGTGAGGGACAGAGGGCGGCAGAAGAGAGGGTTGTCGGCCCACATAATGAAGACCAGTTGAGAGGTGCCGGCCAGACACCAGACTCGCCTTTCTTTGTGAGCCCCCAACACCACCCCCTCCCACCTCTCCTGTCTCAAGAGGCTTGGCTCTGCTTCCAGAGAGAGAGAGTGAGAGACATGCTTAGATTCATCTGTCACAGTGACGGGTCCCGACCCCGTGACCTCTTGAGCCGTGCCCTCCGGCCTCTGGTTTTGACCTTTCCAAAGAGCCCTCAGTCTTTGGCCAGAAGGTCCCTATTGACTACCTGCTAGCGGCCACCTGCTGAAGCAGCCCCTGAGAAATTAAACCCGGCAAATGGTTCACCAGGGAGTCTTTGAGGCTTTGCTGGATGGAGTGCTGTGTCCGGGGCCCATGAACCAATCTCTCTAATTGTCTGCTGCAAGACACCTTTCCACATCTTTTTAGGACTTGGAGCTTCGTTGAACTTGGAGGCTTGTAAAAAGCAACACTGCGGGACCAAGAAGGAGGAGGAGAGTTGTTGGGGAGGCCTCTAACTTCCACCCGCTTGTCTCCAGGCCTTGCTGGGAAGAGGAGGGCATGGGCAGGCAGATGAGCCAGAAGGATTTTACTCTCCCAGGGTGCTGGCTTCCAGAAACCCAGCCAGCTACTGTAGGAGTCCCACTTTTGGACCTTTATGGGAACGAAGTGTCCATAGCTCCATAAGCAAGCCTGCATTTATCCAGACCCTCGAGTCCTTCCCTAGGTCAATGCAGAGGTTGTACCATATGCACTCGCCATTTTTATGGGTTAAAAATGGTCAAATATTGGAAGTTTCATATAATTTAAGCTAATAACTAAATTTGGGTAAATTGTATCTTCTCTAAAGAAAAAAGTGAAGATATATCAGTGATATCTCTGTTGTTGTAGAAGATTACCCTCAACTTAGAGGCTTAAAAGGACAAACATTTATCATCTCACAGTTTCGGAGAGTCAGACATTTGGGAGCTGCTTAGCTGGGTGGGTCTGGTTCAAGGTCTCTGGAAGGTGTAGTCGAGAAGCCAGGGCTGCGGTTTCACCCGAAGGCTTGACTGGGGTTGGAAGATCCATTTGCAAGAGGGTTCACTCATAGGGCTGTTTGCAAGAACCTCCGTTCCTTGCCAAATGGGTCTCTGCACAGGACTGCTTGCGTGTCTTCATAACAGGACAGCTGGTCTCCCTGTGAATGAGTCATACAAGAGAGAGTGAGGAGGAAGCTGCGTTACCTTTTATGATCCAGTCTTAGAAGTCACACCATGGTGTTTCCACAGTATCCTCTTGGTTACACAGGTCAGCCCTATTCACTGTAGGAGGGAAGCATACAAGTATGTGAACATCAAAAGGCAAGGGTCATTGGGTCCCATCTCAGAGGCTGGCTTCCACAGAAGGAGCTTGTTTTCCACCCTCCTCTGCAATGTAATAATTTACTGCTCCGTGGCCACTTGCTCTCCACACTTCCTGATGCATCTTGATAGTATTTGAAGGCTGAGTCTCTTTGTCACTCCTCTCCCCCTGCCTCTACTGTATTAAATAGGAGTCCGGCTAGCCAGGAGCTCTTAGAACTTGTAGCTAGAGGAGCAACTGGAACAGACAGTGTCAGCAAACACAGACGTCCTTCGCTTTCGGCCTCCAGGGTTTTGGTGCTCAAATCCTCATTTAAGGAAATTCCAAGTCTGACAAGAGGAACAAAAGTATGGCATTTATTTTGTGATTGATTTATTAGCTGTAGTTAAGCCTCTCAAGTAATGCTACCTTGTACGCTTTCCCACCAGCAATCATATGTCACCTACTAAGCAAGAACGAGATAGTCGTAGCTGGTTGTATTTATTGGGTATTTATTGTGTGCTGGACTCTTGCCTGAGGGCTTTGCCTCCCTTATCTCATTTAATTCTCATAATGACCCCGGATTGTAGGCACTATTATTGTCTTAGTTTATGGAAAATGAGACTCAGAAAGGTTGAAGATTGTTTGCTCTCACATGACTGTTACAGATTTGGAGTTTGAAAGCAAATGTGTGACTTTGGAGTCTGAGCTTATAACCATGATAATGAACCACCTTGAAGGACGAGTGGGGAGGTTAGAAGAGATGGCCCCTAATATCCATTCCACACTATGATTCAGTGATTCCAGACTTGGTTCCTGCTATGTCATTGCAGCTTAGGCTGTCTGGAAGTGAACCCTGAGTTGGAGATTAGCATGCAGGAGGTTTATTAGGGAGAGCTTTCAGGATCTATATCTGTGGAAGGGAGGGAAAGAAATCAGGATTAGGTGGAAGAAACAGCTGAGCTGCAGTGCATGAGGGACAGCTTCAGTCAACCCTATGGGGTGCTCTGGAGCTGAAATGGTCCTTCATAGGTGTCCCAAGATGTCCCAAGTCTCACCCCAAGTTGGGGTGAGAAGTCTGGTCTCTTATACCCTCACGTTGACCAGTCACCAAGTGTGGACCTCATCCATTTTGTCCTTCTTCCATCTTGGAAATCCCCAAAGAGGGCTAACTCCTGAGGACCACTCCCAAGAACGATGAGAATAAGTACTTCTTTCATAAAGGGGGATCTGGGTGGCGTGTCACATCATTCTATGTCAATTTCTAACTTAATTGAGAAAGCCATCCGTATTCACAGGCTCATAGGTATAAACACAGACACGTCCACACCTGCACTCATAATTGGCAATACCAGGCGGCACTAGATTATAAATTCAGCCATAAGAACTCACCTGAGTGTTCAGAGGAAGGGAAAAAATACACTTGAGGGTTTCACAGGAATTTCTTTCCTCGAAACTGCCCCCAGTTATCACTCCACTTCTACCCTCGGCACAGATATACCTGACCAGCAAACAAAATACCTATGTACATGATACACAATGCAAAAATATACACAGATTCACAACAGAACACACACTGTATTGCATACCTATATACAGACACGATCCATTTGCACACACACAACAAAAGCATACAATATCCACACATGCATTGACACATGTTCACAGTACACATATGCCCATTCAAACACAATGTATAGCTACATTCACCCAACATGCCTTCGTACATCCACAAACGCAGATGGTGGAGTTGGTCTAAAGACAGTGAGAAGATCTCTGAAAGATGAAATTATCTTTGAAAATCTATTAAGTTGCCACATTATAAGAGACACATGGGGACCTAGACAAGTGATGGGAACAACGGAGGCACATCTTACATCTTATGTCTTCCCCGGAGCATAAGACGCTCGTTGACTAGAATTGTGGGCAGAGTTCTGCTTATATTATTTACTGTATTTCTCTCTGCCTCTCTCTCTCTCTGTCTTTTTCTTCCCACCTTTCTCATCCTCTCTCGATAGCTGAATTAGTGTCAGTGTCTGTACTTTATCACATTACCTAGACACACACACACACACACACACACACCAACAATGGAAGAGAACTCCATCAAAGACAGAAAGCCAAGAATTCCCATCTTTCCTCTCTGGAGTCTCTTCATCTGAGTTCCAGGTCACCAGATCAGTGGAGAAGAGCCCCCAGCCATGGAGCAAACATTGCAGACCTGCCTTGTCCTCACCACCTCCGCATCGGGCACTGGGGCTACAAGCCTAGTTGTCAATAGGAGGAGAGTGTGGAGGGAGATTACCAGGCCCGGCAAAGCCCTCTATAGTAATTGCCAGTCGACCTCTTATTCCAGGAGCAAACACTTTGTAAGCCTGAAGGGGTCATATCAGATCCAATAAGGCTGGCTTCTCAACTTCACTCATAATTGGAACAGTGCTTTCTCTTCCCTTTCTGTTCTTTTCCTTAAGTAACAACTCTTTCCTTCCCTTTCCCACTTCCCTGAACCCTCTGTCTTTGCCCGTTCAGCTTTCATTGTTTTGAACAGATCACCCCTGTCTCCACCACTCCCAGAACACCCCTCTTCTCTCTCCGGAAGACTCATGCTGACTGTGGGCTGCCCCTCTCTGAGTTCACCCTTCATTTTTCATTAAGGGCTTCCTTCTGTCCCCAAGTCTCATTTCAACCTTCTCCTCCTGCTTTCCTACAGCCCATAACTCTCAGGTCAGGGGATTAACATGGTGATTTATCTGCAAAATTCCTTGAGTGAGGGATGAGGAGGAAGGAAAGCCCAGAGAGACCCTTGTCCCTGCCCATTGAGTGGTTATTCTGTACATTTAGCAAATGATGAAATAAGCTCTAGGGGTCTGGGATGGGGGGGAGGTGACTGGATGGTTTGCATTTGCTTAGGGGATATTGTCATTCTGGAAAGTTCCAAGATTTTCTCTCCATCCTCTGCCCAACCTATACATATAGCCTGGTCCATTTTTGCTAGCAATCTAACTCTCAGATGTACCCAAGGCTCTCCCAGCTCATCTACTTTCTTTCAAGACCCCCTAACCCATATGGTAGTAGCTGTTAGTTCTGTTAGGACCATACTTAGGAAAAGCACTGGGCAGAAGACCCAAGAAACTGTCTTCCTGTATCACCTAACAAGGAAGGAGTGAGGAAGAAAATAGGAGGAGGAGATAGAAATAGAAAGTGTGTTCAGAGTCTCTCTCCAACCCGCCTTTGACTATGATAGTTATGATTTGAGATTAATATCCTTAAAGATTTCTGTAAAGATATTTATTCATTACCTGTAGCTCCTTCTGTCATCGGTGCCTTTTCCACTAGTTGGGAAATCCAACAACATTCACTCTCGCCTGGATGGCTTAGAATCCCACGCCATCCGTTAACCAGCCAACCTAAACCAAAGGCACAGCTTGTTGATGTAACGTAAGAAACGGCCCAAGGCAGATTCTCTCACTTTTGTCTAGCCCACCACTTAATATTTTGAGGCATTTTGAGGGTTCCAGAACCTCAGGGAGGAGGGAGGTGGCAATGTCTCTTGGATACGACAAAAACGCAGAGGGAATGCTCAGAGGGAGATTGTGGGACCTGCATTGTGTGGTCCCTAGTCACACTTGAGACACAGATTAGACGCTTACTAAGGAAAGGTGAAGTGCATTTGGTTGGGGGAGGGCGGGGACCCTGCATGAATAGCCTGTGGGACCTGTGCTGTTGTGTGATTGCTGTTGATGTATCCAGAGGCTGGAGGAGCTGGGGAAGCTGAGCTAAGGAAAGAATAAAAATAAACATGGAGCGGAGAGAAATTGGCAAGGTGGTGACGGAGACGAGTCCCCAAGCCACCCCCTTCTTGCGTCTTCCCTTCATTCCAGCTGTTGACTCAGAAGACTTCAGGGTGACGTTCTAAAATGAAGCTCCGAGTTCACCAAAGGGTCCTTGTTCCAGATTTTTCAATCCCTCATGGTTTAACCTTCTCCACTTAAAGCACTCTCCCAACGCCCTTTATTGCCTCTTTTTCAAAAGGGTGTCAACAAGCCATTGGAGATCAATACACATTAGTCCATCTGTTTTCACTTTGAGGTGCTACATTCAGCATATGTCTTGCAATTCTTCTGATTGATTACTTTAAGCACTGCCATTTGGGTTTTGAGTCAGAGTTCTCTTGCCTTTCTGCAGTCATAATGTAACTGGTAATGAACCAAGTTTTCCAGAAGAGCTCGGGAGAACATCGCTTCTCCCCAGTTTTGGCGAAACCAGAGAATAAGGGAGCATGCTCCCATTCTGAAGGCTCAAACCAGGAATGTGTTCTCTGATTCCCTGACTTGGTTCATCCTTTTGGGTACCACTAGCTACCCAAAATCTAGCCCATAAAAATCTGTTTATTTATACAAGATTCCACAGAACTGTTTGACCTTCTCAAGCCAGATGCGAGCGCAACTAGTCGAATACGGAAGATGAAATGGTGCATAATGAAACCAGGAAGAGACTAACCCAGGTGTGGCATCCCCAAATGTATTAAGTTAGCTATTGATGATGGACTCTGGAAGGCTCCAGCAATGGTGTTCTGCCAACAAATATTTTACATACAAAATATAATGGCATTTTGTAATAGGGACTCTCAATGCTCAGCCATTAATTCCTGTCTAAGATGTGGAGTCAGATGACTTGGATCTGGGATCTTTCCATGGTTGCATTTGTGGAGGCAAAAGTACAAATTACTGATGGCGGACCAAACCACATCATGAAACCCCTAATTACCCATGTCCACCGAGAGGCGATTTAGCACGGATAATACAAAAATGGATACCCAAGATGTCATTTATCTCGGTTTTGGCTTATGTGTGATGACTGTTTCTTTTCGCATCAGATTTTCCATAGTCAATAATGTTATTGTTACCATTATTATTATTAATTTTACATAAAATCATAACATTGCAGAATTGCAGAGCCAGAAGGAATTTGGGGGGTTTGTCAATCTCCTGATTTTCAGACTGTGTTCAGTGAAGGTCCAGGGTATGGGAGAGGAGGCCTGGGGAGGACAAAGGGGGATGCAGTTCTCCCATCGTACGGATTGCAAAACTGAGTCCCAGGGAGAGAGAGGGTGAGACCTTCCAAGCCGATTAGTGCCAGAGCTGGACCTAAGACCCTGCTCTTCTGGTTCTGAGAGAAAAAAAATAACTATAATGTTAAGATTTAAGAGAATTTTTCCAAAATGCAAACCAGTCTCAAAAGCTGACCAATAGCACTTACAGAGTTTTAAAAGGTTTGATCAGAGAGTCATACCATGAAGATTTCAAATACAGAACGTTTAGTAGAAATTTTAGTTATCATCTATTTTACTTTATCAGAGTCGACCTGCAAATCAGAGTTATAAAAACATAGAGAACAAGTGTGCCAGCCAGACTGCTGGCCAGGGCAGTGTGTGTGTGTGTGTGTGTGTTTGGAGTGTGTATGGATGGAGTGTGATTGTATGGTATATGTGCCTAGAAGGGGTGTCTGTGTGTGTGTGTGGTGTGAGTATGTTGTGTTTGTGGGTATGTATAGGTGGTGTGAATGTATTTGTGTGAGTGGTATGTGTGTCTGTGCAGAGTGTGTGTGTGCGAATGTGTATGTGAGTATGTGTGTTTTGTATGTATCTGCATGGTGCATATGTGTGTGTGAGTGTAGTGTCTGAGTGTGAAGAGTGTGAGATATGTATGGGTGTGGTGTGTCTGTGTGTATGCAGTGCGGATAAATTTGATGCACATGTATGTGTGTTTGTGTGTCTGTGCATGTGGTGAGGGGATCTTGGGGGGTGTGTGTGTGTGTGTGTGAGACACTGAGAGCCAGAAAGACTTAGAGACACATTGAGAGAGGCAGAAACAAATGTCACAGACAGACAGACTAAGACAGAGAGATTTGCAACAGAAGTTCTAAAGGGGAAAAATAAAGACAGCCTCCCAGGAGAAGTGTTCAGTCTCCGGAGGCAGAAGGGTCTAGATTCTTACCTCGTTTCACTGCCTACAGTCCATGATCTAGGGGAGGACATGCCACTTCTTCAAGGTACAATTTCCTCTTCAGTAGAACACGTTAATCACAGTACTTTCCTGAAAGGCTTGCGTTGAGAAGGACAGGTGATAATAGACAAGATATTCAGTAGAATGCCCAGCACATACTTAGTATTTAAGAAATGGGAGCTATTATTATTATTATTTTGATCATTTCTATTTTTATGACTATTATTACCCAATTATATGCCAGTTATACAAAACTAAACATTTCCAATAAGGTAGAAATCCCTATTTCTGTCCCTATTTTTCATCCCCTCTTTTTATTTGTTTCCAGAATTCTTAGACTTTCTGTAAAAGTCTCCAGATATTTCAGGAGTGATTTTCAAGGATAGCAGCTTCTCAAATATAAGCTATCATTGCCATTATTTATTTGATTATTGAGGAAAAGAAAATCTACCTAAAGTAATGAAAGAATGGTAATTATATTCTGAGGGCCCAGATCTGTGGTCTTCTCCCACTGCAAGGACAAAAATTCTTCTTTTATTCATCTTTCAGATTTGGCCGATTAAAATTATTTTCCCCGGGTTGTTCCGGGTAGTTAATAGGAGAATTTGGATTTAGGGAGAGAAGAGAGGAAAAGGGAAGGAAACTAATATTTACCTCCTTATATCAGAACATTTGTGTAGTTTATTTCAGTAAATCCTTAAAAGAATCCAACGACATTCAGATTATCATCTCCATGTTTCAGACAGGGGCACTGGGACTTTAAGACATGACATCATTTCTTGCCTAAAGTAGCACAACCAGAAAGTCTCAGAGAGTGGCTGCCTTGCTGCACATGCCAACCCAAGAGTTCAGTTTTCCCACGAAGGGACATTAAGAAAAATAACAAACCAAAGAGGGACTCAATTCCACCCAGTAAAGATGGCGGCACCTGCAAATTCAGGATGGATTTTCAGGGTGTGGCTCCATGATTCTCTTCATAAAGTGAATGCAATAGCTCCCTGGTGGCTTGCTTTGCTTTCCTTGTCTTCTCTACAGACCAACAGAGCACCCAGCAGAGACAGAGCTCAAAATGCGCGGACCCCAAATTTACCCAGCCGAGGAGCATCCAATGGCCAATAATTTCCTGTCTCCCAATTTGGCTAGGAATCCTTTTCTTTGGTAATCACCCCCATTTTTCTTTTTCATTGCTCTTTTCTTCTTCTCACACGTCGCCCTTGGCGTGCTTCCATGCCACCCAGCTCCTACAATAGAAGGGATACGAGATTTTCCCCTAAAGGCAAATTCCTTGGGTGTTAAAGTTGCATTGTTTTAAAAAGGCTCATGGTGGCTTAGCCACAGAAGAATGAATATGACGCTTTTGCTCCTCACTGGGGAGGTGCCTGTGGGATGGTGTCACCTGTCAGTGGGAGACAAAGAAAGTTGTGTTCTGTCACTCTTTGACACTGGCAACTCTGTTGGCGTCACTGACCTTGTTTGTTCAAATCCCGCCTCTTGTCTGACAGGGTGCAGGCTTTTTTTAGGCGCTTTTCCAGATTTCTTTTGTGAATGCCACCCTCTGTGACAGAGATTTGGGGTTTTAGGACCCCTGTTTCTGGTGGCTTCCATGACTTCATCTTTCTGCTTGTTGCTCCTGAGGAAAGGGGTTCACACGATAGGGAGATTTGTGGCTCTGCTCAGCAGCTTTCAGAGTTGGCGGAATAAATGAGGGGACATCTTTTCTCTTTTCGCCTCGACCAGAATTTTGGGGTTGAAGAAACCACGCCTAGATTTCTTATCTGCCTACCTTCCATCAACCCTCAGATAAATGAGAACTAGTCTTATTTAAAGCAAGCAAACAGTGTCAATTATGAGGCTTGTGACTAAGTTAAAACAAAAACCTAATGAGTAACAAAAGATCAACATTAAAATGGTGGAGAAGAAAATTCTAGAATCCTCCTTGGTGCCACTCTTCCTGTGTAATCCTAAAAGTATGTAGTATTATATTCTACAAGCACTGACTGAATACATACTACATTTTAGACATTATAAAGCAGTAAACATACAAGAGCAAACCAGACAGACTTGTTTTCTCAGGGTGTTCATAAGCCACTGGAGAGGACAGACATCCAGGCAGTATTTCATCAGTATGAGTCCAGGGAAGAAGGGTGTACAGCAGGAAGGGAGTTTATAGGAGGAGGTCTTAGCTTTGGGGATCAGTGAAAACTCCCTGTATGAAGTGACGTTTGGATTCTCCTGCACCAGGTCCTCTTTCTCCATTCTGCTAGACCCAAGCTTAAATGGTATCATCTGAAAACTGAATTCGCTAACCCAGAAGATTCCATGACCATGACGGGGATGATAAACTCCATTAGCTCTGGACCATCCATCACAGCTCGACACTCAGAGGTGATGTCAAATCTTTGATAACAAATCTTCTTTGTGGTTTGTTTTCCATCGTGACAGGATTGTTGAGTACAGATCTGTCCTTCTATTTTATATGAGTAGTTAGTGATGGAGGGAGGCCTGTGTCTCTTTTCTTCCTCTGTATCTCAGATCTTCATTACAAAATGGTAACTAATATAGCCTATTCACTACTCTTTCTTGTAGGGGTTTAAGACCTATTAGAAACGATTCAATCCTCTCACATTTCTGGAGACTTATGAGGGGGAAAGACAGAGCTTTCATTATCACTGCGATCAAAGAGGAAAAGTAAGAAGACTTACCTCAGTTCCTCATTCTCTAAAACACTCAAGAGTTGGAATACCCATACACAGGAAAAAAATACCCTAAGAATTAGTAGATTATGACAAAGTATATCCCAACTATCATATAAGCAAACATTTGTATCAAGCTTCCATATGCTTTTGGGAAAGGTGCCTCTTCTTTTCATACCCTAATTTTGTAATTTGTGAAACCAGAAAGCTGAACTAATTAATCTCAAAGTTCACTTCTACCCAAAATTTCAAGTTGATGCCTTAGACCTTAAAGCATCGCATGGCATTGATACTCTAAGTCCTAGCCCATAGGGACTTCTGAAATAGTCTTTGATATACAATATTGGCTAAGCAACTGGACAAGCTTCAAAACATGACCTTAAGTAGAGCTGCAGAGAAAACCTTTAAACAGTTCCTTCTCTGAGGCACCATCTTGTTTTGGAAGACAAAGGTAGTCTCCTATAATCTGGGGTGTGGACATATTCTGGGAGCCAGTTTGAGAGACTGGTAAGGCAAAGTAGAGAAATTGCCATGGTAGGCACCCAATGAATGTGCAATAATTGGCTGATTCCATGGATGAGTGGATGGATGGAAGTCTTCATCTCCTACCTGGGAGGTGGTTCAATCACTAAAGTGGACCTCAATGAGGAAATCCATCTTTACTAAGATGGAATGGGTTCAATAACTGGTTTTCAAAGCTCTAGGTTCAAATCCTGCCCCCTCCTGCCATATATCCTTACTTGCTACGTGGTCTGGATGGGTTTAAGTAACCACTCTGACCCTCATATTATTCAATTGGTGCCATTTTTTGTGGGGATGCAAGGAGATTATATATTTAAGAGTTATTGGCTCATAGTGCATGCCCAATAAAACTGTTGACTCTGATTAGGACAATGATTTCTTCAACCTCCTGAGAAGCAGTTGGTCAAGTTGATAGTAAAAGTAATCAAGAATGGGTGCAGCTAGTTCGTTTTCATTGCAAACAGTCTGCACTTGAGAAAGAAAGTCTCTTTCATCGCACACCAGTGTCTCATCTTTTCATTTCCTCCAGTCTATACTTTGTCTTTCTTTAGAGCTTTTGCACGTGCTGTTCCCTCCACTTGGGACGCTCTTCCCTCACTTCCTTTACCTAGTGAGCTCTTGTTTTTATTCTCCAGGCCTCAGTTTAGATACCTCGGTCTTTCTCCAGGCGACCTCTCCTGCTCTCCTCCACCAAGCCCTGGTGACCTCTCTCATTGTGGGCTCCCACACCCTGTACTCACCCACCTCGGAACACTTAACCTATCAGCTTGCAATTGTCTTTTCCACGCCTCTCTTTCCCGCCAGACCTCAAGATCCGGAAAGACGGAGCCTGGGCGTTGTTCACTGTTGCATCCCCAGCACTCAGCCCAGTTTGGAAACAGACCAGACCCTCAACACACGTTCGACGGTTGAGTGAAGAATGCCTAGACCAATAGGAGCCCTCCGCAGCACGGTGAGTCTAGAGGAGTGATTACAAAATGGCAGCCGGGGATTACTTAGAACGGGGGCTGAGAGTCCTTGGCCTGCTACCATTTGTCCTCTGTCCAGCAGGCCCTCCAGTGAGGGGTCCGTTTCCAGTCCTGGCGCCATCAGGTATGGAACTGTGTGAGGGAGGCTCCCCCGTGGAAGCAGAGAAAGTCCCCTGGCCTGCCTAAAGGAGGCCTGCTTCTCTCAGCTCCCCAGGCCCCACTCCCTCCATTTTCCAGTCTGGGGCCCTGTCTGAGTTTGGAGTCAGGAGGGGACTGTCTGCACCGTTTGTGGAGACAGCGAGGGAACATGACGTCTCACTCTGGCCCCAACCCCAGCGCCATTGATGTTGGCTGGGGATCAAAGCCGCCGTTCCATTTTTAACCTTCATCGGGCCCCACCTCACCCTGAGCATGTGTTCCCGACATTTCATTGTGTGCCAGGGGGATAAACAAAACCCACCCCCTGAGTCTAGAGAAGGATGCCTTCGGGGGAGCTCTGGACCCGGCTGAGGCAGATAAGTGTTTCTCCCACCCAGGGCCCCCCTTGAGTGCTGGGGTTTTTCCTGAGCTTACACGACACCACGTAAGGGAGATGGATGGCTTTATTTTTGTGCAGAACAAATCTACAGATGGTGACCCCCGACCAAAGGAAAAAAAAAACAACTTCGTGTGCGGAGGCGGGGAGGAGCGGGCTGGGAATTCTATCCTCGGCTCTCCTCTCTCTGTCTGGGTCTCCTCTCTCTCCTCTGCTCTCGGGTGTCCTATAAATGTCGCCAAAGTTCCCATCTGTGGTTACTGGGGAAATTGACAGGAGACCATGTTATTTTGAAATTATCTGTTAATAAAGGGACAGGTATCTACGTGCTTTTAGAATTTTCAAGCAATTAGAAAAAAGGCATGAGGAAGAAAGATGGTGTCTGGTACAAAGTAGGAGCTCAATAAATGTTCATTTAAGGAAAGAAGGAAAGAATACATGCCCTCAAAGTCCATCACTATTAATATTTTGGTGAACATCCATCTATATATTCATGTCTATTCAAAGTACTAGACAGACTCATACTATAGTCATACACGATATATTCCTACTTTCTATATATGCGTAATAAATTCAATACCATATACATACATAGTATATTCGTAGCGTATATATACATACATGGTGTACATGTGTGTACATATACACATACACTATGTGTACATATATTATCTACTACACTCCTGTGTACTATATCATAATATATACCATTATGCTCTAAAAAGCCTGGTACTATGTCCATATTATACGTGCAAACAGGATCAAACTCCTAAGGTGTTTCACAATCTGCTTTTTTTCACCATGCCCTGGACATCTTTCCATGTCTATGAATTTAGAACAAATCCATCCCGTTTCACGGCTACCAAGTAGCCATTTGTGTAGCTGTGCTATCACTTACCCGACCAGTTCCAGAGAGCCAGTTTTGAAATCCCCACCGTAAGGTAAGCTCATGCATAATTTTTTCTCTTGTGATTCTCTGTCTCTGCTGTCTTCGGGCCATTGGATTTGAGGTCAGAGTTTCTCGCTTTCTCAATTGCACCCTTGTCAGCGCTGGGAGAGTGGACGCCCATTTGCCGGAATCCATCTGGATTTCTCTGCTATGCTTTGGCTTGGACAAAACAGTTGTCTCCTTTTTGCCTTTATCCACCTAATTTGTTTCCACATTTGTTTCTTTGTGGTGGCAATGACTGCATCAGACTTTCAAGGGATGGGGTCTGGAGATGGATAGTTTCTAAAAAGCTCTTTGTGTGTTCTGATGTACTGCCAGAACCAAGAAACAGGGAAAGATGGAAAAAAATGACCTCTGATTTCTAAAAGGGCCAAGATCTCACCCCCCTTTGACTTTGGCAAAGGGACTTAACTTGTATGCAATGCTGTTTCCTCAACTGCAAAATCAGGGAAATTATAATGGGAGCCGCTTTGCGGGGTTATTATGAGAAATACGGTAATTAAGTACTTGGTGCAAAATAGCTGCTTACTAATGTCAACTTTTCTTACTTTCTGAGGAGTGTGGATGTGGGAGATAGTAGGTTCTGGAATTAGCCATATCTGGGCTTGAATCTGAGCTCAACCTCTTCTCAGATGACTAACTTAACCCCTATGACTTTCCATTTCCTTGTCTGTAAATTGGAGCTGAAATATTCATCAAAAATCATTGTCCCAAAGCTTGAAGATGCATATGAAGGGCCTAGTCCAGGGCTCTCAAGTGATGGCTGCTCTTAGGGTTTACTAAATTCTAACCCTCCGTCTCCAAACTCTAGGCAAGTATTGAATTGCCTGCTATTGCCACACCTGTGGCCATGTTTTCATAGCTTTCTTGTCCTAAGAAGATGCCCGTTTAACATGTAGAAAATCTGGAGACCAAAGTCGGAAGCTTCATTCTAATCCTGCCGTACCTACTGACTTCCTGAATGATGTTGGACAAGGCGCCTAACCTCTCACTTTATTTGTTTCTAAATTGTCCACTCTGTTCGTAATAAAAACAACTCTGAGTATATCCTCGGTACTTAGCAGTTTATGGAGCATCTTTCACAGTCATTATTCTATGTGAACTTTCCAGCCAATGAGTTGAGGTTTATAAATACACATTTAATAAATCAGTGGTCTATCAAATTCAGAGTTCTTTTGGAAAATTTTTAGTTTTCTTTATTAGGAAGCAAGCTGTGGGCAGAGGAGTGGGAATGGGTGTGGATACTTCCTGGGCTATTAAGAGTACTCATTCATTTAACAAGCATTGCATAATTGCTTGTAATGTGCTAGTCACTGTACGATTTGGGGATAAAGGAAGGTGTTATCATTACTCTTGGGAGTCTCATTGTGAAATGGGAAAGATGTACATGGAAACAGTTAATACACTGGAGTGGCAGCAGGTCTTTTAATCAAGGTGTGTGAGGGGAAGGTGGAGGAGCGAACAATGCTGCTTGTAGGGCTGGGGGTCAGGGGTGACATTTAGACAGGCTTCAGGAGAAGGAAAGCCTTGAATCATCCTCAGTGATAAGAGTTCACTAGGTCAAGATGGCGTTGATGCTCTGGAGTGATGGGATCAGGAAGGGAGCTCTTGGCAGATGGTACTGTAGTCTAAAGGCTTAGAGGCAGGACCATTATGGTGTTTTCAAGGTATTCCAAGAACTCAGTAGAGCAATCTGTGTGGGAGAGCAGGATATGAAGCCAGAGCAGTCAGCAGGGGCCAGAGCTTGGAGAACCTTGTGCTCCCTGTTGAGGAACTGGTGTCTTCTGAGAGCAATGATGGGTTTTACATGGAGACTACAATGGCCCGTGTTGTGTTACTGGATGAGTAGGTCGAAGGTGATGACTTGGTTTGCGTTCTCCAAAATGCAGATCCTGAGACAAGGATTTGGGTGGAAGTGATTTACTTGGGATGTGTGCCCAGGAAGCACTGGGAGGGAGCGGGGACGTGAGTGAGAAAAGGGGACAAAGGCAAGGACGGGTGCAGTACAGGGCAAATGGGGCTCCATCCTCCAGGTCTCTGGGAGACACTGTGCTAATCCCAGGCTTTTTCTACTGTGGGTGAGGAAGCTGGGTATTTACCCAGCGGCTGCCTCCATCCCTGGTTGAGGGATGCTCCTGGGGCATCCACTCCCTGGCGTTTCCTGTATGTCCCCCCCGGGCTGAGCATACTCTGAGTCAGAGAGCACCCTCGGACAGAGACATGAGGTGGTTGAGGCAGGAAGTCAGGTATAGGGACTGTCGCTGAAACTTCAAGTGACGCCTGGGGTGGACTGAGGGCATATTGACCGGGCACCAACTGGGGGTGTCATGAGAGGAGACAGACAAGTGGAGGACCAGAAGCAGGGTGACCAAGAAAGACAAGATAAAGGCCTGAACTAGGGCAGTTATAGCAGAGATGGAGGGGAGAGGGCTATCGATTTTACCGAGTCGTGCCTGTAGCAGTCCGAAAGCTGACAATGGTCCTTCAGAATCGCTGAGGTGACAACACGGGGATTCCTCAGCCTGGGAAGGCAGGTGGCACCTACCTATATATATCCACTCTAGATTGCTCTTAGTTTTATTTTTTCCTTCCTCCTCCACTCTCTGCCTCCCTGTGTCTTAGACATCAAAGGTTTTGACCGCCTTGTTGACTCTCTTATCCTGTCCTCCTAAGAAACAGAGCCTCCGTGATGGTCAACTTTATGTAGCAGCTTGGCCAGGCTATAGTCCTCAGTGATACGTTCAAACGCTTATCTGGGGGCTGCTGTGAAGGTGTGTTGTAGAGGCGATGAAGGCCCGTCCATAATCAGGTGGTTTTAAGTAAGAGAGATTGTCCTAGGTAATCTGGATGGGCCCGATTTAATCAGATAAGAGGTCTTAGGAACAGAATCGAGACTTTCCTGATGAGGAAGAAATTCTGCCTGTGGGCAGCAGCTTCAGTTCACGCCCAGGGGTTCCAGACTGCCCTTCCTGATGGTCTGCCCTACAGAGTTCAGACTTGCCCAGCCAGCCGCCATAATCGTGTAAAGCAAGTCCTTGTCACAAACACCTTAATCAATATCTCTTAGTGGTTGTGTTTCTCTGGTCAAACCCTGATGGCCACAGCCTCCTTCTGGGAATTGTGATGGTAAGTTTTATATGTCAACTTGACTGAGCCATGGTGTATCCAGATATTTGGTCAAACGTTATTCTGATTGTTAATGTGAAGATGTTTTGGGATGAGATTAACATTTAGATTAGTAGATGGAATAAAGCACATTGCTGTCTCCAATGTGGGTGGGCCTCATCCAAACAGTTGAAGGCTTAAATAAAACAAGCAGACTGACACTTCCCACAGTAAGACAGAATTCTTCCCGTCTGTCTACGTTTGAACGGAGACATTGACTTTTTTCCTGCCTCTGGACTCCAATTGAATCGTTGCCTCTTCCTGAGTCTCGAGCTTACCAATCTTCAGATGGGAACTATACCATTGGCTCGCCAGGTTCTCAGGCTTTGGGATTCAGACTGGAACTAAACTGCCCGCTCTCCTGGGTCTCTAGATTGCCAACTGCCCCTACAGATCTTGGCACTTGTGAGCCTCCACAGTTGTGTGAGCTAATTCCTTGTAAAAAATCTCATTATTAATCGCTGTATCAATATATTCCATTGGTTCTGTGTTTCTGGAGAACCTTGACTAATACAGAAAATTAATATTCTTTGTGTGTAAATGTCTTGAGCACAAAAGTTGTCACATGACCAGAGCTTGGCCAGTCAGAATCCTATTTTGGCTCATCTGTTCTCCTTTGGTGCCTTTAGTTTTGTGCACTGGTGCCACTGACACCTTCTCTGAGCCTGGCTTTGAATGGGAGTGAGGACTCAGGTTTGGCTAACCTGGCCCTTCCTTAAATACTGCTTCTACAACTGCTCCTTAGATTCTGGAACTGCCTCTGTGTTTGGGTAAGAGCTGTTCCACCTGCCCGGACTCATTGTAGAAGATTTAACTCTTGTGTTTGTCTCTTCAGGATTCAGTCTCCCTTACTTTACCAAAAGTACCTTGATTTTTCTTGGGAGACTCTCCCTCCTCCAATTTTAACTCATGTGATTTTAACCACAGGCTCAATGATCAGGCACATGACCCAGTCTAGCCAATGAGAGTTCCAATTCCCTTTGACCATGGTGATTGGTGCAAAGCTGGGCACACGGTCTAAGCTGCCACGATCACAGCCAGTGAGGGGAGGCCCTTGGGTTTTCACTGGAACTATTGGACAACTGGAGTTCTCTTCCTAAGGGCTTGCCAGGTTGGTGGGGTGTCCGCATGAATCTGCCATCCTGAGAGTAAATTCAAGAAAATAGAACCAAGAGATGGGGAGAGAGACTACAACTTGATGACATCCTTTGAGTACCTGGATCCAATCATGCCTGCAAGTGGACAGCTCTACCCCTAGACTTTTTAATTATGTGAACCAACAATTATTTTTATTTTCTTAGACCCATTTGAGTTGGATTTCTCTCCCTTGCGAACATAAAAGTCTTAATTAAAGTCTTAATAAAGCCTTCGGGGCATAGCCCTAGCTCCCAGCATTCCAAGTTCCCTCTTTCTGGCGGTAGGTATCAGAGATGTTGAGATCTGGAACCATCCAAATAACAACAACTGCTACAACTTCAGCAACAGTTTATTGAGTCCTTCCATACAATATATCACTAACTATATCCCTAGGCACTATTACTAACCCTGCTTTATATATGAAGAAATCGAGGCCAGATAAGTTAAGCGACTTGCCAAAAGCCACACAGCTGGTAGGCAACTAGCCGCCAGTCTAAGGTCTCTCTATCTGCTGACTCTGCATGGTCAACATCAGCTTTCCACTGCTCCTGCCTTAGGAATTGGAAGTTCCCCACTGAATAGGCAGAGATGTGAGTTGAACTTTGCTAAACACCCGCTGAGCATCTGTAGTGTCACCTCATTATCAAGGTGTTAGGGGAGGTCAAGAAACAGACAAGAGAAAGGTCGTGCTCTCACTCTGAGCTTTTAGCTCATCTTCCCTCCCAGCCAGTCTGCCAGACTGCCAGCCTTGCTTGGAGAAATGTCTGTCACCAGATACTCACCCCATCTTGGAGTTTCTGTATACAATCTGATTTCCTGCCGTGATTGGAACCTCCATTATGAGGGCCATAGCAGAGTCTGCCCCACAAAGTATCTATACACAAACTCACTGTCTCCTGAGCCCCCAGAATCCAGACTGTCAGGTGTACTTATCTAGATATCTCCTAAAGCTTTGAAACATTAATCCCATTTGCTCCTAAGTCCTGGGTAACTTCATGCAAAAAGCAGGGAAAGAGTCCTGTCTTGTGGCTTTCCGAGATTAAAGATTTTGATAACATTGAGTGGTACCCAGCTATTGAAGTTCTAATAGCCATTTAACTGAGCTTCTGCACCAGCAGATGCAGAGTTAAATACCAGGATGTGTCTCGAGTCAGTAGTTGCAATTAGAGATATTAAAGCCAGTCCAGTATTCCAAAAAAAAAAAAAGTTCCCAGCCAATATAGTGTTAATGGTCGGTCTGCTAATGGTCTTAATGGCTGCCTCTACAAATGTGCAAAAAAAACCCACTTCTATTTCTCAGTTTGGTTTTAGCTATTTTCTGAACTCTGCTGGGCAGGGAGAAGGATAGAGCGTGGGTAGGGGCACCTCTGGGGAAAATGGGAAAGTGGTGATGGACTGAGGTTCAGCAGGATAGCACATGGTTTTCTGCAGCCTAAACGCTGAAGAAAAGAAGCTGGGATCCCCCATGTCTGTTCTAAGGACAAAGGACCTGAGAAAAAAATGCAGGGTCCGGAATTGAGGAATCGGAAGCCTGGATTGGAGTCCCATCTATGCCACTGATTGGCCTTGGATAAGTCATTTTCTTTTCTTGAGCCTCAGTTTCCCCATCTGTCATGACTGAGTGGGATCAGTGGCTCCAAAGGCCGCATTCAAATCATCTGGGGCAGAAGATGTCAAAGTGCAGATTCCCAGGTCCCGTCTTTATAGAGTTAGCATCTCCATCCCTGGGCCCGCCATATGTATTTTTATCAGTCTTCCCAAGGTGATTCTTAATCAAAGCTAGGTTTGGAAATCACCTAACCAGCTCAGCCCATGGTCCCATCCAGCCTCAGCATTCTTCAAGAATGGTTTGGGGACAAATTGCTGGTTTTTCTGTTCTCTGTTGGAAGAGAGAAGTTCTTGTGTTGGCTTCTTGGCTGTCTCTGTCTGGTCGCTCCTGATGATTGCTCCCAGCCTTCCCCAACTTTAAACAGAAAACATGAGTGTCCTGAAGAAAACAAGACAAAGAAGCCCAATGTTTTTGTTTCAAGACAGAACCTTACCTTTGATTTTTATACAGTGGTTGTTTTGGGGGCCCTTACAAAACGACCCGAGCCAGCGTTCTCAAACCCAGCTACAGGGCAAATATGCCGGAGAATCCAGACCTCAGGTTTATAGCTCTGAGAAGAACTAAACGAGAAACTCCATTTCCAGATTAACTGCACATGGCACCACGAGTTAATATTTATTGAGCACTTCCTTAGTCTGAGCCAGGCACTTTGCATGGACTATTCCTTTCAACCGCCCCATCCAGGGAGGTAGGTGCTATTATTACCATGCCACTGTGCATTTGAGGAAATCCAGGTACTTGAGGCTCAGTCATCCCCCTAAAGTTCTCTGGCTGATAAATGTGGGAGCCGTGATGACAAACCCAGGTAGTCTGGTTCCTGATCCCGAGCATCTCAAAACCGTGCTCTCCCGCCCCTGGTGCTGCTGCCAGCCTCGGTTTACTTAGCATCTGCCGTGTGCCTGAAATCCTGCAAAATCTTTCACTTTTGACTGTTCAGGAAAATTCTGTAAAGTAGGCATTGTTGTTGTTTTGGCTTTTTTTCCATTTTAGGGATTAAGAAGATGAGGCGAAGAGTGCTTTTCTGTATCTTACCTAGAGTTACACAGTAGCTGGATTTAAATATACGCACTTGGAGAAATTCCACCCATAACATAAACTTCTAAAGGGGTGTGTGTGTGTGAGCGCATCTGTGTGTATAGCTGGACTACGAAACAGGCCTTTATCTAAAAAGGGATGGCCTGTGCATTGTCCAGAAAAGTTTAGAGGGTGCAGACTCCAGCCTTTAATTCCCTTTTCGTAAGAAGCGTTGTCCAAATAAAATAAACAGAACTTGTAATGGCTCATTGTGCTACTGGCCTTAGCCTTCTCGCACGTCCGGCGTTCTGTTATCCCACCTGGCAGCTGCTCCCTTCACTAAAGGGAGCCAGAGGCATTAGCAAAGGAATATCTTTTTTAATTATAGAAAAGGATTGTTTAGACTGGTCTCAGGGCCATAACATGGAATAATAGAGTGACGGGTTGAGCGTGATTTTGCCAGACCAAGAAAGGACTGATTTCCTGATGATCTGGGTGATTCCGCTTCCCCACCGCGTTTAACATAATACTGAGATTTATAGCGTAATGGGAACTAGGCGGGATTTGATCCCTCTTGGCTTCCATTTACCAGTGACCGGAGCGCATGCCAGGTTTATTTAGTATGTCATTTCGGTGCAAAGTCTGAAGTGGAGGAAAGGAAAATGTGCTGGGCTAAGAGTCCATGCCTTTGTTCTCCGCGCAAATGGGGGCACCTGCTTTCCACCACGGGAATTTCAATTTGTTCCTCTGAACAATACGATGATGGGGTTGGAAGATTCCCAAACTCCTTTTCAACTCTAGCATTGGGGTTTGCTTTAATTCAGTTCTATTCAACCAACAGTCACAGAGCAGCTGCTCAAGGCCGGGATTTTTGCTAGAGACATGGGGACCCAGTCCAGAACAGCAACAGTCATCACACCCAGTTTGCAGGCACACGTTGCATAGTGCCAGGAGAACAGGACGTAGTGTGAGACGGGCCTCTGCCATCGTCCAGCTGGGTGACCTTGGGGGAGCCACTTCACCTCTCTAAGCCGGTTCCTCGTGTCATGAGGCTGACAGAAGGAAGTTTCTCAAAGTGTGGCCAGATGACTTTTTAGATGAGCAGACCCTGGGACGCTTGTTAACAACTCAATGCCTGGATCCCAGCCCAGATCTGCTGAACCAGGATCTCTTGGGGGAGCAGGCAGGGGAAGAGAGGGATGTGCATTTCAGCAAAGACCCAAGGTGATTCTTACACATATTGACACCGCATAATGTGTTAAAGGGCCTCACAATTTTTGAATGAGGCCTCCATGCATGTTTGATGACTTTTGTGAACTCATGCGCTGGAAAACCTTTGACTTCAACTACACTGGACTCCGCTGAGCTGTATCTTCTTATGGCATCCGTAGGTTTTCTCTTTATTTATAAATATGTGTGTATATGTGCATGCATGCGTGGGTACACACACACACGTTTATACGCAAAACTGTATATTAAACTCGTGCTGATTGAAGACTTATTATTTGCCAGAATTACTTATACAGCCTCATTTAATCCTCACAAGCACCCCCTGAGCCAAGTACTACTTAAAGTGAGGAATGTGAGCTTTGCAGAGGTTAAAGAGCTTGCTTGGGATCATGCTGTTGGTAAGAGATGGAAGCGAATGCGAAGCCAGGTCCATTTGACTCTAAAGCCCGTTATATAGACTACCTCCTGCTCTTTCTTAACCAGGGCTGCAGTGATGAACGTCTTCTGGGGGCACCACTCATGGGAAATACAACATGAACAGTGTCCCCAGGAGTCAGACAGCGACGGTGTCCTGTAACCATCGCACAGGCCTCTACTCCTCTTCTCAGTGCCCTTCCCTCATCTTCAACATCTCCTTTCACTCTTAGCTCAAGTCTCCTTGCTTCTGAGTAAAACAATCCGGTCCTGGGTGATAACGCCTTTATTTTCTACTCCTCAGTGCTCACGGGTCGCAACAGTAGTTCTCATGGGGAATGGACTGACATTTATCCCTGCCTCCCTCCCACACTCCTGAAACACTTTTTTTAGTTCCAGTTCTTTTGTTCCAGTTATCTCTGGCTGCGTACAAACTGCCCAAAACTTAGTGGCTTACAACAAAAATTGTATTATTTTTTAACGATTTTGTGGGTTAGGAATTTGGGTAAGACTCAGCCAGGCGATTCTTCCGTTCCATGTAGTATTAACAGAGGTCACTTGGGTTGGTTTAGAGCAGGGGTGAGAAAGCTATAGCCCACTGGCCAAATCCAGCCTGGCACCTGTTTTTGTAAATAAAGTTTTATTGGAACACGGTCATGCCCTTTCTTTTACCTACTGTCTATGACTGCTTTTATGCTGCAACAGTGGAGTTGATTGCTTGTGACACGACTATGTGGCCTGCAAAGCCTCAAATATTTACTCTCTGACGTTGTACAGAAAGAGTGCCTGACCCCTGTTGTAGAGGATCCCAAATGGTTTCACTCACTTCCCTGGTGCCTTGGCAGTCCTGTCCGGAAGGCTGGCTCAGTTAGCACTGTTACCTGGACTCTGCTAGACTGTCCAGTTATGTGTCCAGCATAGAGGCCCCGGTGTACTTGAGCTTCTTTCTTGGCAGCTGAGGCCTCATAGAAAGAATGTTCCAAGAGGTGGGACTCAGAAGGCCTCCGAAGTTTGAGAATGTCCTTTGTGCCGTATTCTATTGGTCAAAAAGTTCACGGGAATCAGTACAGATTCCAAGGAAGGAATTAGGTTTCATCTCTCAATGGGAGGAGTAGCAAAGAATCTATGGCCATCTTTAGTTTGCCGTACCTCATTTCTGAAAATCTTTCTAAAAGAGGTGCATCTCCTTTTTCCCTTGGCCAATGGTGATCACAATTGAAATCTTCCTTTGATGATTAAACATGGAAGAGACATTTCAGCGGGGAGGGACAAGCATTTATTCAGTCAATATTTACTGCAGTCCTACTAAGTGCTATGCCCTCTGCTAGACATTAAGGATGCAGCAGTGAAGTGAAAAATGTGGGACAGTCCTCATGGGGCTCACGGTCTGGGGAATGTAGATGAAAGAGATGCAAAAGGTACTGGCAATTAAGTTGAATATGTTCTGAGTTCCCCTTTGGACTAAATTTCTGAATCCAGCTTCATTTATTTTTCTGAGCCATTCTTTTTTCCTAAAAGTGAAATAGGAGAAAGGAATTCTAGTTAATTGAAGGTTCCAGACAGTCAGAAATTCCGTTAAATGCTATTTCATTTTTCACAGTGTTTGCGTGTAGATGATGTTTCATCATTCATACACTTTACAATTTACCTTCATTTCACTGTTATTTTTAACTCTGCCCAGTGGATTCTAAGTTGTGTCCATTGGCATTCTAAGTCCCATGGTGGTGGTGACTGTGTTCCTGTTCCCCATAGCCCCTAAATTGAGACTCAGAAATAGCAGTGGTCCAGTAAATGGTGTTGCACCTACATGGCTGCAAGTGAAAATGCCTTGTTGGAATCTGGAAGAAAAAGGGATCGATTCCAAGCTGAGCTCCAAGTGTCTAATTGATGGTTTACAGTTGTTCAGTGTCACCGTCTCTGACATGGAACGTTCTCCATGTGTCTGTTAGTTTGACCCACAGATAGTTCCTGACGTTCCTGACACTCGACCTATTGGCCCACCGGGAGCTGATGATCCCATGTCATGTCCTGGTGCCTTGGCGGCCAGGGTCTCAGGAAGAATAGAGGCTTTATGAGTCTTTTCCCACGTCTATCACATTACCATCAAATCTCTTCCCCCCTCGGACCCTTCAGTGTTGGATATCAGTGGCTTCACTGTAGTGCTAAGCTCTCATTACCTGAAAATTCCTCTTTGCTCACGTTCCTTTTTTCTTCCCTTAGCTCTGGGGGTGGAAGTTTGTGTATGTGTGTGTTAATGGATCTACTTATATATGCATTGATCTATTTTAACTTAGCATGTCATACCTAGAAAGTAGTACTTTTTTTTTAGGGTGTAAATAGTTGGAATCTTTTTTTTTTTTTGGACAACTGTATCGAGGTGTGATTGACACACAAAGAGCTGTACCTATATAATATACCACTTGATGAGTTTGAAGATAAGTGTACACCCATGAAGTCATCACCACATCTATACCATCACCGCAAATATTTCCTCCTGCCCTTATTATTATTATTCTTACAGTCACGCACCCCATAACGATGTTTCCCTCAGTGATGGATTGCATATATGGCAGTGATCCTGTAAGATTAGTACCATACTGCCTAGGTGTGCAGGTAGGCTGTACCATCTAGGTTTATGCAAGTACACTCTTTGATGTTTGCACAATGACAAAAATCACCTAACAACGTTTTTTTTTTTTTTTGATTTTTCTCCCCAAATCCCCCCAGTAGATAGTTGTATATTTTTAGTTGTGGGTCCTTCTAGTTGTGGCATGTGGGATGCCGCCTCAACGTGGCCAGACAAGTGGTGCCATGTCTGCGCCCAGGATCTGAACCGGGGAAACCCTGGGCCGCCGAAGCAGAGCGTGCGAACTTAATCACTCGGCCACGGGGCCGGCCCCTGTTATTATTATTTTTGATAAGAACACTTAGCATAAGATCTACTCTCTTAGCAAATTTCTAAGTATACGATACAGTGTCATTAACTATGGGCACTGCACTATACGGTAGTCTCTAGGATTTATTCATATCGCGTCACTGAAACTTACCCTTTGACCAACACCTCCCATTTCCTCCTCTCCCCAGCCCCTGGCATCTACCATTCTATTCTCTGATTCCATGAGTTTGACTATTTTAGATTCCTCATGTACGTGATACCATGTCGTATTTGTCCTTCTGTGTCTGGCTTCTCTTAGCATAATGTCCAGTTTCATCCATGTTGTTGCAAAGGTTAGGGTTTCCTTCTTTTTTAAGGCTGAATAATATTCTGTTGTATGTATGTACCACATTTTCTTTATCCATTCACCCATCAGTAGACATTTAAGTTGTTTCCATGTCTTGGCTGTTGTGAATAATGCTGCAGTGAACGTGGCAATGCAGGTATCGCTCAGAGATCCTGATTCCAGTTCCTTTGGTCATTGGGAATTGCTGGATCACATGGTAGTTCTATTTTTAATTTTTTGAGGAACCTCCATACAGTTTTCCATAGTGGCTGTACCAATTTACACGCCCACCAACAGCACAAGGGTTCCTTTTCCTACACATCCTTACCAACATTTGTTGTTTTTTTTGGTGTGTGTGTGTGTGTTTTATAATAACCATCCTAACAGAAGCAAGGTGAAGTCTCACTGTGGTTTTCATTTGCGCTTCCCTGATGATGAGTGATGTTGACTGCCTTTTCCTGTACCTGGAGGCCTGTATGTCTTTTTTGGAGAAACACCTGTTCAGTTCCTCCGCCCATTTTTTAATTGGGCTGTTTTTTCCCTATCGAGTCGTAAGAGTTCCTCATATATTTTGGATATTAATCCTTTATCAGATATGTGGTTTGCAAATATTTCCTCCCTTTCCATGGGTTGCCTTCTTATTTTGTTGATTATCTCTTTTCCTGTGCAGAAGTTTTTCATCTGGTATAGCTCCTTGTCCATTTTTGCTTGTTTTACTTCTGCTTTGGGTGAGTAATTCTGTTTGGAGGTGGCGCTTTACTTGAATCTTCTACCTGAATTCTCACATCAACCCATGTGTTAACTATGTGATGATGAGCTTATTCTCCGGGCCAGACACCATCGGAGTCCTTTCCTGGTTCTGCCATTTACTCTGTGACTTTGGGCAAGTTGTTTCATCTCTGAGCCTTGATTCTGTGTAAAATAGGGATGACAGCTCAAAGATTTGTGAGAATTAAGTGAACTAAAGGTACATAGTAACCATTCAACAAATATAACCTAGAATTATTAATTACCGGCCTCTTCCCAATTTGCAGAAAAGGCCACTGAGGTTCAGAAAGGTGAAGTAACGAGTTCAAATTCACACAGTTACCAAGAGCAGAGTCAGGATTTTGGTGCAGCTCAGCATGGTTTTAGTTTGTGTTCTTTCTCAATGTTCTACCAGCTTCTATCACCCGATCGTGCACACGTGGCTTTTGACAGCGTGCAGAGCACATCACTGTAGATGCAACATCACTTCTGCTTTTTTTCCTTCTCATTTTATTTCCCGTGGGGGGAGCTTCTCTTCCCTCTAGATGACCTTTGTTCTCTTTGGTGATTCTTCTAGATGGAGCAAAACACACAAGCAAACTAAACAGGGTCCATATTTGCAATCAAGAAAACACTTCACAGATGTCCTCAACTTGGAAAAAGTACAAAAATCAAAACAGATAAACAATCCTTGGCTAATATTGCCCAACACTTGGAAAGTAAAAATGCTTCCCGGAGACCCAGGATGGACCGGCCCGGCATCATGCCTGTTCACAAGAGTGGCCCCACGTGAGAGGGTTCAGCTGTGCCTGGAGACCCTCTGGAATCTCCACATATGTGTGACTGTGGGTGGGAAGCAGGAACATCTCGGCTCACAAAATTTGGCAGTTGTATTTTTTCAACATGTGCGTGGTTAACAGAATGAATTGTGAATTACTGGGGACTGCCAATCGCAATTGGGGAGGCCGGTAATGGTATGGAAAGTATTGAGTTGAGTTGAATTCCCCTTAGAATTCAAGCCAAATGCAAATTGAAGGAACTAGCTGAGATGAGGAAAAAAGTTATCATTTCAAATGCCCTTAGCTGACACTTAGGCTCCTGCCCCAGGTCTCTGTATCCTTCTCATCCTTCGCCTTGGTAATTCTCACAACCAACTGTTGAAATCAGCACCCCATTTTAAGGATGAGAAATGCAAGCTCCAGGGGTACGGTTGCTTTTAAAGCATTGCAGTAAAAATATCTTCCCAAATGCTTGGCCCACGGGGGAATAGTAAACAATATGGTTGCTAATGGAGGGAGAGGCTCTGGTTTAATGGGAGCTTAATATTAAGCAGTAATCACAACGTAACGTGTGAGTTCATGACCCTGAGAATCTAGCAGGCTTGGGTTTAACATTAGTCTCAGCTGTGTGACCTTGAGCAATGGTTTAACTTCTCTGATCCTCAGTTTCCTTTTCTGTGAAACGCCATTAATAACAACTCCTGCCTCTAGGATTGTTGGGAGGTTTGAGCTGACTTACGTCAAGCGCTTAGCACCACCCTGATAGGAAATGGCCAATGGGATATAGCTATTCTTAGCATTAAGAAAATGCAGTTGTCACGGTTATTAAAAAATCATTGTAATAATTATAAATTAACAATAGCAATTCCAATTTATTGATAACCTGATATTTATATGAGGTTTTATAACCAGCAAGTGCAGGGGCCTGAGGGATCTATTTCATTTCCTCTGAAAGCCATATATATATGTAGGCAGCAGGTCAAGGAAACCAATTTTGGCCTGTGCTCCAGGATAAAGAAATAACTCCAGAAGCATAGACTCACGTAAGTTTTGTGTTGGACTACAATACTGAAAATGCACGGTGAGTTTCTGAAATAATGCCTACTTTATTTCTCTTACGAAGGATACCACGACCTAGTTGGGATTTAAAAGATACTCTTCTCTCTGTGAATAATTCCAATGTACTTGGCTGGATGTACCAAGTTTTGGTACGGCATTGAAGATAAAGGCTGTTGAAAGCCATGCTTGGGTTTCTTTGAAGGACAGCGAGGAGTAACTTATTGACTTTCTTCCCGTTTACGATGGTTTAAACACACACAAGGAAATGTACTCTTATAAACATCAAACAGCTGCTCCAAAAACATGGGCTGAAAGAAATACCATCATCCAGTATTTCAGCCACAACAAACAACAGTTTATGAGAAACCACAATAGATTTGAGAGACACGGCGACATTCTTTAGTGTCTAATGTCAATTGGCAATCAGCAGGAGAGCCACAATAAACATGCAGCTGCAGGCGTGGCAGAAAAGTTACAAACCCACACCATATGGTGAAGCCGTCGCTGCTGTTGGCCAGAAAACCACCTACAGTCCCCTTGACTGCATAAACTAATGGCCAGGCCCAGCCATGTGGCAGTCAGGAGGCCATTGGCCTTGATGGATCCCCATCATTCCTTCAATATCCCAAAGCGTTAGAAACCCCACCCACTGTTTACAGACGGCCTTCGTTGTTCACTAGAATCTCAGCCATCGACCATCTCACCATTTCCCCCCCAGTCACCTAAAATACGTTCCCCAAACATCGTTCCACAAAGTGCTACTCCCAAGAGATGGTCCTTGACAAACTGGTTCTGAGGTCAAAGAGCACCAGAAATGCCACCTACTGCTCCTCCCACTTGGAGTTTCTCCCTCAAGAGAAACAGGCGCCTTCTTCTTTCTTGCTCTGCCCAATTTAGCACATCGATGCATTCAGGGTGGCGGGGAGAAGGAAGGCAGGAGAGAAAGCCCCTCCCTCTAAGAAAACTTCTTGGCAATAACACACAGAACTTCCACTTAAACTTTATTGACCTAAGTTAGGTCCCATAGCCTCTCTCGGCTAGAAGGCTGAGAGAAGTGGGCTTTCAGCTGGGATGTAACTGCGCTGTTAAAAGTCAGAGTGCTGGTGCTAAGAAGGAGGAGGAGAGGTGTCAGAGCGGGCATGTAGTATCCTGCCGTCCCACCACAGTCCACTTCTCAGTGAACACTGGACGCAGTAAAGACTGACATTTAACATTTATGGACTGTTTATTATGTACCAGGCACTATGGTAAACACGCTGCATCTATTACCTCGTTACTCCTCAAAACCACCCTTTGAAATTAGTACTCCTCGTTTATAGATGAGGAGAGCGAGGCTAAGAGAGGTTAAGTGATTTTCCCAAGGACACTCAGTTAGAAAGTGGTGCAGAAAAAGCTCAATTTCATCTTGATTTTGTAAAAGAGATGAACAGAAAAATCATACTCTTAACGTATTAGATCCTTTTATAATCCAGCACCCAGGCACCAGGCTCCTCCTCTGTCTGTACCTGACCATTGGCCTAGTGGACTCCTAGTCACCTGTCAAGACCTATCATAAATTTTCCTTCTGTGAAGTTTTCTTTAATCCCTCCAACCTCTGTAATGTGACAACACTGTCATTCATTCATTCCTTCAACAACCATTTACTGACATCTGTCCTATATGAATCCTTGCTCTAGGGCATAGGATAGAGGACAAATCACATGCCTGTCCTCAATGTTTGTAGATCTCTTAGAACACTGAGAGCAACGCTGCCCAATAGGACTTTCTGCAGGCGTGGAAGTGTTCTATATCCGTCCTGTCCAATATGGTAGCCCCTAGCCACTGGTGTGATTGAGCACTTGAAGGGTGGCTACCGCAACTGAATTTTCAAGTTTATTTCATGTTGATTGAGTCAAACTCATTTTTAAAAACTGACGTGATTCTGCTATTCGAAGGCTTTTAAGCATGTTTGGAACAACTTTAGTATGTGAATCTAGCCTTTTCAACTATAAATTTCATGAATTCTAAATTTCATGAATATAGATTAAGAATTTTCAATGAAAATTTGGTGTCCACATATGATGTGCTGTTAGTATAAAATATACATCATTTTGAAGACTTAGGACGAAAACAGAATGCAAAATATCCCATTGATATTTTTTATGTTGATCACGTGGTGAAATGATGATATTCTCTTTATACTGGGTCAAATAAAATGTGCTATTAAAGTTAATTTCGCCTGTTGCTTTTCCGTTTTTTCAAATGTGACTATTAGAAAATTAAAAATGACAAATGTGGCTTGTCTTAGATTTCTATTGGGCGATGCTAGGCTGGAATGTGGTAAATCACCGAAGAAAGACCATTTTGTAGATCTGTCCTTTCTGCTGAAGAACAGATACGGCATCTTAATCATCCGTGATCTCAGCATAAACCTAGCACGCACCAGGTCCTCATTTAACTACTGATGGAAGAACGAAGGTCTCTGCATAGCCTAAATGAAATGTCTTTTCCTTTCTGGGCTTCACCTCAGTTGCTGCCCTCTTCCATCTCATGTCTCTTGTCCCTGAATATTTCACATTTGGCAGAGATTGCATAGTTGACAACCTGAAATATTTTTCTTTTACTCAGCCTTCAGGCAAGATCTCAAAGTTGACATCAACCTAGAACTAAGGAAGGAAAGGATGCTCTCATTGGCTTCCTTCCTTCCTTCCTTCATCAAATAATAATTGAACCCCTACTATGTGCCCACCACTGTTCTAGGAGAAGGTGGATACAGCAGTGTTCGAGGCTCACATGGTGCCTTCCTCCTGGGGCTTACCTTCCAATGGGACGGAAAACATATAGCAAGAAACATGTAGATCCTTTAATGAGGAAGCTCATCTGCTGGATTTGCTTCCCTATGATCCTACAGTTATTTCTCTCACTGAGACTATTTTTTTCTTTTTTTACCCCCCTCTTTTCCTCCCAGGCAAGTTTAGGGAAAGCCCAAAAAAAAAGGAGATTGGTGATGAAGTCCTTGTTGCCACATAGATGGGCTCCGGGAGGAACCCAGGAGAGGAAGCCGCAAGCCAGGCCCCAGAATGAGACAATCCACCCAACACTCGTATGGCTTCTCCGCCTCCCATTTTTGACAGATTATCAAGACTAGTCAGCAGGAGAATTGACTGTGGGTCTTTAGAGGCGCATATAATTATAATGCTTGGTACTTAAGGAGCGTTTTTTATTTCCAGCTCTTTCAGCACGTGAGTCCTAACCCCGTAATCTTGGCAGTTTTTCACTACTTGATGATTTTTTTTTGTTAAATTGTAAAATGACCTACTTGAACTTCATTTTTAAAAAGCTTTTTTATTAAAAAAATATTAGTCTTCTATTCAGTGTTCTTCTTTGTCTCTTCCATTACTAATAGGTGGCTAAAACTTTTATGACCCTACTATGTGCTGCTTGAAGGCCAGGAGCTGTCATACCTATATGGTGTCATATAAATGCCTTTTTTTTGCTTTGATTTAAGAGAAAAGTTTGCTCCATTCTTCTACTCATTCATTGCTCCAGCACTAACGTGTTGAGTTAGTCAAGGAGATTTTATTTGTTGGGAGCAAAATTTTACCGTAAATTTATACAAAAAAAAAAAAAAAAAAAAGGAGCGTATCGGAGGACACTGGGGCATGTTGATGCAGGAAACGGCAAGGGTACATGCTGGACCTCACAAGGGGCTGGAACCAAGACTGAGAACTCAGGACTCAAGAGGGCTTTGTCCATCACCCCGGTTCATGTGGCTTCTCACCTCAGTTTCTCTCTCTCTGTCTATCAACTTCTCTTTTCTCTGTGGGCTGCTTTTCTCTGTTCTCTGGCACATGGGCCAGACTCCACGCCACTTCATGAGTACAGCAGAGACCACACACATGTACCTGTGTGTCCCATTACCAAGATCTCAAGAAGGAAACACCAATTGGTTCACTTTGGGTCATGTGCTCCCGTTTGGTCCAATCAGCTGTGGACAGGGATGAAGGCTCACACATTTCACAACTTCCTTAAGAAAAGGAGTCAATGGTTCAGTCACTTTGGAAAACAGTTTGGCAGTTACTCAAAATGTTAAACATGGATTTAGCATATGACTCAGCAGTTCCACTCTTAGGTATTTACCCGAGAAAAATGAAACTTACATCCACATAAAAGTTGCTCAAGAATGTTTGCAGCAGTCAATAAGTGAAAATAACTCAAATGTCCATCAGCTGGTGAGCAGATAAACAAAATGTGGTCTCTCCATGCAATGGAATGCTATTGGGCAATAAAAAGGAGCGAAGCGTGGATACACCCTACAACATAGATGGACCTCAGAAACATTATGTTAAGTCAAAGAAATTGATGCAAAAGGCTATATATTGCATGATTCCACGTATATGAATGTCCAGAAAAGGCAAATTTATAGAGACAGAGGGTAGATGAGAGGTTGCCTGGGGATGGGAGTGCGAATAAGAAGTAACTATAATTAGGCACAGAGTTTCTTTTTGGGTGATGGAAAAGTTCTAAAAATAGATTGCGTTGATGATTGCACTACACTGTAAATATATTAAACAGATTTAGTTGTTTCCTTTAAATGGGTAAATTTTATGATACGTAAATTACTTCTTGTTCAAGCTGTTAAAAAAAAAGGAAATAAGGTTGGGGAAGAAATGGCTTGCATCCCCAGTAGTTGGGTCTTTCTCCAGTTGCCCCAAGCTGCAGGGTGAAATCCTGCCTCTGTGTCGTTGTTTTCAAGATTCCTTCTGCTGCAACACCCTCCCCTGTGCATTTCAGTGGTAGGCTTCTGTTTCACAACCTCCTTAGGCATCTGCAACGTTAGGCACCAGGAATTTCTCTTTTCTATGAACTTCTTATTCTGAAGGCGCTACATTGCCTGGACTCACACTACACCAACTTCACTTCCTCAAACGCTTCCTCCAACTTGTGCAGTCTCACAACTAACCTCCTCTCCTTTATTCAGTCATGCCCAGCCAATCTCACCTTAGGTCCTTGCATTTGCTGTTCCCAATTCCCAAATCCTCTTTCCCCACATCTCTGCAAAGCTCTTTCACACCCCTCATTCAGGTCTCCCCTTCTAGGTTGCTTTCTCATGGAGATCATCCCTGACAACTGTTTCTAAAATAGTGTGTCAGTTTGAAGTATCTTCTGTTCCTCTCTAGATCACCCTCCACCTTTCCCCACCCTGCTCTCTGCCTCTGGAAACTGACTTATATGGACAGCATCAATGGGCTCCCTGCCCTCTGGCTTCTGGCTGGGCTTGGCCAGTGGGAAGCCGTAGTTGGAGTCAGAGGAAAGGAAGAGAATGAGGCCAAAGTATTTATCTCCTGGATCCGTCACTGTAAGATGGGCTGAGCTAGATGTGTCCCTCCACTGATGACCACTGTTCCTCTCCAGGCTGCGGGCTCCACATGACCTTTTCCATCTCGTCCTCCCCTGAGCTCTTCTAGGCATGGATGTAGTTTGCTGCTAGCCTGGGTTACTGTACTACCTGTTATGGTTCCCTGAACTAGAAGCCTTTGTAAATAGTCTCTTTCTAAGTGAATCGTCTTTGTGTCATCATATGTCAAGGGTGTAGTTTCCTGTGGAGATCCTAACACAACCTCCCTTTCCTTCTCCCAATTCTTGATCCCTTCCCCTGCTTTATTTTTCTTCCTGGCTTCATATATTTAGGTGCTTATTCTCTGTTTCTCTCTATTATCCAGGACAATTAACTCTAATTGCCACAACAGACAAACCTCCAAATCTCAGTGCCTAGCTCAAAAGAAGTTTCTTGCTCTCTCAAGGCCTAGTCCTACGTGCTTGCGCAGCCATTCTCCCCCCTGATGCTGAGAGCACGTGGCCCCCAGGGTCATCACAGCAGAGGAAGAAAGGACTGGAGAGTCACCTGGGCGTGTTTTTAAAGGCCGGGCCATTTCTGCCCACATTCCCCTTGAGCAGAATCCAGTCCTGGGACCCCACCCTTATTTCAAGGGCAGGTGGAAAATGTGGAGGACCACAGGGGGATTGGGTGAGTACCATTGCGTCTGCCATACCCTGCTAGGAGAACGAAAGCTGCTTGAGGGAAGGGACTTAGTTTAGCCTTGTCACTTTCTCTCCCTGGCACCTATCAAATGCTGAACACATGGTGGTCTCGAATGCACAAATAAATGAAGATGTGAATGAATGACAACTTTCTGCCTGAAACTCTCATTTGATTCTTAGCAATGTGCTGTGTTGCAACATTCATTGTCATGAGAGTGAGGACCCTATTTTGCTAATTCCATTTTCAACCTTACTAGGGTAGGGCTAATCTTGACATTCTTTGGATCCACTCTTTAATACCATCTCAAGTTCCTTGTTGATGTCCTTCCCTTTGTCCCTTGAGGACAATGGCTCCTGCATTTACCATAGACCCCAGAAGGAAAACTGATAACAAGACCCTAATTTATTTCATATGGTTTCTGTTCTTTCATTACTTTAATGATTTTACAAATACTTTTTTTACCTAACACCCTTACCATGTGTCAAGAATTAGATTCCTTGCCCCCTTCCTATACTTTCTCTCCCCAATCCACGTCTTTAATCTTCTGAAACCTTTAGGGCCTTGAGGCAGTCACCTTGATGATCCTATCATCCAGATATAAAAGCATCTGGGTACATCTGAGCAATTCCCACAAGCCACTTTTTCTGGTCTGGTTTGAGGCTCTGTAAGATGATGGCTTCATAAGCCAAAATCTAACTCCTCAGTCTTGGTCATGGACTCTATCTTCTAGATTTGGCCTTGGTCCCAAGAGGATTTGGGGATGGAGTATGGACGCCTCCATAAGGGCTCAACACCCTTGCTGGAGACATAGCTCCAACCACAGATCCTGGGGCCTCAGTTTCCCATCTGTGTTCAGTGGGAGTTCTATAAGAGGTCAAAAGTATTCTAACAGGAAGTGTTTCCCAGTGAAAGAAATCTGGGAAAAACTGCTTAGGACATCCTCCTTTTGGAAATTCACAACACAAAGAACAATATTAAAGGCTCTGAAAAGGACTATGAATAAACAAACAAAAGAAGCAAGCAAACATATTTAATTTTGTTTATCCTAGTTTATCCCGAACTTATTCAGCCATGGATCCCTTTTTCGTGCAATATGTGTTAACATCTTGTGGACTTAACAATCCTTCTGAGCACAATTTTGGAAACTCTACCTTTACCTATGTGATTTCCAATTCTTACATCCATCCTGCAATTTTTTCCATATGTCGGAATCAAGGCTCAGAGAAGTGAAGTAGCTTGTGCACAGTAACTTAAACTCATGAGTTGCATAGCTGGAATTTGAGCCCATGCCCAATGGATCAAAAGCCCATATTTTTTGCTTCCCTTCTCTACTATTCCCAAGGCATAGTGAATTGCCTGGAATTCATTTTAATTATTTGATAAAAATAATTTGTAATTAATCATTGATTGCCTGTCAGTAGATGCTATTCTGAAGAACTCGAAGACAGTTCATTCTCAACTGCAACGGTCTGCTTTGCATTATCAATTTGTTAAGAAACTCTCTTTTTTGTAGAGCTGTGCAAAGGGAAACTTCCATCCAGACTGTCTGAATTATCCAAAAATTCTGAACTCATGGCATCCAAATGAATAAGACTTTACAGAACTGTACTTGGAGAGTTGATTGGATTTGTCAGTTTTCCTGTGGATATGAAGCCCTGGGTGGCTCGCCGGAAAGTGCCCTACAACATAAATAATCACCACGTTTTCAGGTGAACTCCACAGAGTCCATGGGAAAAGGAAAACTCTGGCTATTTGCTTGGGAATCTACACGCTATCTGAGAAAACCCTTCGCCTAGTCCCAAAGTGTGAGCTCAGTGATGAGGGCGTTTGGAAAAAAACAGATTGATTTTTTTTTGGAGCCAAAGTACTTTCCAGCAAGCAGTGTTAAGATTTAACAGTCAAGAGGGTCATAGTTATGAACTTCCAATTGTTCAAGGACCAAAGGCGTTCAGTCAACTCCCCAAACTCTGGAAAGCTAGAGGGTCAGAAAGCAAGGAAAACATGTTTTTAGAACTAAAAAGATTATGTCTTGGATCGATCTATTTATTTCTTTATTTCCCACAAAGGGGTTTTTAGGATGTCATGTCTCTTGGCTTTCTGATCTCTTCTTCTTTTATTTCAGGGCGGGTGAGATAGGGGGCAAGGCCTTGCAGAACGAGACTTGGACCTTTCTCGTTGATATTTTTCAGAGGTTACATGCTGGTGATGAAAGATCCACCACAGGAATTTGAAGTTCATAAGTGGGGTGGGGTGGGGAGGGGGAGCTGGGAGGCCTCCCACCCCAGCTTCTCCTGCCCCCGTTGGCTGGACTCCAGCCACTCTCATTCTTGAAGGGTTGGATCAGCGGTGCAGTTCAATAGTGGATCCATCTTCCCTTGCAAGGAAATGGCTTTTGCTTCTTTCTGGGATTTGGGGTGTGGGAGGTGTTTATAGTTTATTCTCAGCAGAGTTTTGAATGGGTGTCAGTATCCACTCATTCATCCAATGGGTACTAATGGAGCATCTACTCTGTGCCTGGCACTCTGCTAAGCACTGAGGATGTTGGGAAGAGACAACACCATCTCTATCCTTTTGGGAATTCCCTTTTTTTTAAAAAAATTATGTGAAGCTAGCTCCCTTTATAGGTCGCTTGATCTCAGGGAGAAGGATTATATTAGAAATTGTCTTCTCCAATCCCCCTGTTTTACAGATGGGAGACAAAAGTCCAGAGAGGGGGAAGGGGCTTTGCTTGAGGTCACATGGGGGTCAGTTACAAAACCAGGAGAAGGATCCAGTCTTTTCTTTCTAACCCAAAGCTCTTTCCTTTGTACCATGTTGCCTCTCACAGTTCATTCAATTAGTCTTTGCTGAGCTGTCACTAGGCACCATAAACTGTGTTAGGTGCTGTATGAAACTCAAATATGTCACTCAAGAAACTGAAGATCCAAGCTGGAGTTGATGGACCCTTAAGCCATTAATTGGGAAATCTGGGGGAGAAAGTGTAGACTTGGGAATCAGACAAGCTTGGATTCAGATTCTGGTGTTCCATTTACTCGTGTTCTTTTGGGCAAGTTATTTAGCCTTTCTGAGCCTCAGTTTTCCCATTTTTAAAACAAGAATGATGATAGTACCTACTGCTTATGAGTGTTGGGAAAATAAGGAATTGTATAAAGAAAATATTTTGCAAAGTGCCTGGCACAAAATAGGGAACCCTGCATGGTTTTCGTGAATAATAACTACTGTGATCAATGCTATAGATAGTTATATGTACAGTGTTCTGGGAATACACAGGAAGGAGCAGCTAATTACGTCCCCAGGCAAGGATGAGAAAAAGGGGCTCTCTCTTTTGATTGGATTTTTCTGCCTGATTTGTGTGTGGGGAGGGTATATATTTTATGGCTGAAATCTCTCTATAGGCATTTCCACACTAAGAAGTTTATTTTCCTATAAGGAGTGACTACAAAGACAGAGCCACAAACTGGTGTAAAGGCAGAACAGGACCCTCCTGTAGCTGCCCAGCAGGTAATGGGTTCTCTGAATGGCTATGTCCACTTGCTCCAAGTGCAAGGATACCCCATGTCCAGGGGTTGATCCAAGACACAGGATCATCTCAATATGTCTTACGAATCATCAGAGATCAAATGAGTTGAATCATCCAGGATTATATACATTTTTCGTGTGTGTTGGACTGCTTTGAAAATTGGTAATTCTGTAGCGTTCATCCTCTGATGATGCTCATAGCAGTTGGTCTTCACAAGTTTATCCCAAAGCCTGCTTGGTGGAACACTAGACCCGTGACGTGCTCGGTAACTTTGGGCAAAATGTATAGTCAGATATTCCCAGCATACCAGAGAGCTAATGCACTGTGTGATCCAACAGGAAAGAATCCCATTTATGTTCCTTAGCCCAGTAGAATTTTCTTTAATCCCCGGATTATAAGGTTCTCGAATGCAGGAATGGTACCTTTCTTTTTCTCTATTGTATCTTAGCAACTAGCACACTTTCTGGGATGTAGTGTCCACTTAATACACGTTTATTAAAAATAATTATATATTTCCTAAACTTACTTAACCCAAACTCCCTTGTGTCCACAGTATATCTACCAGCATTTTGCAGAAATAAAGAAAGTTTCCTTCAAACCAAACTAGCAAAATTTGTTCTAGGTGGGGCTACATAGGTGTCTTAGAGTAGGGTTGGGGCAGGGGGAAATCAATGGGGCTCCAGACCCCAAATCCTGTCTCAGCCACAGCATCCTTGCCTTCATGGAAACTGCTTTATATTAAGAGTCTTTTGAGTGAAGAGTTATATGTTATAACACATTTGAAATATACTGTTTTAGTAGGAATTGCATCCCTGGGGGGTGCTGATATAATTGAAGGAAACAATGAAGGTTGAGCTTGACAGATTTATTTAGAAAAGTTTTAGAAAAAAATGTAACCCTAAAACTCGTTATGAATTCATTCATTCATCTATATTTATTGAATGTCTGTCTATGACAGATAGTCTTCTAGACCTTGAAGATACACGTATGTATGATAGACAAGGTTTCTGACCTTAAGAAGCTTACAGTTTGGGAGACGGGGAGAAAGATACTGGTTAATAAACCAGTAAACAATCACCTAACAAGCAGGATTTCATAGAGAGATGCAAACTATCAAGATGATATAGCAATGAGATAAAAGTAAGAGTGGTGCTAAGAGGAGGGATGGTGAAAAAAGATCTCTACTGGGAGAAGCCATTTGAGTTGAGAACCATAAGACATCTGAAGACTAGAAGGGAGGGCATCCTGGCTGGAGGGGATGGCAAGTGCAAAGACATTGAGGCAGGAACAAAATTGGTGTGCTCAAAGAACATAAGGGAAGCCAGAGCGGCCAGAATACAGCAAGCTAGGGAGTGAAATAAACCTGAGGATGTTAGCAGAGGGCTGCATCTGGCTCATCCATCTTCTCAGTGCCAAGAACTGTGTCTATCAAAGAGTAGGTACCAAGAAAATTTGATGAATGTACAGATTAATACAATGAATTAATTACGTCCTTGGTCCCTGTTTTCCATAATCTTTGGTGGTGTTGTCTGTGCATATTTTATAAAATAAAGCTAGTTTAAAAAAACACGAGATATTGTTTTTTGGTAAGTAAGACCCATATCCGTGGGGTCAGCATAAGAGACAATTTGATATTCACTGTCCCCCTAGAACCTAAGATTTAGATGATAAGTACTGCCCCATTAACTGCCTAGAGATACAGAGGAATTGCCATCTACTATAGAAGGACTCCCTTTAAGGAAAGAGGCCCGAGAAGTGCCCGTGATGTGGCCAATGTTACACAGGGCACTTGTCCAATACCAGGGGTGGGAACCCACCTTCTCACCTTGCGATTGAGCTCGTGGCTGGAAGGATTAGCTGATCCATTTAACTCCATTTACTTTGACATGCTCACACTTGAACCTTCCCCAGTACAATGTGCTCACTTCCCAAAATGTGGGATTTTAAGTGAAACCCTGACATTTAGCTCTAGGGCTAAACAGCAATACTTAAATCCCCCAATTAGAAGCAGAGATGGAGATGAAATGGTCCCAAGGAATCTGGAGACACAACAGTTTCAAAAGGCAGCAACAGGCTGGGGCAGAGAGGGAGAAGTTTTAGATCTCACACCAGGAATGCGAAGCTAAATGAGAACCATTCGAAAGCTCTGGGGTTATAAAGTGGAACTCCCTCTTGTACAGTACACAAGAGTTATTAAGTGTGTATATGAGACTCCTGTTTTACTTCATGTACATGATTATTTTATACAGGCGAGTTTGGAAAGAATTATAGGCTGAGAGCTGGCCAAGATGCAAGATGAGCAGCAGGGAATGGCGGGGGGGTGGGGGGGGTGGGGGGTGGTTGCAATGTCATTGTTGGGAGCTCGGGCTACTGGGAGAAAGCAAAGTGGGATCCATCATGGGTCAAGAGGTTAGGGAGAAGGAGAGTGCAGCGTTGGATTCTGTATGGACTTATCTCCTGTAGGAGATCCCGGGCTTAGCCTTCATAGGAAAGGACCTGGTTTGAGAACTAAGGGAGCAGAACCTGGGACCACGTCCAGCAAACTGGGTTTTGTCCACTAATGTCTAGAGACCAGGAAGGTAAAGAATTGATTTGACTTGCCTTGCTTTAAGACGGGAGAGAGATCATGGGCCATTCTCAACATACCCGATGGTTTCAAAAGTGAGAAATATACTGTCTTTCTGAAAGAAGTCCGGGAGGCAGGGAGCTGGGAACAAAGGGCTGCTTTTAGGAGAGACCCAATTACCAACAGCCTGGGCTGGTTGCATCTTTCCTGAAAGTGGTCAGAGACCGTGGAATTGGTCTACCCAGCTCTTATTGGGTTATGTTCCTGTATCGGGAGGCAGGGCTCTGGCAATAGGACAATTTGGACTCCTAAGTTTGCTTCTAACTCTGTGACCTTGAGAAAGTTAACTAATCCCTCCGAGCCTCAGTTTCACTCACTGTAAAATGGGGATTAAGATAGGTACTTATAATGAATATATAACATGGCAGAGGATATGCAAAGTTGCATCTCATTGAGTAACAGCCGTGAAATCAATAATAATGATTGTATTACTAATAATTCTCATGAAAAATGATTGCTTGGACAGGGGTGCAGGGCATTACTGGCACTGTGCATGCTATCTCTTGTTTGATGGGCAGGGGTCTCCTACCACCTGTTCTTTGTGCCCTGGGCCTGTGCCGTGGTGCAGCTACAAAAGCCTTACAAATTTCATTGAGTTGGCAGAGTGGTTTTGTAGCTTGAAAGAGGTTGTCTTCCTGGTGACTGACCTCTCACTCCTGGACGATTGAGATTCTTAGACTCTATTCTGGCTAAATGCCGACCATATCAGAGCCCAAAGCTCTCCTCTTGGAGACCCCCAAGACCTGCTTGAAGCTCTGTTTCCTTGGAGCTACAATCTACCAAAAGGGGAAAAAATGCATATATCATTTTGTATTATTAGGACTTTAATTCCACTTCTTTTATAGGGCTTAACCAAGATAGACATTTATTTCTCTCTCACTGCAAGGCAGTTTCCACTCCATAAGGCCATACAGAGACACAGGCTCCTCCTCTCTTGTTGCTCTGCCAGCTCTGAGACCTTGTCCTTAATCACATAGTCTAAGATGGAACATGACCACGTCCAGGTAGAAGACAGAGGACAAGAAGGGGGAGGTATGACCTTCCTTTTACGTGTATAATCACTGGTCAGATTGGAGTCATGTGATAGGCCCAGCCACAAGGGAGGCTGGGTAATGTAGTTTTTATTCTCAATATCCATGTGCCTAGCTAAGCATCAGGGGTTGTTAAGAAGAACGGGAAAATAGATAATGGCAGACAATTAACCATCAAGGTCTTAGTTTCCTTCTTGACAAAGTTAAGTAGCAAAGGTTCAGGCCTCAGCAAGACTTGGCTTGAATTCCAACTCTGCTGCTTGCTAAATAGAATAAACTTAGACAAACCTCATCTGCTCTGTTTTCTCAGTTGTAAAGTAGCAATAATATCATAATAATCTCAACTTCACAGGACTCTTGTGAAGACGCATGTAGAATATCTATTGCCAGGCCTCCAGCTAGTAGCAAAACCTTGATTGGTGTCCTCCTCTCCTTGATCTCATTGTGCTCCATCCAGATGGTAGCAGCTCCTGGAATGTTTCTTGCATTAGCTTGCTACATGCCTGCTCCTCCCAGGCTTTGAGGTCTTGAGAACAAGGACCATGCTTGTTATCATTTTGGCATTCTGAGTAGGTTGCATAGTGCCTGGAACAGACTTTGTAGTTATGTGCAGTCAAGTTGGCTCTGACTCCTGGTGACCCTATGAATAAGTGATGTCCACCGTGACCTGTCCTAAATAGCCCTATTCAGCTCTGTAGACTCAAGCCTGTGATTTCTTTTATGGAGTCAATCCATCTCATCATTGGTCTTCCTCTTTTCCTGCTGCCTTCTACTTTTCCAAGCATTATTGTCTTTTCCATTATTATCTTTCTCCTGATGTACCAAGTCCTTCATAATGTTTGCTCTCATGAATAAAGGAATGGAAAACCACTGTTGATGAAGCCAGACCTGACAGTATAGGGCCCATATATGCTGGCCCAAGATGGCACCCTACATGTGAGGTACTGCACTGTTTCCCACATGAGCTAACTCATTCATTCATCGTTAGTAGATGCTATTATTATCACTGTGCTTTTCAGGGACACAAACTGAGATAAAGAGATGCTGCTTAATTTGCCGAAACCCATACAGATATTAGGTGGAAGATCTGGGCTTTGAATCCAGGAAGCCCGGTATTAGGATCCATGCTCTTCACCACCATGTCATACAGACTCTGCTTTGGGATAGATGAAAGATGCTTCGTTTAAAGATAGATTAAGTTGTGCTTTTTCATATTTGATTTCAAAGAAAAAAATCATCCCCATATCCTCAGTTATTAGAAGAATCATTTCATCTAATCTGGTGGTCTTCCTTCCTTCCTTCTTCCCTCTCTTTTTCTTCTGTCACAGAAGAACAAGTTTTTTCTCTAATAAATCACCATAACATATAAAACAGAACACAGTAGTCTCAGATCTTACCTCCTAGGTTTCCCCATCACCTCTGCAGGTGTTTCTTAAACCAGTCCAAGATTCTATGAAATACACTTTGCAAACCATTCATTATTTCACCCCTTTTTGTACAAAGGGGAAAACAGAGTCTAGTACAGGAAAGGATTTGCCCAAGTCTGGATGAGAACTGTAGAAAGCATCCCGGTGCCCAGTTCAGTAACATACCCTATCAATCTCTGAGAAGGCCATAAGATACTTTCTACAAAGTCACCTAAACTCAAGACGAGGAGGTTACAGTTCAGTTACTGTGAATTACAGCTTCAGATAACTCAAGAGAACACATTGATTATTCAAGACTGTTGTTGTTAAGCAAAAATATATGTGGCCAATATTTGGAGTCAGGACATTTGTTGTGATCCACGCTCGAGAGGCAGATGTGTTGTTTATTCTATGGGTTTGCGAAGTGCCAAGTCCCCCGCAGTGAATAACTTAGTGACTCAAATACAAACCCCAAACTCCAAACTGGCTCGGGAGAGGTGGCGCTTGCAGAAAATCCTGCTTCATCTAGCCCAAGGAGCTGACCGCCCATGAGCCGGAAACAGACCTCAAAGCGGGAAAGAAACAGAAGTGTCCAAAGAAGAAATGGAAAACACAACCCAGAAGCAAAACCATGCTTCCAGAAAAACCATGGGTGAGCTGAGTCGAGGGTAGTATTCTGGGGTGGTTTCTCAAGGAGGCTGGGCTCCTGTGTTCTCCATGGGGGGATGCGATGTGAAGACAAGAACTGTCAACTTTAAAAGGCTCCAGAGAATTTGGATCCCAGAAGCATTATTAGGCTGTTGTCTTAGGTCTGGGGGTGCAAAGTCCATGTCCACCCAGGCTGGGCAGGAAATGTACACTAGTGAGTGAGCTGAGTGTAAGGTGACAAAAGACAGTTAACAGTCTCAATGTTGTGAGGCAATGGGGAGTTGTGGGCAGTAGGGGGGACACGCCTCAATTAAAGAGAGCAGCGGCCGACCCCTACCCAATTTTTGCCGTGTGGAAATGTGGGTCCAGTGTTGACAGATGTTTTGATTTGTCAAAAGAATTTAAAAACCTTGGTTTTCATGAGCAATCTGCTTTTAAAAACATTGTCAACTAGTGCACAGTTTTAAAAACAGTCTGGGAGTTCTCTGCTCTCCTTCATTAATGTGACCACTAATGGTGGCCATGGATTATCTGCTGTGGTCCCCCACTGAAGACCCTTGGAGCAGAGAGAGGACTTCTAATTCTGCCCCTTCATTCTACAGATGTCATCTTAAGTCACACAACTGTCATCTTAAGTCATCTTAAGTCACAAGACTGTCGTTGGCAGAGTTGGGATGAGAACCAGTTCTGAGTTCTATCTTTCTTTCCTTCACAATACAGATTCTAGAACAGTGTCAGTTTTCCAGAATTGAACAGCTGTGTGTACTGAGTAAGGACAAGCTAAGGCTCCTGCTTTCCATGGAGAAATCCTGATTCAAAGTGATTTAAACAATCCATGAAATTCTTATCTTTTGTATTCGGAAGATCAGAGAAAGGACAGGCTCCAGGTCCAATGTGAACATTGATATCAGGAATCTGGGTGCTTTCTGCCTTTCTGCTCTACTTGTCTCATTTTGCTTCATCCCAAGATTCCTTCCTTCCATCTCTTTCTCCCCTCCTCCTTCTTCTTCTCTCTCTCTTTTTTTCTCTCCCGCTCTCTTTTTCCTCTTAGTTACAAGACTGCCAATGGCAGATGAGTCTATGTCCATTGTTCCATCTGGCAGGAGAGAATGAAAAGCCTTGAAACCTCTCCCACAGGCATGGATTATAGATCTTCTGTGCCAGCTGGTTGAGCTTCCTGTCCATTCCTAGACCAATGCCAGTACACAAGGGAAAGCTGTGTGCTGGTTGGCTGGACTGTGCAATTTACTCCAGGAGTTGAGATGGGACCCTGTGGGGGAAGGGTTTGCATGTTTGTGACCGCCTTCTGCTCACCTGGATACCTCAGCTCTTCACGGAGCCCAATGAGTCAACCTGTGAATCTTCAGGATATCCTTATGGTAGGCTGGACTCGGGCTTTTCCACCAATATCCAGAAGCCTGGCTTTCTGTCTTCCTAGCAAAGCTAGTTTAAAGCAGGTCTTCTCAACCTTTAACTGCACCAGATTCCCCAAGGAGCCTGGTGAAAATGAACATTCCCAGTCTGCCATCCTGGAAGATTCCGATTCCATAGGTCAGAGAATTTGCGTATTTTACACTCTTCCCAGGTGATTTTGATTTGCGTGGTCAAATATCATAGTTTAAGGAATGCTTCTCTAGACTATGAAACCTGGATGGCCCACAACTCAAGAATATTCAAGAAGTAGCCACCAGTCATTACGGAAATGCTTAGACTCATGACAGGTAGAGTTTGAATCTGACGGCACTATAGAAATGTATTTTTTGCAACTATTTTTGAATTCTTGGAATCGAAAATTGCATCTGAGTTTCTAATCATGGTTTTCTGGAGTGTACTGAAGGAACCTTTGGAAAAGAGTGAGATCGTATTGGGAGGGTGATGGAAGGAATGTCATTTGTTCCTCCAGCTTTTATCCATATCTAGAATTATCCTTAGTGCATGGGTTACAAGACACTGGATGGGAGGTTGTCCTGATTGTAGTTAAATAGTGTAACCCTATTTGTGAGATTTTAGCCACTGAATGATTTAGGTTATACTTACATTAAACAAAGGTGAATCCCAAGTGAGAAAATTACTTCCTTTAATGCTTATTTAATCATTCTGATAACTCAGGGAGTTTGAGGCTAGCATTTCCCTCCTCTCTGTAACTTGCTATATCCATTTTTGACAAAGAGAGAGCAGAGCCTGGGTTCAGAGGCTTGAAATTAATATCAATATAATTATATTATCTTTAATATAATTAAAAGCATCTAGCTGTCATTTAATTATATGGTTTTGCTTTCATCGTGTTTCAGACAAGAGGCATGTTAGATTAGGCTGACCTAAAAAAAAAATTCCAGTGACCTAAGACAAACACAGTCTTATTTGATACTCACGCTGTTTGTCTGTCATGGATCTCAGAGGGGTTTTGCTCATGGAATCACTCAGGAACCTGGCTGATGGAATGGCCACTATGTCAAATATTGTTGCTTCTCACGGCGGGGAGCAAGAGAACTTTGAAAGTAGTTTTCACATTGACTGTTAAATATTGTGGTCTGCACGTGACACATGGAACTTCTGTTCACAACCATTGGCCAGAACTAGTCACATGGCTCCACCCAACTACAGAGTCCTCATGTGATTGGGCCGGGGGGTGAAATGGAGATATTTGTAAAGATCACAGATGCTCACTACACAACCTGGTTATTTGCTCTGTCTCCCAGCCGATGTTCTTCCATTGTTTTCTTTCAGATTCTGAGGGTCGGCACCTTCCCTAGGGATGCGTGAACACGGAAAGGGCAGCCAGACGTCCACGCAAAACAGTAACGGGACAGCCTGGCCTTCCTCCTGGGTTCACACCCTCCCTGTCTATGTGACTTTGGGCAAGTCACTTCACCTCACTGGTCCTCAGTTTCCTCATCTGTAAAGTGGGATAATAATAGTGACAGCAGCAACTTCAGAGGGTCGTTGAGAGATTGAAAGGGTTAATATTTGCAAAGCAGTGGGAGGGAACCCAGTTTAGGGCTTCATGAGGCAAAGTTCTCCTTGCAGAAGCAGAGCCTACAGGAGGAAGTGCGCTCAGCCAGGTGAATAGGGTGGCAATACGTGTTCCAGGCAAAAGGAATGGCAAAGTGTGGGATTGTGGCGAGCTTTGATGAACTTCCACCAGAAATTCTGGGTCGAGAGCCCCTTTGCATAAGAGTTTTGATGCTTTTCCTTTGGTGCCTTATGAGTGACGTTGGGTTCTTGGCTGTTGCAGAAGTCCCGCTTCTCAAGATGCGGCTCAGCCTTATCACCCAAGACCAGTTTTTTGAGACCTTGGAACTACTCTCTCCGGGTGGCCTGGAGATGACTGCCACCTGCAGAGTGGTAGAGAGGGACTTCTCTTAGATGAGTTTTGGAAACACAGGGACTAAGAAATGAGGGTTTGGATTACTTTAGCAAGTGAGTCCTTTTCAGAGCATAGAGAGCTGGGGTAGGGGTGTGTGTGTGTGGCAGGGCATAGGGAGAGCTGGTGAGGAAGAGGCGGGAAGAAATCCATGGGGAATTCTTCTAAAAGACAGAAAAATGCAGAGCTCTAGTTCAGAAGAGGTGGACCGTGACCTTGTTCATTTCACATCCATTTACCTTCCCAGGTCGCTTCGGCCTGGATTTGCTCACCAGGTGAGTGAGTTTCAGGAAACTGCTTTGAGCTCTAGTCTTGGCTTCAGCAGCCACCCAAGCTTGATGAGGCTGGTGGGTGGTATCATTTGGCTGGCACCCTGGCTAGAATGTCATTCACTGAGCAAACCTGACTTTCTGGAAAGAACTTCTGCTTCACTGCCAGGCAAGAGCAACGCTTGCCACCGTAAGGAACCGTGGAAGTTTCCTATCCTCCAGGAATCATTAGTCAAAGAAGCATGATGCTGATTAATTAACGAATGCAACAATCATGGCAGGGTATTTGCCACTGGGACTTAACCCCCTACTATGCCTCAGGCACAGCCAGAGTCCCTCTCCATAGATGAGCTCATTTGATTCCCACAAGCTTGAAAGGGAAGCACGATTTTGAGAGGGAACCTTTGCTACAGCTCATTGGAGGGAATGGCCATGGTGAAGTGTAAAATCAAAGTTCTTATTACTAGGAAACGTGTGGTAGTGCCCCAGATCTCTATCCTAATCCTGACTCTGTAACCCATCTCCTCACTCAAGAAAAAGTTTAAGGATTTAATATTTTACTGCTTTGGCCATGTCATTGGAAGGAAGATGTTCTGTATGCTGGTGCTGACATCTCCATTTTGAGATGAGGAAACTGAGGCTCAGAGAAGTCAAGTCATTTGGAGTTCCACAGTGGCAGAGCTGAGATTATTATTTTTTTTAAACCTTAGCTTTTTATTTTGACATAATTTCAGACTTGCACAGAAGTTGCCAAGAATCCCCGTCTACGCTTTATCCAGCTCTCGCAATGTTAATACTTTATTACATTGGCTTTACCCTTTCTCTTCTTTTTCATTCCAAAGCATTTGAGATCGGGTTGCAGACTTAACGTCCCTTTACCTCTCAATACGTTAGTTTACGTCCTAAAGACAAGGATGGTCTCTTACATAATCACAGTACAGCTACTGAGATCAGGGAATTGCTATTGATACAGATAGAATATTAGTATCAGGTCTACAGACTTTGATTATATTTCGCCAATTGGAAAATAGTCCCAACAGTGTCCTTTATAGCAAAATGATAAGGAATAAGAAGGAGTAGAAGGAGGAGAGAGAGAGAAAGAGAGAGAGAGGGAGAGAGAGAGAGAAGAAAAGGAAAAAAAGCAAAAGCAAAGAGAAATTCTTGAATCACTCAGTGCCTTCACTTGTCATGCCTCTTGTGTCTCTGGTGATCTGGAAGCATTCCTTGCTCTGTCTTTGTATCTCAGGACGTTGACAGTTTTAGAGTACAGGCCAATTATTCTGTAGAATGTTCATCAATTTGGCTTTGTCACATTGGATTTCTGTTATGTTCTTTTGACAGGAACACCCTAGAAATGATGTTATGTACTTCGCAGAACATCATAGCAGGAGGCACATGCCATCAGGATCGGTCCTGTGATTGGTGATGCTAGCTTTGATCATTTGCTTAAGGTGGTGTCTAATTTTTCCTTTGTTCTTAGTAAGTATCTTGTGGGGAAATACTTTGAAACTGTATGAAGATCAGAGCCGGGACTTTTCCCCCAGCAGTCCGACTCCAGAACTCACAATAATCGGCTACACTTACCATTTCCCCATTTGGCTGGCGTTTATTCAGGATTGACCAGGCGCTGTGCTGAGTAAGTTAAACCCATTATTTCTTTTCGCCCACCATGATTTCAGAGCTGTGAGGGTCCCATCTATCAGATTCATTCCCTCATCTACATTATGCCATATATTTCAGGACCCAGATGAGTTAATCACCTCTTGCTAAAAGAATTCTGAGAAAGGTGAGCTCCAGTTCCATCCTCTGGTCATAGAATGCAAACCAGGAGCTGCAATGGCTCTCACAGATTCCCGAGGAGCAGATGTGCCTCGGAGTATTAGCCAAACAAAACCCCTGCCAGAGATGAGAACTAAGAGGGAAAACCCGTGTGCGTGCGACTCAGACGGGGCTGCAGGAGTGGCTTTTTATGAGATTTAATATTCCCCTTGCTGGAGACACATTACTATCAAATAATAAACAGCGGAGTCTATAGTGTTGATCTTTAAAGTAAATCCTATTGCTATTAGCTTATCTACCCAACTATTAAAACTAATAAAATAATAAACCATACGACACAGTCACTTAGCTCAATTCAACCCCCCCCACTTCAATTTTCTCCTTCCATGACTGTTGGTTTTTCCAGCAATTTCCTGCTTATCACTCAGCTATCTGGAACGTTTTCATGTGTTTGGATGACAGAGTTCAGTTGCCCTGGGATGTTTTTATACTTTGCTCTCTCTCTCTTTTCCTATAAATTGAACTTTATTCTCTTTTTACTTTAGTCTGTAATGTTTGCAGCCTGTCATTCCAGCAGGCAAGAATGTCTCTCCTTATCGGATTCAAGATCACTGACCTCTTGGGGTCCACTGTGAACTTGCTAAAGAGAAGGAAAAATGCCAAAAAAAAAAAAAAAAAAAAATCACGCTCCATGTTAACCGGTGGTGGTGATGGGGAGACCCAGTACTCATTCAGGCTTCCTCTGGTCTGTGGTCTCTGAAAGCCTGGCAAAGTCATTTTATGAGCTTGGAATAGATCAGAAAAGAAAAGAAAAACAACATACAGAGGGATTGCTTCTTGTGTGAGGGTTAACTCCATGCAGAGTGAGAGTATAAGGCAGCATGTGAATAGAAAAAAAATCCTTGAATCTCTCTTGGGAGATTGTCTTATTAGAGACCAATATCTCATCTCTCCATAAGCCCGCCAGATCCAGTTTTGTTTCCACCCTTGAAGATCTCTTTCTATATTTGAGAACCAGAAAAAGTAGCTGGCTATAATTTAATGGCATGTTATATGAAAAAAATGTATATTGAAGGCCCAGCATGGCACTCAGCATGGCGGATGCTCATGCACTAGCAGGACATTGGAACTGGGTCTGACTGAGTGAGGACCAAATTCACCCTCACATCTCATACTCACTTGGGGGCACGCGCTCATGACTCTCGCTACTTCTGTCATCTCTCTCTGCCTCTTCCTCTTTGTCCCAGAACAGGTAGTTGGATTTCCTTACCATAACTATTGACATTAGACCATCTCACTGTGAGTAATTCTCCAACACACAGATCTCAGCAGGATGTGGATTTTACAGCTTCATTTGATTGATCTTGTTCTGGATTTAGTCTTAAGAGCATCTCCATGAGACAGTTTGACAGGAGTAAGAGACTGCTCTCCTGTCTCAGGGATCTTATATTCTGTTCTCAGTATCGTTCTGGGCAGAGTTCTGCCGATGATCAGGAAAGCATAGTATCAGGTAACAATCGACTGACTGAATGGTAATTTGACTCACTGCCCAAACCCCACAGGTCTTACACCTTCCCCTTTCTTTTAAATTTAGTGAATTTGTGTATGTCTGTGTCTGAATGAGGTGAGAAATATGTTATTCAGGTGAGAAGAAAGACGTGCTTAGGAAGATTTTTAATTTAGCCTGAGTACTTTTGTACTTTAAAAATGACCTTTCTCCACACCCTGCCCCCAATTGAGTATAGAGGAAACATACATTCATTCCAGAAAATACGGAAAAAGCGAGGTATCGGTCCGGGGACATGACTGTTAAGAAACATAAGCCAACTCTGACTGGCTTAAGCAAAACTTAATTTATTCGATGCACAGTCTGGATCTCTCAGAATTGGCAGGAGGCTTTGTAAACTAGGCTTAGAAAGTGGGAATTAATTATGGAAGCTAGAGGGGGCGGGGGAGAGAGGAGCACGGCTCCAGTGTCATGCTAGGAAGGTTCAGGTCAGCACACCTCTGCTGTGGTAAATGACCTGGAACTGCTCCTTCTAGTGCCTCATTCTCTAAGTGTTATGGACTGAATCATGTCCCCCAAAATTCATATGTTGATGCCCTAACCCCCAATACCTCAGGATATGATTGCATTTGGTGATAGTGCTTTTAAAGAGATAATTAAGTTAAAATGGTGTCACTCATCCAATATGAGTGGTATCCTTAAAAGGAGAGGAAATCTGGACACACAGCGAGACACCAGGAATATGTACACCCAGAGAAAAAGCCTTATATAGACACAATGAGAAGGCAGCCATTTGCAAGCCAAGGAGAGAGAAACTGACCCTGTAGTCACCTTGATCTTGGCCTTCCAGCCTCCAGAAGTGTGAGAAAATAAATTTCGGTTGTTTAAGCCAGCCAGTCTGTGGTATTTTGTTATGTTACTCCCAGCAAACTAATATGCTAAGGGGGCAGAGTCTTAGGAGAGGACATCCGATTGGCTGGGCTGAGGTCACATGACTGTTTCCTGGTTGTATCTCTTGACTTCTGTAGCGAAACTTGGGACACCTGGAATTATCTGGCCATCAGTGCACAACAAGGCAGAGATAATCCCTCTAAATAAAATTTGGATGTGGAGAAGCAGACACTGTTGATGCCTGTGGCAGCCAGTTTCTTTGATGGCCCCCAGTGATCCATGATCTTCACTCCCTGGTGTTCATACCCTTGTGTAGTCTCCTGCCATATTGAATCAGACCTGGTCTGTGTGGCCAGTAGATTACGCCAGAGGAAACTGTGTCTGGCTTCTGAGTTAGGTCATAAACGGCACTGTGCTTCTCCCTTAGTCTCCTGGCTTGCTTACTCTGGGGTAGTAGCTGTCATGTCATGAGAACACTCAAGCAACATGTGGAGAGGCCCCGGAGAGGAGAAACTGAGGCATCCTACCAAGAGTCAGCATCAACTTGCCAGCCATGTGAGTGACCAGCTTGGAGGCAGAGCCTCCAGCCCCAGTCTAGCCTTCGGGTGAGACTACAGCCCAAGCCAATCAAAACTGCAACATCATGAGAGGCTGTGAGCCAGAACCCCCAAGCTGAGCTTGACCCACAAAACTGTGAGGCAAAGTAAATGTTTATGATTGCTTTAAGTAGCTGAGTTTTAGAATAGGTTGTTACTCAACAGTAGGAAACTAAAACAGTGTCCCACCCACCTGGCTGTTGCAGGTGCTATTGAGGTGCCTGGGAGTTGTGTCTTTCCCCGGTCCCTCACCCCCAGGATGGCCTGCTGCCAACATTTGACTGGTTCATGGGTACAAAGTCCCTTCTCCCTTATGTCAAAGAGAAACTGACTTTGTGGTGCAACTTGTACTCCAGAGCTCCCCGCAAGATCAGGCTGAAGCTACACTGCATTTGAAAACTCATCTTTGCTGTATTCTCCCTTCCCTATCTTGCTTCCCTCACTCCCTTCCAGGTTGAGAACACACTCTCCAGAAATAACCTGGACAAAAATTCTCATCTCAGGTTCTGCTTCTAGGAAAACTGACCTCAGACGGAATGCATCTAGGGAGCAGCAGTGAATGCCAAGCAGTCAAAAACATTGTGTGACTAATACAGTCCATCCCTTCACTGACCCAACTTGAGTTTTTTCCATATACACACTTTTAAGTATGCTCTATCTAAACATCCACACCTCCCTGTACAAACAGAGACACAGTTTTCTTCTCCTTGAAGGGAAAGAATACATATCTCATCAATAAATGCATTTAACCAGAAGTTTGTGCTTCTTGCATCATGCTAAATCTTCTCCTATTCTTTTGTGACTCTATTTCAATATCTTGCAACCTATGAAATGGTAAATTTAATGATTACCAAGTGCCAGAGAGGGTGAAAGGGAGAAGAAAGAGAAGAAAGATTATTTAAAGTATATAAATATATATTTAACACACACCCCCACACAAATATAACAAGTTTCTGTGACTACTCACAAGGTTGTGGCTAGTATTTATTAATCCTACACTACGTACTCTGTATTCCCTGGTTGGGGTTGTTTGCCCAGTGAGGTGACCGAAAACTTTATTTCTCAGGTGGCTAAATCCTTGGTGTCCTTGCCTGAAAGAATTCGTCATAGTTTTCCATTAACTTTGACCCCTGGATGGGGCTACATGCGGGTGGGAGACACTCAGGACATCACTTGAATTCCATTCACCTTCCTCTGGCTCATGCTGTGAATCAGAATTTCTATTTTCCTTTGACAGAGAGAGTCATCAATCCCAGCCTGCTGACACTATAAACCTCTCTTTTTTTTATTGGGACATATGAATCCCAAAATCCAAAAAGCCAGCCTCACCTCCCAACTCAATGAAATCATCATTGAGTTCCCTCTTAGAAGCATCACACACAAGATTCAGATTCAGAGTTGTTAAAATCAACGTGCTCAAGGTCACCTGATGGTAGAGGCTAGACTCAAACCCACATCTGTGTGATCCAAAGCTGGAGCACTGAGCTCTTTGACCACTTCAGTGGGTGCAAAGACCCTGGCATTCTACGTGGCTCTTGGCAGAAGACAAGTGTAAAGGTGTATTAGGAGAGAAATGGCTCCCAGGGTTGGGGGGAGCGTGTGTTGCAGTGGAACAATCCATGGCTTGAATCCCAGCTCTGTACTTATATTTATTCAATGTATTAAAAATTATTTAATGAGTCTCTTCTCCGTGGCAGGCGCTGTCCTAGTTACTGCAAACAGAGCAGCATTCATAAGCAAAGTCCTGCATTTTCTTCCCTAGCTATTCGTCCACTGGCAAATTATTTCACTTCACTGAGCCTCAATTTCCTGACCTATAAAATGGGGCTATTAATACCTACTAGGTGAGAGAAGTCAATTGTTTTTGTCCATAGGAAAATGGGACCCATAATACCTGATCTTGCTGAGAGAATTAAATCAGACAAACGTGTACAGACTCATTCATTCAACAAATAGTTATTGACCATCTACTGTGTGCCAGTGATGGGGCTGAGCTCTGAGAACACATCAGTAAATGAGGCTAATGTGGTTTCTGCCCACTTGGACCTGACATTGAGTGAGGTTAGACGTTGAGCGAAAAATTGCAACTGTGATGAGGGTTTCTAAGAAACACGCAACCAACTATGGCCATTGCTATACTTCTTTGTCATAGCCTTGCTGGCTCTCTTCCTAAAGGTCCCCGGGGTTCAGAGAGCTTATAATGCCTTCCTTGTTTGTTTCCTGAATCCCAAAAAGGAGAGTAAGACGTTGGTGCTGGAGCAGCAAAGGCAAGTAAGAGTTAAAATTGAAAAGTTCCTCAAAGGAACAGCAACCAACGTGTGTCTGCTGCCATGTTGGCTGGGTCTCACTGTCACTTTGCCATGACTTTAGGTTTATGGAAAAAAAGTAAGCCCAACAGAGAGGAAGAGAGGAAGTCGTTTTTCCTACAGCACAGCTGAAAATCCCATCATTCCATGGAGTTTTTTTCCCCTTAATGTGCACAGTTTTTGGATGGATTTTGCTCCTCTGTCAGCTTCCTTTAGACGTTTTATTGTAAGGTGTATTTATGGACTCTGAAACCAGATATAAATGGCCGAGAACTAATTCTGTGCTTCTTCGGTTCTAGCAGAGTGTGCCCAGCATGGTGGCTGGTGTAGAGCAGATTCTTGGCAAATGTTGGCTGGATGAATTTTTGCCTGGAGACTTCAGGTCAATCACAATTTTCTGGAAGTTCCGTCCTGTTGACTCATCTTGTTCACAGAAGAAAAAGGTGTCAGTCTGTCTTTCTGCATCAGTGAGTTTGTTTTTGGTCTGTCAGGGTAGGAACACATCGGGGTTCTCAGGTAATTAATGGTTGAGGTGCACCTGCTGGTTGTAAGTCATTGCATTCGTGTTTTACAGGTCGGATCCTTGAGATATTTAAGAAACAAGGAGGTGAAGGCATCATGTCCATTGCCTCCTCCCATAAGAAGAGGTTATGAATTTATTTTACTTCGACCCCTAATTCATTTCCACGGAGATCATGCTTACCAGTTGCTGTAAGTCTCTCGCATCCGCTGAGATGTGTCTGTCTTCTTGTTGGCTAATGGTTTTGTCATTAGTCTGATGAATAGACTCAATATAACATTCTTCAACTCCGGAGTAGGAAGAGATTCTCATAACTACCCTGCTGACCCTGTCATCTTACAGGACAGAAACCTTCCAATTGGGCTTTCATAAGGAGACAGACTAAATGGGTGAAGTGTCTCTTTTTCTCTGGCCAAGTCATTTTGGATGGAGGGAATGCAAAAGTCACCTTCTAATTTGACGACTGCCCAAGAAAGTAAATTTCATTTTTAGTGCAGTGGTTAGAATTTGTTTGCTAGAAGGAAGTTGTAAGGAACCAGTGTGTCTTGCATATCATGGTCATCCCAAGCACATGATAGATATATTTATTGAATAAATAGTTATTGAAGAAGTTGAAAAAAATTAATGAAAGGGAAAGAACAAACAATGATATACACATAGTAGATACTGTCCAAATACTGATGAATAAGAGAAGAAAGGAATAAATGAATAAATGAATGAAAGTAATTCCCAAAGTGAAATAACATTAAATGGCTGAGTTTGAATGTATGAGAGAATTGCAGAGTGTCTTCCTGTGAATAATGGTGCCCTTGACGGTCTTCCCGCAATTTGCAGAGTTGGTTTCTCAGTGCCCGCCTTTGTCCAATGCGACTCATTCCTTCTGACCACAATTGTCTGGAACAGGATTGGCATCTAACCCAAGGAGACAAAGGAAAATATCTTCCCCGGGAAGAGCGGAGACTGAGATTCTGTCTTTGCCTGTTGTATTTACTGTAATGTGTTCATGTGGCTACTATGGGGAGCCGTCTTTCCCTCACCAAGAACATAAGGAAGAAGGAAAGATGGTTTTCCATGAAGCAGAAGAATAAATACAGAGAGAGAGAGAGAGAGAAGGAAAGTGTGAGTGAGCACTAGAGAAGAGAAATGGAGAAAGATAAATCTCTGGATTCCTGAGATTCTTCTAGTTCCTGGATATAATCCTGAATCTTTATAATTTCCCCAACGTTTTTGCTCCAGTTAGCACAAATTGATTTATGTCATTACACCCCAAACAGTCTTCACTCACATGCCCAGAAATGAGACGCTCTAGATCTCATGGCCTTTGTGCAAAGACAAAGACTGGATCTCTTAGCAGCTCGGCCACTTACGGCTCCCAGTTCCCTTCCTGCTTCTTCATCCCTTTGGATTTAAAGATGAAAAAAATAGAAGAAGGAGGAGAAAGAAAGAATGGAACACCTCTGCCCTCATCACTTGAAGCTGATGGGTGAGAAGTTGCTTGATTTGGTTTCCATTCAGCGCTGAGGTTTGTCTTCCCTGCTTTCGGCATGAGTCTCAGTTGCTTTATCTTGGCTCCTGGTTGCTCAAGAGGACTGAAGGGTGTCCAGGGCAGGGCTGTGGTATTTGCATTGGCTGTCAGAGCTGCTGGGTTAGTAGAAGGGCCTGACCTCAGCCTTCAGTGCATCAGACATTTGCTTTCTGGGGTTCCTTGCCCTGGTGATTAGGACAAAAGGCCCCCACAGTTGAGTCTCAGTGAAACCTGATTGGCGTCTCCTAGAAGTGTTGTGTTTTGTAGCGCTACCACTAGGGATCATGGGAAAGAAACGGTTCTTCTTTTCTCCCTTCTCCTCTCCAGCAAGGGAAGCTGGTGGTTTTGGCTGCGTCGGTGGAAAAACAAATACCCTTCCACAAATAAGTTCTTCTCACAGCCTTGAATTAGTGTTGGCAAAAACACCTCCGCGTGGGGATTCCACAAAGGCACAAGCCAACCACACCTTGAAGAGAGAGGACCTCAAAGAGGTGGGGTGGACGGGTTGGGTGGAGCGGTTTTGGGGCAAAGGAGGCAGTGAGTGTCCCTGAGAGGAAATGTCAAAACGAAGAGCTGGGAAGGCACAGAGAGACGAGGTCTCCTGGCAGCTTTCTCTGGATCAGGCCGGATACTTTCATTTCAACCGGTTTCTTAGGTGTTGGCAAAGGCATCGTGAGTCCTAGCAGCCAGCAAATCCATGGCTGCCTGGGAAAAGCACAGTCGTAACAAAAAGAAGAAGAAAGGAACTTGCTTTGCGAATGAACTTGCAGACCCTGGAAACTGCACATAAGGGAAAGTTTAAAATAATGGCGCTTTGATGGAATCTCTTTCTTCAGCCCAAAAACACACCTCTTTTTTTAGCATCGTTAAAAAGTTGCTCTTCCTCAGCATCACTGCTACCCTTTGCCACCCCGACCCCCTTGGCTGCCCTTTTCCTCTTCCAGCCTTCACCAATCAGCTGGGGCTGCCAGTCTGAAGGTTGGGGCATGACATATTTGCACCATGCGTAAACACCGCTCGCCATTAAGAGCTCCATCTAATGAGAAACAGAGCCATGGAGGGGAAGCTTCAAAGTGGTTAACGGAAGGAAGTGCCTGGAACGAAATCCGACTTGATGTCCCAATTAATACGTCCCCTAATTCTATTTCCTGCCCTTGCGGGCTTGCAGCCGCCTCCCTCTAATTTCTGTGGGAGACGGAGACTCGGCTGATGGGGAGGAAGGAACCTGGAAATGGGGCGGCTTCATGGATGACTTGATACGCAGGCAATGGGCATATTAGGACAAATTAGAGAATTAAGGAGGAGGAAAAAAAAGAGACAACGACAGTCAGAGGAAATGTCATCCTGAGTAATAGTATTAATGGAGACTGGGACTCTGCTGGAGAGGGTGGCTGGAGAAATTGAGAGCTGAGAGCGCCAGCCAAATAGTTTTTTATTTCAGCCTGGGAGAGAGGAATGGTTGCCAGACCCTTTCCTTGCTGCTCTAGGACCTTGGGGTAAAACCAGCTGTGGGTCTGTGCAGGAGGATAAAGGGCAGGTCCAGATCTCAGCCAAGAGCCTGTTGAATTTAGATGAAGCCTTTGCATGCAAATAAAGTTAAATAAGACATTAGCCCCCGAATAGTCAAGTTAGAATAAGTGGTGGGCTCTGTAGGTGTTAAAAGCTCTTTGTACTAACCCTATATAATCAGTTTGAAAGTCCACCATTCAATGGCTCTTTTCAGTTAAGCTGCCCTCTGTATTGTCCCTTCCAAAGGCAGATGCTTGTGGAGGATAAAGCATCTCTGATGCACTGGGATGAAGAATTTATCAGAGGCATTGGACACCCCAAGAGAACTGGTGACCAGGAGACCCACACCTACTCTGGGACAGCTTGAGCAATCTCCGGATGAGTTCCCCGACTCCAGTCTCTGCATTACTATAGTCTGTCCTCAGCCCACCTTGCACACATCTGCCTCATGATCTTTCTAAAATACACAGCCCATCTTCTTACCACCCGCCCTTAAATATCTGGTGGGGCTCTGCAGAACCTTTGTCAGCAGGTCTGACGGCCTTAGCATGGCATTCAAGGCCCGTCGTATTCCAAATGGGCTTTCTCTGGAGCTGTGCCTTCCTCTCCTCTCCTCCTGGGCCCCCGTTTCCCCAGCCTAGCACATTGCTTCCTTTTCTCTAGCTGTGCCCATGCTGTGCCTTCCCCCAGCTTTGCCTGCTTGCTCTTCTGTGCTTCCTCTTTATCCATCAAGTCTAAGTTTAAGAGTGCCCCGTGGCATTGTAATAGTTTGCTTTTGTGTCTGGCTTTCCTAAGAGGATGTCCCCCAGAACATGCACGGAGGACAGGACCAAGGGTTTAAGTTTCTTGACATTCGCTATGTGTGACATAACATTTGTTGTGGTGCCATGGAGTTGATTCCAACTCCTAGCAACCCTGTGTATGGCAGAGCAGAACCCTGCCCGGTCTTTTTGCACCATCCTCTCACCTTCTGGCGCTGTCTCAGGCAATGGTCTGCTGCTATTCACAGGGTTTTCATGGCCAATTTTTCAGAAGTCGGTGGCCAGGTCCTTCTTCCCAGTCTGTCTTAGTCTGGAAGCTCTGCTGAAATAGGTCCACCATGATGACCCTGCTGGTATTTGAAATCCCAGTCGCGTAGCTTTCAGCATCACAGCAACATGCAGCCACCACAGTATGAAAACAGACAGACAGGTGGTGTGGTTCCCTGACCCACGGATGAACCCGGACTGCGGCAGTGAGAGTTGAATCTTAACCACTGGACCACCAGGGCTGACTCTGACATAACCTAGGGGCTCAATAAATGGGGAGGGAAAGGAAGAAGGAGAAAAGGAAGGAAAGGAGAAAGCAGGAGATAGAGGAAAGAGGACGCAGAAGGAACAGGAAACATCTAGAGCTTGCATTGTCCATGGCCAAATTTTATCATTGTGTAACAGACAGCCGGTTGGACATACGATCAAGCTGAGTTCCATTTAGAACGTATTCAATTTAAGCAAATTTCCCAGGCTACACAATGTAGCTGGATTAAGAGCCTACACTTTGGAGACCTGGGTTCAAATCCTTCTGCAATCAATCAGTCATTGGGGAGGGCACTTCTCCTCTCTGAGCCTCAGTTCCCCTATCAGTCAAATGGGAAAAAGATGGTCATGAGGATCAAACAAGGTAAAGTACGTAGAATGTTTTGCCCAGTGCCTGGTGCAGAGTAAGTGATCAATAAAATTTAATATCCATGAGAGTTGAGCCTGGGAACTCTGCCATCCTTTCAGACCATCTGTGGTTCTCTCTTCCTCCTCTTACTGGCCTCTTCTGCCGAGGCCCTGCCCCTTAATCTGAACTGTTCACTCTTCTCGCTGCCAGGATAGACAAGCCAGGGAGTGGCCCCAGCATTCATGCCAACAGCCACTGGCATCTTGGTTACTGGGGAACAATATCGTTGCTGTGACTTGGTTCTTTAAAGGATCTGATGTCTGCCACAAACATACCCAAACAAAAACCTCCTGGTTACATCATTTGCTTGGGAGAAGAAGTGACAGCAAAAATGTGCAGGTCTGAGATCTGATGCCTCTGTTCTTCCACTGTGGTTTGTCAGCCAATGGGGAACCTAGAGGAGCTGCTGAGACCACACATGGGATCTTTTCCATCAAGATAAACCTCTACACCATCCAGATTCTTTTCCCTGTGTTCTTGGGAGCTGGTATTCCTGCCTGGAGCAGAAGTCACCACATCCTGGCCAGACAGTGCCTGTTGATGTAAATATTGATGCAGTGGCCCAAGAAATCCAGGTTGGAATTTCTCCTTAGGAAATCACTGAAGACAAGGAGAATGACCCTGAGGTCCATGGAGGATGGCTTCAGAGTGGGCCAAGGCTTCATGCAAGTTATTCTCCAAAGGGTTGAACTGGGCACTGGTGTCATTGAGAACTTGCTCAAGACAAGGCCTTCCCATTTGGATAGTCCATGGAGGTGTTCGAGCCCCATTCATTTCATTATTGACAAACTTTGATCAGGGATCAGAGAGTCTTCCTCTTCTGGCTATCTTATGACATTTGAAGAGTTCTTCCTTCTTTTTAGTTCCCAGTCGTCTCTGATTATTGTACTCTGCTGAGAAGATCCACTTTATTTATGATTTTGTCCCCTTCCAAGGACAGTTCACATCCAAAAACTGGTGATGCAAGAGAATAAAGTCCCAGCCCCTTGGCCCTAACAGAAGCATCATCTCACCTTCAGAACTCCCATCGGGTCAGCTGAGGCCTTTGTTCTGACTGCATCACATCTCAACTTCTCCCTCTACCCAACTCTAATTCCTTTCCTTCCCTTCCACCCCTAATAAATGTCCTGCACATTCATCCTTAGCCGGGCATCTGCTTCCCAGGGAACCCGCAACAGCAAGGTCACACAAAGGGAAAAGGGCCAAGATGAGGCTGGAATCCAAGTGCCAACACTCCTGCTCATTCAGGAGACCCCTGGCCCATTTCCGAGTACTTACTGGGTGCCAGGCACTGAGCCAGGAACTGGGGATGAAGTGACAAGGCTCACAGGGTCCTTGTCCTCATGGGTCCATGTCTGGAAGGACCACAGACACTGAATTTACAGTTATTTACAGAGGTGATGAGTTTTAAGGAGGAAAGGTACCAGATGCTAGGGAAATAAATAACAGGGGCATCAGACAAATTTAGAAGATCACATAAGGCTTCCCAGAACAGAGATGGTTGAAGTAGGAGCAAAGGATGATAAAGACAAGTTAGCCAGAAAAAGAACAACTTGTTCAAAGAACTAGACATTGGAGGGGGCATGGCATGATGGTGGAAATCACAGGACTCTTGGAGAGAATAGGGAGCATTGTATGGAAAGAGCGTGGGGGGCATGAGGCTGTGGCTTGGACCACTTTGATGATCAAGAAAGCTCTAGACTCTATGGTATGTGGCCTCCAAAGATGCCCACTGTTGAGGACTTCATCTCTGAACATACCTGATGTTCCACCCAAACTTTGAATCTAGGCTGGGCTTGGGCCAGGGCTAGGCCAATAGAATGCAGCAGAAGGGGATGCTGTGCCAGTTCTGGACCTCGTCCTTAAGAGGCCTGGTGGATTCCACTTTTACTTTGGAAAGTCTTTCATCAGGCCATAAAGAAGCTCACGCTACTACTGAATGATGAGATACCGTGTGGAGGATGAGAGGCCACATGGAAAGTACCAGACATGGGAAGACTTCTTCCTGGACCTTCCAGCTCAGGCTGGCCACCAGCTGAAAGCCATGAGTGAGCCCAGCCAACATCACATGGAGCCAAAAACCCACCCCACTGTGACCTACCCAGATTCTTGACCCCCCAGAATTGTGAGAAATAATAAATCCTTGTCATTTTCAACCTTGAGGTTTTGAATTGATTTATTATACAGCAATAGCTAAGTGAAGCCTTCTAGAAAACAATCCCAGATACACATCCATCTCCAACAGCTCACATTTACCCAGTACTGACAATGTGCCAGGCTTTGTGCTATGGGCTTTTATAACTTATTTCATTGAAACCTCACCAAAAATCCAATGAAGGAAGCATTTATGTTCATTTCACAGATGAAAAGGCTCAGAGCCAATGTGACTTCCCCAATTTGCATAGTTAATAAAGTGGAGGGACACGGACTTGCACCCAGGCAGCATGGCCTTGAGGCCTGCTCCTTCCATCACTACATTGACTGTTCTTGTATGAGCAAGGGGTCAACAAGACCTGAGCTAAAGCCTGAATCTGTAGGAAGACTCATCTGTTGATGGCAGACAGCACTGAGTGAAGACTCATATTTTTCAGACAGTAATCCCCCCATCTCAGACTCTTCCATGGCTGTCCAATGCCTCTTCAGATACCTGGCTCCTCACTCAGGAGAATTTATCCCATGAAAATCAGGATAGGGAGGTATGGACCCCAAACTGCAGCTAGAAGGGTGAGCTTGTAGCCCCAGTTCTGCCTCCGACTTGCCAGCAGCCTTTGGGGCATGACTCCTCTATCCTTGACACCTATTTCTCCATCTTTAAAATGAGGACATCGTTTTCCACACACTTCCAGCTTTGTCATATCGGCAAATGACCAAATCTATTACACACTTGTTTTGTAAATCATTGCACACTTGTAACTTAAATAAGCCTTGTCCAGAACTTTAAAATTTGTTGAAGATTTAAAGTGCTGGTTGCAGATTTTTTGAAAACACCCGAAAACAAATCTATAATTTTTTCAAAACATCCATTGGTTGCCACCAATAATCATGCCATGTGCTGCAGTGACGTGGGTGCTACTTGGGAGGTCTGGGGGTAGGTGGTTCAGATGGTCATATTGTTCTTGGTGAAGGCAAAGGCCTGGGCAAAGGAGTGGGTTTCAAGCTTGAGTCTCGCTAGACTGGCTAACTGTCACCTCGTCAACAAAGATGCTCTCCAGGCCCTTGGTAGCTCATCTGGCCCCACCTTCTTCTGTGGGTAGGGCGGAAGCTGGGGGCTTCTCATGCCACCCATTGTGGAATGGGTGATTTCACATTAGAGTGACAGTCGGGTTTGGGAGGAAGGGAAAAACAACCTGAGAAGAGAGACTGCAGTTTCTCCAACTGGCCTGTGGGAAGTTTCTCTTAATCTTTCCTTCTAGAGCAGTTTGGCATCTTAAGTGTCCCTGGTCTGAGGCTTGGCTGCCCAGAGATGGAGCAGGTCCAGCTTGAGATTGGTCTGCTGTTAATGGAGTAACTAAGTTGGAGAACAAGGCTGCTGGGAGAATTAGGTTTCATTTTCTCCACCTCTGGCTGGGGTACTGGCATGTTACATTATGTCTCAGAGCCAGCTGTATGGAGTAGAAGGAGCACTGGGTTGAAAGAGAATAACACTGCGTAATAATAGTACAGTAATAATGATCAACAGCAATCATCATCATCAGAGCTAACATTCATTGAGTGCCTCTACTCTTGACTTAACTTGCTTGATTGACCCCCACAACAACCCCCTATGAGATAGGTCCATTCTTCTCCCATTTTACATGGGAGAAACCAAGTTTAAACAGATTAGGTCATATGCTCAAGATTTTACACCTAGTGGGTGACAGGGATGAGATGTAGCTGCAAGATACAACATGCCACAAATCCCTTCCTCTCCTGATTTTGGTGGTCAATTCTGTAAAATGAGGGCGTTGGACCAGATGGATGGTGGTTTAGGGATTTTATTTTTTTTAATCGTGGACTCTTTCTTCAAATGCAGCCAGTCACAAAGCCTGATTTATAACAGGAGGTAAGTGGAATTGCTGTGTTGATGCAGAGTGAAGGGGGCGATGCAAAGTTGTGCTAACGGAACCAACCTTCACACCTGAGACACCTCCTGGCAACTTCCAGGATACTGTGGAACTCATTTACAAACCAGAGGGACAAGAGCTTCTCCCAAGTGGCTTCCTAGCTTTGTTGCTCGATGTTTCTGAGAATCCGGTCCCTGGAAACCTCGAGCTCTGTGGATGGCGTCAAGTGTAGCTTTTGGTGCTGCTGCTCAAGTTAGCAAACGTCCTTGATTGCACTTATTCCATCATTCATTCCTTCCACATTTGGGGCCCCTGTCTGCGTGTCTAGCTTGATGTTGAGTATATGGGATACAAGGAGACAAGAGAGGCTCTTTCTGCCTTCTCAGATTTGGTATCTTTTGGGGAAAGGAGAGTGGCGAGGGGGAGACAAGTTCGTGGGTGGTTACAAGGCTGAGTGAAAAGCATTTTAATAGGACTGAGCACAGAGCACTGAGAGAAGGGGCTTTTAGTTCAGACTCAGATTTCCGGAAGGCTTTCTGGCAGAAAAGATGGGTGATAGAAATACCAAAGGCAAGTGGGGGACATGAGGCAAGGAAGGCATTTCAGGCAGAGCAAGTCCCTCGTGCGAGGCTACAGAGGAGAGAGGCAATGAGGACTGTGAGCTGTATTATGTGACTGGGAATGTAGACAGGAGGGAGGGTGTTGGAATCGACAGCTGTCTCTTCCAGACTCCTCCAATACTTTATCTACTCCATCTTGGGTGCATTGAGGGGTACAGAGGTGGGAGGTCAAGGTTTGGCAGTTCCTTGGCACTTGGTTGAATACATTGCAAGAATCCATGAATAATTACCTTTTCCAAGAGGCTCAGCTCTTGCCCTCTTAATAAAAACAAGAAACAGGAAGCTGCTACCCACACTGACGGCAACCTGGACATTTTCAGATGGAGGAAATAAGATGAGGTGACGGGAGGAGGAGAGGCAGGAAAGCATGGGATGTTTCATTGCTACGAAAAGCAGCCTTTTGTGGGGGAAGCTGGCCCGAACCCCTCAAATCTCTTCCCACCCACTTCTCTCCCGGGTGTCAGATTCTTTCCGCTGCCTCTGCAGCTCAGTGTTTCATAAGGTGGTTTTCTTGTATGTTCCTCTCTGGTGACACATCATTACTGAAAAATAGGTCTCAAAGCTTGGGGTGGGGAACCAAAAAGGCGAGGGGTAGGAGAAAGTGGTTGCCCAAAGTGTGCCTCGTAAAGCCCCGCTGTGAAGTTTGAGTCCAGAGCCCAGCCTGCAAGGCGCCTGTGGGTCAGACCAGGCGGCCAGAGAGGCCAGGACACGAGTGTGGACAGTAAGAGCCCACGCTTGGGTGTCAGAGGGAGCTGGCTTGCCCCAAACTCTATTTTGTCTGAGACTCATATTATCACAGCAGCTTTCTCTTAGTTAGTGTTTACTTAGAATATCTTTTTTCTCATCTTTAGTATTCAACTTTTCTATTAATTTATGCCTGCCTTGAAAAAAAGCTCACAGCTGATTTTTAAAAAAATAATCCATTCCCAGTGTCTCTGTCTTTTAACTGAAGAGTTTAATCCCATTATGATGAATGTAATTACAGATTAGTTTGGACTTTATCTTCTGCTTCTAAGATTTCTATTTATTATATTTTTTTCCTTTGGTCTTTGCTTCTTTCTTTCTCCTCTTTCTCAGAGTGACAAAATTTCCTTTACCTCCTCCTCTCCACCCACCTTTTCCCTGCTCCTTGTTTAGCAGCTTTATGTTTTATTTCTAGTCTTTAAATGTGTCTATTAAATTCTTACTATGCATTTGAGTAATCGCTGTGGTCAATACCGTAACTCGTCTCACCTTCTCCTGAACAAAACAAAGCTCTCAGGACAATGAGCCTCCAACCTTTTCTCCTTTTTGACATTCACGTTATTTTTGTGCAAACCAGATTAGCGTCCCAACCTTGTCCTTCCTCTCTGTGTTAACTTGTAAGTAATTTCACCTCCCTGATTCTCAGATTCTTCAACCGAAAAAAGTGGGAGCCATAAAATTTCCCTTGGAAGGCTGTTGGATGGCCAGAAACAAGCTACGGGAGGTGAAGACGTTCCGTCTGTGTGTTGATCCCAAATCTTCTTAGAAGATGGAGAAGTCATAGATCTATTTCAGTGGCCTTGAAGGACTTTGGCTCCTTTCATTCTCCTGTCCTGTCTCTTCGTCATTTGGGTGTCTTTGGATATGATCTTTATTTTGTAATCAGTCTCTTTGGACCTCACACTGTGTCGAGGTGATGAAGTCTGATGGATGCATTGCAATTTAACTCCCCACCTGCACGGAGGTGTTGCCTTCTCTCTCTGCCTACATTCTTTTTTCTCTGCCTCTTTATCCCCTTCTGTCTCCAGGGATGTCTCTCCCACTGCTTGGTTCTTTCTTCCTCTTCTCGTCCTTCTAAGAGTCAGAATTTCTGCCTTGCTCCATCTCTCTCTCATCTGTCTCTCCACCTCTTTGTTTTTCTCGGTCTCCTTCTCTCTGTCTCTCTCTTTCTGTGTCCAAATCTCTTTTTCTCCATTCATCTCTCATCCCATCCCAGCTCTATCTGCCTCTCTGACTCTCTCTCGCATCTACCTCTTTGAACCTGATAGAGACTCTGTCCTGCCTTTTCCTTGTCTGTCTCCATCCATTTTCCTTTTGCCTCTCTCTGACCATGCATCTGCCACTGTTTCTACCATTTTCTCTCCATCTGGCTTCCTCCTTCTAGCATCTTCTTCCTCCTTGCCCATGCCTCTGCTCCCCATCCAGCTCATGATCTCTGATCCTCCTGCTCCATTTCTCTGCCTCTTGCTTGCATCACCACCTCCATCTCTCACTCTTTTTTACTCTCTCCCTGTCTCACTGCACACTCTTTGTACATCAGGCTCGGCCCCAGCCCGGGGTCTCTGGGCTCCAGGAAGCCAGCCAGAGACTGTGCAGGCTGCGCCATAACTCAGGAACTCCGCCAGCAATCATTTCATTAAGCAGGAATGGCGTTCCCATTACCAGATAGCAGGTCTGCTGCTTCCCCACCAGGGCCCCCTCCCCACCGCAAAGCCCCCTCACAACTTCCTGCTCAGAGCAGCCACACAAGGCCTCATTCTAATCCTGCGACTTGTCTGTTTAGTGTCTTTGGAGAGGGGAAAGGAGCAGAAAAGTAGCTTGTCTTTTATTTTTATTTGCCCTTTTTTTTTTTCCTTCCTCCAGATATCCCCCTGGGGCACCGGCCTAGAACAGAGCAACAAATATTTACTAATTCCATTAACAGAAGAGGTTTTTTTTTTTTTTTTTCGAGTGAATATCCGAGACCCCAAGTTCATGGTGAGCCTCCTCCCCCACGTGGTCCTCCCCCTCCTCCCTCCACGCCCAGGACTCATACATAGTTCATACTCAGTACCATTTCCCCGATTTTTTCTGAAGTTCAAGACAAGTTGAAGGGTCAAAAAGGCAAAGGGTGTTTTAGAAGTTTAGCAGACAGCTTTTGGTACAAGGGGAAGAAAGAAAAGAGAGGCAGGAGAGAGAGAAAGAGAGCGAGGAGGCTGGGATCTGGCTCACATTAAGGTGGAAAGTTCCAACCATTGATTCACTCTGGAATTATAGCCTTTTTTTTTTGAAATCACAAAATATGGTTTATTCATGAGGGTTTTTTTTTTTAATAGCAGCCAAAAGGTACACTTTAGTTTACCAAGATGGAGCCCCATCCTTCCTTTTTCTTTGCATTTTTCAGGTACAACTGGGAGAAATGGGATGAAAGTTGGAGACATGGATTCCCAAGGAAACGAGTCCTGAGAATACAGACATTGAGAGACCAATGTCTTTACCCATCCTTGTTTGTTAGGGAAACTCAAGGACATGCCCTCGCATGGGGAGAGGAGATCTCTTAGAGGAAAGAGAGCCAGTTCTGAAATGGCAGCTCCTGGTAAAGGAGAAAGGAGGGAGGAGAAAAGATTCATTAGGTCACGCTGAACAAAGGTCACATTGCAATGGGTTTGGTGACTGCGTTAGCTTCCCAGGGCTGCAGCAACCAAGCGCCACAAACTATGTGGCTGAAAACAATAGGAATGTATTCCTGCACAGTTCTGAAGGCCGGAAGTCTGAAATCACCGATGGCGAGGCCACACCCCCTCTGAAGGCTCTAGGGAAGAACCCTTCCTTGCCTCTTCCAGCTCCTGATGGCCCCAGGCATCCCTTGGCTTGCAGCTACGTAATTCCCATCTCTGCCTCCATCTTCACGTGGCCTTCATTGTGTGTGTCAAATCTCCTTCTCCTTTCTCTTACAAGGATGCTTGCCATTGGGTTTAGGGCCCACCCCGAATGCAGGAGGATCTCATCTTGAGATTCTCACATCTGCAGAGATCTTATTTCCAAATAAGGTCACACTCACGGGTATGGAGGGTTAGGACTTGGGCACATCTTTTGGGGGGACATCCTTAAACCCACTACAGCGATCATAGAGTTTTTCTCAACAATGTCCCATGGGGAGGCCTACCTAGAGTGACACAGCTAGAGAAATGCTCTGCTGTGTTCCCCTGTCTCTTCTCTCTCAGTCCTGACTAGGGCAGGGGGAAAGGCCCAGCTTGTGTTAGTACATCTCTAGCACCTTCCGGCCACTTGCTAATCCTCCTTTTTGAGGAAGAGAGAGGGCCCAGAACCTTCAGCAGGCACCTCCACCCAGTGTTTATCACATGTCTGACCCATGTGACTTTCTATTTATGAAAATAGACACTGGACTTTCATTTAGGGTCGTGACATATAGCTTCCTTTTGGACTGAGATAAAATGTAAGCCAACAGTAGGTGGTGGAGTTGAGAAAAATGCTAGTAAATAATACAAGTGGTACACAGACCTGGCCAATGTTGGTGGGTTGCTTCACAGACGAAGGAAGATTGGGGAACACTGGTGTGGTGTGCTGGTTTCCCATTCTTCACAGGAGCCCAGTGCCTGAGGGCTTTGCCAGGAAGAGGGTGGGTAAAAAGTATCTAGTCTGCTGGAGTTTGTCATTTCTTCTTGAACCCAAGACTCTATTTCTAACTGTTTCTCCATGAGATTTTGTTTGGGGGATGGGGGAAGCTCCAGAATAAAAAGCAAACTAAAGAATCAACTTCTTCTGCCACTCCACTTCTATTTTACAGGTGAAGAAATTAGAAAGGAAAAAAAAATTTTCCAAGGTCACCCAGGCATGTGGACTCCCATATGCTGAGTTCCTACTATTTACTGGGCAGCTGCGATACATGAATTCTTCAGTCCACGAGTTATTGTGTTAAGTCCTTGCAGCAGCACTGTGAAATCGCTGGAATTTTACAGGGGAAGAAACTGAGGCTCAGAGAGGTTAGGAGCTTGTCCAAAATGACAGAGTTGGTAAGGGGAGGAGCTGGGATTTCCACCCACATCTGGCTGACTCTCCATCTGGTGTTGTTGCTGCAGCAGCCTACTGCTTTCCCCCACTTGCAAATGTCTGTACGCCATTGCCCACCACACACAGGCACACACACACACACACACATTTGTGTGGATGAGGACATTCTGAGTCTTAGCTGTTTCTGCAGCCTCTACATTCATACACTTTATCCAGTTGACATTTCTCTGCTGGGTCCATTTGGAAATCCTTGCAGGTGACAACAGATTTCTGGCTTCCTCTGAAGGGAGTTGCGTGCAAGGGAGACATACGTCCTTGGGGAAAGAAGAGAAGCTGTGTGCAGAGAGAGATTTTGAGCCTAAGGGTGCCATGTTATTTCTCTCTATTCTAGAAGTTTCTAGATGTTGGAAGACGATCGAATGAAGCCAATTATATAGCTTTTTCTATTTTTCAAACAATCCGATGTTGGACACCCTCGAAGACCCTGACTCCAAGACCACAGGAGTGACCTGCCTCAGGTTCGTTAGCTGTTGAGTGTTAGCTTCGCTCATGGTGCTGTTGTATTCTAGATTCCTGGAGGGTCCTGAACAGACCGAGGCAATCCTGGGACAATAGCTTACTGGGAATCCAAGAGGGGGTTCCCCGGACTAAGGGATCTGCACTAAATTCCTGGGTTCAAATCCCAACTTATGGGCCATGAGGCTTTGGGTAAGTTATTTAATTTCTCTGTGCCTGTTTTTTTTTTTAATCAGCAAAATGGGAAGAATATTAGCATCTACTTCATAGAGTTACAGTGGAGATTAAGATAGAATCCAGGTAAACTTTTGAAATAGTGCCTGGCACACAGTACACATTCAATGAATAGTTGTTACTATTAACATCAATACTGTCATTAGTATTAGATATAGAGGGAGCACCCCTCCTTGTGGTATGGTACAGACGTCAGAGACAGGTGCCACTCCCACCTCACTCTGAGCCAGGAGACATTCTGCTTCAGGCACAAACTGGTCTTGGTGTTGGGGTGGTGGAACTGAGAGGTACCTGGAGCATAAGTGGCTTCACCTTCTGATTTTTAGGCAACAAAACCTACATTTCATAACCAACATAGAGAAATTAAGGGAGTGTTTGAAGATCCCATAGTTGCTTAGAGGCACAGCTAAGTCTCTGGAACCTTTAGTCTCACCACCCTCCCACTGTTTGAGGCATGTCCCCCACAAGATGTAATTCTGAAGAGGAGACGCTAGCTCCCATGACACTGAAGGGGTTAACTCTGAACCCTGCAGCCGACTTCTTGAGCTTCCTACCCTCTGATTTTCATTTGCAAAACAAACAAACAAGAGGCTCTCTAATAACTCCCAGACCTCCTTCCTTGTGGCTAAGATGTGAATTTTGCAAGGAGAAGACCTTCCAGAGATCCCTAATTGCTATGTTGTTGTTGAGACAACTAAAGGCTGTTTCAGGGCTGGCAAAAGCTTGCCATGCCCATTCATTCATTCACATTCACTCATTCACCACATGATTACTAAAGACCTACTTGAAGCCTTCAGTGGTGGATACAGACACCCACACCCTCCCAGCCCTCAAGAAGTACCCAGTATTCTTACAGCATTCCCGGAGTTGCTCCAACAGAGAGGTCAGCATGGCTATTCTCAAAGAAGAGATAGGAACAGGGAGCCATGCAGTAAATAAACGCCAATCCAAGAGGAACAGAGGAATCTTTTGGCACAGTAGAAGTCCACTTCTCCAGGTTGAATTTCTGGTTTGTTGCCTGGGTCAAAACCACGTCAGCATCCCAGACTGGCCATTCTTCTCTTCCTCTCCTCGTCTTCCTTCCCATCCTCTTCCTTCCTGTTCTGCTTTATGGCTACCACGAGCTGGAAGTTTACCATGTACCAGTTGTGGGTTATTTTTCGAGTTTTAATTGTTTTATTGAGGTCACATGGCTTTATAACATTGTGTAAATTTCAGTGTACATCATTACATCCCAGCTTCTGTATAGACTGCATCATATTCACAACCATGTGCCAGGTTTTGCACTAAGCACTTTAAAATTATTATTTCATTGTGTCCTTGCAACCAATCAATGCAGTATTCTGAGTCACCTCTTTTTTCCAGATGAGCAATGGAGGACAGAGAGATAAGACCACATGGTCAAAGACTCATTGATCATAAGTAATGGCAGGATTTGAACCCAGGTCTAAGGGTCTCCATGTCGCAGGCTCTTCTCTCCTAGCTTATTTGTATGTTTCTTCTTGCTCATCACATCAAAGATGGAAGGGGGGAAGACTAGTATCCACAGTGAATTTCCACAATAACTAGTACCTGGAGGAAACTCAGATCCTAGGATTGCAGCCACTTGAGGTTACAAGATAAATGCCCTTCTTTAGGAACATATCTGGGGTTTTGGAAGAAGGGGTAGGAGAAATGGTAAGTATGCTTTCATTGACTTTGAGCAAGTAGTGGCATCTACGAATGTGACTGATACTGAGAATGGCTTACACAGCATCCATTTCCCTGATTTTGCAATCAGATCCTTCAAATAGCCAATCCACAATAGACATGCATGTGAGAAAGAAATCTTTCTGTGATCCTTTCAGCTACTGAGATTGCAAGCTTGTTTGTTATTGCAGCATAACCCAGCCTCTCCTGACAGAAACAGATTCCCGTCAGCTTGATTGCAAGGCTTGGGGATCCTCTCCACAAATACTCTCAAGAATCCCAGAGTTGCTTTCTCTTCCTCTCGTACCTCTTGCTGCTTGCAGGGAGAATGAGAGAGGAAACATAGCTGTGACATCCCTGACCCTCACTCATCATCCCCCAGCTCTGCCTGTTGGTCTCCCTAGGGCTTCATTCTGGTTTCTCATGGTGGAGCCTGATGTGGAGGATGAGTTCCCTCATGGAGAGAGGGAAGATTTGCTTTCTTTCTGTGGCACACACAGCTAAAGGCATCCGCTGCAGAAGTCCTGGCGCAACCAGTGTTACGGCTTTTTGAATTCTCATGGAGGCTAGATCAGATGTTTCCAGATTCAGCTGCACGGGTACCCAGAGCATTTCTTCCCACTGACCTAGGCATGGGGTTGAGTCTGGGGCAACTGCCCTGCCCGCCTTTCCCCTCCCCTAGGACAAGTTCTGCTTTGGACTCTGTTGTACTTTCCTGCCACCTGACCTTGCTAGAGCCCACTCAGTCTGCTAGAACATACTTTTACCATCTTTGTAACTAGTGGAGAGGAGAGCATGTCTACATCATTTAAGTTGTACGATGCATATAAAAAATGTAATGGGCACTGGCTTAAACAATAAGAAAATGCACTGACAAGCACACCTGGAAGCCAGAAGCAGGGTGAGTTTCAGAGTTGACTTCACACAGTATCTCTGGTTCTGCTTTTCTGAGCTGCTTCGGTCTTGCTCTCCCCCAGGAACCAGCACTTTTGTCAGCCACAAGTCAAGTGGCTGCCCCAGGTCTGCTGCCTACACATGATCTTACTCAGAGGAATAAGAGAGTGAGCTGCTTCTGGAAACTCTGCTAGAAGATCAAAGAAGTTTCATAGGAGCCCCCAACAAACCTCTTCTTGCATCTCATTGTCCAGAATGGACCAAATGACCATGCCTGAACTATCACTCAGAGTAGCACCGAGTTAGTTTTAGATTAATTGGGTTGAGCACTGGAGGTGGGAGTGGTGTTGACATCCCTCGAGGAACACAGGCTGTGTGGAGAAGGGAGGGATGCAGGAGGGACAAAATTGAGATTCTATTAGGAGGAAGGATGGGGAAGATGGATGCTGGGTGGACCACCACCAGTGATTCCTACAGAGCCTTACCCTTCTTTTCCCAGGAGTCTTCTCTATCCCAATATAATTTTATAGATGTGAATAGATGCTGAGGGGGAAGTTCAGAAACAGTGCCAACACCCCAAACCTAACACAGATGGTTATTTTAGGTAACACGTGTCATCTAGCTCTACCCACCAGCAGTATATACTCAAGATCTGGACAAGGCAAAGTCATTTGATTCTTCTCTTTTCCCAACCAAAGCTCTATCTCCCCAAATAGATATTTTCTTACGTAATCAATTGGATGAGCACGTTGCTTGTGTCAGTTGAGTCTTATGGGAAGAAAATGCTAAGATAGAGTGAGAAATGCAAGAGATTTATTGGGGGGTGATACCTGTGAAAGATAAGGGGGGAAAGAAGCAGGATTAGGTAGGAAGAACATGGGGCCACACTAAAGATCAGAGAAAGTCTCAGGCAACTCAAGGGGGTGATCCAGAGCAAAGAGAGTCCATTGGAAGTGTCATGTGTGAGTGGAAATGGCCAGGCTCCGCTCAGTGTTTGGAGAGGGGCTTCCCAGGAAAGACGTGGCTTTGATTTAAAAGCTGAAGTGGATCCCAAAGGTGCTGTTGCTGGAAGCTGTCTGCTAATTGCACTCCTTGCAGCTGAATGACAAATTCTTTCTTGAAGGGAGATCTTAGCGTCCCATCTTGGTGGCTACCACACACCTTGATACCTACTATGCATTAGGACTGGACTAGGTCCTGAGAGGGAGGAAAGGAAGATGATACCCAGTTTCTTCCTTACATCATCTACATGGTTTAATATTGTCATTCTTTGATATGCAAACAAAATTGGGTCAAAAATGTCCTTTTGCAGATAAAAAGTCCTCAGAAGTAGCCATTAATTCCCATTACAACCAATGTAAAATCCAGAGCATTCTTGTTAATGGAGCAGTAAATTCAAGCAATAAGCTGGTGACACATAATATGGGTCATAATTATATGCCACAGATAACTGTAAAATCTGTTATTATACTAATAATTTGTAACAAGTCCTGCAAGAACTTGTTGGCAGCTACAGTGCCAATGCTTACCATTTTATCCATTGTTTGCAGGCTCTCCCAACGTGTGAATGTTGGTGTAGAAATACTTGACATTTGCTTGAGAATACTTATTTTCAGATTTGATACTGTATTGTGGCGCAAACATTTGGTATGTAAGAATGCATCAAATGGAAGTCTCTACCAAAGGGTGCCCAGAACAAAAAGCCATGATAATAATGATGATGATTGGTTTTCCATTTATCTACTGCTTCTTAAAAAACCTCTCTAAACTTAGTGCCCTAAAATGAGAAGCATTTTACTATGCCCATGGATTCGGTGGGTCAGGTAATGGCTAGGGCATGGCAGGATCATTTTGTCACTGCTCTATGATGACCAGGTTTCAACTGGGAAGATTCTTAAAGGTTGAGGGCTGGAAGCATCTGGAGCTTCTTCACTCATATGACTGATGCCTGGGCTTGGCTGGGAATTTCCATCAGAGAGCTTTACACATGGCCTCTCCCTGTGGCTTGGGCTTCCTCACAACATGGCAGCCTCAGGGCAGTCACACTCTTTTCATAGCCCAGGGTTCCAGTGTTCTAGCAAACAAAACAGAAACTGCATGGTTTTTTATGACCTAGCCTTGGAAATCAGACAGCATCACTTCTGCCATAATCTTTTGGTCAGAGAAATCACAGGTGCACCCAGATTTGAGTGAGGAGTGCACAGATGCCCCCTGTTGATGAGAGGAGGGTCGAAAAGTTTGTGAATATTTTAAAGAACTACCACAGTTGATAATAATAGTTATCACTAGCTGTGTGCAAACCCTGATGAATTTCTTCTTCACAACAACCTTATTAATTAGATATTACAATCTTAATTCTATAGAGGGGTTTGGTAACTCACCCAAAGTCACACAGCTAGAAAGAGACATGGCCATGATGAATTCCCAGATCTGTCAGAGTCTGTCACCCTTCGTCCTAATCTTAATTTCATGCCTAAATGTCACCTCATCCCTGAAATTCCATTCCTGGACTGGTATGGGGAGAGCAGACAATGGAGAGAAGAGGCTCAAAGATAAATTAAAGATATTTTCCTGTTGTGAAGGTAATTAAAACAAATAATTTCACTATTATTTCTCAGTCATATCCAAATTCCCGAGTTGAAAATACTAGACCAAAGTGGCCATTGAGAATGTTCCATGGCTTCCTAAAAGGCTGTGTTGCCTCGCCTTCCATGCCCAGCTCTAGATGGACGAACAATAGTGCCCTTAAGGGGCATCTGGGTCAGGCTAGACCTGGATGGGCAAAGGGATTGGCAAGAGAGAATGTGAGGTCCAGCTCCCAGATTGCAGTCCATGTGTTGTGCCTGTGCGGGGCTGGCCGAGTGTGTCCTTGTGGCAGGCAGGGCCTGGCAGACACCCAGGTCTTGGTTGGCAAGGATTTCACATCCAGGAAGATGACGTTGCAGAGAAAGGAGCCAATGCCCTGGTTTTAGCAGGTGGTCTGAGTGAGCCCAGGAGTCACTGGGGACAGCTCTGAGAGACGGGAAGGAGCCTCAGTCCACTTAGCCTGTCCCACGACTGTCCACATCCCACAGGTACCCAACCGTTTTACGTGGAAGTCTAAGAAGTGATACCTTCCGTACTCCTGGAGTTTGAGGTGACTTTGGATAGCATAACTTGCCCATTCCATTTCCCAAGGGTTATGTAATCTCCTGAAACCTCTTCCATCCTTACCATACTCTCGCATCCTCAGGATCCACCTACTATGCGCCTGGCACACAGTAGGTGATCAATTCATGTTGAAAGAATTGCATTTTGCATTCCACCAATTTTAAACTAGATAATAGGTTTTCGTCATGTGTATTTCTGTTTCCACCTCTGTCCATATTGTCCTCTTTGCCTTGGATTCTCTCTTCTCTCTCCAACTGCCTCTTATCCTTCCCACTCCTAAGGATGCTTCAAGACTGAATTCAGTTCTCCTTTTCCTCCAAGAGGTTTTCCTATAGCTAATCTCTGAAGTCTGGGTTAAAAGCCCCTCCCACTTACCCCCTACTCATAGGGCTGCCTCTTTCACAGTGGATGGTAATGAACTCATGTGTAGGAGGGTTCAGTTTCATATCCTATGATTCAGATGTGCCCAGAAGAATTTAATAAATAAAATACAGCTTTCTTCATTTTCTAGAAGTGATTTCATTTGGCCCTTAAGTCCCCATTTCCATTAATGGCAGGAAAAAATTAAATTTGTCAATAAGAGGTAACGATTTCTTCAGTAAGTATTCAGTCAATTCAGAATTGCAACCTCCTGATAAGGGCGCTGTCTCCTTTCTCAAGAGGTCCCTGCATCTCTGCCTCATTTCCAAGGCAGTCTCAGGGTGTGGGGAAGCTGAAATGCCCTCATGGTGACAGGGTGACCACCCTCCATTGGGTCTTCACTCTGCTCTGTTGTGGGTTGCCTGGACTTGCTTGTCTCCTAGGTACCATGCTGCCATGTGGTCTTTGACCCTTGTTATTGCCCATTTCTGATCATAGTCTCTTTCTGATTTTCTAGCCTCTTAGCACTTACCACTGGGACACATGGGAACTTCCAGATTCCTTAGATGCCCTGCTCAGACCCTGGGGAACCAAAGGCCCCCTCTTGAGTCATGCAACCAGCATGGGCATGCTCTGAACAGCTTGCAGTCTCCATTCTAGTGAATTGGGGCCACAATCCCAGATGTGCTTAGATTTCCTCCAAACCCATCAGGATGTTTCTACCTCCCCTGACTCCTCCAGGGTACAGAGTACTGCTGGGAGTTGGCCAAAGACTCTTCCATTCCTGACCACTCAGTGCTAAACGAACTTTCTCTTTCCCCTTATTTTCTAACAAGAACTTCCTTGATATCGTATTCTCCTTTACTCTTACTTGTTTGAATTCTTTATTCTAGGAAACATCCACCTGCCTGTTATCTGGGGCAATATCTCTGTGGCTTTGACTTAATGGAGGAAGGGATGTAGCTGAATTTAAAAAAAAGAGGGAGAGAAAGGAGAAAAGTCCATCAGTAGACAATCATCGACACACAGATATTTTCCTTGTTACACTAGTCTTTCTCTCTCCTGCTGCGACTCCTTGAGAACATGGGCTGTGTCTGACTCATTCCTGCAGCCTCAGGGCTTTGAATGCAGCTTGACGCAAAGGGATGCTTAAGGGGTGTCTCTTGAATGCGACCTTGATTTCCCAGATGCTGCCCTTGACTTCTGGAGACCCCGGTGGCTGGCACAAGATGCTCTGTACTGGCAGTTGGCTTCACGTCCCACTGGGAAAAAAATGGAGGGACATAACAATAAGGACAGGTACTAGATTTTGAGCATCTAATATATACCAGATATAATACCAGCCACTTTAATTAGATAGTCTGTAACTTCATACAACCCTATGGGTTGGACTCGATGATATTCCACTTACAGATGCAGAAACTGGTGTTCAGAGAAGTTAAATCTCTTATCTGAATATACTTTGCCAGTAAGTGAAAGAGCGAGGGTTTGAACCCATGGACCTGTTGCTCCAAAGCCCAGGGCCTTTTCATCAGCCACATTAGAAGTAAGAGGTCTGCGTGTGAGTCTTCCTTCAGAACTGTGGAAAGAACCCTGGTCTAAGATGGTCTTGGATTTCAACCTTTGCAAACCCACATCTCCAGAAGGGCAGGCCTTGCAACTGCAGGTTAGGGTTTGGAATTCATTGGTGCCAAATCTCTGTTGTATGGGACACACCATATGGAGCCTAGAATTCATCACAGCCTTTGGCAGGCAGCCTGGCCTGGAAATAACCCCAGAAGGCTACATTTTGATCAGGAAGCTTGCAGCTGTTTTTCAAAGTCATCGTCGGAAATTTTAATTTTATTTTATTTTTAGTAAACCTACGTGCGCCTCGTTTTTCAGCCAGTTTTCTAATTTCCTTGGTGTTCTGGGCCATCACGGTGGGTACACGGCACATGTTCGGAGAGATATTGGGAGGTTTGGAGAGGTTAGCATACCTCGTTGGGCCAAGCGAGGAATGGGGCCTCTGGAAAAAAAAATCCCAAGGAAAGTTAAACACATAAGCAGCTGTGGCCTTGTCTCGGGCCTCAAGGTTGCAGTGGGAAAAGGGAAGAAGAACAAAGGAGCTCTGAGGGCTCCAAGAAATGGGCAATGCCTCCTGCCCAAAAGCGAGGCATCTGGAAGGCCAGGCAGGCGCCCTCAGGATACAGAGTCCAGCCAGTGAGGTCAGTTTGCCACGGGGCCTGGGTGGGATGCACAGCCTTCTAGAGCTCTCCATTTTTGATTTTCTGAGTGATTCACCAGATCTCCGTCACGCTGGGGCCGAATTCTTGAAAGCGAAGCCACATTTGAATTCTCTAAAGTAAAGCCACGTTTTAAGCTTTGGCTGCAAGGGGCTTGGAATCCGGCCACCCTGGGACTTGAGAGAACAGCAATTCCATTTTTGAGGTTAGAGGAATCCTAGAATTCAGAGGTTGGGCCCAGCCTGGGAGAGAAACTGATTTCAATCTGATTTACTCTCCCACCTCCACCCTCCATCACCCCGGTCCAGGCTTACAGGACAGCATGGCTCATGCACATTCTTATTTGTAGGAACTGCGTTGTGAATCGATAAGGTGTCAGGTTTTTGCTAACCGGGGGAAAACTTCAAGATCCCACGAACACCCAACGGAAATAGTGTGTGTATGTCTTTCTTCTTTTCTCCCCCCAGGATGGCAGTTCTTCTGTGGTTGTGTCTACAGAACTGGTTGAGAGAGGGAAGAGGGAGAGAAAAAAGAAGCCACATGTAAAATTCAGGGTTTTGTTATTCTCTTTTGCCTGCGCAATACCACACAGATGGTGTGGTTGACTTATTTTTAACTGGCTGTTTGTGTGAATGAACCAAACTGGTCAGTTGCTTGGGCAATGTTGAGATCAGAAGCAAGCTGATCAAAGGCACCAAATGCAACCACTAATTTGACCACACGAAAAAAATCCCTCCACAATAGCTAGACAAAGACATGTCAGTTTGGACTGTGTATAGACGTGGCCCGCCTTGAAGTCTAATGATCGGTGTAGAGAACTACCAAAATGAACCATACTTCTGACCATCCAAGGAGCTGAGCCCAGACCTGTCCATCTGCCAATTTAGCTTGTCTGATCCAGTTTTCAAGAAAGCTTGGAGAAAACGGCATGCGTGTGCATGGGGGAGAGGGGAAGAGAATGGGAAAGGGGGTTTGTTATAAGGACAGTTATGACCATTGACTTTAATGATCAATCCAATAAAGAAGAAGGAATCCAATGATATAGTCAATTGATGACGCAGTGGCCAGTCCAATCAGCTGTATGACTTTTTATTCCTCATTTCTTTGGAGTTGGGAAACCTACTACATCTCTCTTCATACTCTGCTGAGATATGGGTTGAATATGGGTTAGACATTTTATGGGCCAAATTGTATACCCCCAGAAAGATTGTTGAACTCCTAACCCCTGATGTGGCGGTATCTGGAGATGGGGCCTTTGGGAGGTGAGTAGGTTTAAACGAGGTCATCAGGGTGGGGGCTCCATGATGGGATTAGTGTCCTTCTAAGACGAGGAAGAGGCTAGAACCCTCTTTCTCTCCCTTTCTCTGCCACGTGAGGACACAGCAAGAGGGTAGCTGCCTGCAAGCCGGGAAGAAGGTCTTCACCAGAACCTGATGACGCCGGCACCGTGATCTCAGACCTCCAGCTTCCAGAACTGTGACATAGATTTCTGTTGCTTAAGCCCCCAACTATGGTATTTTGTTACGGCAGCCATCTCTAAGATGCCTCCCAGTATGAAGGTTATATGACTATTGATCTTGCCTGTCTGTGGCTCGAAGATGTAATTTATCCTTGGATGGAAACCTCGATCTAAAGGGCCAAATTATTATTTTGGCCAATGATGTATTACACTTCCCTTGTCCATTTCTCGTCTTGGCCCTGTCAGCGAATTCAGTGCTGATGAGTTAATGTATATGAAAGTGCTTTGTAAATGGCAAGGCATTGCCCCAACAAAAGGACTGATTTTTATGCTGTTTAGGTTGAGAGCGTTGCAGCCAGTCTGAAGGCAAAGTGTATCTGATATCATGTGAGGTCATGGGTGGATGATATTTGTGTAAATGCGTGAGGAGTGTAGTACATGTGTGTTTCCATTTCAGTTTAAGTGAAAATTTAAGAAGCAACAGAGCAATATGTTTGTAAGCATGTGATCTCGAGAAGACTCTTCAAAGCTGCAAGCAGGTCCTAATTAACATCTCTGTGGTCTTGGATGAATAACTTATCCTCTTTGTGACTTGATTTCTTCTTCTGAAAATTGGGCATCATGGTAATTCTTACTTCAAAAGGTCGATAGGAAGATTAAACGAGGTGAAGCACGTTAAGAACAGAGCTCTGTATGCTCGCTACGTACACGCAAAGCTATTTTACGTATGAAGCGTGTGCAGGTGTCGTGTGCCTAGATGGTCTTTCCTTCTGTATTTTGCAAATTGCTGTGTTCCCTGGGGTTTGGCTCCTGTTCCCCAAGTAAGCCATTGGAAACAAGAAATAGAACATGGCATCTCAGAAGCATAACACTGGACAACCCAGCTTTGGAAGACGCTGAGGGATTCTCTTTCCCAACCTTCCAATGCCCGTATTCTCCTCTTCAACATCTTGTAATCACACATTTGAGACCAACACTTGGAGCTTTACAGCACTACCCACAATGGCCTGGATTGCACATTTCAGCCAATGACCCAAAGGAGTGGCCTCGCTTTGAGGAGGATGAAACCTTCCTCCGCGGTAGGGAAAATGAAGGATGTGTAGGAACAGCTGTGTTTCAGGCCACGTTAACCTCTCTGTCTTGGGCAATACGCTTGGCAGGCTACTGGAGAGTTTGCTGGAGAAGGGAAATGTTGAAGTCCATTATTTTAAAAGCAGCAGAAAATAGACTCTGGGAAAAAAAGTGCATTGGCCACAGGAACTTAATGGGCCATTTTGATCTCTTCCTCCTGCCTGACTGAGGGTGTCAGGAGCCATGCTCTCAGCTTGCAAAAAAATGTCATAATGAAGTGTTCAAGTAATGGAGAGTTAATGGAACTGGGAGCCGGAGTTATAACAAAAGGGCCTTAAAAGAGAGGTGGGGTATAATTTATTAACAGCAATATATGGAGCAGGGAGCCTGCAACATTTATGAGAAAAGGAAATGGGACTTTTCGCAAGATCCGAAGTTTCTGCTCTCCACGGGATCGAGCGACACTCATTGGAGAGCCCCGGGCACCTCTCCTTGCTCTGTTAGCATCCCAGCCCCTCTTCCTACAGAAGAGTGTGGCCTCTCTGCTGAGTATGATGGATCAAAGGTGCCTCTCTGCTTCTCCTGCAGATGGAGGAGTTTCTGTTTATGATAAGGATGCTGAGGTCCTTATCAGTGGAACATGGTTCCAGTGACTTCAGATGCTTGGGGTATCTCGCGTAACCTGGTATATTAGTCAGAGCTCTGTTGGGTGTGAGATGCAGAAACACAATTCGCACTGCCCTAAAACTGAAAAAAAAATTAAGTGTGGGTCTTATTTTGAACTCCCCCTGCAGCAGATCTTGAGACAGGGAGATGAGTTATGATCCCAGGAAACCATGGTTAGGTAGTGGAAGGATAAGACATGGAAAAAGGAAGGTCATTGTTAAGGGTGCTCGTTATCAAGCTGGTTATAATATGGCAATGGGGTTTAACGCATTTGCTCCAAACTCTGGATGGGAACTCTGGGTGATATTATAGAACATCTTTTTGTGTTATCCCAGTTGAGAGGAGGAGCTGGGGAAGTTATCCTTTCACCCCCTGCAGTCATTGGTTGATGGCTACTGCTGGGGTTTTAACTCTCTGGCATTCCTGGCTTTCCTTGCGTGATGCCCAGTGTACTCCTGAGCCCAGGGGCTGGGGCAGGGACCTTAAGACAGAAAGCCTGTTCTGTACAGCTATTTTCTGTAAAGAATTGTCAGCACGTAAAGGTGACTGCCAAGAAGATATGGATGTATCATCCACAACATCTGCCAAAGAGGGGTAGGTATTAATTGACTTAACTGATGGAAAAGTTCAAGTTTGTGCTAGCTTCAGGCATAGTTAGATCCAGGGGCTAAAGGAGTATTATCAGGACTTGGTGTATCACTTCATTATTGGTTTTTCTTTTCTCAGCAACAGCTCCATTCTTAGGCAGGGCTGCCCATGTGATGGTACGTTGACCACCAGTAACTACAAGCTTTTATCCAATTTGGCAATCTCAGTGAAAAAGAACACTTTTCCCCTACTCAAGCAATTTCAGTAGATGTTCTGGAATTTATTCTTATTGACTCAGCTTGGTTAGTTAAGGATAAGATATTTAACAATTAACTTAATCTACCTACACCCCCTGAGTCCTCACCTGCCCAAGGATGCTGCAACACTGTCTTCAGCTGGAATCATTTGGTTCTAAGTGATTCCCACGCTACCTCCTTCAGGGAATCCTCTTTATTTTCATGGCACATCTGTGCGAGTGTTATGTCAAGGGTAATCCTTTGACGAGTTCAGGTTCTGCTTTCTATATATGCTCTTCCTGACTAACTCCTCCATTCCCTGCTTAGCTCCCCCTTCTGAGTAGATGGCCTTCCAAACTGATCTCCTGAGCTACCAATTCAGAACTGTTTTGATAACGAGTGACAGAAATCCCATCAAAATTGTGTTCATATCCATATATATACACCTACATATACATACTTACATACACATGTACCTACATATAAATGTTCCTATAACTAGAAAAGCCAGGGACCAGCTGTGGTTTCTGTCTTGGCTTGATTCCAGGTCTCACGCAGCCTCACCCATCCACCCATCCAGCCACTTTGCCTTCCTTTGATTTTCTCTACTCTCAGACGTCACATCTCCTCATGATGACAAGACTCTCCAGTAGCTCCAGCCCTATCTTTTCCCGCTTTCGTTCAGAGAGAAGAGAGTTTGTTTTGCCAAAAATTCAAACAAAAGTGTCAGAACTCAATCTCACCTGCTCTAATGGGTCTGACTTGAATCACATGACTATTCCTGAACCAATCACTGGTCTTGGAAGAAGCTGATGTTCTGATTGGCCAGCCTTGCATCACGTGTTCACTCTTGACTCTAAAGTGAGCTTAGTTTGAGCAGAATCACAGAGACTAAAAATAGAGAAGGGCCGTTGCCAGAAATAGGAAGACCAAGGTCCTCCTCGCTTCTCCTATGTAGCTTTAGTTGTATTTTTGCCTACACACGGTCGTCACTAAATCGGCGTCTACAACACGTTCACACCACCTAAATCATTGTCTCGGGTCAGCTGTCCTCTGATACATTACCTAACAGCTTCCATCACAGGGTTCCCCCATCCTTCCCTCCTTGGATTTCACATTAGCCTGTGAGCTCCCTGAAGATACAGATGTTCTTATTCCTTTTGGTATCCTCAGCATCTAGCATAGAGGCTGGCATATATTGGGCATGCCGGAAAAGACAAAAGAGAGAAAGGAAGAAATAAGGGATTCTGAACTTGAAGTCCCAAATTCCCTTCTGAGCTAAAAATTTGGACTTGGATGTTGCACTGGTAACATGCACTATATTAATGTTGCACTTTCAACTCAGATGCCCCAAACTGAGCTTCCCCTCTTGTTTTCCAAGCCACACCCCACGTACTACATTTTGCTCACTTGGCTGTCTTCGACCTCAGGACGTCCTACCAGGGTTTTAATCTGGTGGCCGTAGACTTCGTGTTGCAGAGGGTCCATGAACCCTCTGAAATCATGTAAACTTTCTTATGCATGTGTCCCTGTGAATTGACTTGTGGTGCTGGGTCCATAGGTCGCATCACACTGACCTAGGGATCCCAAAGCCGAAACAATTTATAACCAGTTACTGTAGCCGTAAATGGAAATCGTGTCAGTTTCAAGGGATCTAGAATTTGATAAAACACAATGTAGGCATCTTCCCTTTCTTCAGCAGATACCCAATGGGAGAGTCAGATCTCAATGCACAACTTTGTTTTTCTATTGACTATTTATCACAGGGCTTAGTCACATTTATCAGAGAAAAGGGGTCATGACTATCCCTGCTCCTACACACAGCTTCCTCTTATCTCAAATCCTTTTAAAGTCAGAGCAATCAGTCACGGCAACTCATCATTATCTGCTTAATGATTTCCAGCTATTAAAACCTTTTCTCATAAAGTTGTTCAACCTTGTATTCCCGCAAAATTCCACCTTCGGAGTAAAGATTGACTCAATTAAGAATCCCCTTGGCTTCTAAATGACCTTCTGGTTACTGACTCTCTGAGGTCTGATTTTCTACTATATTCATTAGGAAAGTATTCAGCTGCAAGTAAAAGAGAACTTGATATTTGGCTTAAACACGTAGTTTCCTTATGTCACAAGAAGTTAGATAGTAGGTGGTTATTTCTCTTGGTTTAGTGGCTTGGTGATGCCCTTGTAGGCAAGGTTCTTTTTAGCTTCCTTTGCTTCGTGGATTGACTTTTTATCCCAAAGCTTGTTGCCTCCTGTTGCAAGATGGATGCTGAAGCACCAGATATATGCCTAAGTTGGAAGAAAAGAAGAGGGGTGGTAGATGGGCTGTGCCAGCTGTTTCTGTCCCTTATTATTAGGAAGGTAAACATTTCCCAGAGATCATCTCTCTCAGTAGACTTATGCTTATATCTTGTGGGTCTTTACTGGGTCATCTTTTAGCCTCTGCTAGCTGCTAGGAAGATTGTGAAAGCGAAGGATAAGCTTGTCATGTTTGGTTTTAGTTTAATCCATCTGGCACAGGGTGCGGTCATATCACGTCACTCCTCCTAAATGTCAGACCGTGTCCATGTCACTCTGAGTCAAAGCCGAAGTCTTCATAGCGGCCTGGAAAACCTGCGAGATCTGGCTCCTGTGGCATGTCTGGCCTCATCCCTTACCAGTCGCTCCCTCCCCCACTTCATTCCAGCCACACTGGCCTCCCAGGTCCCATTCCAGCCCTTTGCACTGGCTGTTCCCTCCACATGGGATGTTCCTCCCCCAGATTCCCACACAGTCACCTTACCTCCTTCATGTTTGTTTAAACGTTCCTTTCTCAACCAGGGCAACCCACAAGACCCCAGCCATACCTGAGCTGCCTTACCAGTGTATTAATTTCCTGTGACTGCAGTAAACAGAGTGCCATGAACAGGGTGGTTTAAAACAAGAGAAATTCATCGTCTCACAATTCTGGAGGCCAGAAGCCCAGAATCAAGGTGTTGTCAGGATTGTTTTCTTCTGAAAGCTGTGAGGAAGAACGAGTTCCTTGCCTCTCACCTGGCTTCTGGTGATTTCCAACAATCCTCGGCATTCCTCGGCTTGTAGATGCGTCACTCCCACCTCTGCCTCCATCCTCACGTGACCTGCTCCTGGTGTTTCTGGGTGTCTCGGTCTAAATTTTCCTCTTCTTATATGGGTACCAGTCACTGGATTAGGGCTCACTCCGATCCAGTGTGACCTTATCTTAACTTGGTTACGTCTGCAAAGACTCTTTTGCCATTGAGGTCACATTCTAAGATTCCAGGTAGGCATGAATTTGGGGGCGTAGTATTCAAACCAGTGCACCCAACTTTACTTTTCTTTCCTTCTAAAACCGCTATATACCTTCTAACTTTCTATAGATCTACTAAACTATTTCTCATTGTCTGCCTCCCCCTGTGAGGACAAAAGGCATTCCCTTTGTGGTGATTTATCCTTTGACATAGTAGGTGCATTGAGGGAGTGCATAAATAGGCATTGAGTGAATAAATTGCCACTCTGAACAAAATCAGGATTCCAGTAGCAAGAAAAAAACAGCAGAATGGAGAATTGAGCAGATTACTCTCAGCATCTGCTGTTGTCATTCCAGTTTTCAGGTCCTCTGGGAGCCCTGTCTCCCTTACTGTCATGTGTGTCTGCTATGGGTTGTGTGCTCCCCAAGAATTCACATGCTGAAGTCTTAACCCCCAGCACCTCAGAATGTGCTAGGATCTTTATAGCAGAAATCAAGTTAAAATGAGGTCATTGGGGTGGGTCCTAATCCAATATGGCTGATGTCCTTATAAAAAGGGAAAATTCGCACACAGATACACACGCAGGGAGAATGCCACGTGAACACGAGGTGGAGATCGGAGTGATATTTCCACAAGCCAAGGAACGCCAAAGATGGCCAGCAAAACCCCAGAAGCTAGGAGAGAGGCATTGGCCAGATTCTCCCTCAAAGCTCTCGGAAGGAACCAACCCTCCCTACACCTTGATCTCGGACTTCTAGACTCCAGCACTGTGGGATAATGCATGTCTGTGGATTAAACCATTCAACTTGTGGTAGTTTATTATGGCAATCCTAGCAAACTAATACAGCATCTATACAAAATACACTCACCTTTTAGGCAGGCCAAGAGGATTGCTTACTTTCATAGCTCCAAGCCCTCAACTGACTCCCACACCAAAAGGGACTCGGAGGTGAGAGGGAGGATGAGGTCATGGGTCCCAGCTGCCCGAGCATCTTCTCCACGCATCATGAGAACCAGGCATCAGCTTTTATCCTGTGCCCACATCCAGGAGGCCCTTATCTTTCGCTCCCCACCCCCACAGAAAGCGAGGCCCAGGAATTCATATGTTTGTTGTTGCTTGTGTTACTGAATATCCATGAAATGCAAAATGGCACCGTGACCTAATGAGGTATTAACCCTGCCTCATTACTACACATCAACCGTGAAAGCAGGCCCTTTTTGGCCAGGACTATTTCAAGGAGATTTAGGAAATATTTGAGGCTCCGGAAGAATGGCTGGAAATCAGGAACTCTTCAGATGGACCTCTCTGTGATCTCAGGGCAGGAGACGTGGACCAGGAGCCCCCTAATGCACCAGTGGATCCCCCTGCAGCTCTTCCTGCTCCTTCCTTCCACCCCCTGCTAAGACCTGCCCAACGCTGGAAAGAACAAGGACTCAGAGTCTACAGATCTGGGTTTACAGACCAGCTCTGTCACCAGGAAACCTGAGACAGACGGCTTTACCCTTCCGAGCCTCAGTTTCCACTTCTGTAGAATGGAAGTAATTATTGTAAATGCCTCACAGTGGTGTCAAAACGTGAGGAGGTGATATATATATAAGGCTCACGGAGGATGCTTGCTAACTTGGGGCTACTCTCGTGTTGCTTTCCTTCTTGTGATTTTTTGATAACATTGAAAGAAAACTTGGGCGGAGGAGGCTAATAATGGTCAGCCTGACCCAATTGAACACTTTGCTCCTCAGAGAGTGGAGAAATAGGAATGCATAATTCAAATAAGCACCATTTATTGCCTGCCTCCATTAAGCACTTTCTATATCTTATCTCAATATTTCTAGCAACAGCCCTCGGGGGCAGGCACTATTAGCCTCCCTGAGGAGGCAGAGGGTCAGAGAAGTTAAAAACCTTGCCGATGTCCAACAGCTGCTGGGAAGTGGCAAATCGGGGATTTGAACCTTGTTCATGTGACATCAGATGCCATGTCCGTCCTATGACACCAGCCCCAGACCCCCTGTTCTCTACGCACCTCTGTCTTTATCAGTTCTGGGGGTGAAAGGTCAGGGGTCCTGGTGTCCTAATCCAGACCTTGCTCTGGTTTTCCCATGAGGGCTTTGATCGCCTTGTGTGTCCACCGAGTCCTGGCTACAGTCGTTGGGAGGTCACCGTCCCCCACTACCTGGGGACTCCAGGGGCCAGGAGCTGTGTGGGCTGTGCCTGTAAAGCAGTTTGATGATGTGTTAAGTGTCACTGCTTAATGAGCTGCAGGACCAAACACTCAGGGTAGGGGTGAGGGAGGCCGACGCCGCCCCAGACACATGCTCCTGCCCAAGTTCAATCGTAAACGTCACAACCAAGGGTGGGTCTGGAGCCGCCCGCTCAGAGAACCCCGACTTCCGTTGCCCCACTGGCCTCTGACTAATTCACTCCCCACTCAACAGCTCGCCCGACTTCCTCTGCAGCCCTCCCGCCCCCTGCCCATCCTCAAGGTTGTCGCCATGGGAGGTCTCTTCTCACAACAGGGCAAAGCAATTAAGGCCAGACGGGGCGAATTAAACCAGAAAGAATGAGTTTCCTCCAGCGCCAGAGAAATATTTGGGGCCTTGCTGCAGAGGAGAAACCAGTAGGAGAGATGGACGGCAGCTGAGCGGGGAAGATGGAGATTGGTGGCACAGCATCAGGGAGCAGGAAGGAGAAAAGAGATGTACGCATGCAAGAAGTGCGTGACTTTCCCTGGGCTGTCTCTGGGCCAAACGTTAAAGTGGAACGAGTAAGTGGAGGGAGAACGGTAGAACCATTCATTCACTCACTCACCCATTCATTCATTCATCTGTAAGTCAAACTTCGACCTCGCTGTTTGGAATCCAAGGGCAGATTGGAGACCGTAATTAATTGATTAGAAGCAAGGGCTCTGGAATGAAGTGGACATGGCTGGTTCCATCATTCATTAGTGGGGTAACCCTGAGCAAGAGACCTGACCCCCTGAGCCTCAGGTTCTGTACCACGGAAATAAAATGCATTTGTTTTGCCAGGACTTTGGGGGAGAATTAAATGATATAATTTATATAAAGTAAACATTGCTTTGCACATAGTAGGTTTTCAAGAAAATTAGTACATCGTGTACAGGGTCCTTTATGAGTGTGTGTTGAATGAATAATTAACAGCTTACACTTATTTTTCTAAGTGTTTTGTGTACATTAACTTAGTTCTCAAAAATGCATGAGGAAGTCATCACGGCTGTCTTCCTTTCTTTTGAAATAGAAACCGAGGCACCTGAAGATGATGTTACCTTCCAAAGTCACACAGCTATTAAGTAGCAGAGGAGGAGTTTGAACCCCGGGAGTTTATCTTCAGAAACTATGTATCGAAAGGCCAAACTACACTGCCTTCTGGTGATGCTGGAAAAAGAAAAATAAAAGGAATGCTACCTTATGTGTTTAAGAATTGGGGATTGGGGCAGAGAGAGATCTCTTAAAAGAATTCTATTCAATGACTCCCCTGCCCGTGGCTGGGTGTGGACACACACACGCAAACACACGCTTGTGTGTGCACGCTTTTGCCTCTGCTGACCTCCAGCTGCTGCCCTCTGCATGCCCCACAGCAGTGGCTATTTCCTGAGAACGGGTGGATGGAGTTGCTGTGTGGATGCCTAAAGCAAAGGCTGCTGACCCCTGTAACCCCAATTCCATCCCACACTGCCCTCCTCCTCCCCACTTCCCCCCTTCCTTCCCTCCCTCCAGGGCCTGGTGCAAACACAGCATCCAATTTGTTACCTACACAGGAAGGTCAGGGCCCTATTGGCCCCTGCGCTTTTCTCAGCGTGGGTCACTTGGCTGGTGCTTGCTTGCTTTTCTCTCTGTTCTTTGAAAGGGTGAATGGGAGATGGAGGGGGAATTGGGACCAGACAGTGACCTCTGCCTATAAGAAATTCATCAGTGAGGGTGCTCTTCTGGGGTCCCGAATAGCTGTCAAAGTTGTCTAGGCATGACTATAGTGGGAGGATTTTGATGGAGAACTTGGGGTCCATCATGGACTGCAAGACAGACAACTTGCACCTCCTAAGCTAATTGGGGTTTGCAGACAAAACACTACGTGATATCGTGTGTGTGCACTGTATGTGTGTCCGTGTGTGTGTGTGTGTGTGTACGTGCTCCTATTGGCACTTTTCTGGCCAGAGCTTTCATAGGTGTCATCAGAATTTCAAGCACCTCTTGGCTTTCTACTTCTTGAAGTCTTTCAGAGATCCAGGCTGATACAGGGTTTCTCTTGACGTGTGCTTCCATGGTCACCACGGCAGGGGGAAATGAAGATGGTGAATCACTTATCATGGCTCTTAAAGCTGCTGCCTCAAGTGACACACGTCCATTCTGCTCATACTTCATTGGCTGAAGCAAATCACACGGCCATGCCAAACTGCAAAAGGGACAGAGAAGTACAATTCTTCCAAGTGCCCGGAAAGCAGAGAACTAGAAATATCTGATGGGTCGCACTATTGGTTACTGCACCAAGGGAATCCAGCAATTTAAGAGAATCTTTGAATAAAAATATGAGCTAGAATACATTGATAGCCTAACGCTGTAACTCCACTTACATTGTCTAACTTAATATGCCCTCTGCAAGATAGATGTGAATATACCCATTTCACAGAGTGGAAAACTGAAGATTGGAAAGACCATACAAATGCGCAAGTTCACCTGGCCAGTGAGTGATGGTTTTAACTTTGCACTTGGCTCGCTCTCTCTTTCCAGTGTCCATACTCTTAACCACCATGTTGTTGTCCTTGTTTTTTAAAATCTATTCCACGCTTTCTTTCAGAAGCAACATGTATTTCCAAGGCACCAGGTAAAGTACTATTAAGAAGGATGACTCTTTGGGAATTCACTGTGTGGCCATTAAAATGTTCATCATCTGTCTTTCATCAGACGAAAATTTCCATATCAGGCTTTCTTTAAAGCAGGGCACTCAGCAGCAAAACCAGTGAGCCAATATTAACACACCACAGGATTTAGCTTTCTCAGGGATTAAGTGTGGTGTGCAGAAGCTTATCAACTTTCTTTAGAGAGAGCCTGGTATAATCTTGCTGTCGAAAAAAGCTTCTGTTTATCCCAACCTTCACTGAAGTGCTTCTTTATAATTTTAAGAGCCATTTTTAATAGTCTATATTATTTTTTAGTGAATATTTACTCCCCACCCTCTTTCCCTCTGAGCAGAGAATGTTTTCCCCATGCTGTTGAGTTTGGACTAGGTTACGGGACATACTGTGGTCAAGGCAGTGTTAGGAAGCATGATATAAGCAGAGTTCTTAAACATGCTTGCATGTTCTGGCTTGACTCTTGAGCTCTCTTAATCCACCATGAGAAAGTCATCACCCAGGTAGTCACTGCGTTTTTATCCAAGACTCCAGAACAAACACGTGTGGAGCAGACATGGAGTCATGCAGCCAAGCCAAGCCTACCTAGGTCAGCAGAACCGCAGTCGATGGCAGATCCTTGAGTGTAAGAATAAATTCCTGTTGCTGTAAGCCACTGGATTGTGGAGTGGTTTGTTATGCAGCATCACCATGGCAATAGCTGACTAATACACCATTTATTTTGCATGCTGGTGGGAGATGAAAGCTAGCCACTGGGACATTTCAAGGGTTGTTTATTCAGGCCTATTTAATCTGGAGAGGTGGGGTAGATCTCCAGAGACTTCAAGTGGAATAATGAACTCTTGTCATTGAAAGGCATAGAACTGGGAAATAGGAACACTTGAGTTCTAATCTCAGTTTTGACTCACACATGCTATTTGAAGGTGGATAGGTCATTTCTCTTCCCTGGCTTTTTGTTTTATTTTATGTAAAGGGGCTTCTCTAGGTCAGAATGGCAAATAGGTCAAAGTGATCCACTGAGATTTATTAGTGATGGTTGTCTTGAGCATTCTCACAAATTTAGAAGATGCTTCCCGGCCTGGAACAAATGTTCTGTGATTGATTATTGATGTCTGCCATGGGAACAGATTTTTTGTGTGTGTCCATTCCTTCCCAAAGCATCCATCTGAGACTCTAGGAGACTAAGAAGCCAGTCTGTTGTCCTTGTGCCTTGACAAAGATTGAATCAGAGAGAAATCCGATCTCCTGTGAAAGAACAGGAAAGAACAGGAGGCACCAGAGTTCACAGACCATGTGAGGTTAGGGTGACTATTTTGTAAAATTCCTTGCATTTCCTCAGCAGAGGGTCTGTGGAGAGTCACAGCTGTGACAGTGAAGTTGGCTGGCTGCTTGGAGCACACACCCCTTTGCCCACCAAATGGTGGGGAAGCTAAGCTGACAAAATCTGGGGCTTTAAGAATTAAAGCTGATCAGGAGCGTTCAAAAGGAGTGGGGAGGGCTGGCAGCTTTGGTCCCTTTAAGAGCAGGTGCAAGTCCTCATAATGGGGTGACAGGTACCATTTGGTCCAGGAAACCAAATTGCCAAATCTATGGCCAATCTGAGTTGAGCAAGAATCAAAGTGGAGGCATCCAGCTGTCCATTGGTCCATGCATTGTTCTTTGGGAAATTTAATTGGTGGCCCCCAGGAGCTGATTTTGAAAGTATCCCCTCCTTTTAAAAAAATGCTTCCACCTGGCATGAGAGCTCTTTCTACAGCCTTTGGGTTAATCACCAAGCTTCATACTTTAGAGCAGTTTAGAGAACACAGATTCAACGATTAGTCTGCACACAGGGCAAGTGTTGAAATGCAAGAGCATCTTCTAGCAAGAGTGAGAAAAGATCAGTCAGAAGTTTGCTATAGTGAGGAAATGCTGGTTGGTCCTACCCCCTCAGAACCAGGTTCGGCCACCTGCTTGCTCACTGTCCTTGATGGTCTGGCCACACTGATGTCTGCTAGGTCAGTGGCCTGTCACTCTCCAGGCATTCAGTCTGCCGTGTTTTCTCTTGTGGATCCAGATCTATCAGGATGCCTAGCTCAAGGATGGATAGTAATCATCTGCTGGTGGAGTGAGTGCCTGCCATGGCAGGTGTGCATAGAAGCTTGTGCATGTCAGGGAATAGCATTAAGCAGAAAGGAGAAATTAAAAGGCCCCTATGCAAACTTTGCGACTGAGATTTGGCTCAATTTGATAAATATTAATTATAGTTAAAGTTTTCTGAGTGCTTACTGTGTACCAGATGCTGTTCGAAGCCCTCCTATGATAATCTCCTTTAATGCTCATATCAAGATCTGTGAGTTGGGCGCTCTTGGCATTCATATCTGGTAATATACTGAGACACCAGGAAGTTAAGTAGCACGTCCAAGGTCACTTAGCTCGTAAGAGCTAGGGCCAGGATCAGAACCCAGGAAATCAGACTGTGTATCTCACTGTTAGGCATGGTATTGTGTAAGCTGGGAGTTCCCAGAATCCTTTAGAGGGCTGGTTAGAACACAGATGGCTGGACCCCACCTGGAGAGTTTCTGATTTAGTCCATCTGGAACGGGTCCCAGGAATTTGCATTTTTTACAAATTCCAGGCGATGCTGCTGGATCAGGGGTCACACTTCGGGAGCCATTGATTTAGGGTGATGCTAAATGTTGGTGGCTTAACACAATGTAAGCTTATATTCTGCTCGCACAACAGATGTGAACATCCCTGGTTAGTGCGTAATTTGCCTTCAAGTGGGGACTCAGGCATCCAGATTGCTTCCGTCTTGTGACTTTGCTTCCCGCTAGGCTCAGCTGGTGGAGCGAAACCACAGGAAGGAGAAAGCTTCTTAAAAGACGTGGTCCAGAAGCAGCATATACCACGTCTGCCCACATTTCATTGACAAGAACTAGTCACATGGCCACCACCCGGGAAGAGGTTTGCTGGGAAATGTAGTCTTTGTCCAGGGAATGGCTTCCTGCCCACAGCTTTATGCTATGGTAGAGGGGCATGCATTCTGGTAGATAGCTAGCAGCCTCCACCAGAGATAATATGGCATACTGCCTCTGTGTCTAGATTTTCTGGCACCAGCTATTGGGAGCTCACACAATTGCTTTTCCAGCTTAGAAAAGTGATATAATTTTGTTATTTGGACTAAAACAATAGGCTGAATACTTCTCACTTGTGCTTCTGGCTCCCAGAATATCACAGCCAAATATAGGACTTAGATGAATGCCAAAAGCAGAGATCCATGAAAATATGAACAATGCGTGTGAGCTTTGTGTGTATGTATTTTTTTCTGGACAGAGGGTCCATAGTATCCATCAGATTTTCAAAAGGATGATGGAGACCCAAGAAACATGGAGAATCATACTTCTAAGGGAACACTGAGTTTTTCCTGGTAACTCAGTCACATTATTTCATCACTGTATACTACCTCTCTCTTAATTTCTTCCTAACAGATATGAGTAACTGATATATTTTGTCTCTTATCTGCTTCCCTCAGTTGAATGTCAGCTGCATTGTCTGTCCTGCTCATAGCTGTATCCTCAATAACCAGGACAGTATCTAGCTCATTGTAAATGCTCTGTAAGCAATCAATGAACAGATTGATGGAGTAACAAATATGGATTAAAACATTCTAGTTTATGTTTTGGGTTGCTTGCACCCAAGATTTTTTTCCAGCAATTGAGATGTAATTGTCGTATAAATATTGTGTAAGCTTAAAGTGTGCAATGTATTGAATTGATACACTTTTATATTGCAATACGATTACCACTGTCAGCTAACACCTCCATCCCGTCACATAATCACCATTTCTTTTTTGTGGTGAGAACACTTTAAGATGTACTTTTTTACCAACTTTTGAGAGTATAATGCAGTATTAGTAGCTGTATAATCACCATGCTGTACATCGGGTCCCCAGAACTTGTTAATCTTATCACTGGATGTTTATACCCTTTGACCGGTCTCTCCCCGTTTCCCACACGCAAGTCCCTGGTAGCCACTACTCTACTGTCTGCTTCTCTGAGTTCGGCTTTTTTAGATTCCATGTATAAATGAGATCACATAGTATTTGTTTTTCTCTGTCTGCCTTATTTCACTTAGCATAATGCCCTCAAGTTTCATCCAGGTTCTTACAAATGACACACACACCATATATACACAAACAGATCAGAATAAAATAGACCAAAATAACTGTCTTTAAAGGATGTAATTAGGGTTGACTTTAATTTTTTCTTTAGTCTATTCTTTAAAATGCCAAATTTTCTATAATAAACCAACACTACTATTTATGGGCAGGCTAAACAAGATGTGCTATCTTAAAATGATTGTCAAATATGCACTAATTCTGAGTTGTCTGAAAAGTATTTTCTAGAGAGAAAGGTAGAACCACCAGCAAGGACTTATGGAATATGAAGAGAAAAAAAAACGTGTACTGGTATATATTGGGTATTCAAAATAATCAAGTATCTTGTGACACATAGAAATAATTCTGATTTATAATTTTATAAATGGACATAGACATACAAAAATAATTTTGATTACATGGTGTAATTATAAATGCAGATTTTGGTAGACTGAAATTGATCAACATTATCTAGATTGACAATAAGCCCGTAATGTAGCATAATGGATTTTGAAAATGCGGCATAAATCTGTTTTAAAAAATATCTAGGCAGCCCAGCATCAAGACACATTAAAAACTGCCACGAGTTCCTGACCTGTGACTTCTGCATCAGCACCTTTCAGACTCAGCAAGTGCAGGAACTTACAGAGCAAATGCCTCGTCGTGGTCCAGAAGATAAGCTCTTAGGTGGTTCCTAAAGCAAAGTTCTATTCAAGTTGAGTGAGTGGGATCATTTTCTCTGTTTGAAACAAGAAAGAAGATGGAGATGTTTAGCTAGACTCTTTCTCCCCAAATGTAAAGCCATTTCTTGGAACAGGAACAAAAGGCATGAGTTAAAGGAAGGTTTTTGTAAGCAAAGGCAGACAGATGGAGCTACTGATGGACAGACAGACTTCAGATATAATAATTAGCCAGAGCCATACATTCTAGCAATTCTGAAGCTTTGTCCCTCTGAAAAGTGGGGCTGCTTTTTGAGGCTAACACAGATAAAAGGCATGGATTAATCCCTGAATTGAAGGTTCAAGAAATAATGAAGTCAATGAAGGAGGGTTTGGGGTGCATTATTATTTAGCTCCCTGGCCCGCTACTCTTTTTAAAAACCAACTTGGTATTTTGTTGAGTTAGTCCCACCACTATTCTCCTGCTCCCAGTATCTGAAAGCTGATAAAAACCAAAAATAGATGTAGAAACTATAAAGTAATTTCAGTTCTCCATTCATGCCTTCTGAATGTATACAGCATACATCTATTGTGTTTCAGGCCCAGATAAAGAAAACTCAAATTATACTTAATGTGCCATTCAGTTTTAACATTTTCAAGATCTCACTAGAAGTGGGACTTATAAGAATCATTCAAGAGTAGATAAAACAAAAACATAAGAAAAATGTCAGCAGAACCAAAGATAACTTAAAGATTCTATACAGGCGTAGTTAGCATGTTCAATTCAATTCAATTCAATTCAATTCATGGAAATAAAGTTGGAAGTGTCCTTAAAGTTAACCAAGTCCAATCTTTAATCTAGTAAGTACTTGTCAAGGAGTCCTACCATATAAACTTTTGGTTCTGTAATTGGTGTTTGGGGAAGTTAGGAATAGGAGAGGATCTTTGGTAAATATTTTCTGGATTGAGTGAATGAATGAATGAACAACAAAGGAATAAACACTGTTGAAAAAGCCAGATCTCCTTAGTGAAGGGTGCAGACACATGACAACCCGTGATGTGGAAATGATCTAATAATAACAAACAACAAACATTAATGAGTGCTCAGTATGTGCTAAGTATTGCTCTCATGCTTTACATGAGCTAACTTATCTCATTCTCATCTAACAGATGTATAAAGTAGATACTATTATGATCACATCCCCATTTATTGTTCAAGAAAGTGACACGCAGAAGGATGAGGTAAATTTCCTAAAGTCACAAAGTTAAACGTGGCAGAGTTCAAAACCATGCAGAGTGTTGCCACAACCCCCAGTCTTACCTATTATCCTCTGCTTCCTCTCAATTCTTAGAAGAACCATATGAAGTAGGATTTGACAGAACAAAAAACTAAGGCTCAGAGAAGTGATAGAGATGGAATTTGAGCCCAGGACTAAACTCTCTCTCTTCAGTAAGGCGATCTTCATATGCAAAGTCATCATCCTTTACGAACTTTTGGTAGCCAATCTAAAATGGTCCCTTTAGAAGAACTTTGTGCAAGAGATCACTGTCATCATTGGTGTGCTTTGCGTTCTTCCTGCTAGAAATCCACAGCACACCTGAATTCATCTAGAACCATGGACAGCACCCAGGTTTTAGGAATATCTTCTCCAGGCTTCAGACATAAGGTGCTGGAGATTCTTTCCAACATAAACCAAACCAATGATCACATAGCAGACTTGGTTGGCGAGAAAACAAGTTGGTCCACCTGGATTTTTATGCTGAAGTGACTACTTTATATCATTAACCATAGAGTCCTTGACATTGACTTGGTTTGCCAATCTCATCACCAGACATCATCTGGAAAATCATTGGCTTTTTCCAGGTAACTGGGTATTTTCAGTTTGCTAGAACCACACTGGAAGATAAACTCAATATATAATTCTGGTCTCCCAAATAATTCTTTCACTGATGCCCTAAGACGTCTACCAGGAGGAGTCTTAATCTAGGAAATCTCTTTCAAAATGCACAAATGCTTGGGAGAAGCAATATATTTAGCCAACCCTTACACCTTAACGTTCCTTCGTGAAAGGAGAGATAGGTCAACATGAACCCATACTCTTCACGTGGATGAGGGAGAAACAGAAGGAACTCAGGGAAAACCCACATATTCTATTTTAAATCTGACCTAGGAAGAGTCCTGAATAGGCTCTTTGGGTTTCTCCTCCCAGAAAGCACTTTGACATTCATTAATTTATCTTTCTTTTTTTTTTTTTAAAGCAATTCTCTCTCTCTTTTTTTTTTTTAAAGATTGGCACCTGGGCTAACAACTGTTGGCAATCTTTTTTTTTTTTCTGCTTTATCTCCCCAAACTCCCCCTGTACACAGTTGTATATCTTAGTTGCAGGTCCTTCTAGTTGTGGGATGCGGGACGCCGCCTCAATGTGGCCTGATGAGCTGTGCCATGTCCGCACCCAGGATCTGAACCCTGGGCCACTGCAGCGGAGTGTGCGAACTTAACCACTCGGCCACGGAGCCGGCCCTAATTTATTATCTTAATTGATTATTTATTTAACTTTAGTGAGAAGTCTCTGAAACTCATCTGTCATTCTTTATTCTTACAGTACGGTAAATGTCCTTAATATAAACTATCTTGTGACTTTTTATTGTTATATACCCTTCTTTCTTTTTTGAGCTTTCACCCATCCATCTGTCCGTCCATCCACCCATTCATCCATCTATATACCCATTCTTCCCCTAATCTCATCCCATTAACACTTCAGACAAAATCATCAGACAAATTCACCAGAAGAGGTGACAATTGATAAGGATTTCCAATCCATCCTTCTTTCATTTATCCTAATTTTCCTTCGTCTGCCATCTCTCCCTGTGCTACCCTCCATCTCTTCTTCTTCCCTCAGGAGAGTTCCAGAAACGAAAATGAGATGGCTTCTAGGCACCGGAGAGGGGAGTAAATTGCTTGGTGACAGCTTGGGTCCATGGACAGATGAAAACCTTAGCCTTAAGCGAAGTTCAGGCAAGCAAAGGAGTGAGCTGATGGACAGTCTGACTTGTCAAGGGTGAAATCAATTAAAGTACATCAAATCCAGAATTCATGCTTTCTCAGAGTGACAAATCTATGCTGGAAACTGAGAAAGACGAAGGGAGAAAAATGTCTTTGACCTCTTGGAGACCGGCTGTTCCTTCTGTCAGGGGAGCCAGGCCTGGAGTGAGATGCGTTCATGATGAATTATAACTGCCAGCCAGCCACCTTAAAAAAGAACGGGGTGAAAAGGTTACCAGAGAGACCCAAAATGTGAGGAATTCAACCAAACATCAAACTAAATCAACTCGAGGCCAGGAGTATTTGAGCCACGCCTGTTCAGAACTGCTAAGGATAAGCTCAGTTTGTTAGACCAACTCTTTTAGGCACAGAATGCCCCACACTTAAAACCGCACACACATTATTTACCAAGACCTGGGAAGGTAATCAGAAGAGAAGAGTTCCGCGATTGTCGATCTAACATCAGAAATCTGGAGGCATAACATTTCTGGGCAATGCTGTCTAATAGAACTTTCTGCAATGATGAAAATGTTCTATAGCTGGGCTGTCCAATATGGTAGACATTAGTCACATGTGACTACTGAGCACTTGAAATGTGGCTAGTGCACATAAGGAGCTAAGTGTTTATTTTTTAATTTTTATTATTTTAAATTTAAATGGTCAGGTGTGGCTAGGAACTACTGTATCAGACAGTGAAGCTCCAGGACGAAGGATGTTTTTGCCTGCAATGATATCAAATACGTAAGCAACAAATATATAAATATATATATGCATGAAATTCCTGTAGCATAAAATTAACCATTTAAGTGCGCACATTCTGCTTCTCAGTGGCCCGGGGTTCACCAGTTCAGATCCTGGGTGCGGACATGGCACCACTTGCCAAACAGCCATGCTGTGGTAGGCATCCCACGTATAAAATAGAGGAAGACGGGCATTGATGTTAGCTCCGGGCCAGTCTTCCTCAGCAAAAAGAGGAAGATTGGCAGTAGTTAGCTCAGGGCTAATCTTCCTCAAAAAAACCCCACAAAAAACAAGCAGTCCACCTACAAAGCCCATCACTGCGTCATACTGAGTTCCTTTGCTTTCCCAAATTATGGAAGAAGAAACTGAAGTTAGGAAAGATGAAGTAAACTTTTCAGTTAGTAAGTAGCAAAACCAAGACCCAAACTCAGAACTACATGATCAAAAAAGCCCAGTGAGTAACTGAATTATTTCATAACTGCTTGGGTTTTTGCAAAGTTCTTGGCAGAAACTCTCTTGGCAGTTACTCTCACTTGCAATACTTGATGGTAAATTTGATTCTCTCCTTAGAATATAGAGGTTAATTTCTCCTTAATTTATGAAAGATGGTTTTTATGGATATAGAATTCTTGTCATTGCCTTCTGGCCTGCCTGGTTTCTGATGAGAAATTGAGTGTTAATCTTACTGAGGATCTCTCATAGTCATTTTTCTCCTGGTGCTTTCAAGATTATCTCTGTCTTTGGCTTTTGGTAGTTTGATGACAGTATGTCTAGGCGTGACTCTCTTTGCATTTATTCTTCTTGATATTCATTAAGTTTCTTGGGTGTGTAGTTTCTTGTCTTCAATCAAATTTGGGAAGTTTGGGGCCATACTTTTTCAAATATTCTTCCTGCCCTTTCATTCTTTCCTCTTCCTTTTGGGACTCCCATTATACTTCTGTTGGTATACTTGATGGTGTTCCACAGGTCTCAGGCTCTGTTCATTTCCCATTCTTTTTTCCTTTGTGCACCTCAAATTGGATAATTTCAATTGTCTTATTTTCAAGTTCACTGGTTCTTCATTCTGACTGCTCAAATCTGCTATTGAAACCCTGTAGTAAATTTTTGATTTCATTGTTTTACTTTTAAACTCTAGAATTTTTTTTTTTTGGTTCTTATTCATAATTTTGATCTCCTTATTGATATTCTCTATTTGTTTAGACATCCTTCTCTTGGTTTCCAGTAGTTCTCTGCCCCTGTTCTTCTGTAGAGTGTCTGTGTGTTGGGGCACACTTTCAGAGTGTAGCTAGGTGATTTATAACTTTGCCTTAGCTTTCACTTCCTGTTTGTACCAAGCCTAGATAGCTGCTGGAGGTAAACGTTTATAATCTTCTGGGGGCTCTCTGATCATTCATCCTGCCCTGGCTATGTACTTGGCTTTCCAAATTTTCCACTATATGTGTTGGAGTGTGCTAAAGTCTAAGGGGTTTCAAGAGATGCAAGATTTTCATTGCTAAAATCAGTCTCAGGCTAACCAGGATAGTTGGTCATCTTATCTCCATCCTTCAAATTTCTCACCCCACCTACCAAAGCACGTGCACACGCGTGCACACACACAAACACACTCTCACCATTACCATGTGTTCCTTTTGGTCTAAGAAGTTCATCAAGCTGATTAGATTTTTGGATAGACATAATCCACTTAGGCTCTGAGTGAGGTCTGAATGAAGACCTTCAGTGCATGTTCTTCCTGACTATTCTTTCGCCTGCGTGAAGGTAGGCTAGCCAACTTCAGCCTCCTGATTGCGTTTTAGACGTTTGTGTGGGTTGGCTAAGAGACCCTTCCGCATTACGCCAGTGAAAAGGACATAATAGTGTAAATAATTTGCATGTATTTTTCACAGAAATACAGAAACTAAATTATTTTATTTTCCTATTAGAATTTAATTTTCTTTTCTTTTCCTAAAGATCAGCTATTCACCTATTCTCACTCCAACATTGTTGACTCTAGAACATCCTGGATAAATGAACTGTGACCCTAGACAAGTGACTTTCCATGGGAAGAGGGAGGCAATCTTCCCCCCAGGGGATATTTGGCATTTTTTATTATCATGGCTAAGGGGAGGTCACCACGTCACCCGGTGGCAAGGGAGCAGGGATGCCGCTCAACATCCTGCAATGCACGGGACAGCACCCACCACAAAGAATCATGTAGCCCAAATGTCAACAGCGCCGAGATTGAGAAACTCTGCTTTAGAAGAGTGAATTACCTGTGACTGAAGTGAAGTCAGCAAGACAGTTAGAACAGACTTAAAAATATCCATGGAAATATTTTCCCAAGTTTTTTTTTTTTTTTTTTAAGCTAGTTCAATATGAGGCGACCTCTCTATTCAAATATGCTCTGGCATGCAGTAAAAGCTACATTCTTGCACTTTGGAAACTCAAGTCTGAGATACAGCGAAACCCAAACCACTCGCCACTTCTCCTTTCCTCTCTCGCCAGAACATTTTGGTGCAGCAGAAGAGTGGGAGGCATATGCCGTATGTTTTCCATTCATTTATGCTGAAATCGTCTAAATGTTTCTTTTTTTATGAGCCGTTTGATGTCCAAAAAGCTTTTTGAATTGTCTTTATAACCCTTTAAAAACTCGTTCCTCTTCGAAACAGGAAGCCACTTTGTCAACAGGGTAAACGCAGCCAAACCTTGGAAGACGGAGAAGAGACACGACCCCCTCGGGAGCCTCTGCCCAGGGGGACGCTTCCACCGTCACGGAGGGGACCTCCGTGTGGCATGCTGGTCAGAGGGGGTGACGTGACCAAATTGGAAAGCGGGGGCCTGTTGCTAATGGAGCAGCTGTAAATGGGCCAGTTCCTGTGATTGGTAATGCTCTTTGCGGCTCTATCACAGTACAGCAGAAGGGGTGGTAGGCTGATTCTGGACCCATCCCTCCGTCTCTCCTCGAGGGGCTCACCCTCCATGGTCTCCTTTTCCTCCCATGTAGAAGGTAGGGGATGGGCCAGGTGATTTCCGAAGGTCTTTTCCTCTCTTTTGAGCTACACCTTTCTACAGATCTCAGAGGCCTGTTTCAGACACAGCAAATGCATGACACACTGGATGTCATGCTTCCATTTTGCACCCATGACAGACATCACTAGCTGATAATGATAGCCTTTCCACTGACCTCAGATATAAATTCAGAATCCCCTTCAACAGAGTTCTCCAAAGCAGCTACTTCCAATGGTTTAGGGTTGATGCACGCATGCACCAACACACACACACACACACACACACACAAATGGGCCAATGGGTCAGCTCTGGCTCAAGAAATGATAGAAGGTGTAACATCAGTTCCTCTAGAGCAGGGAATTTAACCAAGACCCAACTGCGAAGGAGGCACAGTGAAAAAATAAAATAAAATCCAAAGTAAAATCAAATCAATAAAGTCAAATGAAATAAAATGAAAACTAGAGCTGAGTGTCACTTGCTGTGTGACCTAACGCAGGTGACTAGCTTCTCTGAGTCTTTGTTTTATGACCCATTAAAGGGCACAATGAGGCCTGCCCTCCCATTTTAGTTGCTTTCTTCGCCTTCCTTCTGTTTTTGTTTTGTTTTTTCTAGTTGACAAAGTACATTAACATTTATTGTGATAATAATATCCTCTATCCTTAATGCCAAGGCACTTTTCATATTCTATTACTTTTCATATTCTATTGTTTCCAAAATCAAGACATATTACAATCATTGTACACAGATAAAATGGCCAAGTCTCCTATTTTCCTGAATTAAACAAAAGCAGTTTTTAAAACCATGAAGTCTTGGAAGAAAACAAAGAGTGAGAATAGTTTCCATTTGCTTAATAAATAAAATATTCCTGACAGTGTCCTAAGTTTTCACATGGCCCACAAAGCAAGTGTTATTAACATTATACATATTAATATCTAAACATTTGCCTCAGTGAGATGCAGAAATGGAGACTCTGGGAGGTTCTCTTTCTCAAGGTCACAAGGTAGGTCAAGGACAAAGTTGGGATTTGAACCATGGTCCTCTAAGACCAGACTCACTCTCTTAACCGACTTTCTCATCTTGGCCTCACACGACCCTGTGGGGGACACAGGGCAGGTGTCGCTCTGTTCCTTTCCAGGTGCAAACCTGGAGACCTTGACCGCAAAGTGACTTTGGTCTGGAGTCACGTCGAGAAAATATTACGGATCCTGGGACTCTAAGCTGAAAGGGAAAAATTATCACGGCGTTCTGTAACTTATGGACGTTAATCTCCCATTGATTGTTAGCTCTGGGACAGAGACCTTGCTAGAGGGCTGCTGCATCCTCCTGAAGTTTTAAGAGGCCCAAGGGAACTGGGGAGGAAAGACACTGCAAATCGTTAGAAAGTTGAAAAAGATGTATGTTCCCTGGGAGACTTCAACAGATGGTCTGCGACATTTGTTCATTCACTCAGTAGGCAGTTAGCGGAGGTCTTCTGAATGTCTAGTCGGGTTCAAGACACTTGGGTGAGTCCCGGATTGGTGGGTGGGGGTGGCGGGTGGATAGTGTGTGTACTTACAAAGCAGAAGTCACTTGAGAGGCAATGAAGCAAATTGGAAAGGCACCAGCTTGAGGATCAGCCTCCTTTCGAGTTAAAGGCTGGTTCTGCCCCTCTGTAGCTGTGTGATCATAGGCATGTGACTTCACCTCTCTGAGACTTAATTTTCTTATTTATAAGATGGGAATAGTGATAGAAAGTTGCCCGCGGGGTGGCTGTGTGGCTTACTTAGGTTCACGTGTGTAAGATGCTTAGTGTATTGCCTGGCACACAATAAGCACTCCACAAATGAAAGCTGAAACCACTTATTCATTCAGAAAATATTTCCTGAGCACCTACTGTGTACCAAGCACAGTTCTCAGCACTGGACGTCAATGTCAGTTGTTATTATAGTCTCATAGTGTCCTGCAGACCTCATCTCCTTGGACTTCCCTGAGGCATCCTAAGACTTGAGTTGGTTCTCAGTCCAGGGCGTGTGTGATGAAGTTACTGAGCAGAAGCATCTTGGACTCGAATTCTCCCCGAGGTGGAGAAGGCAGCTCCATTACTGATGGGCAAATGGGTCTTGTGGATCCCTATAAAGGAGAAAGGAGGTGAAGCACATCTCTTCCTATTTCAAAGAAGCGGCAGGAGGCTGTGTGGGAGAAGGGCATGGCCTGGGGGAGGGGGTCCTTCAACCCACCTCCTGTTCTGGTTTTCCCTGCTTAGTCTTCCCCATCTGCACCTGGCACCATCTCGATGAAGAGTATTCTCACCTTGAACCTGGACTCACTCCCTTCTGACCAACGATGGTGATGATGATGATGTTGATGTTGTTGGAGACGATGATAATGATGCTGATGAGGACAAGGTTCTAGATGATGAGGATGATGACATTGATGCTGTTTAGAAGATGATGGCCATGATGAAGATGATCAATTCTCACAGGCTGGGCGCCCATTGATGCTGTTTTATATACATTCTCCCTAAACCTTGCGATAACTGTAAAATGGACCTTATTATTGCATTTGATAATATAGGAATATGAGGCTAAGAAAGGAGATGTGAGTGTCCCAAGGCCACACCACTAGGAAGGGACAGAGCTGGTTGCAAACCTAAGAGACCAACTTCAAGCCACTAATTTTGCCAGTAAAATTATCACATTGAGTGCCTAGTATTTGTCAGATGCTCTTTTAATAGCTTTACACGTTTTATCTCACTTAACTCCCGCTACCCTGTGAGGTAGGTACTAACTTCATTTCTGTTTTACAGACTCAGAAAGAGAGGCACAAAGCTTATGTGACATGGCCGTGGACAGACAGTTGGTTGTGGCTCTGAGCTACGTACATAAGCCATCTGACTGCAGAGCTTGCCTTTTTCTTATTTATATTTAAATCTGTTATTGTGGAAGTTCTAATTTTTCACGGACGTATAATGTATGCACAGCAAAGTGTACACGTGTTAATGAGTTGCGATGAATTTTGATGCCTGTATACAGCACGGCTAGACGACCCTGAGCTATTAACTCACTCAGCCAGGCCGATCGAGTCCCCAGTTTGACGTTGTCAGAGTTATCTGATGCCACTTCACACTCCTGGATTTATCTTCCCCACATAGTCACGGTGTTAACACTAATGGCAAACCCCTGTGATATTTATCATGGTCCAGACACTGTCCTGAGCACCTCACATATGTTAACTCATGTTAGCCCTATGAGGTTGGTACTATTCCTACGATCATTCCCGTTTTCCAGATGTGTGTGACAACTGAAACACAGAGAAGTTAAGTGACCTGTCTAAGGTGGCACAGCTGAGGAGTCACAGTGCTGTGAATGAAACCTGGACAGTTTGGCTCTAGAGTCCTTCGCATGCTCCATTCCCTTAAAAGCACACGTTATTCCATTATCTCTACAAAGAAAGTGCAATTATCCACCGGAGTTTACAGTTAAGGAAACCAAGTCTCAGCAGGGTTAAAATAACTCGCTTAAATATCTCTACTAGAAGCCACAAAGTGAGGACTACTGATTTCCAAATCCATAGTTTCATCACTGTCCTAAGGGGAGGCTAAAACATTTTTGCTTTGGGATTGGAATTACTGATGGACCTGCATATCCCGTTCCAGGAATCCTGGGTTTATGGAAAGCAGGAGCCCTGTCTTGTTGGTCTTTCGTCATCTGCTGCCCCAGGTCCTGACCCCACACTCTGGCGGAGCCCGTGAGAGGAAGGAAGGCTCTGGGTGAAACGTGCTTGCGTGGGGATGGCAGAGACTCCAGCCCCACCTTGACGAGGCTGTGACCAAAGACAGGCTCGTCTCTCCGACTCACCTCCGTATCCCCCTCAAGCTCCTGGGTCCTCATCTTCCTAGCTCTTCCCAGGAGGATACTAAATCTTGAGTTTCCCATTTTCCTCCAGCTCGAAAGGATATGAATTCCGTAAATCTTGGCCTGAGTGACCATCGGGATGCATGAAATATGACAGGAAGGAGGCCAGAGAGGCAGAGTTTATGCAGAGCGCAGCATCCAGTGGCGGGGATGGGCAGACTGGGGGCCCTTGGGGACCCCTCAGGCTGCAGAGAGAAGCCTCAGCAGTCCCCGGCTGTAGTCGGCGGTTATGGTCTCTGCCGTGCCAAGGTCCTAAGAACATTGTCACTGCACGGGGCAGAAGTGACACACCGCAGAAAATCGATGCAGCCCCTGTCCCGTTCCTCACTCTTGGCCCCTGACTCCAAAGAGCCAGGGAGAGAAAGAAGACCCATCCATTAGGGCTGACAGCGCAGCAGGAAGGACTTAGCTGTGATGAGAGGAAGGACTTCCTGCAAGGAAAGGTTATTAAGCCCGGGAATGAGTTATTGAGAGAGGTGGTGGAAGTGACTTCCTGACTTAGAGACCAAGATGGATAGTTATTGGTCTGCTAGAGTCGGCCCAGCCTGTCTGCACCGATCCTTGACCCCTTCGGGGGACCACGCATCAGCTGCGTCTGCCTCCGAGGTCATTTGCGGATGCTCGGCGATTATAAAACTCCCCACTGACAGCACGTTTCGTGTTTTCACTTCTCCTTTTTTTTTTTTTGACTGTAGAATTACTGTATGTTCTTTGTAAATTTTTTGAAAAATCCAAATAACCCAGATGAGAATAAATTCAAAAAAGAAAACTTCCCTCTTACTTCTTTCTGCAAATGCAACTTCCCTTTCTATACATAAATACTGTTCACATTAGGGGTAAATCTTAACAGACTTTTTGAATGTGCATTCACACACGCACATGCACACACAGCGGTCCTTGTACAATTCGTATTTTTAAACCTAGACGGGCGCATACTACACTCATTGTTCTGATATTTGCGTTTTTCCCTGTTAACATCACGGGCATCTTTCCACGTCAATACACGTATTTCATTTTCGTTTTTGAGACAGTAACTTCATATTCCATAATACGGATATACCATAATTCATTTAACCAATCCTCAATTGATTTATTTTTGGGTTGTTTTCCAAATTTTGTCAATGCAAAAATGCTGCGGTAAATCACTCGTGCGTATGTCTGCCCGTACGCAGAAGAGCGTGTCTTTAGAACAGATTTCTAGAAGTGAAACTGCCAGAGCAAAGAGAACTTTAGATGTTGCCGGGTAAGTGTAGCTGCTCTCTGAAAGGGTAGAGAAGACTTATTCCTGATTTTGGTAAAGGTGTGGAGAGAATGATTCAACCTTCACTAATGATTGTTATAAGCACTTTGAAATGTTTATCAATGGGTTATCCCACTTGGATTAATTTCTCCTATTTCTGATAAGATTGAGCATCTCTTCATCTTTATTAACTATTAATATATTTTACCCATTTGTTTCTATCAGATTTTTGTCTTTTTTAAATTTATTGGTAAGCCTTTCTACAGATCACGGCCTCTGTCCTTTTGACTATCTTACATGTTGCAAATCTTTTCACCTGAGCTATTTCTTTATTTTCCTTTGTATTCCTTTTATTAGCCCTTTTTTCTGCTTTAAAAACAATATTAAAATATGTCTTGTTGTCATATGTTAACAAATGCAATTTGTTCTCATTGTAGGAAAATGTAGAAAATAAAAATGAGCAAAAAAGGATAAAAGACTGTGAATGTACATAACACTGTTGAACTGTACCCTTAAAAATGGTTAAAATGGCAAATTTTATGTTATGTGTATTTTACCACAATTAAAAAAATGGACAAAAGAAAAAAGTAATAATTTCATCTCTCAGAGAAAACAGCTCTTTCCCCCAGACATGTCTTTTCTCTGCATTAATATGCTAAGTTTACTAATTTCTAATTGACTCATCTACTTAATATGTCACGACTAATTTTTAGCATAAAAAAGTCAACATGATTGTTGATGGCTACATGGTATTGTGTGGTAATAATAAAATTAATAATAGCAGCTTATCATTGAGGGTTTACTATATCAGGCATTGGAAAGGCTCTTTTTATGTATAATCTCATTTAATCCTTACAACCACCGTATGAGGTGTTTACTGTTATGATGCCGCTTTTGCAGATGAGGAAACTGAGGCTTCCAAAGGTAAAGTCACTTGCCCAAAGCCTCATAACTGGTTAGAGATGGGAGCTGAACTTGAATGCAACACCTAGGGACTTCACTATACTCTTCACATTGTCATTAGTGTCAGGGGCCGTGGGTACCCAACCCCTCTTCAATTCTTGGATATTTAGGCTGTTCCAGTGCTCCATCCATCCTGCCAATTGTAAGTTACCTTTTCTCTTTTTTTTTGGTGAGGAAGATCTGCCCTGAGCTAACCTCTGTGCCAATCCTCCTCTATTTTGTATGTGGGATGCTGCTACAGCATGGCTTGATGAGTGGTGTGTAGGTCTGTGCTGGGGATCCGAAACCGTGAACCCTGGGCTACCGAAGCAGAGCGTGCCAACTTAACTACACCATGGGGTCGGCCCCAATGTAAATTACCTTTTAATTCCATTCCTTCTTAATAGCATCTCACCCATTCTGTAATTCTTGACCAGCTCTCCTTCCCCAACACTCACAAACACCAAGAGGGGCAGCATGGTTGGGATGGGTATAGATGCCGGAGCGAGATCCTCCAGATCGGAGCCCTGGGTTCACCCCTTTCTAGCTGTGTGCCCTGAAGCCATATATCCAAACTCTCCTTATCTTAATATTCCCACCTGTATAGTAAAATTAATAATAGGAGTCTGTATTATAAGGTTGTTGTGTGCAAATACACATACACACACACCTTCACAGAACACCTTCTGAAACCAGTGCCCCTTGGATGACATTTTGGGAAGTGTTGAGTTGTAGACTTCCCAAATGGAATTCCTAGCCAGGCCACCCCCTGTTTCCTACAAAGCCTTGCTGAGCCCTTGGAGCTTTAGTGGAGAACACAAACTGAGCACATGCATGTGCTGGCCATGTTATAGGCATAGTCACCCTAGATGTAACAACTCTATGCAATCTGCGTCTCACAGATCAAAAAAGGGAGCCGTGGAGATTAAGCCATTTGTCTCTGGTTAAACCAACAGTGAGGGCCAGAGTTGGGATTTGAACCAAGTTCTCCACGAATCCATGGTCTAAACCACTCCATTTCTCTCCTAGAAGCATGAAAGCCAAAGGCTACGCTTTTCTCTTTCACTAAAGAGACCTCACGTCCCAGTTAATTTCTTCAGAGGATGCCAGTTTCCTAAAACCCTACCTGTCTTAGTTCATGCAGAGCCCAAAGTGTGTTTTAAATCCAGAGGGAAAGACCCTCAGCCCCTCTTCTTTGGTGGCACATTTATAAACAGATGCAGGACAGGAAATAGGTGCCCTCCGCCCCTGCCCCAGGGTGTCTGGGGACAGAACAAAGAGCAGGGTTCTGTGCCCGGCCAACGTGCAGAGCCCATAACGTGATTGCTGCCTGATGCGGCGCAATGGCTTCAAGGCCCGGCTCCATCTGGTTTGTGTATCGTGAACGAGCTGTTAAAGTGTCAGGACTTAACTTCTCTGGATTCGAGGAAGTCTCATGAGGTTTTATTGAGCAGTTAAGATGGGTGTAAACCTCACTGGGGGAACCCGCTTCTTTGCTATGATGGAGAAGCACAAGATTAGAAATAAGAGGATGGACCCCACCCGCACCCCCAAATCAAAGCACGGAGGATTGGAGTCCAGGCTCCATTGATTATGTGCCATCATGAGAAGTTCATTCTTTTTCTCTAAGGCTCAGGACCTCCTCTGGGACGTGGGGACAATTACCTTGCCCAGCTCACGGAGCTGTTTGAATATGAAAGATAATGAGAAAGGTAAAGGTGTCTACAAATGGGAGGGGTAGCCACTGGCCTCTTTTCATTTCCTCTCTTGGAAGGGGCCAGAAAGAGCTACAGGGACCTCGTCTCTGGTTTCTTTTCTCTCCCTCTCATGGTCAGAATTAGGCAGTACTTAGTACATGCGGTCCTTAAAGATTCTCAGGAATGACTTGCAGCTGCTCTGGGTTCTGTGGTACTGGCTGCTTCTGAAAGTCCACCGGTCTTGGAAAGAATGTAAGAACACGGCCCCAGGAAGAGGAATCGGCAGCGGGAGGCGTGGTGGTTTTATAATGTGTTTGCAAATTCTTTGATACACCTCTCATCAAAAGATGGAGTCTAATTCCCCTCTCCTTGAACGTGGGCCAGCCTGAGTGACTCACGCCTAATGGACAGAATATGGCGGAAGTGATGCTCGACTCGTGAGTTTGGCTAGGAAGGCACCGCAGCTTCCACCGGCCCTCTTGCTTGGACTGCTTGCCCTTGGACCTCCAGGACTTGAAGCTTTTCTCTCTGCCCCTCTATCACATCTTATATACTGACTCCATTTCTCCTCCTGAAACCGAGTCTTCTGCGTGTGGCTGGGATTGAAAGAGATGTCTCTGCAGATAGACAGTCCCATAACTAAATCCTCACCATTTCCTTTCTCCTAGTGTCCTCATGTAGATTTCCAGGGAGGAGCTCCAACTGGCTCTGTTTGGGTCGTGTGTCCATTCTTCATTCACTGTAGCCAGAGGGATGAACGACTGTGATTGGCCAGCATGGGTCGCATGTCCAGCCTTTGGACTTGGGGAACATCAAGCTTACAAACATAATTAACAAAATGACATGGGATGGAGAAGGGGTAGTTCCCCTAAAATACGAGTGTTTTGTGCTTAAAGAGGTGGAAGAGAGGTGTTGAGCAATAATAAAGAGCAGATATTGTGTCAGCAGATCCCACAAGTATAATTATCTGCTTGTCTCCCCTACTCAGCTATAAGCTCCACGTGTCACAGGGCTGAATCCTCAGGCCTGGCAGAGTGTCTGGCACATAGTAGGTGCTTAAGAAAACCCTCAGCGCTATTTCTACCATGTCAAGCCAGGATTGTCATGACCCCTGTAAGAACAGGTGAAGATTTCATTGGTGGCATTGGCATTGCTATAGCACCTATAGGAGTAGGAACCATTTACTGGGTGCAAGATGTTAGCTTTTTACTTATTTTCTCTGAGCTTCAGTTTGTTCACCTGTAAAGTGGGCTCAGTAATGAAACTTACCTCCAAGGGGTGTGGGAAAACTCCATAGAGAAAGTCTATGAATGGCTAGAATGTTATACCAAATATGTGATCTCATTCCCAGAGATCTCTGTGCAACAGTTCTCAACCTTTTCCTGGAACTCAGTCAATGGACTAGCCTTTGGGAACAAAGCCATCCAGTTATGCTTGCTGAAACTCATTGTTTTTCTCAATGTTCCCATCTGTCAAATGGGGATAATAATTCCTTCTCTTGCCACAGGCCGTTAGTCAAGGCGAGACGCCTTCCGGATGAAGAGTGCCGAGTGTAGCCACTATCCTCTCCTGGCGGTTGTGACTCATTATCTTGCAGTGTGGCTCTTGCGTTCAACATCAGCAGGCTGACCGGGAAATGGGTTTTAGGGGCAAGGACATGGGGGAATAATGTGCTTTTTCATTTCCAATGGCATTTTCCCAGCCACTGCTTCCTCCTGTTCTCCAAAGCATTGGGGAATCTGACAGAAACGGTGAAGCGGGTGAGTTACTCGGGGAGAGAGGAAGTTACGGAGGTGGCGAGGCCTGGTTCAGGAGTCTGCATGGCATCTCTGGGAGGTGGTGAGCTCTAGCTCTGGCCTAGGAGTCTCACATTTTGCCCTAACGTTTTTGGAATAAAATTTTGGCTTCAGTCATGACTCTGCCACTGAGCACTTGAGCGACCTTGGGCAAGTCACCTTACTTCTCTGAGCCTCAGCTTCCTCATCTGTGAAAGGGGACTAATCATCTCCTCTCCATCTGTGTCAATGAGACCATGAGAGGGAGAGCCCCAAGGACAAGTTCCATCCCCTCTATCCCAATGTCCCCAGGCAAGGTGCTCCCAAGTACTCCAGCTTTCTTCCTTTAAACGCCTTTTTAAAAGCCTCAACCTTCCATAATGTACCTGGTGAAAAAGCCCAGAGCCACTCCAATATGTCTGAAGGTTTTACTGAGCACCACTCTGTGCCAGACACTAGGTTAGGCACAGACAGTGTAGCCCTCTGTCATATGAACAATTGTCCTTGCCCCCATGGGACAATAAGTGGGGAAGACAAAGGTCAATACACCATCGCTCAAACAGATACAATTGATGTGATAGCTGCTGACATGGGTATCTGCTCTTTTTTTCTGTTCAACATCTTTCTCCCGCTTCTGTAGCCCACAGCAAGCTACTTTCTCCCAGGGAGCTGCTCCTTTCCTACACCATGTGGTTCTGCTAGGCCTGCTGATTATATCCCTAGGTATCCTTACATCCCTGGTCTCAAGGGTGGATGCACGACCCAGGCTGACCAATCATATTTGTTTATCCCCCTGGCTGCAGTGATTGGCTGAGGGATGGGCACGTGACCCAAACAGAGCCAATTGGAGTGTCTTCCTGGAAAGTTACATGGGCAAAGGAAATGGAAAGGATGAAGCATGGATGGAGCTGTGAGTCTGCACACATTGCCCCCTCCACACCAGCCATATGGAGAAGAACCATTTCTCAGGAGAAAGAATTGCGATCAGCACATAAGAAGGCGGCAGAACCAGGATTTGAGCAGGAGAGAGAGAGAGAGAGAGATTTCAAGTCCCAGGGGTCTGTGCGTAGCTCCATCTCTGGGGCTTAGCTGTCATAGGAGCTAAGAAAGCATCCTTTTTGATTGGGTTGGTTTGACTTTGGTTTCTGCTACTTGCAAAATAGAAGAGCTCTGACCCAAGCACATGCTTTGCAAGAAATGCACGTGGAGCTGCGAGAGGCTAGAAGAGGAAGAACTGATAACGCCCAGTGAAGGGTCCCCTGAGGAGGTGAAACCTGGCTGAAAAGAGCAAGATGAGTAGGAGCTGGTCAACCAGACCAAGGGTAGCGTCAGGGGTCAGGAAGAGTATTTTCCAGGTGGAGAGTGTGACACATGCTAAGAGTCTGAGTTGAGACGGAAGCCAGGCCCATTCGAGGAAATAAATGAAGGTGGGTACGGCTGGGAGGGAGAGAACAGGAGCACTGATGGTTTTCAGCGAGGCTGGAGAGATGCACGGGGTTGGATCACAGTGGGTCGAGTCTGTGCCAAGGATTTTAGATTTGATCCCAATAACAGCGGGGGAGTCTCAGAGTATTGACCCTATTTTATTATTGTTACTTTTTAATGCAATGCTCCATCAACCAAAGCTGATATACATAAATATATATAAAGTCCCAGTATGTATATGGTAGGACTTTACAGAGAGTCATTATAGTCGGAAGCAAGAAACCACCTCAAGCCCATTATCCAATGTGCCTGTTTCTAAACGTTTATCAATCATATGCCTGCCCAGGAAATTTCTCTCTAACTCTGTCTCCCCATCACCTCCTGCATCCAACCATGGCCTCAGGGCCCTTTATTTCCAAACTCTTCTCTCTTCTCACCTTTTCAAACAGACTTGGTACCTCACCTCCCATCTCTGGTCTGCCCGCAGAAACTAAAAGCCTCATCATTTATTATGTAGATCGGGGGTTCTTAAACTGCAATAAGCCCCGGAGTCAGAACCACCTGGAGAGCCTGTGCAAACACAGATGGATGGGCACCCCCGCACCCGAGTTCCTGATTCAGCAGGTCTGGGTTAGGGCCTGAGAGTCTGCATTTCTAAGATCCTGGTTGATGCTGATGCTGCCGGCTCAGGGACCACGCTTTGGGAGGTCCCCAGGGAGAGCAATTTGTCCCTCTCCTGCCATCCATCCGTCACATATGGCCTCCCCTTCCTCAGCAACAGGGTCATTCCACTCCATCACAAACACACGAGCAGCCCTTTGCCTCAGTTTACTGATCTGTAAAATGCAGATGATAGTGGCACCTAACTGATAGGATCATTTCATGTAGAGTTGTCAGAACAGTGGCTGACACATAGAAGGCATCACTTAGCTGTTTGCCTAGATTGTTTTGATATTTTTTATTTTCCAAAGATAGCCATACGTCTCCCATCTGTTTGTCTTATAATGTGACTACGTCTCCTTGAACCTGGGTGGACCTTTGTGACTGATTTGACCAGTTCTATAGAAGAAGTGATGTTACGTGCCCTCCGAGGCTAGTTCTTAAAAATGCCATGCGCTTCCTCCTTGTTCTCTTGGATGGTGCACTCATGGAGCCCAGCCGCCATACTGTGAGGAAGCCCCGACTAGCCCACATGGAGATGCCTCATGCCAATGTTCTGGCCAACCAACAGCCAGACATGTGAGTGAAGACACCTCCAGATAATTCCAGCCCCCAGCCATTGGATCACCCCCAGATGTCACATCTTCCAGCTGAGGCTCCAGATGTCATGGGCAGGGACAGGCTGTTCCCACTATTCCTTGTGCAAATTCCTGACCCACGGAATGAGTCAGTATAAATAAAATGGCTGTTTTATGCCATTAAATCTTGGTGTGATTTGTTATACATCAGTGGTAACTGAATAATAATAATTATTAATTGCCTTTATGTATTACATATCTTGAGACAAATTGTCAAACAATGCCACTCTTCAAGAAAAAAGAGCAAGTTATAATTGACTTTTATTTTAAAAGCTCTTTCCTTCTTTCTTCCATTCTATTTTGTTCCCTGTGTTACCCTAGTTAAGTCGTACAACCTCTCTGTGCCCCAGGATCCTAACACATGAACGAACAATAATATTTGATTTTAGGAAAGAAAGGACCATGGAGATGAGAGTTAGAGGATGCTTTGGGTGAAAGTTGCTCTTTTGACCTCTGCACTGAGGTCATGAAGGAGCAGCCCCGGGACCCCTCCAACATCCCCCAGAATCGGGGTTGCTCCAGCCAGCTCCTACGTAAAAACCCAATGGCTGCCCCAGCTCACACAGGAGCATTCTCCAGGTGAGGGGACATGGGGCAGTGCCTGCTGAAAGCCCTTCCCATGGGCCCTAGCTTGTTTTAGGGGACAAGACCTCATCTATTCCTTCTCCCTGGCTTGTCTGGGCTGCTCTCTGCCTCCCTTACCAGACCTCGCTCCTCTAGGCTTGAGCTAGCACCCAAGAAAAGGTGGCCAGCTTTGCTTCTGCCCTAAAGACTCCCCCACTTCAGCTCAGGCCCCAGGGAGAGGGGGCAAGGACTGGGCCAGGGGGCAGAAGGGTTTGCATGACTCCGCTTCAGGAGATCTCAAGACTTCCAGCTACGGTGCTACCTCTGTGGAGTGACTGGAGCAGCACTCCTCATGCCCTCTCTCTGACCACACCTTGCTCTCTCCCTCTCACCTGCCGCCAGGTGTCCAGACAACCTCACTCTCTCCCCCATGCCTGTCTCCATCTCTCTGGCCCTTCCCCCGGGTCCTGTCCTGACTCTCCTTGGTGGCAGTGGCAGTGGATGGTGACTGCCTTGTGCAGGACTGTGAAACTCAAACCCACGCTTCACCTTCCAGCCAATGGGATCCGCTGCTCTGAGCCTGTGATGAGCCAGCTTAAAGGCTTCTAAGGGCTCCCAGCAGCTCTCAGGACCCCTCACAGAGCCCTCAAGGTCCCAGGGGTCCTGCTCACCCCTCTGCTCCCATCACGTGCCTCGAGCCTCCATGCTCTCAGGAGTCCAGTTGTGCTGACTGCCTTTCAGTTCCTTGAGTACCACGTGCCTCAGACGCCAGCCCTTTGCTCACTCTGTTCCTTCTGCTTGGGTTGCTTTTCCCTCCCTGCGTTCACTCCTACACCTCCTTCAGACCTCAGTCGAGTGTCCCTTCCGCAGGGAAGGCCCCCTGCCTCCCCCTGTTTCGGGGGCTCACACTCCCGCATCCCTCCGTCCTGTCAAGTTTACACTCGTGCACTCAGCACTGGGTTGAGGTCTCTTTGCACCATTCGGTTTTGAGCTCCACAAGAGCAGGAATCTTCCTCGGCCTTCCCCTCAGCTCCCTAGTAAATGCAGCACCGCGCTAGGTGCATCAGAGGGACTCACGAAATATCGGTGGAAGAAACGCATGCACAAACAAGCAGAACCCTTGCTGGTGCGTCATCTTCCCTTCGGACTTTTGTAAGCAGTGGGACCCTTCCAGAAGAGACAGAACAGAAAGCAGAGGTGCAGCGGGGTCTGGGCACGTGGACTTCCACCCGCTGTGCTTTGCTCGTCTCCACCCTCCCGGGAATCCGCTGCACCTGGGAGAAGCAGTACAGGGCGCTGTTTGGGGTCCAACTGGCTGGGCTCATGTGATTTTGCTCCTCACTCTCTGTGTGGCTGTGGACCAAGTACTTATCTCTCATTTCTCAGCTGTAAAAGGGATAACAACAGTCCCACCTCACGAGGTTGTTATGAGATGTAAGTGTTAATATGTACGAAGTACTGAGAGCCGAGCCTGCCCACGGTTAAGGACTCTGTGTTTGCCATTGTTATTATTATCGTCATCAGTATCATTAGGACAGACTCCACTTTGCTAGTCTGTTCTATCTCCATCCTACTGCTCTGTCCAGGTGCCTGGATGGAACTGGCCCTTGTCCTGCTCATTACAAATGGCTGCCAGGCATCTCTCTCATCTCCCCTCCTCTGGATTCCAGGACTTCCCACACGGGAGCCCAGCCCTGGACAGTGACGGTGACCCGTGGCGAATGCATCATGCCTGTCAGGGTCCTGTTACTTCAGTGGCTGGGGAGGCAGCGTCCTGCTGGGAGAGAGAACTTCCCATGAAGACGGATGGGCTTCCACTCCTTGACAGCACTCCAGCCGAGAGAGATCAAGGACCCGCTGCGGGAGAGAAGGGGCACTACGTATTGAGTGGCCATTGGGCCCAGTGGGGGAGGACAAGGGGGCGTGGAGGCCCAGCTCACTTTGTTCAGTAACACCCAGCCTTGCAGATGGACAAGCCGTCTCTCCTTGGAGAGGTGACTGCTCAGACGCCCCAGCGTTTCTTTGCACACTGGGGAAGCTCAGTTTTTTTTTTTACAGACACACATTTTGGGGTCAATTGCCTTGACTCCTCGAGTCAAGTGAGTCCTTGCTTTGCCAATACCGCGACTGCTAAACTTGGACCCATTACCTCACTTTGCTTAGGTCTCAGTGTCCTCATCCACAGAATGGAAATAATAATACCCCTTCCATCAAATTATTCTGTGAACTCTGAGATATGCATGTGACAGCTCAAGGAAGTGCCATCGAGCAAGATTGTCAAATGTTTTCTGACAAGGGCCAGCTAGGAATTATTTTGAGCTTTGTGATTCATATGGTTTCTGTTGCAACGACTCCACTCCACCACTGTAGCAGGAAAGTAGACACAGACAACATGTAAATGATCGGGAGTGTTTCAAGGAAGTTTCAATAAAACTTTATTTACAAAACGAGGCGGCAGTGGGATTGGGCCCACGGTTTGCGCGTCCTGGTCTGAAGTCTAGTCCTCCAGAGCAAGGACTCTGGGTTCCAGCTGTGCCTGGATTTAAATCTCAGCTCCGCCACTCCCTAGCTATGGGACCTTTCTTCACCTAAGGGCAGTTAGAAGAATTTGATGAATTGTGTGTTCCCAGACAAACCAATTGCAGTGGTGCCTGGCAAACACTAATCACAATATTAGTGTTCACTCTCACTTTTGTTATTAGGAGGATGAGCGAAACATGGCCCCTGCCCTCAGGGATAAACGGTCCAGGGGAAAAAAGAAAGCAGCCTGAAGCAAACCACAGTACCAGGCGAGCATGAGAAGACTAGAGGCCAAGCCTGGAGGGAGTAATGTGGAGGGGATGGCTTATTGTTCCCGTTGGATTACAGGCAAGACTTTAGGGAAGGGCACATCTGAGTTGGATCTGGAAGGATGAATAGGAGTTCACCAAGTAGAGGAGAGGAGAAAGGAATACCAGGTCGGGAGAAGAGAACAGGCAAATCCAGAGTTTGGAAGGATCCCAGCACGGTCTAAGTCGAGTCAGAGGTTTTGGGGAAGTGGCGGATGGCATGATTGGAGAGCTAGAAGGGTGTCAAATTATGCCAGGCTTTGAACGCCTTGAAAGAGATCCACGGCTCTACCATAATCTCCTAATATTGCACAAGGTCAGACTCCTCTCCTTTTTTCCAACCTCCTTCCACTTGAGCGCATCTTTCATTTTGTTTCCTGATTGATTTTCCTAAAACAATGCTTCATTCATTCAGGTAATTTATCCCGGAAGTGTTGCCAGGGGAGCAGGAAAAGCAGGGCAAGGAAGGAGAAGAAGCCAAGCCAGAGTGGGAAGTCCAGCAGAAGACAGCTTCGTCCTGATGCCCTGGGGGAGCTCTGGGCTGTAAGCTGTGTCTCAGAGCTCATCCCTACCCCAGGCCAGGACTTTCATCCTCCCAGAGCAGATAATCATGGACTAGCTAAGGGGCTATGCCCGAGGGATAAAGCTCCCCGGGGCATCCTTCTCCCTGCTCTGTGCAGACATAGGGGTTCTAAAGACGTGAGGACCAGTCTTGCTAGAAATGTCAGAAGGGCAGTTCTTAGAAATAGAAGTGAGGAGAAGCTGAAGAAAGGCATACAAAACCAACAGACCAGAGTAGAGGGGCCCTGGGTGGCACGCTGGCAGTGTCCACTGCTCTACCACCGACAGACGAGAGAGGCTGGTGTTCTGTACTTGGCATGACGCCACCGTGATAACGTAACACTCCAGACCTCCTGACTGAGGACACACTCCCCTGGTCCGAATCCACCGAGGTTTGCAGAAGTAAGGCAAAAGCCCTTAGGTGAACCCTCAAGCCCAACAGCAAATTGGTCCCCCAACCCAGCATCTTATCTTCCACGATGCCCCTACAAACCTTCTACTCCATTCCTTGTTATCCCAAAATACCACGCACGATGAGCCTCTGTACACCCCAGTGTCCCTCCCAGAATGATGCTCCCTCTCCTAGTGACACTCGATCCACCAGTCTCCATTCTGACCTCAAAGCTAACCTCTAGCTATGAGGTTTCCCATCGCCTCCTCCCACCCTACAGTAACACCGTAGGCTCAACGGATGTGTTTCGAGTGAGTTAATGAAAATATGACTTTAAAAATGTTCTTATTGCTTCTCCTGGAGCAGAGGCATCTGGAAGCTAGGGAAGAAAATAGAAAGGCTCTGAGTACATCACAGCATCCACTACGGTTTTATGCACACTAGATATTTTTATTGCTGTTTATAAGTGAGGGAACTGAGGCACAGGGAGCTGATCTAAATGGCCCAAGATCTCTTAGTAAGCAATGGTTCTAGAATTCAAATCTAAGTCTGCTTGACTCCAAATCAACCCTGTTCTTGTTACCCCCAAAACTTGCTCTCCATGGCTGCACATTCAGAGATGATGGCAGGGAAATCTTGATTTTGGGTGCTCTTGGCATCTAATTCAGCACCCAGACACCTCCACATACTCCTTAGTGTTTTCCCATAAGGCTTTCTTCTGCAGACCTACCATCTGACATTCTTCTATTTGGTTAATATAAAGAAAAGACATAAAAAGAAGGTTGTGTAACTCAATGGTTAAGAGAGGAGCCCTGCAGGGGCCGGCCCGGTGGCGCAGCGGTTAAGTTTGCATGTTCCACTTCGGCGGCCAGGGTTCACCAGTTTGGATCCCAGGTACGGACGTGGCACCTCTTGTTAAGCCATGTTGTGGCAGGCATCCCACATATAAAGTAGAGGAAGGTGGGCACAGATCTTAGCTCCTGGGCCAGTCTTCCTCAGCAACAAAAGAGGAGGATTGGCAGCAGATGTTAGCTCAGGGCTAATCTTCCTCAAAAAAAAAAAAAGAGAGAGAGAGAGAGAGGGGTCTTGCAGCCTGGCCAAACTGGCTTTGAATCCCAGCTCTGTTTTATTTTTCTGTGTGACTTTGGTTGCCTAGGCTCTTTGAGCATCTGCCTTCTCACCTCTAAAAAGGTGTCAACAATGTCATAGATTGTTGGGAGGATTATACGAGATGGTAAAAGTGCTTACTCAATAAATGATGGAGATGATGAGCTAATGATGACTTCAGTGATAATGATGCTGATGGTGATGATGATGATGATGACGGTGAAGGTGATAACGATGACAGGGCTCATGATTATAATGGCGATGATGGTGATGGTGATGACGGAGAAAGAAGCCATCTTGAACTTGGCGAAATTCATCCTCAGTCACCCGTGATTGTTGCTGGAATACCAGCACTTATGAGGAAGCATCATTTTTGGCCCCGTCATCCTTGGTGGGACCTGGGAGGAGCTTCGCAAGGACATCCAGACAAAGGCTGAAGACTACACCCAAGGAGAACAGGCTGGGGAAGCAGAGGACTTGATTTTCTTTCTGCATAAGCAGCCCCATTCCTGTGTGTTCCTGGGCGAGTCAACAGCTGCCCTCTTGTCTGAGTCTGGGCTTTCTTCTTCTTAAGCCGAATCAGTTAGACAAGATGGAAGGGACCCCAGAATCAGTGCACCCTTCATGTGGGGTCTGTTAGCATACGTATCACTGAAGAGACCACGACTATGGTTTTGCTTATTTGAGTCACCCTTTCAAGAACTTTCCATCTTTTAAACCTGGCCTCTTACCATTTGTGCCTAGTACTCTACCCAGCACACAGGAAGAGGCTAAGTGTATATTTTCCAAAATGAATACTAATAATAGCTAACAATGAATTGGGACGTACTTTAAGGCCTTCTGTCCCAGGTCAGATTCCAGATTCCCCAGGAACCAGACTCTGAGAGGGAGGTTAGCAAGCAGGACATTTATGAGGAACTTTTCAGAATCAGTACCTGGGGAAGTGATGGGAAGGAAGCAGGAGGGGGCAGAGGGACAAGTTGGGTTGACAGTCTGAACAAAGGCCTCATTTTGCCCAACAGGGAACCCTGAAGCCAGGATAACTCTTCAGAGCCTCTCCCACTGGGGTGAGGGACACAGCTGCCCTGGGAAGGTGGGGCGCCCTTGGGTGAGGTGGCTCTTTTCACAGCTGAGGCAGCTTCCAAAGAGACTGACAGCCGAGGTCTGGCAGGCGGCAGCTCTCCTGGCAGCTGAGGGAACAGGTCCTTCACTCCTGAAAGGGGAGCTGGACAGCACATTACGGCACCCAGCACAGGCATCGCTGTATCTCTTAACACGAAGACACGGAGGCACAGAGAGATGATATAAGTTGCTCAAGATCTCATAATTCACGAAGGACAGATCCAGCATTCAAATCCAGGTCTGTTGGAGTCCAAAACAGCTTTATTCTTGCTTCCCTCAGAACTCGCCAGAAGACGTCCTTCAGGGGACAAATTTGCCCAGTCTATTGGGAGATGCGGGCACCTGGGTCGGTAGCTGAGAGGGCCGTGGAGGCGGGAGGAAACAGACAGAGAAACTCATCAGACCAGGGGAGACATTTTGGTGAGGAACCATTGTTTCTGCTGTTAAAATAATTAGCTGGTTAGGGAAGGTTTTTCCCGCAGAGGAATGGTAATGCCATCATGTACTTTTTCCTCAGGAACAGCCATCCTTTGTTCCCTTCAAAGAGTAAATTCAGAGTGAGTAGCAGTTAAGAACATTGGCTCTGGAATCCAGCAGACCTGGCTGGGAGGCTCCGAGTCTCCCCCTTCAAGCTGTGTGACCATGGGCAAAATACTCACCCTCTCTGAGCTTCCATCTTTTCATCAGGCAAATGAGGGTCAAAACAGCATCTACCTATGGCTGTTGTTGGGACTAAGTGAGATAAAGTCTTTAAAGTGCCTGGCACATAGTAGATGCTAAATAAAATTGTTTATCTCTAGACACTATAACTTCAAATTCTGTGCCCGGACCTATTCTTCTGTCTCTTCTGGATACGGTCTCTTGAAAATTGTTCCGAAAACTGGATCTTTCTATGGGGAAAACAGAGCAGTTGTTGCTTGAAGGGTTTCATAGATATTTTCATTGCAACAACATTTATAGAGAGAGGTGGCGTTGTTCTAGCGTTCAAAAAGATCAAACAAGTCTGTTATGATTCCATGTACATTTTCGAGAAAATTGTTTCAATTTATGTATTTAAAAGGCACCACGTGAAAGCAATGCCTCATTTAAAATCATGAAAAAAAAAAACCCACAAGTCTTGTTTGACACAACCATCTGCTTTCTTTTATGGTTTGAACGGTTAGAGAATCTCTTGGCAATAAATCCATCACTTTCCCACCCATGAGCCAACCTGGTTCTTTCATAATTCTTGATCGGCGTATGGTGCAGGACGCTCAGCTCGGAGCCCAACCCCAGGAAGCATAGACGCCTGCCAAGGAAGGGTTTCCAACATTAACTGACTGGTTATGACACCGACAGTCAGTTCGTGTCACTTCCCTTCAGGTCCCCTGGCCCTCACTGAAGATTCCTGGGTGTGGGAAGGACGAGAGAGAGGGAGGGAGGGAAGCGGGGAGGTGGGATGGAATGAAGAAGGGAGACGGGTGGGGCAGGAGCAAGGGGAGCACATGCTCCCTGGATGGAACAGGTTGCGTCTGGAGCCATCTCTTCCTGGCTCTGTTGTCTTAAGCACGTGACTTAAGCGTTCCAAACCTCAGTTCCTTCATCTATAAAATGAGAATAAAATACCTACTTTAGAAAACTTCCAAAAAGCCCTCAGTGAGATGATACACGGGGCACCAGGTGTGATTTCAACACTTCGCCGGTGTTCCCACCCTCTTTGTAATCATTTCAAAAATATGAGCAGAGCTCCTTTACCTAGAGGGTCCCCCAAGACCACTTTCTCTCCACAGCACCAGCTGCATCATTTCCAGGGCCTGGTGCAGCATGAAAATGTGGGGTCCCTTGTTCTAAAAGGACCGGCTCAGATATTGCAAACGCTACAGCAAATGCAGAAGCAAGAAATGGTGGGGGACGTGCGTGTTACGACACGCCTCTCTCTTCTGGTCGTTGTCCCATCAGACTTCACATACAAAATAGAGATAAAGTATTCAGAATTTTGAGGGGGCGACTGTAGCACATTAAACCAGGTGAGGACCCTTCAGAGCACAGCCCCTGGGCGACTGCACAGGTTGCACACCCATGGAACCGGCCCTGACTCTAACACAATTGAGGTACAGGCTCCTGAATAGACTGGCAGGGGAGATTTTCCTGGCTTCCTCCTGCCTTCTCCCTTCCTCGGAATCAACCTCTGACTTCTGAGGTGCAGAAGGTGGCGCCATCTTTGATCTCCAACTTCCAGTAAGCCTTGTCCTCGGCACCTCCAGTCACTGAGCGCTCACAAGCTTCTTATGAGTTACAATTATTATCCCCGATTGACAGAAGGGGAAAGCGAGGCAGGAAGAGGTGACAGGACTTATCCCAAATCAAGCTGTTATTGAGGGTTCAAGCCTGGATTCGAACCCAGGTCTCTTTGGTTGCAACCTCTGGGCAGCTCCCGCCATTTCTGTTGAGCACAGATACTCCCAGATCCACACAGGCCCGCACACACGTGTTCACGCCCAGTCCTGTGCCCCCACCAGCCCCGTCTAACCTGCCTCTGAACTTTTCAAAGACAATAAACTCGAAGAGCAATACATGCTGTCTGTTCCAAAATTGAAACGGATCCACGTGGATCTGTCCATGATTGACACAGCATATCGGCTGGTCTCACTGTTAATTAATGCAGAGAGGAATCATTAAATCAGATCAAATTCATTTAAAAAATGTTCAGCTCTGCTCAGTTCTCTTCTCTTCCCCATTGCGAGGGCTGTATGGATGGCTGGGGGGAGAGGTGAGGGAACAGATACCGCGATTTAATTTTTCAAGTAACACTGTTCAAATAAAAATACATTTGTTCGAATGAGATTGCCCTGAAACAGCGTTTGCATTGATGGCTCTGGGAGTAATTGTATTAAGCCGGAGCATATTTTTCATCGGGAGGCAGGAAAAGAGGGTGAAAGAGAGAGGGAGGGAAAGAAAGACTGAAAGCTGAATGTAGCTTGATGGAGCCGCAAAAATAAGATATTTTAACTCATTTTATCTCGGGTTTCTTCGCTAAAGTTTTTAACCATTCTCTCGCCTGCTGTGGAATTCAGAGGGCTCCCCTCTGTCTCAGACATACCTGGGCTCTGTGGCGGGCCGGTGGCCACAGCTGGCCACTTACGCCAAGTATCTGCTGGGCCGGGTAAGTCGGAAATCACACAGACCATAGGGATTGGCTTCTTCCTTGCTCCTGGAGAGAAAGGCAGCTGGAGAAAGCAGTTGGTGTGTGCATACACACGTGTACACACATGCACACATACACATGCATGCACACATACAGTATGAACACATGTATACATATACATATATATATATATATACCTGTATCTATATAGTATCATATACTTGAGCATACATATCACCTTTGGATGAGAATATGTGTAAATATACACTCATATACATACACAACATACACACATTTATGTATGTATGCAATACACATGTATCATATATCATCTTGTATATATATATACATTTATACATCTTATATGTATATATCATCTTGGGATGAGAATATTGTATATATGCACCCACACACCCACACAGATACATAGAGATGCAACATACATACACGACATGCATGTGATAATATACATACACACGAAACATGAATGTACATACATGTATATATACATTTGCATGCACATCTACATAATTACATTTGGATGAGACTATATACATATACATCCACACATATATGTATGAGATAAACATGCACATATACCTATGTATGCAGTATGCATATACACGCATGTGTGTATATATCGTGTGAACACCTTTAGATGACACGATATGTACATACGCACAGACAGACAGACATATTCACACGTGCATTTGTCAGAGGCTGAACTAGGCAATGAGTCTGAAAAAAGTCATTTGTGGAGTATTGCCATGTACAGGACACTGTGCTAAGTGCACATGAGCCTGAGCTTGCCTGACTCTCCCACTGACCCGTAAAGTGTGGACACATAGGCATTACCACCTCCACTTTACAGACCAGGAATTGAGACTCACGGAGGGGAAGTGATTTTCCCGAAGCTACTATGGGTAAGCGAGAGATCAGCGACAGACTGAAAACTCGGGTTCTTCATCTATCTTAAGTTTCTGAGTCAGTTGACAAATCTCCAGGAGGCCTTTGATGAAATCACGGTTTGCCCATTTTCTCAGCTTTCCCGTCTGTTCGATGGAACAGGGGATCCCTGCCCGCGTCTCCCCTTCCAAGTCAGGAAGCTGAGGGGGAATCAGCTAGGGGCCCAGGATCCCTCTCCGGATTGCTCCCCTGGAGAAGAGCTGCGCTTTCTCTCTGCTCTGTGTTAGTGTCCTGGGGCAGTCGTAACACATCGTTACAAACTGTGTGGCTTGAAACAGCAACAATGTCTTTTCTCCTAGTTCTGCAGGGCAGACGTCTAACAGAGAGGCATCCGCAGGGCCAGGCTCCCTCCGAAGGCTCTAGGGGAGGGTACTTCCTTGTCTCCTCCAGCTTCCGGGGGCTCCAGGCGTCCCTTGACTTGCGGCCGCCTCACTCTAGGGTCTATCCCCATCTACGTGTGGCTTCTCCCCTCTGTGTTTCCTCCTCTTCTCTTCCCTTATAAGGACCCTTGTCACTGGATTTAGGGCCCATCTGGACAACCCAGGATGATCTCATCTGGAGAACCTTAATTGCATCTACAAAGACCTTTTTCCCAAATAAGGTCCTGAGTGGACATAGCTTTTCAGGGGCTACCATGCAACCCCCTTTACTCACAGAGACTCTGCTATTCTCCAATCTTCCTTTTCCCATCGCACTTAATCGCCCTCTAACATATTACCTGTTTTATCCATTCATGTTCCTTATTGACTGTCTACCTCTCGCTGCTAAAATAGACACTCCTGGAAGGCAAGGAAGTTTGTCTGTTTTGCTCATGAATGTGTCTCGATCTTACAACAGTGCGAGCAGACAGTAGGCCATGAATCCATATCAGCTGACCTCTCTCGTTATTATCTCTTGCTTTCTTCTAAGCACTTTACGTGTGGTAATCGTTTAATCCTCACAACAACACACTGCAAGAGGACCCATCAATACGCCCATTATATAGATGAAGAAACCGAGGGCCAGAGAGGCCAAGAGACCAGCCCACGTCCACAGAGAAGGCTGTAAATATAGATCCTGGATGAATCACAATATCATTGTTCAAATACTTCAGTGAATTTTAAGTTCTACTTTTTAAAAAGTCTCGGAGATGAGATAAATCAAAATAAGTCGACACGCGCCCCTGTGGTGGACCGTCTGGAGGGTGTGCAACACTTATTTGCGTGTATGTCAGCATCTTTTCTTCCAGTGTGGTCCAGTAACGACTTTTCTCCAGTCGCCCACCTAACGCAGCTGGGGTGACTCAGCTTCCCATGACAGAGCTGCTGTGACATCCAGAGAAGGAATCGGAGCCTCTTGATGCCATAAGTGACATTTGAAGTCGGCGGCTTCTTTGGGATATGTCAAAAAACGATGCTGAGAGAGGACCACACGGAATTACGGAAAAGATGGGTGGAACAGTCTTTGGGGAGGAAAGAGAAAGCAGATGCCATTCCTAACTCACGCACAGAAGTCCTCAAGATGGAGACGGCGTTGGAACTCTCTTTCCTGGATGGTTTGGAGACAGCTGCTCAATGTTACCTCCCAGGTACGTCCCTTAAGGCAGGTACAAGAGAGGCTTAGAAACCACAGATGCCAGAGTATCGGAGAAGAAGAGAAGATGATGAGTGTGCATGAAGCCCCTACTGTGTGCCAGCTCTGGGAAAGCTGAGACTTCACGTAATATCATTCAATCTGGGGATGTTTAGCTCTGCCTGCACATAAGAATCATCCCAGGAGATTTAAAAAAAGATACAGGATGCCCAAGACCTAACCCGGGAGAGTCTGCATCAATCGGCCTTGGCTGGGCTCAGACAAAGATGTGTTCCAGAAGCACCTCAGCTGGTTCTAATATGAAGCCAGAGTTAAGAATCAACCGGTTTAATTGTTTAATTATTGCAGCAACTCTCCAAGGTTGACACTATCTGCACCTGCCTGTGAGAGATGACGAAACCAAGGTTCAGAATGTCTAAGAAACTAAGCCAAGGCCACACAGCTAGCACGTGACAGAGCTGGGCTCAAAGCCCAGGGATGTCTGATTCCAAATTTGGTGCTTTTTCTGCTGCCAAGGTGGCCAGGGTGAGCTGGCCCCTTGGACACCTTCCATCTCACTCCCGATGGTCCTCGGTCACGTGGACCTGGTGATGATCAATGTCATCAGAGTCCAGGTGGCCGCTATCCAGATGCCCCTCCCCAGACGAGCGAGCGGTGGGGACTCTGATTGGAGTGCTGAAAGTTGAAATAATGATGGAGACGGGGCTGGATCAAGAGTGGGAGCCGAACCCAGTGTCTGGAATTTCTCCTCGTCTCTTTTCTGACTTCGGGGCTTCCTGAGACCTTTTCCAATATCCTCTAGAGCTGTACTTTCAGGGAAAAAGGAAGCACTCAGGTTCCTCCAAGAGGTCTTGGGCTCCCAAGGCGGGAGGGGGCCGCTTGGCCTTCCCGTCTCTTTATTGCTTTAATTGTCTGTTTGGTGACCTGATGGTCTCCTTGATACACATGCCATGTCGACCCATGAAAGATGCAGAATGTCAGCCTGTCGAACAAGGTTCAGCCAGACCGTTGATCCCATTGTCCATCAGGGTCATCCAGGCTGGGTGTTGACCTGCAATGAAATGATCGAGCCTTCTGTCCCCTCCCCCTGGCCAAAGTGTGGGTGGCGTGTGGAACACGGCTGGTGGCTGGAGGTGAGGTGATGGTGTCGAGGCCACCGGGAGGCCCACTTCAAACCAGAGACCCCAGGGCAGCAAACACCAGGGAGAAAACAGAGAAAGCACAGGCCAAGTTAAACAAACTACAGCCAAGCCAGAGGAAGACGGAGAGTCAACAAGTCAGGACAAGAGGAGGATCTCCGGGACACCCAGTGGGTGGTAAGGCCTAGGGTTAATCCTGTTTGCATTGTTGGCTTCTGGGAGCACAGAAATTTTCCCTGAGTCATTACAATGGTATATAACACACACAGAGAAACAAAAACCATAAGGTTTGAGACGACTAAAACACCAGGGTACACTAACAGTGTGACATGGCTAAAAAATACATGAAAATGATCTGTGGATGCATTAATGAAGGTACACTGACCACAATGAAGGAGGTGTTTTAGTCACTTCCCAAATATTAATTGAACATCTATAATGCACCATGGATTATTTGAGTTGCTGGAGATCTTACAGTAAACAAGACAGACACAAATTCTTGCTCTCGTGGAGCTTTCAAGGTAAGGGAAATAGATTTTAAAAGAATAACGATTAAATTGTATAGTATGTTAAAACGTGCAATAAGGAATCATAAGAGAAAGGAAGGAGTTGGGAGGCAGTTTTCCATTTTAAGTGGGGTTATAAGAGAAGATATCTATGAGAGCATGACATTTGAGTGCAGTCCTGAAATAGGAAAGAGAGCAAGAGAGAGAGTCACACAGATATTTGTGGGAAGGGTCTTCTAGGCAGAGGGAACAGCTGGTGCAAATGTCCTGAGGTAGGTGTGTGCACGAGATGTTTGAGGAATCGCAGGGAGGCTATTGAAAGTGGAGCAGAGTGAAATGAGGGAGAGGCCAGTGAGATAACGAAGTTGCAGGAATGACACAGGCTGGGTTTCCTAGGGCCTTGTGGAGCACGGGGCAGATGTTCTTTGCTTCCATTCTGAGTGAGACAGGGAGCTGCGGGAGGGTTCTGACCAGAGCAGTGACATGATCTGATGGAGGTTTTAACGGAGCCGACCGGCTGCTTTTTGGAAAATAGACTGTAGGAGGGAAAGGCAGAAGCTGGGAGGCCGGTGAGCAGGTTTCTAGGTGGCTGTCCCTGGACCAACGTGGCCTGAAGTACATTCTCTCTCTCTAACTATGTCTATATCTATCTCTATGTCCGTGTCTGTATCTCTATCTGCGTCTATGTCTATATATCTATGTCTCTATCTATAGCTATTGCTGTCCTTCTCTTTACATGCAAACACTATATATACCTGTATATACAAATACTATAGATAAATAGATAGATGATTGATAGATAGATAGTTAGGTAGATAGATAGACAAAATAGAGAGAGAGAAGTATTCATAGCGTGTTAACTTGGAGATTATCTACCATACCATCATCTCTAGCTAGTTATCATCTGTTTATCGTCTATCTATCCTTTATCTGTCTATCTATCTATCTATCTATCTATCTATCACCTGTCTGCCTATCTGCCCATCTATCACCTATCTGTCTGCCTATCTATCTATCTATCACCTGTCTGCCTGTCTATCTGTCCATCTATCACCTATCTGTCTGCCTATCTATCTATCATCTATCTGTCTATCTACCTATCATCTGTCTATCTATCCATCTATCTATCTACCTATCTATCACCTGTCTGCCTGTCTATCTATCTGGCCATCTACCACCTATCTGTCTGCCTACCTATCTATCTATCTATCTATCTATCATCTGTCCATCTGGCTGACTGGCTGTCTATCTGTCTATCTGGAACTATCTATGTGAAGGAGGAGACACAGAAAACCCTCTGTGTGAAGAGGCAGGAGAAGAGACAGGAGCGTCTGGGGCAGCGTTGGGGGAGGGGGTGGGGAAGTGGAGGCTGTGCCGGGTCGCACGGTGGTGAGCGGGGCTGGAGCTGTGAGCTTGGAGGAGCTGTGGAGGGCGCTGGAGCGGGGGCATCGTGATCAGACTGACGTCGGAAGGCCCCTCTGGCCGCGGAGCAGAGGAGACGTACGTGGGGCCTGTCGGGGTGGCAGTGGCGGGGGTCGGGTGGCAGGCCTCCACGGCCTGGTCCGGAGGGTGGTGGTGAGGATGGAGAGAAGTGAGCGGGCTGGAATGTGGTCAGAATATCAAATTGAGGGGAGTTGACAAGACGATGGTTGTCTCAAATTATTCTGCTGGAAATGTAGGATGGAGACACAGAGCTCTGTGTGGCGCCAGAACCCACCAGACCCCGCCCACCCTCATCCCGCCCCCTCTCCGCTCACGTGCTTCTCTCCACCTAAGAAGGCCCTCCCCGTCCCCTGTCCCTTTTTATCTCCCTCTCCCCTGTTCTCCTTTCAAGACTCAGCTCCCATTCCCTCCTCCACGGAGCCTCACCTGACACCTCTACACTTGTTCCCTCACTGATGTCAGTCGGTCCCCCTCAAGTACCGCTTGCACGCTTAGTGACTGCTCTCACGGCTGCCACACAAGGTTGTGCAGGTTGCTCACTGCACAAATGGCCTGGCCAAAGTGGCAAATGGGAGCTGAGATGCATGGATTTGGCAAACCTTGACTTCTCAGATGGGGCACCTTTTTCTCATACACATAGAGCCTGGCGTGGGCTAGCCCAAATTGCTTTCGACTTCTGCCACACGAATTGTCCTTATCCATTCAATCGTCCACCTCTCTCATTAGACTTAGCTCATTTCTCCATCCCTGGCAATGAGTGAAGTGTCCCAACGTTTATTGAATGACTAGACGAGTGGATGGAGAGACAGATGGATGGATAGAAGAAGGGGTATTGTTTTTCCCAGCAGGATCAATCAATCAACACGGAAAAATCCTAATTAACTTACGTCAAATGGCTCATTAGCATCTCTCCTGGGATGTCTTGTCAGGTACCAGCGTCCTCCACACTAGGGGAGGACAAACGTTTTCTTAAAGGGACGGAGAACACTCGGCTTCGCTGTTGAGTATGGAAGCAGCCGTAACCCATGCATGAATGAGGGGCAGTTTTCCTGCCCTGAGCCTAATCACCAAGAAATTCTCCTCTTGATTCATTTCCTCCCGAAGGCCTCCTTTCTCGACGTTTAGTTTGCAATGATGTATAATGACGACGATGACGATGATGATGATGGCTATTGCGAACATTTATTGTGTGTTTGCTCTGAGTCAAACTCTGGCCGAAGTCCCCCTCACATATTATCTCAGTTAATTCCCATCACCGCCCTCCAAGCTTCTAATGCCATCCCAGAACACAGTAAAGAAACTGAGGCACAAAGAGATAAAGCAGCCCAAGGTTGCATGATTTTATTTTTTGAATATGTTAAAATACTTTCTAAAATTGTAATGGGATCATGGTATAAAATTATTTTATTGAGATATAACTTAGCTACAGTAAAGCGCATAAATCTTAAGTGTACCGTTGGAGTAATTTTTACATACATGTACACCTGTAGCCACCACCAGATCAAGACATCAAACGTGCCAGCAGCTTGGTCACATAATGTTAATGGGCAAAGCAGACCCCCTGACGGTCGAGTCTGGGAGGTTAACAAGGAGACTCACAGTGGTGTGATGATGTTGGCGGTAAGAACTGTAACAGCAGTGTTTGCTGGAGGCGTCCTCCGTTCCGCGCATGCGTAACTGCTTAACGATGATCCCTCTGAATTTTCTCAGCCAGACGGTGAGGTTAGCATCTTGCTGTCACAACTACTCAGGGTCACACGGCAACAAGGTCGAATTTGTACGTACTATCTGTGCCATGCCCCAGTTGCTGGGAACTTTCTACAATATGGACTATTTGGCTCGATGGCCTTGCCCCTCTGATGCCACTCTCGGTCCTGAACTTCTTCATCCCTGCGCCAGCTGTGCCTTTGGACTCCGGGGGTGCCTTTTATCTTATCGGACCCTTTCCCCCCGCACTTTGCTAGCTGTCACGTTTGTTATTCTAGGATAAACTTTCGGCCGATGTAGCACATACGCTGGGGTCAACGCCCCATGTTATCCCAAGGATAGTTCAAATATTTGTGGCCTTGTCAACCCCTGTCTCACTGGACGTGTGTGGTGGCAGAGCGGGAGGGGCATTTTATTCCTGGAGGCCTCGGGGAGCCGGCCTTGGGCCAGAGGGCCTTCATGGGCGGCCACGGGGGGCAGGCACCAGGCTGTGTGACGACAACTGTTGAGAAGAAAGAGGGAGGCCCGTGTTGGTTGCCTGTCCCCTCCATGCCCGTTGTTTTCGTGCCCATTGGAATATGTGATCTTCGCAAATTTGCTAAAAGAAAGGGATTTTCAATGACCATTTCATTGACAAGGAAACTGAGGCAGAGAGTTTAAAGTCTACCACAGGGGTTCTTAGTATTGTGTGTGTGTGTGTGTGTGTGACACACGCCACAGACTCTTTGGCAGTGTCCTGAAGCCTAGGACCCCTTCTCAGAATAGAGCTTTAAAATCCATAAGACGAAATACACAGGATTACTAAGGAAATCAACTACAAATAGAAAAAAGTTGATACAGTGATCTTTGCGCTTCTTTATCAACTCGTGAAATGACAAGTCATAGTGGCAGTTCTGACAACAACCACGATGGCAGCGGTGTGGTGAGACTAAAGGATGCGGAGTTCTCTGTGACACCTGTCGTGTGACATGCCAATAGCTGTGATTTCTATCGGTGACAAAGTCACGGGGACTGCCGATCCCGCCACGTGTCTGCGGCCGACGATCATAACAGAGAGAAGAGCTAAATTTCAGTTTGAGGCTCATGACAACAAAGATGTGATATGTTTTCTTCCTGGCCAAGCTCACAGATGCCCTGAATTCCATTCACATGGCCCTTGGGGGTTCAGTGTCCCAGAGGAGGACCCCTGAGCTGTGAGTGGTGGGTGGGGGAGCGCAGCCGGATGCGCCAGGCTCCGGCGACACACTCCTGACCCCCGGGAGGTTCGTGCCTCAAAACCCGCAGCGCCTCACGCCGCACGCCCTGCTTTGTACCCGCATGAACCGGTCAGCTGGGACCGTGGCTGAGCCCGCCTTTGAAGCCCGGGGCTTCCTTTGATGTGGGGATTCCATCAAGGTCCCTCCTCCGTTGGGCACATCTCTGCCGCCCTCCTCAAACCCTCCATTCGTGAACATTCCCCGCATAGGCCAAAGACCTCGCTCGCACGGTTTCTGTTAGTTTTTTGGTTTTGATTTTTTGGCGCAGTAAACTAGCTGCTCAGTGGGCTGGGCGTGGACTTGCCGACAGCACTTGAGAAATTGAAGACGAGATCGTTTTCAAGGAGGCTTCATTCCAGGCCCGGTTTAAGAAACATGGTGGCCTTACTTAAGGAGAATATCATATTTATATGCATTTATGTGCAAATGTAGCTGCAGAGGGGTCAGCGATGAGGGCTCTTGGACTTGACGTAGGTTTGAGGTGAAATTTCTTCCTGGGTAGGTGACTTTGGAGAGGTCACTTAAAGCTTCTGAACCTCTCTTTACGGATGGGGAAACTGAGTCAGGCTCAGAGAAGCTAAGCAACTTGTGCAAGGTCACTCAGCTATAAGATGATGCTGGGATTAGACTGCAGGCCCATCTGATTATAGAGGCAATGAGGGACTGAGGAAAGAAGGGAGACAGCTCCTTAGCACCTGCAACAACAACGACAGCAATGATAATAGTAGCCGGAACAACAGCGACACTCCCTCAGGAAGTGTGGACTCTGTGCCGGGCATCACATTAGGCATTTACACATGTTTTCTTGAATCTTCCCAACAACCCTGCGAGGTAGGGATGATTCCCCACTTTCTACCAATAAGAAGCCTAAGATCAGAGAGGTGATGTGACTTTTCCAAAGCCACACAGCTGTGAATGGCAGAACCCAGGTCTGGCTGAGCCAGAGGCCTTTTCTCAACCGTATCTGGAAGTACAGCCCCTGAGGTCTCTCTTGGAGTCAGGGAAATACTATTTCCAAGACCGAACTCCAAACAGTTCCTCTGTGAGTGGACAGACGGTGGTAATTGGTCCCCCGGGCTCAAAGTCAACACTGGCCACTCTGAAGCTATGACATGAGCAAGGGACAGAGAATCTGAAACAGGCTGAAGAAGGAGGAGGCGATCACAGGAGTGCCTGCCATCCCTTGGCAGATGAAGCTGCTTAGTAACCCCGCAGGCTTTCCGAGCTGGCCAGAGCCACAGGGATGACACGCGGCCGTGGCTCACGTCCAAGCTGACCTGGAGGCTGCAAGATGAGAGGGCTGTGGCCCGAGACGTTTCTGACAGGCGGCTAACAGCATCGCGGAAGCAGGACCATGTCTCCAGCACCACCTTCCTGTTTCCAAAACTCTGTAAACTTGATCTCGGGGAGAGCCACGGGACCCCAGCGTGATGCTCCCATCGTATCATGGGATCCGGGCTTGGGGCTCAGTCTTGCCTCTTTCCCCCGCCTCCCTTGCAACCCAGAGCCCACATCTGCAGCCCATCTGGCTGGGCTGAGAAGCCAGGTCCACGGTCGAGGGAAAAGAAGTCTCTCTGGGGTAATTCAGGCCTGACCTGGCCAGCCCGACCCTCCTTCCAGGCCAAGATCAGCGGAGAAACTCAGCCCAACGGGCTGCTTGTCAGAGAGGCTTCTGGCCTTGACTTTCAGATTCCTGAGTCATCTCTCCTTGGGCCCATCCTCTGCTTGACTTCCTTGCAGGCCTTTGATGAACAGATGAGATAGTGGACATGCTTTGAAAAAGATAAAACGCTGAATAAAAGGTTGTGTTGGGCAAGGCAACAGGCGCGATGGATTGGTTGAACCTTGAACTTCCTTCCTGTCTGAGGCAAAGTCTGCTCCAGTCCCTACATCTCCAGGGCCACCAGCTCCCCAATGACCCCCCTCCCCTGCCCTCTGTAGACAGTCCTGCAGCTGTCCAGCCATTAGCCACGTGACATCCACCAACCGGCAGAATCTTCAGAACGATTGTGACATAGGGGTGTGGGTTTGCCCATGGTACAGACGAGGAAACTGAGGCATCGAGAAGTTCCAGAAGGAGCCCAAGATCATGCAGCGACTTGGTGCAGACCCTGGATTGGGACCCAGGCCTCCGCATTGCAAACTCCGACAAAACATGAGGGAGTTAGTTAAGATGTCTTCAGCTGGAATAAAATATAACACAACCCTGGGAACCAGAGACATGTGGTTTTACAAAAACGTCCGTGACGGCTCCTCCAAACCTGTAGAGAGGATGCCTTTTCCTCTTCGCTGCAGCTGGGGCTCTGGGGAGGGCTGTGTCAAGTGGGAGTCTGGCTGCAAGGAGATGAGACATCCTAGGATTGCAGAGTTGGAAGGGACCGTGATGGCTATTTAAGGCCGGCATCCCCGCCACTATAGCCACACCACGGGGCTTTCCAGCCGGTACTCGAACACTTCCCGAGATGAGGAACAGCTCCGGTTAGCTGGGAGTCCTTAGGGAAAAATTGACAGAATCCATTAAAATAGAAAATGTGCTCTTCCTGCTACCCAGAGATGCACGAGGAGTCTGGACAGAGGCATCCGCAGCTATAGTATAATAGCAAAGAAATTGAACCAATCCATTTGTCTCCCAATAGGGGAGTGGATGCGTACAACGTAATAGATTCCTTCAATGGAACATTATACAGGCACGAAAAAAAGAATACACTAAGCATAAGCATACGTCTATGGATAAATCTCAGAAACACGATGGGGAATTAAAGAGCTTGCTGCTGAGAATTTCATACAGTTTAGTCCTACGCGTGTTTAAAAAAAACCAACAAAAAACTAAGCTACACATTTTTTATAGCAAAAACGTGTGCAAAGATATTTGAAAAGATCTACGGAGGGGATTAACAAAGTAACACCAGTGGTTATCTCGGGGGAGGACGAGAAGAAGACTGAATTTATTTGTGATCTTAATGATATTAAGGACGCTGAAGGACTGTGTAGTTTGGGTAATTAACATCGATGTGAAAGCCTTTAGTGAGAACTTCCCCTTATTACGTCGTGCTGAAATTGGCTCTATCTCAAGCGTCTTCGATTTGCCTGGTTTTTTCTTTTACCCTGAAAATATGTGAAGGTGGTGTTTGCGTTTTTCCTGGATCAAAACCTCCGTTCCCACAACCATTGCTTCTTTGCTTGTTGCCAAGCTCCTAACCTCCCGTGTCTTCTCCTCTGTCCATGTTCTGTTTCTCTTCTCTCCATCCCTCCCTCTTTCGCTCCCTCTCTCTCCCTCCTATGCTCTCTGAAATCAAAGAATTTCAAGAAAAAAGTAGAAAGGAGAAAGTAAGACCCACTCATACTCCCACCATCCATGATTAACCACTGTTAATATTCTACCAATAGTCCCTCTTTTATATTATATGTTTTAAAATTACTCACTAATACACAAATTCGTAGTCCTTCGTACTGGAGCATCTCAGAAAAGTTCAGTTCCTCTCGTTGTCCAGTTCCTGTTCCACGCGCCCCACCTCCACGTGCACACGTACTACCATGAGCTCAGAATGTAACTACCATTTTAACATGATTTTTACAAACTTATATATGAATTCTTAAAAATATAGAGGGCCTCTTGGGTGTTTTTAATTTCTCAAATAGCACATGAATCACTAGAATTTTATCTCCATCTCTTGTTTTTGAGAAATCTCCCTGTTGAGGCAGACAGCCCTGGTGTATCTGCTTTGATTGCAATCCTAAAATTCACGCACGTGTGGTGTCACCTGCATCCAGTCCCCTGCAGGTGGACGTCAAAATTGATTCGATTTCTTCTATCGCAAATAATTCCGTGATGGATATACTTGTATGTGTCTCCTTGCGCGTGACTGTAAGGGCTTCTCCAAGGATGAGCCCCTGCCCGAGTGTGACATGCGTTTCTTTCCTCTAATGAACAAGGGTGTCTGGAATTGAATCCAATCTTCTAAATGTCGTCTCATCAGACGAGCCAGTTAGTGAACATTCGTTGGGGAATCTGCTCTGTGCCAGTGTTCTAGGCGTAGACAGTTTGAGACAAGCATCTCCCCCTTCCTACTCAGAGCTTGTAATCTCAGGTAGGGAACAACAGTAAGCAAATATTTCAACCTGTTAAGTAAACAAGTGTGCAATGTTCTGTGAAGAAGGATAAGGACAATGAGAGCAATGACACGGGACCCAGCCTAGCTCAGGGTCAAGGAAGGCTTCCTGGAGGAGGTGACACTTAACTGTGTTCCAAAGGATGGGTGAGTGGAGAATGGGATGGTAGATGAACATTCCAGCAGAGGGGATGCAAATGAGAGCAAGATGAGTATGTTCCTACCTCAGGACCTTTGCACCTGCTGTATGCTCTGGCTGAAATGCTTTCTACCCAGTTCCTTTATAAGGTCCTGGAAGCTTTACAGCTTCCCCACATTTGTGATCTGTGTAACCCTTCTCACATGGATCAGCCCTATACCTTGACCGCCCAACGTCACCTCCTTGGTTCCTATAAGGAAGAGCCCAGGAGGGAGGCTGCTCTGGCTGGGCCACCAGGCTGGCTGAGAGAACCCTATTAAAGTGTACAAGGGTCACAGCCTCACGCATGGACTCTGGAGCCAGACTGCTTGGGTCCAAATTCCAGGCTTTCTACTTTCTGGCTGTGTGACATCAGACAAATGAACTCCCATTCTGAGCAGGCTGTAAAACAGGGACAAAAATACTCTTTAACACTCGGAGTTCTAGAGAGCATTTTACGAGGAAATGCATGCAGAGCACTTTGCATGGGGCCCTGCATACAGTGAACGCATAACGGATGACGGCAAAAATAAGAACAGTAGTAATAAGAAGGTGTGGCTGCTACTCGAAAGAGCGAACGGAAGCAGATGCTCCCCTGGGGCAATGAGAAGGAAAATATCCCAGCTAGGGCTCCAGACTGTCCCCAGACACAAGATGGGCGGTTCCTGAATGACTGATGGCCTCGAGCCCCAGCCACGTTTCCTGGAAGACTTTAGCCTTGAACCCAAGGATGTCTCTCCAGCTGGACCGTGGGTGTGGGGCTGAGCAAATCCATCATTGATCAGCCCTGTGGTCCAGATGCTTCCCCAGAGGCCTGGGTGTGGGTGAGTGGGAGGGCCCCTTGGGGTCTTGTCAGCTATGCAGAAGAGGCCGGAGAGGACAGTGGGGGTGGGATGCAGCTTTGCTCCTTGGGGCCCCTGGGCTCTGTTGTCAGGAGTGGGCCTTTCTTTAACTCCTGACAGATGCGGGCAGGAAGAGCTGGGGTGGTAGGTCTTCAATAATAACAGAAGTTTACAGTTTATGGTACTTTTCATAAATACTGATGCATTACAGTAATTCTATACGGTCTTGCTAAAACCTTTCTGCAACTCTGTGAGGGGGGTCCTATGTTTGAGAATGGGGAAACTGAGGCTCAGAGAAGTGAAGTCACTTGCCCAAGGCCAGTTTTGTGGGCTGCAAACCCCGGCTCTTGTCCGTTAGATAGGATCCACTATCCTTTCCCTCCACAGTCCGCCACTTAGCAGCTCGGATCTAGGACGGGGACCTTAACTCCTGCGTGCCTTGGTTTCTTGGACCGTACTGCGACATGGAGAAAACGCCTTTTAGGGTTGTCACAAGGACTAAAATGAGTTAGCGGGTGTCCAAGGCTCATGGCGGTATCTGCTGTGCCACGGCAACGCCGCGGTGGGTCGTTCGAATTATGATTACCTTTTTTTCCTGGGTATACATTGATCATTTGCATTTCTCCATTGTGCAAATGGCCTCTTTGCGGACTTCCTTCAATGGATTTTTATTTTGATAGAGGGACTTTTTTGAGGACTGGAGAAATTGCTTCTCCAGAGGGACAAGGGACATCCTGGGACTCAACACCATGGCCCCCGGGAGTATGGGATGCGGATTGATCGCAGGGCCTGGGGCAGCCAGTCTGGCCTCTGACTTCCTGCAGCCTTCAGAGACGAGCTGGGACGTAGGGTGGTGCCCTTCTGAGAAGGTCAGTGTGGTGGCCTCCAAGCTTGGAGGCCAAAGAAAGGTTCCAGGGGGGACAGTGGCCTGAGGGCTCACACAAGAGTTAACTGAGATCCCCATCCCCCCGGACCACCCAGAAACACCAGCTTCATGAAGACCATCCAGGGTTTTCGAAGAGCAGATCTGTCTCCCTTCTGTGACTGGAGAGATTCGAACCCCCAAGGGGCCTCTTCCCAAGCTGACTTCCTGCCTGGAACCTCTCCAGACCCTCTTGCCTTAAGCCCCGGCTGATGAACTCTCCCTTCCCAATGTCTGCTCCCTCCCTGCCGTCCTGCCCTTGGCCCTGTCCCGGATCCTGGCAACATCCTGTTCTTCCCCTGAACTGAACTCCCCCTCCAGCTTCTCAGCGCGATAGGCATCTTAAATAAATGCTTCCTGTCTCCTGACCACCTTATCTCCCATTCCTCTCCAATGGCTGACGTTCAAGAACCACAGGGAGCCTTGCTCTCCTTTCTAATTTTAAACCTGCCCTCTGAGGCTCTCTCCTCTTCCTTCTCAAGGTTCCGGGAAAGGCCAGGGGGTGTCAGAGGTCCCTGTTGACCCGCTGAGTCAGCAGAGGCTGAAGGCTTCTTTCCTAAGTTCCCAGGGAGGGAGCTGGGCTGGGGATCCTGGGTGAGGCCGCTTTGCTGCGCTCGCCCCAGTGACAGCTGCGTTCTGCATGGAGAGCCGCTTGGTGCCTCTTTCCCAAATTCGTAAATGAGTAGAAGAAGGAACGGAGTGGAAATAAACCCAAACGTGACTATGAAGCAAGGAGCCAGGAAAAATTTCTGCACGCTCACACACTGAATTCTCCTTTGCAAAGTGTACGGGCCCAGTAGCCAGGCCTTAGTCTTCTTTTAACAGAACCTGATTCACCCTGGAAGTGACAGACCTTGCCCACTCTGGTCCTTGGGAGGCTGAGTCCTGGGGAGGTCATGTGACCTGCACAGGCACAGCCAATCAGAGCGTTGCTGGCCAGCGATTGGTTCTGGATGAGCACGTGACTCAGGTTGGACCATTTGGACCCACTGGAGACTGACGCTCAGATTCCTTTCTGAACGACTGAGAAAGGGATGTGGGCTTTCACGTGCATGTTGCTGAGAAGTTGAGAAGTCAGCCGAGAGCTGCGGGTGGCCGTTTCGACAAGGGGAAGCCAAGCTGGGCTAGAGGAAGAATAAGTAAGATGTGACCTTACCTGAATCCCTGAATCTAGCTCTCTCTGAAGCCAATTCTTCTGGAATTTTCAGTTGCCAGAGCCCATAAAAATCCCTTTGCTTTTAGTTTTCTGTCACTTGTGACCACACACACACATATGTACAGACCATACACTTACCAACATAGACAACGAAGTGGGGAGGAAAAGGAAAAATATATACTGCGAATGTGTCACGTGCCAAAACGTCACTTTAAAACAGCTTTCTGAGCTAAAGAACATTAGTCCTATTTTATGGATCGTAATACTGAAGCTCAGAGAGGTTAAGGGGCTTACCTAAAGTCACACAGCTAGGAAGCTGCAGAGCTAAGATTTAAACCCAGGTCTGCCTAAGTTGGAGTCCGTGCTCTTTGCAAAGCTGAGCTGTCTTTAAAAGAAGCTGAAGGAGGGGCTGCCCGGTGGCGCAATGGTTAAGTTTGCACGTTCTGCTTTGGCAGCCCAGAATTCGCTGGTTCGGATCCTGGGTGCAGACATGGTACCACTTGTCAAGCCATGCTGTGGTAGGCATCCCACATATAAAGTAGAGGAAGATGGACACGGATGTTAGCTCAGGGCCAGTCTCCCTCAGCAAAAAGAGGAGGATTGGCCGCAGTTAGCTCAGGGCTAATCTTCCTCAAAAAAAAAAGAGAATAAACTGAAGGAGGTCTTTCTTCTAGTCTAGACTATGTAAGTGACTTTGGACACGGTAGTTAGCTACAAGGCTCCTTAGGTCTTCCATGTACCATGTCCCATTATAGACATCCCGTTTAAGCTCTTCTCTCCCTTCCATCATTCTGTGAAAGAGTCAAATCCCTTCTTTCTCTTTCTTCTCAGCCTTTTTCACTCGCTTCTCTCCTCCTGCTCACCTCTCAGCGTGAGTCTGTCCCTGGGTTCACCCTTAATTCACTCCTTGGCTTTTAACGTGCCTCTTGCCAAAGCCTCAGACCCTTAAACACCCACATGTGTGTCCCCGAATCTGCTCCTGGTCATTCCCCCAGGCACCGCGAGCTCGGAACGTCCAAGGTGGGGCTTATCACCTTCCGCCAAACCTTCTCTGCCCCTCTGTTCTCCAGCTCTTCCGTGGCGGGACCAGCCATCCATCCACTCAATCAAACTAGAAAACTCTTGGAGTCCTGTTCAACTTCGTCTCATTCTGCACTCGCCCCACCTAGTCAATCACCCGGGCCTGGGACTTTGACTTCCCGTGTAATCCCCGAGCTCATCCTTGCTCTCCAGCCCCATGAGCCCAGCACGTGCGAGTGAGCGAGTGAGTCAGTGACGGCGAGCGTTCGGCTTTTGGAAACCAGCCCTGGGCTCGCCTCGTGTGGCTCCTCTCATCTAGGTGCAAACTGAGGCCCAACACACAAAGCCGTGTGTCGTTGTGTTCTAGTGCTGGTGACATCTCATAACCCAAATTATTACAAGCTCGTGGGTTTTACACATTGCTAAAGGCAAACAAACTCTTTCTTGACCTGCCCGTGTGGCATGTCTGTGTGTGTATCTGCGCACATATGTGTTTGTCGGTTTCCCTCTAATCGTTATTCCTCTCTCCCCACCGCCATATACAGAATCCACAAGACATGGAGAATTCCACAAGATGTTTCTTTCTCCAAAACCCCAAACTTGCTTCTTTAACTAGGTCATGCTTATTGTCCTTTTCACGATCAATCGCTGGTTTACCGTAAGACCAGTTACCTCTAGTTGAACACAGTATAGATAATTACCAAAGAGGACGGTTGAGAGGATTAAATAAGGATATGGCTGCCAAGCACTTGGCTCGTACCTGGCACTTAGAAGCATCCGGTACATTGTGGTATTATTGTTATCGCTATTACTATTATATAAGGAAAAGAGATGTTTTTAATATCATGTTCTTTCTGGGTCATGTCCTTAAAATTTCACTTCTTGATAGATTATTACAGACAGCTAAGACAGCACAGTTTCTTTTTCATCCTGGAAATGAGCAGCACCTCCTTAATTAGCAGCCACTGGGAAAATCACAGTGCCTGTGCTCTCACTGTTTATATTAACAGCTTTCATTAATCACACATAAGATAATAGACATCACCAGCCCACCACACGGAGTGTTAAAAAAATACTCAAGTTAATTGTGTCTGAATAGATGTCTGTAGCCTCCGAGAAAATGTTCAGGGCGGAAACTATCTCAGCATCACTTTCGTCATACTTTTTCAGTTGAACAGTAGCTCATCGAAAAAAGTTTACTGATGGGAAGTAGGTTGAATTGTATTTCCATCATGTAACGGTGACTGAACCAATGTTAACAGGCTTTATATATAACAGCACCCGTCTTCTTTTGCCTCTGTTTTACCAGTTTGGAAACTGAGGCTCAGAGAGACTGAGCTGCTTGCCCAAGTTGACAGAGCTGGTCACTCCCCATACCAAGAAGTAGGTGGAGATTAAAAAAAATAACAGGTAAAGTACTTAAAACAGAATTGATCACGTAGGATGCACTATGTATTTGCTGGGTACACTGCTCAGCAAGTTAAAACAATTGTGGATATTTTCAGAAGTCTTTTTTTAACAGTCGTGCAGTATTCAAGGGCAAAGGTCAGCAAAGTATGGCTTACTGGCTCCATCGAGCCCCTTGCTTGTTTTTGTAAATAAAGTTTTATTGGCACACGGCCACACCCATTCATTTACGCATTGTCTGGGCTGCTTTCACAACACAGTGGCAGAGTTCAGTCATTGTCGTAGCAACAGACAAGCTGCATGTCTCAAAAAGCCTAGAATATTTACTTTCTGGCCCTTATGAATGTTTTGCTGACCTTTGTTCTAAGGGATAACAGCACCTATGGATAGACATGTGAGCCCGATATTTTTGCTGTTACCTCTGTACGCACGTATTTTTGTACACGTGTGCTGACATATCTGCCGGATCAATTCGTAGGTGCTGGATTGTTGAGACAACTCGAAAGCAGAAAGTTTCTGAGAGCAAGAAGTAGTAGCTATTTGAAGTGTGGGACTTCTTCAGAGAAGAGGCGCTTGACCTGCGTTGTTGGAAGAGGAGAACTAGCTGTGAGTGAGACTGGGAGTCTCAAAGTTCTTCCCTCCTAGCTGCGATAATTCAAACACAAGATCAAAGCCACTCACCATCCTCTGACGACATTCCCATCAAAGTTTTACGCAACAGTGCAGCAACAGACGTGTTCACGTGTCCGCCTTGGGCCGGGTTCTGTGCCAGGCAACAGCGATATCAAAACCTGAAGAATTTTATTTTCAGTGCAGTGGATTTTAAGTGTTTTTGAGTCTTGAAGTTCTTTGAAAACTCATGGAGGCGATAGTGTTCCTAGCCCCCAAGTTTCACATTCACATAAAATTTTGCAAAGAGTTTCCATGAATTGACGGCTTCCATGGAAGACCTTGCATTGACACTCCATAAACGCTTCTTGGGTTACAAACCCATTATCTAAAGAGGGAGACTGACCCATAAAGAACAATGTAGTATAAAATATGATAAATCGTGTATTTGAGGTGCATACAAACTAGAGTGTGTACAAGGAGTGAGATAAGTGACTTTGCTTTGTGGGAGAGCATGAAGTTGGGAGGGTCAGGAAAGGGTCCTCATAGAATTGAGATTTGAAGGATGTGTAGGAATTCTCCGGATTGTCTAGAAAGAGGGGAGGTAATTTCATCAAGGAAAAATCAATTGGAGTAAGAGGAACTCTGAAAAAGATCCTAATGTCGATGCCCAGAAGTCTGGACTCTTTCTGGTTTGTCCACTGACTCCGGAAAATGAGGGCAAATGCCTTAACCCCAGTACTCCCTCCTGTCTCCCCAACCCCGCATGGCCACATCAAATGAGGACCAGAATGACACTCGCTCCCTTTCTAAAGCTGTCTGGAATCCAGAGATAAAAGGCTCCATGCTAATAAAATATCATCACGGATGCTGAAGAGGTTCAGTTCTCTGGTTTCACATTTCGTGAGTAAAGTTTTTTCCCCCACAGCCTGCTTGATCAGATTTGCAGCAGCAATTAGATGCCTTTTCCTGTTTGTTCTTTTCTTGAGCGTTAGTAGTCGTATCAGGAAATTGCTAAGAAGGCTTCTAGGTCATGCTACCTCTTTGAAGTGCACGCGTGTCTGGCTGGGTGTGAGCGTATGTGTGTGTGTGTGGACACACGTACACTTTTTCTGAAAACTAGAGTAGTTTGGGTCGTTGGGTCTTGGAGTAGGAAGTGGAGCTGACACATTGGAAAGCACAGAGCTGGTTCCACGTGTGTGACTCGTAGGTTACTGGTGTGACTTGCGCTGACATTTGGGTTCAAATCCTACTTCAACCACTGCATTAGTTTCCCAGGACTTCCATGATAAATTACCACAAATGGAGTCATTTAATACAATAGAAATTCTCTCTCCCTTCTACAGTGCATAAGTCTGAAATCAGGGTGTTGGTGGGGTTGGCTCCAAGGCTCTGAGGGAAAATCTGTTCCAGGTCTCTCTCTTAGCTTCTGGTCGTTGCTGGCCATCTTTGGTGTTTCTTGGCCTGTAGACACATCACTCCCATTTCTACCTCCACATTCACATGGTGCTCCCCTGTGTGTCTCTGTCACTCGGCTCTCCCTCTGCCTCTCTCTTTATAAGGACACCAGTCATTGGATTTAGGGCCCCCTAAATTCAGAATGATCCCATCTCGAGATGCTTAATCACCTGCAAAGACCCTATTTCCAAAGACGGTCACATTCACAGGTTCTGGATGGACATGTCTTTTGGGGACCACCATGCAGTCACTACAGCCACATCCTACCTGAGTGTCCTTGGGGTTGTCTCCTACCCTCTGCTGAGCCTCAAGGGTGATCTTAAAAATCGGGGCTCCTAGTAGAACCTCAATTCATAGAATAAGATAATGCACCTAAAACCCTTGGCACCAAGCCTAGCACACTTAAGGCACACACAGAGAAGGGCGGTGCTCCTATTTGTAGTAGCAAGAATGATATCAGCGTTGCCGTCTCTCCGCCAGGAGCTCTGACACATGGAGCGTGGGGCAACGCGACCTCAAACATCTGGATAAGAAGACGATGGTGCTTTCCAATTCGAGCTGTTTGGCATCCTGTAGACCCCAGAAGCAGACGACAGAATGTCAAGATGATTGACTATCTCTTTCCCTTTGCCCCAGACGCTGTTTGGTGGTTGACGAAGCCCAAATGTCATGGATGCTTGCCAATGAAGACACTTCCCAAAGTCAGTTGCCAATGGTGCCCATGAACTGGACGATTAGGTGTTTGCCCCAGGACGGCGTCAAGGACATACATAATCTAGAGGCCCATCAGGGTCTATTACTCAAATGGAGTGGCTGGGAAGCGTTAGGAACTTTGGGATCACACAAAACTATGGGTTCAAATCTCAGCAGTGTTATGTGGGAGGTGAGAGATCTGAGCAAATCATTTCACCCCTTGGAGCCCCACCTTCCTCACCCTTAAAGTGGAATCAATGATGCCTCTCCCAAGGTGATTCTGATGATTAACTAAGGTTAGACTTATGTAATGTATATGTACTGCATCGTGAGTACATGCTGCAAGAGCTCAATGTCTGCCATTATTATCATCATTATTCATAATACGATATGAAGTGGATTGGTTCAGATGACTTATAAGGAAGGATAATTGATTGAATATCACCCCGATAGTGGCGTGTTTCACTTGGCAAGTGAATTGACAGTCCAAAAGCACTTGTGGCTGGAAAATACTGGTTCAAATCTTCATTCTCCCTTTTCTCAGTTACCTGACTTCACGTCTTTGAGCCTCAGTTACTGCCTCTATAAAAAGAAAATACTCTTTCTGAGAAACAAGGACACTCTGGGGCTCAAACAGACCCTGTGTGCTTATTTGTTCAGTCGACAATTATTTATTGAGTCCTTACTATGTCCCAGCCTTACTATGTCTGAAAGGCATAGGAGATATGCTGATGAACAAGATAAATTTATTCTTGACCTCAACGAGCTTATAGTTTAGAAAGATAGTGTATTGTAAGTGACAAAGAAATGTAGCAATGTGACAGCTTCTTATGCTCATTCATCGTTCTTATGACTTTCCCTCTTATAGCTGAATACATGTTGGTGGAATACATTTTACAAAGCTTCTTCAAATTCGGCCTGACTTTGGGAAGTCCTTGTGTCCCACTGGACACAAGTCCTCAGTAGGCCAATGCTTTCTTCTGTGCCCCTCTCCTCCTTGCTTGCCCCTTCCCCATCCAATCGGCAGCATTTGTGGTTCCAAGGGCATTTTACAGAGCCTAGAAAAGAGTTTCTGAACCCTGAGCTTTGGCTTCTGGGTTTCAAAGACCTAAGCCCTCTGAATTTCACACTTAAAAATGATTAAAATGGCAAATTTTAGGTTACATATATTTTACCAGAATAAAAAAGTGTTATAAAAATCTAAGCCCTGGAATACTCTGGACATAATGTGTTTGCCATCAACAGAAGATGAGAAGCATGGGAGAGGATGGACGAGCGGCACGCTTTCCTTCAAGGAGTCTCTTGGCTGGAGAATGTGGGGAAAGCAGAAAGAGGAGAGAGAGCATTAGATAGTGGCTCGTGTCCCTGACATGGGCCCCGGGCTCGCTCTGTCCTTGCTGGAGGAAATCAAACCTCCAGGGGAGTTGAGAGAACTGAGAGAAGGGAGGACCTGTGCCTCCCTTAGCGGCTGGACTAGGGTCAGGCAAAGGAGGCGTTGCTCTCGGGTGCCCTGCCTCCACTTGCATGACTCCAGGAACGCTTGCCTCTTTCAGTTTTATGCCTGGGCATCTCTTTAAATTCTTTTTATTGTGGTAAAATATGTGTAACATAAAATTAGCCATTTTAACCATTTTTAAGCATCCAATTTAGTAGCATCAATTGCATTCACAATGTTATGCAAACTTTCCAAAACTTTTCATCACCCCAAACAGAAACTCTATACTCACTAAGCAATAACCCCCAGGCACCGCTTCCCCTAGCCCTTGGGAACCACTTATGCACTTTGTGTCTGTATGAATTTGCTTGTTCTAGATATTTCAAATAAGTGGAATCATAGAAAATTTGTCCTTTTGGGTCTAGCTTATTTCACTTAACATAATGTTTTCAAAGTTCATCTGTGTTGTAGCACATCTCAGAATTTCATTCCTTTTTATGGCTGAATAATATTCCATTGTGTGGGTAGACCACATTTCCTTTATGCATTCATTTGTTGATGGACACTTAGGTTGCTACCGACTTTTGACTGTTGTGAAGGATGCTAGAGTGAACACTGGTGCACAAGTATCTGCTTGAGTCTTTATTTTAGATTCTTCTGGTCATATATGTAGGAGTGGAAATGCCAGGTTTTTGATATTTCTATCTGGTAATTATGGTAATTCATATGGTAATTCTATATTTATCTTTTTGAGGCAATGCCAAGCTGTTTCCTCAGCCCCTGCACTATTTTATATTCCCCCCAGCATCTATAAGGGTTCTGATTTCTCCCCATCCTCACCAACACTTGTTACTCCCTCAACCTTGTTGTAAAATTATAATCATCTTAGTAGGTGTAAAGTGGTATCTCGTCGTGGTTTTGATTTGCGTTTCTGATGACTAATGATGCTGAGCATCTTACTGAGCGCTTAATTGCCATTCGTATATCATCTTTGGGGAAATCTCTATTCAAGTTCTTTGCTCATTTTGAAACTGGTTGTTCATGTTTTTGTTGAACTTTACGAGTTCTTTATATATTCTGGATATTAAGCCTTTACCAGATATATGATTTGCAAATATTTTTTCCCATTTTATAGGTTGTCTTTTCGCTTTCTTGATAGTGTGCTTGAATGCACAAAAGTTTTTAATTTTGGTAAAGTTCAATCTATTTATTTTTCCCTTGTTGCTCATGCTTTTGATGTCATATATAAGGATCCATTGCCAAACTCAATGTCATGAAGATTTACCCCATTTTCTTCTAAGAGTCTGTTAGCTCTGATGTGTAAGTCATTGATCCATTTTCCTAGGTGCCTCACTCTTAAGAAGACGCTCGCTCTCAGGGTCCTGCAAGTGAGAGCTGGCATCTGAAAATGAGCTCCTCCTTCAGTTTTTCATCCTAGATGCCTCATGTCCCTTCCTTGGGGGAGCCCAGGTAGGCGGCAAGCCTCCCACAGTTCACCTGAACCAGGTACAGTGGGGGAGCAGAAGAGGAGAGAACTCTAATTGAGCTGCCTTGGCCAATGGGTCCAAGATAAGAAACTCATGAACTTGGGCCTGGGAAGTGCCGAAGTCCTGCCAAGGTCTCAAGAGGGGCATGGAAGTAACTAAGGAAGATGGCAAGGCTTAGAGAAGCCCTGATAATGGGACAATGCAGAAGTGATCTTTATGGGCTGATCCAGAAGACATGGCAGGCGCTGAGGAAACTCAGCATTCACTGGAATGGATGAATGGCAATGGCTGAGGAGCCAAGGCACCCTTGTAACCAGGGGCCCTGTAGATCTTAGCTATGACCCCAGAGAAGTGTGGGAGCGAGAAGTTTCCAAACAGATCACGAAAACCCTGAAGTGACTATAATTGGCCTCAGAGATGAAGCTTTGTGACCCAGCCCAGTGAGATGGAAACTCTCACAGGAATTGTTACATCATGGGTAAAGAAAGAAAGAACCATTGCAGTGCGAGATATGATCTCCATATGTGAACGGAACACAGGAAAGTGGTGTGTTTCACCTCCATTTCATCTCATATTCTGCATCACTCATCTCCTCCAGGAACGGAGATCTGCTTTCTAGCCTATCTTTCAATTTCAGGGGAACCATATGCAAGCAAACCTTTTACAAACAGGCAGAAATCTCTAGAGCAGTGGTTTTCATCTGGGAGTGATTTTTGTCCCTGGGGGTACATTTGAGAATGTGTGGAGACATTTTTGGTTGTTGAAACTGGGGAGGAGGTGCTACTGGCATCAAGCGAGTAGGGACCAGGGATGCTGCTCAACATCCCGCAATGCACAGGGCAGCCCCCCACGACAAAGTCCATCCCAAAATGTCGGTAGTGCTGGGGTGGAGCAGCCCTGGTGTGCGGTATATAGGTCATGCTATCTGTGCAGGCAGAATGTAGCACACCATCACACATTTCCTACAGTGCATCATCATGTTGTAGAGAGAGCACCAGGCTGTGAGATGTCAGCCCATAACACCTGGCTCTTAGGGAACAGACCTAGAGGTGATGGGTACCACCTCTTCTTATTTTCCATTGGCCAGACCTCAGTTACACGATCCCACTGAACTGCAGAGGAAGCTGGGAAATGTAGTCAAACTGTGTGCTGAGGACAAAAAAAAAAAATGGATTTGGTGAGCACCTAGCTAGAAGCCTTGTGTAGACCACTCCAACGCCAAGAGAGATTTGTTTCCACATTGTATAATGTGCATCGTGAGCTCTGCCCTGCCTTCCTCTCAGAGGTTGAAACGACAGCTGCAAACTGTGCAATTCCAACATGCATCTTTAGGATAGTTATCAATAGTGAGAATGAGCTGATTGTTGAAACAATGGTGGAAAATCCCCCAAATTCTCCCAAACACTCTTGCGGGAGCCTAGTTTTGCAGCCCAGACTTACTTTCTTCTAGATGTTTGTGTTATTCAAGGTGAGTAACTAGCTGCTGTAACAGCACCAAAAATTAGTGGTTTAATACCATATTAGTTTATTTTTTGCTGATGCAACAATCCAGCTTGGTTGGGTGGCTCTCCTACATAACTCTTAATGAGCAGCAACTCAGAGACTCAGGTGCCTTCCTTCCTTCCTTCCTCCCTTCCTCTCTTGATTCATATTTACCCATCCCTCAATCCATCACCCTTTCTCCCTTCCTTCTATCCATCCATCTACCCATTCATCCATCCACCTGTCTATCCATCCTTCCATAATCCCATCTTCCTTCTTTTCTTCCTTCCATCTTCCCTCCCTCCCTCCTTCCTTCCTTCCTTCCTTCACCTCCTTCATCCCCAGAGACTTGGAGTACTTTGCTCCCAGCTTCATAGACAGGGAAAAGGAGTGTCGAGTTCATGAGGGAGATTTTATTGGGGGGCAGACCTGGAAGAGGTGGCTACCACCTCTTCTTGCTTTCCATTGGCCAGACCTCAGTGACATGACCCCACCTGACTGCAGAGGAGGCTGGGAAATGTAGTCAGACTGTGTGTTGAAGAAAAAAAGAACATGGATTTGATGAGCACATAGCAACTTCTGCCACAACACCATGTTTTTTTGTTTGTTTGTTTTTGAGGAAGATTAGCTCTGAGCTAACTCCTGCCAATCCTCCTCTTTTTGCTGAGGAAGACTGGCCCTGAGCTAACATCCATGCCTATCTTCCTCTACTTTATATGTGGGACGCCTACCACAGCATGGCTTTGCCGAGCAGTGCCATATCCGCACCCGGGATCCGAACCGACAAACCCCGGGCCGCCAAAGCCGAATGGGCGCACTTAACTGCTGCGCCGTTGGGCCAGCCGCTACAACACCCTGTTTTTACCAACAAAAATATACACAGATTTAGTCTGGATAGGATTCCCATTCATGGTGATTTTGGAGTTTAATCCTCCATAAGCAACACATGCGCCTCCTGAGGACATTACACCTCCCCGCAAGTCAGAGTATAAAGTGCATCAACCCCAGAGCTTGTCTTGCCTGAGAGCAATTCTCTTCTTTCCTTCAGCGAGGGCTTATGGAGTGCCTGCTGCATACCAGAAACCATCCTAGATATTCTGGATGTAGTGAACAGACAAAAAATGCCTGTCTTTATGGTGCTTGCATTCTGTTTGGGGAAACAGAGAACGAGCCCATTGTGAACCAACCAACCAACAAGCCAACTGGTCCTAAAAGGCATTCAGCAGCATAGACGTGAGCCCGCCTTCACTTTAAGAGGGTTTGGACCAGGGGTCGACATCTCAGTGCAAGTAAGCCGAGCCAATCAAGTTTTCCTCCCCCGGGAATATGAAGTGGGGATTTAGAGATGCTAAATGTTTCACACAGTTTTAGAGGTCAGAAGTCCAAGATCAGGTGGTGGCAGGTTTGTTTTCTTCTGGGCAGGGAGATGGCCACCCTCTTGCTACCTCTTTTAATGGTCATCTCTCCGTGCTTGTGTCCCTTTCTCTTCTTGTTAGGACATCAACCATATTGGATTAGGGTCCCACTTTAACAGTCTCATTTTAATTCAGTTACCTCTTCAAAGCTCTCATCTCCAAATACCATGACATCTCAGGTACTCGGGGCCAGGACTTCAATATCTAAATTTCGGGGGACACAAGTCAGCCCATAGCACCTGGCTAGCTTTTCTGTCCTTCCGTTTTGTGAGAACCCTTATTTCCTTCCACCAGCTCTTCCCATTTTTGCCTTAGCACGTTTGATCGGCAGCTGTTCCTTTCAATTGCAAAGTCCCTGCCTATTCCTCCCTTCTCCTGTGTTGTGCGCATCGCTCACCCATTCTGCAGCAACATGACAGGTCAGAGTCTTTGGACTCACCCAGGGACACAAAAGTGAACAAGACTGCGTTGCTGCCTTCAAGAGTTAGCCTTGCAGCCTTCTGTCAATGGCAGGCTGAGAATTTCCGATAATAATGAATCTCGATGGCCTAGGATGTATGGTCTGTGGCCACATCATCTGCTAACTTAATAAGGCTCTCTCCAGATGGAGTGTTTCTCTTGACTAAGGGACAGATAACACAGCACCAAACAGGTCTATGGCTTGGTCATTGAGTAAGAAGTGCATACACACAGAGTTTGAAAACATGCAGTTTCACAAAGAGAGACTTCAATTTGCTGTGTCCTACCACTCATATTAAATTGATGAGCCTTGCGTGGCCTGACCTTTACCCTAACATGCATTACTACTTCTGTATTAAGAGACCAATCTAGCTATAAAATGACAGATCTCAAATGGACAAATCAGACGCGTGATGAAAAATTCAACTTCCCCAGCAGGAAAATAAAAACAACATAACAATGGCTTATTGTGTTTCACCTAGCAAATTAGTAACTGTTGTTTCTTTGATTTTAAAGGATTAAAATATCCAGTTTGGGACCAGGGTTTGGGAAAATGGAGCACATGATAAGCTGTGATGGAAGTAGAATATTACTGAACCTTTATCTGCCAAAAGAATCGAGCATCTACAAAGCTTCAAAGCAGCAAATTTACAGCAAGGAATTTTCTTAGGGACGTCACAGGAGAACAGAAAAGGTCAACTACAAAGATGGTCATTGCATGATATTTGCAGTAGTAAAGATGGGAAAGGCCAAACGCCCGACAAAAAAGGAATTATTGAATAAATTATGATACTTCCAGAAAATGGAATGTTCAGTCATTACAAACTGATGCATAAAAGGCTGTTTAATAACAAGGGAAGATGTTCATGATGTATTTTTGAGTGAGGAAATGAAGCCATAATGTACTGCGGAGAGTATGACCCCATTAGAAAAAGTAAATGCAGGAGCCAGCCCCGTGGCATAGTGGGTAAGTTCACACGCTCCACTTCGGCAGCCTGGGGTTTGTGGGTGTGGATCCCAGATGTAGACCTACACACTGCTCATCGAGCCATGCTGTGGTGGTGTCCCACATACAAAAATAGAGGAAGATTGGCAGCAAATGTTAACTCAGGGCCAATCTTCCTCACCAAAAACAAACAAACAAATAAATAAAATGCATAGCAAAAGCACACAAGGAATGGACATTACAATTGAAATAGTGGTTATCTCCAGGCAGCAAGCATAAGATTGGTTTTCCTTTTGTTCTTTTTTGCTTCAGTGAGATGATGGACAATGCTTAGCACTGCATGAAATGGAGAAGTCACCAAATAGATGATCACTCTTGATATTATTATTCACCTCATCAGTCGAATGGAGGAAATATCAATTTCTCAGGTTTGTTGTTAGAAGTAAACAAGATCAGACAGCACCTAGTATATGCTGGGTTTTCAATAGATAATGTTTCTGTTTTTCTTCTTTTTTTTTCTGGGAGAGAGGGTTATACACCATAGGGATTGAGAATGAGGATTCCTCAGGCAGATAGACTCAGATTCAGGTCCTGCTCCTCAGCCATTTGCAAGCTGATCAAGAAAGTAGGCAAGTTAATTATGTCTTCTGAGCCTCAGTTTCTTCATTTGAAGATGGAGAGAGCAATAGCTATATCATAAGATTATCGTGAGTGTAAAAGATTATGTATGTAAATCACACGGCACATGGGGAGGTTTAAGAATTGGTCTGTTTTCTACTGTATTGTGTGGAAAGAACATGTGCTGGATTAGTAAAACAAAAGTGCAATTTTACTATCAAAAAATGGGCAGAGGATACGAACAGACATTTCTCCCAAGAAGATATACAGACGGCCAATGGGCACAGGAAGAGATGTTTAGCATCACTAATCATCAGGGAAATGCAAATCAAAACAACACTAAGATACCACCTTACACTCATTAAAATGGCTATAATAACCAAAAGAAAAAACAACGACTGTTGGAGAGGGTGTGGAGAAAAGGGAATCCTCACACACTGCTGATGGGAATGCAAACTGGTGCAGCCACCATGGAAAACAGTATGGAGATTTCTCAAAAAATTAAGAATAGTAATACTATATGACTCAGCTATCCCACTACTGGGTATTTATCCAAAGAACTTGGAATCAACAATGCAAAGAGACTTATGCACCCCTATGTTCATTGCAGCATTATTTATAATAGCCAAGACATGGAAGCGCCCCAAGTGCCCATTGACCCATGATTGGATAAAGAAGAAAAGAAGATGTGGTGTATATATACCACAATGGAATATTACTAAACCATAAAAAAAGACAAAATCGTCCCATTCACAACATGGATGGACCTTGAGGGTATTATGTTAAGTGAAAGAAGCCAGATAGAGAAAGACAAACACCATATGATTTCACTCATAAGTGGAAGACAAACAAACATACAGACAAAGAGAAGAGTTCAGTGGTTACCAGGGGGAAGGGAGCTGGGGAGGGAGCACAAAAGGTGAAGGGGGGGGTGCACTTGTATGGTAACCAACAAATAACAATGTACAACTGAAATTTCACAATGTTGTAAACTATTATGACCTCAATTTTCAAAAGGGGGCAATTTTAAACATAAGAAATAAATAGATCTTAAAGCATTCAAAGTTCTCCCTTCAACTCACTGCTGCTCAGCCCAGTGGAAATGCATTTGGCATATAGCGAGACGATCACCAGTTTCAGTAAAGAAAAAGGGTGCAGAAGAAGCTGATAAGAGCCAGAAGTTGACAGCGGAGGGAGGAAAGGGAAAAAAGCTCTGGTGAACTGAAAGAATCTAGCTCAAAACTTCTATTTCAGCAAGGCTTTAACCTAGAGCAGGAGAGATGTTGGCAGCACGACTCTTACCAAGTTTATTGGAATCATCTGCTTTTCTCTCTCAAATCCCCTGTGATCTCAAAAGCAAGGCCAGTTCAACTAGTTAGTTGCCTTCGTCTGATTGGTAAAGAAGTTATTTGCGAGCAAAATGTACACAGAGATGAAGATACATTGTTAAAATGGGCATATCATATATTATGGATACACACGTATCTCCAAAATATCATTTCTCTTTTTTTCTACTTGGTTGATCTCTTCATGTTTTGCAACTTTATTGAGATATAATGGACATATAACATTGTGTAGGTTTAAAGTGTACAATGTGATGATTTGATAAATGTATATATTGGGAGACAATGACCACAATAAGGTTAGTTCAGTCATCTCACATAGTGAGCATTTGCGTGTGTGTGTGAGAGCTTTTAAGATCTACTATCTTAGCAACCTTCAAGTACACAATACATTATTGTTAAATAGTCATCATTCTGTACATTAGAGCCACAGAACTTACTCACTTAATAACTGGACCACCTTTGACCATCTTCACCCACTTTCCCCACCCCCCAGCCACTGGCAACCACCAATCTTCTCTCTTTTTCTATGAGTTAGGATTTTTTAGATTCCAGATTTAAATGTTATGCAGTATTTGTCTTTCTCTGTTCTATTTATTTCACTTAGCATAATGCCTCAAGTTTCATTCATGTTATAGGAAATGGCAGGATTTCCTTCTTTTTATGGCTGAATAATATTCCATTATATATATATGCTATATAATGTAATATCTGTCCATCTATCTTGCATTTTCTTTATCCACTCACCCATTGATGGACATTTATGTTGTTTCCGTGTCTTGGCTATTGTGAATAATGCCGTAGCTTCTGCACGATCCCTCAGGCCTGGGCAGGTGATGAAGGCAGAGACCCAAGACGGCTGAGTTTGACCCAGACAAGCCCAGGAGAGCTGCCAGAGGAAGACAGACTTCCCAAAATGAGGGCATTTATTATTTAAACATTGATTGTTCTGTTTAAATCATACAGACGGAAAAGGTTTTCCATTTGTAAAAGTCATATTTTTAATGGCAGATCAAATTTACCGACATTTTGCTGGACCATGAGTTCTCATGGCTGCCAAAGAGGTGTGTGTCCAGCCTGCCAGAGCAAGATTAGGAAGAACCAATTCAGGACAGTGCTGAGCCCCACTTTCCCATCTGGCAAATGGAAATAACAAGCTGCATTAGCTTCCTGTATTAGCCAGTGTCCTACCAGGAAAATAGAAACCATTCCAGATCTGTCATATGGAGAGAATTTAATATAGAGAATGAATTACCCAGGTGAAAGAAGAAAGAATTACTGTTTGCAGAAGCCAAACAGTCAATGGTGAGCCAACTCAGAGGCTAGCAACAGAAGTGAGATGCTTGCATCCTTAGGCTGGAGGAATGACTGAAGGAGTCAGGACTGACTGGCGGGAACTCAACCCACGGCAAGGGCTGCTCTGCAAGACCTGGAACCCAGAGAAGCTTGGTCAACGTATGTCACAGCACAGCTCAGATCCACGGGAGGAGAAATGGACTCCACCTTCTGACGTGGAGTGACGTCCACATGTAAGGAAGGAATCGATGGTGGCTAACTTTGGAGATTCTAGCATAATCTGCATTTAGGATTGCTATGTGGTCTTGATGAATTGATATTTTTGACCTCTTTATCGTTATAATATGTTCCCAATGATCTCTAATAATACTCCTTGTTTTGAATTCTGCCTCATCTGATATTACTATAGCCAACTTAGACTTTTTTACAGTTGGTACCTGGCTGGTATATCTTTTCCATCTCTTTTACTTTTGACCTATCTGTGTCTTTACCTTTTTGATACATCTCCTATAAACACAAGATAGTTGAGTCTTGCTTTTTTATCTAGTCAAACATCTCTGTCTTCTATTTGGAGTATTTAGTCCATTTATATTCAATGTAAATATTCATATGGCTGGGTTTGTCTACCATCTTGTTATTGGTTTTCTATTTATCCCAGCACTGATTTTTATTCCCCCCTTTTCTACATTCTTTTGTACTAACCGAATATTTTTAGTATACCATTTTAATTTTCTCTATTGGATTTTTAGCACTTGCGTTGAGGATTATAACATGCCTCCTTAGCTTACGACAGTGTAATCTGAATTAATATTTTACTTATCACCATATACCCTGAATTAATTTTACTGGACCGCTTCTCATATAATGCAAGAACCTCATAGCAATACACTTGGATTTTCCTCTCCCACCCTTTATACTATTATTATCATTTATTTTACTTTGATAACTATTATAAACCCCATAGCATATAGTTACTATGTTTTGTTGTAAACAATTGTCTTTTAAAGAAATTATGAAATACATATATATTTAAAGTCATTTCTGCTTCTTCATATACTTACCATTTCTGTCCTGTTTCATCCTTTTGCACAGATCTAATTTTCTGTTTAAAGAACTTCCTATAACATTTCTTGTGGACAGGACTGCTGGTGACGAATTCTTTCAGTTCGTTCCTCTTTTTGTCTTTAATTTGTGTTTAATTTGTTTTAATTTTTGAAGGATATTTTCAATGGATATAGAATTATAAGTTAGCCTTATTCTACTCTTTAAAAATGTCATTCCACTGCTTCTGGTTTCCATTGTTCTTATGAGAAACAGGCAATAATTCTTAGACTGTTCTCTGCATGTCATGTGTCTTTTTCTACTGGTTGCTTTTAAGATTTTTTTTCTTTATTTCTTGTTTTCAGCAATTTGACTGTTATGTCACTATGTGTTTTTCTTTATATTCATATCTTTTAGGGTTTGTTGAGATCCTTAGATGAGTGGGTTGATATTTTCAATCAAATTTGGAGTATTTTCAGTCATTATGTCCTCAAACATTGTTTCTACCTCTGTCTTTTTGTCTTCTTCTTCTGGGATGCCTGTCACACATGTGTAAGGCTGTTTGATATCATCCTTATGTCACCAAGGCTCTATTAAATTTTTCAGGTTTTTAAAATACTCTCCTGTTTGGATAGTTTGTATTGAGCTGTCTTCAAGTTCAGTAATCTTTTGTTTTGCAGTGTCAATCTCATGTTAAGTCCACCCAGTGAATTATTCTTTTTAAAATTTATATACTGTATTTTTCAGTTCTTGTATTTCCTTCTGCTTTTCAAAAGCCATAGTTTCCATTCCTCTCTTGAGATTCTCCATCTCTTCACTCACTATTTTTATTGCTTCTCTATTTCTTTGAAAATATTTAAAATAGATATTTTAATGTCTGCCAGTGGCTGTGCTTTATTAAATTTCAGAGTCTTGCCTTGAAGATGCCCCATTCAGTATTTGGCCAAGACTTCTGGGGAACTCCATGCCAATTTCTGGTACTTCTTGTCAGTGCAATTTCTTGTCTTCACTGTCCTGTTCCACAAATTTCAGCTGCACCCATAGCACCAAACTGCAGTCTCTGTTTTCTCTACCCAGCAAGATTACCGCTGTCTGTTTTGGCTTCTTTTCTCTACTCTGCAAGCGGAAAGCTGGGGTGAATGTGGAGCTAGCCTCAAGCGTTCCCTTCTCTGAAAGATCACAGCTCTTCACTGTCTGCTCTCCCATTTCTCAAAACAGTGACTTCATAGAATTTGTTTATAAGGGAGGGTGAGTCTGGTATCATTTACTGCACCCTGGCTGGAACCAAAAGTCTCACAGGGTTTCAAGAATGAAATGATACGATGCTTATGATGTCTCAGGTATAGGGCAAATGATTCATTAATAGTAGCTAGTATAATTTTAATATTTTATTACACATTTAACTCTCTCACTAGACTATAGATTCTTCAAGTTAAAGACTGTGTCTTAATCATTTTTGCACCCCCAATATCTAGCACAAAGCCTGGTATATACTGCCTGTCAACAAACATTTTTTGAACTCACATAACCCGAACTAAGAAATGGGTTAATGAAACACCTCTTTAGATGTAAAGACAGAGTTTAGGAAGTGTAACTGTCAGTCAGCTCTTGGTACTCATTTTGAACCCATTTTTGTGTTAATTCCAAACCAAGTACTTCAGTATCTCAGGCATCTTTCATTTCCTTATTTCCCCATTTTGAGTGTATTCAGTAATATATGGGCTCCTCCTCCATGTCAAGCCCTTTGCCAGGGGTAGAGTGGAGAGATGGAATAAGATGTAAATTGTAATCCCAACAATCTCAATACCTGTATCAGAAACGATGCAAATATGTATATAATACTCTAATGAAAGGCAAATTTGAATGATCACAAGACTCCAAGAATTCCAGAAATGGGGAATAATGCATATATTTACTTGTGTGAAATGATGGATGAGGGGTGGGAGATAAGTCTGGATAAGCTGCTAATTAGATCAGATTGTGTTGGGTCTTGAATTTCACACTAACTCTAAAACTCAAAAGTTTAGAATTTGGGGGAGATGTTAATGGAGAAAGCCTCGGAAGAATTTTTGTTCAGCAAACTGATTTTCTCTGACTTTCATAGATTTATTTATTTTTACCTGAAAGTAGTACCCTAAAAGCACTACCCTAAAAGTGTAAAGGGGAGAGTGAGAAAGCTAGAAAAGAGAAACCAAAAGGGGAAAGAGGAAAGTTCAGGTGACATGAATCCGTCTAAATCCGACATGAACATCCACATCTCTGATTCCCTATTGTGGAGAGCCTGGCTCACTCTCATCTCCTTCTTTTCTGGGTGCCTATCTCAATAGGACCAGGAAATTCAACAGGGCAAGTTAGCTGTTTGGAGTCATCAGAAGCCACTGCCTGATTTCTGATTGGTCCTGCATAGGTCCTTTCTATGGTCATATCTGCCCTCGCAATACACCAAATCAAGATGAAAATCCCTCTCAATTCCCACGGTCTTAACGCTGAACAATTTTCTTTGAAAACCAAACCTTGATTTGCTGTTAAACTCTGGGCCTTCTAAACTGCTACTTGCTTTCTTGTTTTGACTTTACCTGAAAGAGCTCTTCTTGGGTCCCTTGCATATTATCAGTTCAGTCTCCCTTTCTCTCACTCCATCTCCCAACAGTGCCCTTCCTTCTAGGATGGCTTTGACCCAGGTGCTATATTCCGGATCTTTAAGTGGGACCCAGTGGTCTTGTTTCAGTGAGGCAAGACAGCACTTTGGTTAAAAATCATGGGTTTCTGAGTTAGGCCTGCATTTGAAACTTGGCTCTGAAATCTTTGCAGATGAGTGATCTTGTCCTGTGGGCTCCGCTTCCCTGAGCCTCAGTTTCCACATCTGAAAGGTGGGGAAATAAGCTCTTATGGGGATGAACTGAGATACTGAATTCAAAACCCCTAATTTAAGATTAAACCAATGTTGCCATTCTTCAAATGCTCCTCCTTTCCTTGGCATCTGCAGTTTCAAAATAACAACGTTAGCTGCATCTTCTACTTAGCTAGTTTTGGGGATTTTTAATCAGTACTAAGAAAATCTGGACATGGTATCTGTGTTGGTCCATTTATTGTCCAAATGAGTGGCTTATTATGGAACTTTTCTCACTGAAGTTTCTTAAGACCTGATTCCCTCCCCTTAGGTCTCTGTCTGTAGTTGGTAGAAGTCAAAATGAACCACAAAAACAACAGAATCCTTTTCCAGAATTTCTCAATAACATCCGATGGTGCTCAAGGCCCCAGGCAGCGTAACTGATGGAGCAGCAGCAGGCATGCAACATACCTCCATGGGGAGAAGATGATTTCCAGGAACTTCCTGGGATCTTTCTGGCTTTTTTCATGAAATGGTTCCCTAAATCCATTATGCTCTAGGTGAATTGTCAACATTTCCCAAACCATCTCCTATGAATTATCTAGACAGTAAGGAGTTAACATTCTATTTTGTGCTAGACATTGGGCCATGCACTTTAGCTAGATTATCTCTTTGATTCTTTGCTCCAGTCCTGTGAGGTTTAGCCCCATTTTACAGATGAGGAAACCGAAGTTCAGAAAATGCAGGTTATTTGCCCAAAGTCAGTTGCTGGTAGGTGGGTGGAGCCAGACTCAAACTCACTTCTGTTTACTTCTAGCAGCTTCTGTGCCCCCCTGCAGAGACCCTCCACCGCCAGTCGCCGTTGTACTGGAAACGGGTCTACTCCACAGTAATATTTTTCTTTTTTAAGGCAGTTAGTTTTCCTAGCCTCTTGCCCCTTTCCCATCACCCACGTTCATTCTTTTATTGGATATTCAATACACGTAGCCTTTGAAAGGAAAAACGAACCTGAAAGTCCAGTGAGATGAAAATGCTGGGCTTCTTCAAACTAAGCAGCATTAGAAGCAATTACATTTGTGCAAATGTAGAAAAGCTTGTGGCTATTTCTGCTTCTCCCACACCCCAAGGCAGCAAACTGGAAGGAGGTCTGTTAACCATTTCAGAGCCCAGATCTCTAGGCAGCAAAGACCCCTGATGGTTTTTTTCGCCCACTATTGTCAGCATAAGATGAAGATGCCTCTGTTTTCAAGGTGAAGCGGATGTCCGTTTACTCAAATAAATTAGTGGGTTTTTTTTTTTTATCTCAAAATATGTGTTTGTGGGAACAGGATTACATGACAATTCCAGTGCAGAGCTGCATAATCCATCCATTGGAAAAAAGGCCCGCTAATAAAACATGCCCTTACATCTTTGCATTTCGTGACAGCTTTTATTTCTTTTCCTGTCTTTTTCTTTTGTGGTGGCTTTTATTGACTAAACTCATTATTGTTTTCACAAACACATACAAGTATATGGCTAAAAGGAGAAGAGGAGAGGATGATGGAAAATGAGGCGATGTGAGAGGCATTTAAAAATGTATGAAGATGTAAATAATATCACTTGCAAAGTGCAAAGATGTACAATTTGCAGACATATGCTGTTAAGTCTGAAGGAGAGAGAAAAAAAATCTGCCCAGCTAACATCTTAGGAATACTTTCGTTCAGTTACGTCTTGCTGCATTATAAACCACCCCAACATTTAGGAGCATAAAAGGACAATTTATGCTTTCTGACGGTTCTGAAATTTGGGCTGGGCTCAGCGAGGCGGTTCTTCTGCTCCATGTGGTGTCAGCTGGGCTGAAATGTCCAAGACAGACGTAAGGACTTGCGTGACTGGTGCATCCGCTGGAACGGCTGGAGAAGCTGGGGTCTGCTTGGGCACTGTGCTTCCTCCTTCCATGGCCTTTCTCATGGTTTCCTTGACCTTTCTCATAGCATGGAGAGCTCGGGGCCATTGGACTTCTTAACTGGTGCTGGCTTCACAGAGGCAGAAGCTGCCAATGCCTTAATAAGGCCTGGACTCAAAAGCCTTAGGACTTTATTCCTCCATATTCTATTGGTCAAGCCAAGTCACAAGGCCATCCCAGGTTCAAGGGGAGGAAAACAGACTCCACTTTTGGAGGTGGTGCCAAGTACGTAGAGATGGGACAGGACTCATGGTGACCACAGTTAAGGCTCTCCACCACACAGGCGCTGGCAGGCTGCTTGATAACAACCCTTCCAAATATAAGCTCTGATTAATGGAATATTCTACTGCGAAGAAAATGAATGAACCACAGCTACATGCAAAAGTGTTGACAACTCTTCCCAACGTCACGATGGTAGAAAAAAGATGCAAAATCATGTGAACCGGTTGATTCATTTTGTGAAGTTTAAAAGCAAGCAAAGTAAAGTATATTGTGCTTTGATGCGTGGATAGGCGGCAAAACTATTAGGCAAAGCAAAGCAAAGAATTATCATAAAAGTCAGATTCATGATTAGTTCTAGGGGGATGCAGACGGTTGCAATCAGGAAGTGACACTGGAAGCTTCTGGGTGCTGGCAATATTTTTTTCCCTTGACCTGAGTGATGATAATATATATGCATGTTTGATTTAATTGTGAAATTGATCATTTATGCATATTTTCTGCTTGTATGTTATATTTATACTTTTACATTTTGGCTACATTTAAATTTGGCATATGTACACTTGAAGTATGCAGCTCAAAACTCTGTCTAGCATATAGTGTGATAGAACAGAAAAGTGGCGGTAGGCCTGCTTTCCTGCCTAAAATCTCAAGTTCACCCCAAGACAGATGGCTAGAGAGCTCTGAAGTGGTGATATATGCCCCAGGGTTTCACTAGATGCTTTGATACATTATTGTACATAATCCAGAAGAAGCCCTGAGAAGTAGGGATTACGCCCATTTTCCAGAGAAAGATACAATGGCTGGTTAAGAGGAGCTCAAAGTCACACTACATCTGAACCCAGACTGTCTGACTCTGAACTTCCTCCATCCAAAGGCTGTTGGCACAGGGGTCTTGAACATTAGCAGATTTCAGCCATCTCCCTTGCCCTAGCCGGTCAAATCCAGAACGGGCAGCATCCAGGTCACCACCAGCACAAAAGAGTCATTGTTCCCGCCCTGTTCTCACTGGGGAAGTGGCCCATTGCAACCACCGGGGACTTGGCGAGGTGTCAGGCCCTGATGGAAGCCTCTCCTTTTGGCTGCTGGCTGTTGACAAGCTGAGTGGCTGCCTTGGCCATGCCAGGTTGTAATAAAGCCGCCCGGCAACCAGGATCTGACGACGACAGGAGTGCAAGGGCAGTGGAAAGAGTCGGCCTCCAGATTCCAGGAGTCACAGGGTGTTTATTCTGAGGCCGGCCTCCCATCACCCACTCCACTGGAAGCTGCTCTGCCTGGAGAGAATCCAGATTAAATAAGAGTGTAATGAGGAGCACGTCTCTGTTTTGATTTTTACAGATTACGCCATTTCCAAGGGACAAGAGCAAAGTCTCCTAGGGCCCTTATTGGGGTCTACTGAACCACGACCTAATTAAATCCACTGGAGAAAAATCTGTTGAAAAAAAGGGGGAGGTGTTTGCATGGTTTCTTTTGAGAAATTATTTAACCTTATGATGGTACTTACTTTTATGGGTCCTAGTACAACAGACTCAATGCCATGTTGTCATTAGTGACTTCAAGGGGGTGGGGAGCAGAGGGGGATGGTCTCAGTAACGACAATGCTTACATTGTCAAACTCTTTCAAACCCATCATTGTCTTCCAACTGCCCCGCAAGGAGAGTGGGTCAGATATCACCAGGTTAATTTTAAAGATGAAACTAAGAATTAAAGGGGCTCTTTTCTAAAACTCATGCTTAGAGAGTAAATTATTTTCTCTTTTCTTCATATCCAAATGGAGGAAGGATTTTTGGGGAATGATGATTATGCCCAAACTGATACTAATATTAAGATGAAGAAGGAGATGAAGGAGAAAGAGAAAGGGGAAAAGAGAGAGGGAGGAGGAGAGAGAAAGGAAAAGAAGAGGAGGAGGGGGAGGAAGGGAGGAGGAGGGCGAGATGGAGGACAAGAAAGGGGGAGAAGAGAAGGAGAATGAGTAGTAATGGTGTTTCTTGAGCATCTACTACAGCCAATTCATTGTGTGAGGTTCTTTCTTAGCTACTCCACCCTTGGAGGAGTTGTCCCTCCACAGTCCCACAGGGGACTGCCGTGTCTCTACTATGTGATCATATGTTGGACACCCGGCCCAGGTGGGGCCAATCCAATGGATCTGTCCTGGGAATTTGAAATCGAGGACTGCGAGATACTGACTTGTCTCTGCTGAAGCTTGATCCATGTAAAGCTGAGAGTAGGACTGCCATGTTTAGCGAGAGTGTTAACAGAGCAAAGAATACTCATCTATAAAGAGAGAAAAAAAAAAAGGCGGTGATTGGAGATTGCCTGAGCACCCAGAAGAAAGGATGGTGGGCATCCAGGCCCTTGTGAGGCCCAATTATATTTCCTACTTTGATCAATTTGAAAGCTTCCTGGACCCTTCCAATAAATCCCCTTTCACCTCAGTTTCAGGGGGTGGCTATTTCTCATGACCAGATGATCAATATATCATCTCTGAGCCTTTCATCCCCTTAGCCAAGTTTTACTATTTGATAGAAAGACTAACTGAAGCACAGAGTGGGTAAACTGCTTGCTCAGAGCCACATCATTTGCACCGCAGAACTGAGACAAGAATCAAGGTCCCCTGTAGCCTGAAATCGTTCCCTACTAAAGATGGCGGCTGAGGAAAGCTGTGGGTGTTTGTGTTCACATCCCTGTTATTTGGCCACTCAATCCAGGACTCCTTTGGATTGGATGCAAATGAAAGAAAAATTCCTATTCAAGGTCATGTGAATGTTTTTTAAGGAATTATTTCCTCATATAAACTAGGAAGTCTAGTCACAGGATATAATTGGCTTTACCCATGGCCCATTCAGAGGCTCAAGCCACGTTGTCAGAAGCTACTCTTCTCCTCCTCTCAGCACTATTCCCCCTCAGTTGGTTCCATTCTGAAACAGACTTTTTCACTCTCTGACAGAGAAGACTACAGAGAAGAATATAAACTCCAAGTTTCTATTTTTCCAGTACATCAGTTCTGGCTGGATGAAGAAAGCCACTTATGACTCCAGCAAACCTCCTAGGAATGACTCTCATTGGGCTGATTTGAGTCACGTGTCCATTCCTGAGCCAATCACCAGCCTGGAGGAGGGAATGCTTTGATTGGCCAGAACTAGGTCACGTGCCCACTCTGGGATCTGGTGGCCATAGTCAGCCCACATTTACCTTACGGCCTGAAAATAGGAGAGGGGTGATAGCTCAGAGGAAACAGGAGGTGTTGTTATGCCAAGAAAGGAAAGTGGGTAGCGGGTGGATAAACGCAATGGACATCCAATACACACTTGTTCAATTAGACGGGTTATGGATCCTATCATTCTAGCCAATTTTCTAGAATTCTCCTTTGGGTCAGCAGGCTTGGTGGGGGATTTTAGGAATTAGGAAATTGTTTGGAAATCAATTAGCTCATATTCCTCGTTTTACAGCCAAGAAGTTAAGTGGCTTGCCCCGGCACACATGTGTTGAGAAAGAGGCAGGCCTGTTCTGGATACGCAGGCTGGGACACCAGGTTGGCCTTGCACCCTGGCATCTTTCTTCCCAGGACTGCCTTGACTGAGCCAGCAACCGAGCATCTGGCAGGCTTAAGACTTCGCACCATTTCCCAACAAGATTTCTGGCATTGCCTTGATGAAAGAGGACATTCCAGATTCTGTAACGAGATGATATCAGAAATTTAAATGCAAAACAGGCTTTCCCACATCCCCATTAGCCAATGCAAGTGTATATGACAAATCATTTTTTGACATTTATAGACATTTCATCGTTACCAGCTAATCTTCTGAAAAAAAAAAAAAAAAACCATGTATAAATAAGGAAAGGGACAGACGGAGTATTGATGCAATTGCTCTTTTGGATGTAAAAGGAAGAGAAGTCACCCAAATGTGTTACCAAGAGAGATCTTGAACTCTTTTCTAAAAGATTTTCCAAAAAATTCAACTAGTCCTTGCTTTGAATTGTTGTTTGCAGCTTATGTAGAGTGGTCTGTCACTTAGAACAGGGGTCAGCAAAGTGTGGCCCCTGGGCCAAGTCCAGCCCAGCCCCTATTTTGCTAAAGTTTTTTTGGAAGCGAGCAGACCCATCTGTAACTATTGTCTAAGGCTGCTTTTGCGCAGTGACAACTGAGTTGAGAAGTTGTCGCAGAGACCTTATGGCCTGCAAAACCAAAGGTATTTACCATCTGGCCCCTTACAGAACAATTTGCTGACCCCTGGCTTAGAATACTAGATTTTCAAAGTTAAACGTAATCTTAGAGTTCATTTTATCGCGAGGTCTCTAACTAGGGGTCCATGGGGAGAATCTAACACACAGATATTGAGCTTTTTTGGGCGAATGTGTCATTTATTATCTTTTAATTGAAATAACTTTTAAGCATAAGGAGATGCTTTAAACTTCAGATTTCGGGACGTGATTATGGACATGCAACCATACATATTCGGCCACCATTGGCAAGAATTGAGCAGCGGGTCCTTTCTTGACAAGGAATGGTTGATGTATTTTTCCACAGACTGTCTCTCTCTCTCTCTCTCTCTCTCTTGTTTCTTCATCATTGATGCTGAATCTGAGCTGCCATGAATCACTGTACTTTACTCTCAAAGTCTAGAGAAATTCAGCTGTGCTGATATCCTCCTGTAAAGAGGTACAATAAAGCATCACCTCAAATGGTTGCACGTGTTATGAAAAATGGTAGAGGGCACAGTCTGCTATGGGATATAGCGAAGACTATTTTTCTGAGTGTAATAGGCAGACATATGGCTCTTTCCACTCCCTATATCTGAAGAATTTAAGTTTGTGACCCAATGGTCGAGTCCAATTTTCTCATAATTGAGGTGGGGAAACTAGGGCTCGGAGAGGAAATGAGACTTGTTCAAGGTCATACAATAAGCTAGTGGTAGCCATAAGTGAGAACCCGGGGTTACTAACTCCTGCTTCTGGGTTACTTCTTTATTTGGCACTATTTGTTCTCATCCATGGGTTCTCTATCATGTCAAAATTAATTTCATCTTTTGTAACAAATGTTTTCTAATCTCCCTGTACTGAAATGAAAATCATAGTTAATAAAACCCACACATATAATTTATAGGTAATATGATCTACTGACACATTATTACACACACATCCATAACTGCAGTATAAATGAGAAATAGGGCCAGGAGGCAGCGCGACAAATCATCCCGTGTTGCACCTATATGTCGAATTGCTGCGAACACAGCAGCTACTGATGCCAGTGGAAATGGGTGTGCTGTGCTCCACTGCGCTGGCAGCTCAAATCCTGTTCACGGCATTGTCAGGAGTGACACATTTCTCCATCTTGTCCTGAACACAGCCAAGTCCAATTTTCTCTTGGATCGCATGGTAGTAGCAGGTATGGAACATCCAGGATACACTGAAATTGAGAAAAAAGGACTTGTGTTCATCTGCGTAAAACAGGGTTCGATTCTGGGCTCAGATAATTACTAATAGGTGTTTCACCTACAGGAATGCCTAGTGGTGCACTCACAAGTCCTGTGGGGTACAGGGCAACTTTCCATAGGGTGAGATTGTCCTTTTTATTACAGGATATTTCACACCCCTGGCCCTTGCCCACTACATGCCAGGAGTGCCATCCAATCATTGAGACAGTTCACAATGTCCCCACAAATATCTGACACTCTCCTTGGGGGTGACATTACTGCTATTGAAAAATACTATTCTAGAACTTTCCTAGCTCCATTTGGGCCTGTTTGGTGGAATCTGTACAGATGGAGATCTACCCCAAAGGGCTGTGGGATATTTTGAACCACTGGAAGCTATGCCTAATGACCCTGATTCCTAGGAATTCGCCCAGTCTGCTTAATAGGGAGCATCCTGTCCTGATTACTTGGAAATGGATTCAGAGGAAATTCTGTGAAGACCTGGGAATAATATTCCAAATGCCTACATATGTCGTCTCAAGCAGAAGCAGTCCCAGGGGAGACCAGTAAGAGTGGGGAATGGAGGGTCAGCCCCCAAAGACTTCAGCATGGAGAGAAAAGATGACTCCAGAGGTATCAGGGCCCAAGAACTAGGTAAAATAAAGCAGACCAGGCCCTGCTCTGTGCAACAAGAAGCAAGGGAGAAATCAGGGCCTGTGGCCATTGTTATGCAAATGAGATGCACCAAAAAAACCCCAAACTCTGAGTGCTTCCTTGAACAGTGGCTTAAGAGAGTCCTCAAAGATGTTTCTACCACATGTGCAAGAAATTAAAATTAGGCTTAAGCTCATCTGAAGAGCCACTCTGACATCGCCATATGGTGGAGCAAAGCTGCTTTTTGGATTTAGCAAACATCTTAAACTATTTTTCAAATGATTTAGGTTCAGTAAGACCCAAAATGTACTTTTTTTTTCTCCAAGTACCTTTTCCCCCTCATTTTAAACCCTAGGGTATTTTGAACGGAATTCAAGCCACATGGTTCTGATTCATTTACACTTAACTCATCAGCATGTTATTGTGCAAGAGCCATTTGATGTCCAAAGAGACTTTTTGAAATATATATTAAATGTATGTGTCCACACACACACACACACACACACATTTAACAATTTCGTGTCCTAAGGGACAAGGAGGTACATTTTGCTAAAAATTAACCATCTCTAAGCAGCAAAGAAATCAAATCAGATGATGAAAGA